>NC_092527.1:10741250-11475000 GCF_037038585.1 Patagioenas fasciata | reverse complement strand
AATGGCTATTTTTGATGTCTGGAAAGATCCATATACTTCAGGATGACAGATATTTATAATTCAGTTTTCCTTGTGAGACCTCTTTTCAGTGATAGGGGCTTTTTTTCCTTCTAAAATATTATTTGTCTAGAATAATACATCAGTTACTTCAGAAAATTATTTTTATTAATATTGTGCTGATCTACAAAACACTATAATTGGTCTGTACTAGAAATTATGTACAAGACAGGAAAGAAGATGATGAAGATGTTGGTAGAGTAGAGCTCTTGGCAGCCTAAACACCTCTGTGCAAAATGCCAGGGGGATAACAAATACATTTGCACTTCTTGAAAGCTGACTAATGGTATTTGTTAATGTAACTATGGCATTATGCCACTAAAATCTGACAAAGAATATCAAAAGTGAAACAAGGATGAAACAAATAGAATTCTTTCAGGTATAGTTCTCTAAGAGATGAGTCAAATGATTAGCTAATTGGGTGGGAGGGGGGGTTGTTGGCTGGTTTTTTGTTTGTTTGTTTTTGCAAACAAAAAGCTCTTTACTGACTCTCATTAGAATCTGCTGTCTGTGTCTCAATGGTGTGTAAGCACACACACCATGGGGGGATCTAAACAACTGCCAGGGGCTTCAGCGCAACACACTACAGAGTGATATTAGAACATGATCCTCCCCAAAAGGACATTGTGTGAGCTGAACGAGCAGCTTCTGTAAGGCACTAGCTTGCAGCAACTTCAGCTTTCAACATCACATTTTCATGCTGTCTCAATATTTTCAGGGTTGTTTTGTTTTTTGGTTTTATTTGTTTGTTTTTTGTTTTTTTTTTTTTTTTGCACACTTTACCACTAATGGGTTTATGTTTCTACAATGTTCTGGTACGTATGTGTCCTAAGTAAAGGTCAGCACTGACAAGCAGTTACTCTGTTTCAACTACTGGACAAATTTTGCATATATCCTTTCTCAAAGGATACTCTCTGGGTACTTAGCTGGTCTCTCATAGCTGTAAATACTGCACAGATACTCATATCAGTAGGCCTATCTCAGTAGATTCTGCCCCTGCTACAAAGCAAATTAGTCACATTACAGCCCTGAAAACATAACCTCAGGAGACTATCACAACACATTCAATAATAATGCAACACTGGCCATCAACTATATAATCACAGAAGTTTCTTTAAGTCAGTGTTTCCAAGACTGCAGTTACCTGAAGGTGTTTCAGACATGTATTGAAAGTACCAGGTGCTTCAACTGTGACTCACTGCTATACATCAGGGTTTACTGCTTGTCAAGCTTTGTTTGTCAGAATCTGCAAATACAATAGCCACAGTAGAATCAAAATGTTAAGCAGGAATGAGTCATGATCATGTCAGAGAGAATGACCTCAGTTTTCCTACTCTACCACGGGTCATATGGTAACTCTGTTTTGCACCATTGAAAGTTATTTCTGGATGATATGTTTGTTCAGGAAAGCAAAATCATCCTCATCCAGAATGACCAAATTTGGAATAAAGGGTTTGAAGCTTTCCAAACAGACCAGTATTTTGAAGCTAAAAATACTAGCTAATCCAAAATGTGTAACAATGTACTACTAAGTGTTGTGATCCTGCCTCCCCAAGCAGAGTTATGCTGGACTGGTCCTTTAATGTGATTCAGAGGAACACCTGGACGCTCAAGAACACAGAGCAAGTTAGTGCTGAACCAATTCTCCAGTGTAACGTTAGTAGAACTATCCTGCTGCAGTTGTAAATTAAATACAAGACGAGGTCCTGACCATTTGTGATCATTACAGATCCCATGATACCTCAATGCCTGTTTCAGTAACCCAGATAAATTCCGGTTTGGGAAATTTCAACTTATTTTATACATATTCACTGCAGTTTCATTAGAGTATAATATTCTTCTCTTCTTGTTTGAGACTAACATGTTCAGTGTGACACAGAGTAACAACAGTTGTTACATTTTTGCAATGAGTGAAATCACCACTATATATACACCTTGCAATTGGGACATCCAATACCTAGTCAAAGGATGGTACAGGAGGTGTTACAACAATTCCATTTCAAAGTAGTACCACGGAAAACCAGCATGTTAATGATGTAACGGTTTTCTTCTTGCCTCTATTCATCACAGAAGAATCATCCTATAATTACATTATTCAGTTTTTTTAGATATCTGCTGAGATTTTTCTCTCATTTTTTATTTTTAAACTGGGTACATACAAATAAAATGTTAAGAAACCACCCTCTCAACATCATGCACAAGTAATCAGCTATAGGATAGTTTGAAGAGAATTACTGAATTTTAGAAATACAGCATAGCAACTACATACAGAAATTCTTACCAGAAAAACTTACAGGAAGCAAGTAGAAACACAATACTCTCCCTTTTCTTTTTTTTTTTCCTTTTCTTTTTTAATTCTAAGAACCAGAAAGTGTTTTCCTAATGCATCAGAAGGTACAAAATACCTCAGGGCTCAGAAACACACAAGGGTACAAGGCAAAAGAGAAAGTCAAAAGGTTGCCAAAGGTTTCATATATCAAGAGAAACACCTTGAAGCCAGTTAGACTGAGCCTCACTGGCTAAGAACTGGAATTGCACAGTTCCAGTTGGCACAAAGACGTTCAAGTTCAGCATTTATAAATTGCAAAAACTAATTGAGAGTAGTGGGAAACATACACTAAAGGCAAAAAGCTCTAAATCAGATAACAGCAAAACACAGAAATAAGCATATATACAGAAACATCTCTTTTCATATAAAACTACAGATAAGGGTCAAGTTTTCTATTAAGATGCCCTGACTTAGTAGAAGAATGTGATCCATCCCATCTTATAACTCCAGGATCCTGTGGAGAAGAGGAATAGTAAACTGAACTCAATTTTAATGCATAGTTTAAAATATTTACAGCTAATTGGCTATATCAAAGTTGTATCCAAACAATTTCTACTTCAAAAGCAAAGTAAAAATTGAAATGTTGTTTCACCCTCTCGATTAAATAAGACAGACTGGTTGCATTCATATGGTCTAATGAATACTACTTTGTTGATTATTTTCCAGTTTACTTGTCCACAATAATTAAGGTGCTTTCTCTAAGCCACTCAGCCCAGGAATTACACGGAGTTATGTTCTATAGGCTAAATAAGGGACATTGCCTCTGACCTGCTAGCAAATTTTAAGAGTGGATCATCCCAACCCAATTAACTTGTCCTGTTAGACTGATTGTTTTTGCTGAGAGATATGGACAAGAATAGCTTAAAGCCAGGCTGTACGACACAACACATGCTGGCATCCTTAGCAGTGAGGATTAAGAAGAAATGCACAAGGCATTTTGTATTTTAGATGTCCCTTAAGGTCATACGAGGAATGTTCCACTTAGCCACCTAAAAGGTAGAAATTAAAACAGGCAAATCTTAGGCTGTGTTTAGTTTTGCAGTTCCACAGCAAAGGAGCTTGTCCATCTTCCCTTCTGCCAACAAGTGGGTTAGTCATACACAGCAGACTTCTGTTACACAATGAGGCATGTGAGAAAGGGAGGCAGCTAAACAGCCTATTGTGTTCAGCACAACACCCTGAAGTCAACATTTGAAAAATATATACAGAAAAATTGGTACTGACTGGCGTGAAAGCAACTTGGGGTTTTCTTACTCTGCGTGCATATGCGGAGAGATGTGCTGTATATTGCTAAGTCTGGTTTACAAGGAAAGTCTTCTCCTGCAAATACCTTTCAGCCCAAACTGTGAGAGTATGAGCAAGAGTAGAGAGTCACACTTGGTGCAGCCGAATGGATTTAAAATGCCTGTTGCTCTCAGGCAAAGTGCAATGATAGCATCTGTGGAAAATGCCACCGAAGGAATTAAGCACAATCAGTGGCACAACTCAGACGTAACACAGAAGAACAGTGGCCAAGAATACACAGATGCGTGATGCTCAGCTACACCAACCAGACCTGAAACAAAGCTGCATAATCACCACCGTGTTGCTGTCATACAGAAAAAACAAGACATCAGATTTTGGTCTTACTTCTACCCACCACTTGCTCTGATGCTGCAGGCAGCCACTGTAAAATGGACGTCCTCTTCACATGTAGCCCCTCTTCAGCTGCTGTCCTTGCTGCACCCCTCACAGCACCAGAATAAAAAATTTAATAAACTTCACTCAAGTAAGAGTTGCGGGGAATAGCATAAAAGAAGATGGGACTCTTTCCAGACGCACAGAGTGCCTGGGAGTGGCAGTGGGGTGAGGGGGTCTCTGTGAGGAGAAACCAGGGCTGCCCTGGGTGGTTCTGGCAGCCGCTCGGCCCCTCAGCAATGCCTCAGGGAGACAAGAGGTGGGAAAACGCCACCAGGAGCAGGGAGACAATGAGGCGAAGCAGCAAGGCTGACATGGGGAAAAGGGGGATCCATGCATGTCATCTATCCATCCATCCCTGCCATTTCAGGTACCATCAGAAGTCCTTACAGACAGATGATGAAAACTTCTGCCTCTATGCATTTTGAATTCACGCTTTTTTGAAGGCAAACGACATATGCCTTTTCTATCTTAAATTTTCAAATACTTTGCTGAGCACCAAATGGAACACGCAGGAAACTCTGAGGGTGGAATTTTGCTATCTGAAATAGAGGGCTATTTTTAAGAGGTGAGAAAAGCTCCTTGTGGATTTGTACTTACATAGGGGACCTGAAGCTCCTGAGAACAACCAGTTTCCTAAACAAATGAAGCCAGCTCCTGACAATAAAAATACCTTATTTCAGCATATTAAAAACTAAGGAAGCAATTAACTGACTACTTAAAGCAAAAGTTGATATTTGAGTAAGATAGTACCTTTGAGGTATAATTTTGATTAATGATACACCTTGTTAATGTCTCAATTCAGAGCTTATGTGCCTGGCAAAATTGTAACAGTAAGGGTATTTCATTAACAAAATAGTTTACCAAAACATGTAGTGAACTCTCCATCAGTTGAAACTTATGAAAAGAAAGTTAACAGTGCTTATAAAAAAAATGTGTTGCAATGTAACCAGCATGTTGTATAACTGTTATGTGCTGCTTTGCAGAAAAATCAAGACAGGTTGAATAGAATGGTCATTGCTAGTCTTAAGAAAATCAGTCAGTCAGTCTTCTGTAGAAATACTTCATCCAACATCAGGTGCCAACCTTCAGATTTTGTAATGTTAATGGGCAGTCCTTTTACTGTTTCTTTCCTTCTCACTTTCTTCTGTGAACTGCTGCCCACTTGGTTTATAAACCTAGAGATTTTTCCATTTCAGGTTTAAAAGTGGAGTGGTCTTCCCTTCATGAGAGAGAAGCTATGTAATTTACAATGAAAAGCACAAATCCAACTTCTCAACAACCCTGGGAAGCCCAACAGTATTCTTTTGAGAATGGCAGGGGGCTTTAAACCTCAACGTTCATGAAAATGGATGCTTCTCTGCAAAAGTAAGGATTGTTGTCACATTCACTGCATTTGCACCTTATTGAGAATGAACCTTTCACAGTATTCGTAACTCATTCCCACAGCTAAGGCGAATGATGCAGAAAACACAGTGTTCTTTCTAGCTTTGCATAAGCCTTCTGTCCTGTATGACATCCCTCCAAACCTCACTGTACATCTTGCCCATTACAACTTCAGTAGTAACAACAACATCACCACATTAAAAATACTTAGGGTGTTTGAACTACTGTAGAGGTTTTACCACCATGTCTGACCAGGACCTTAATTATACTAGCCCAAAAGAATAGCCAGTATAACCTTACAAAGAACTTATTGCTGGTAAGAAGTCAGTAGGAGAAGTTGTGCAGTGCTCTTGATGATTATTGATTCCCATGTATTGTTACACTTGCTTTCTAGCAACAATGAAGAAATAATGCTGTCATGAAAACAATACCTTACAGGAACAATTCTTTGAACTTATATTTTTCCAGCTAAGCTAAAGCATTTTACTGGTACACAATGCATACAAAGCACTGTAATACTAAAAATAAGACATCTGTATGGACATGCCTCCTCCACTTAATTGCAAACAAGATTAGCTCGGCGGATAATCAGTATAAAATTGTGTTAGCCATACTGTCCATTTTCTACAAATATGTAGCTAAATGCAAATACACATTCCTTTTTAAAATCCCTGTACGTTTATTTCAACACAGTAGAAAATGCTATGCCAGTCAGAAATGATGGAAGTATACAACTGAGAAACTGCAGCAAAAAGAGAAAACCAGTTGAAGCCTGTAGTCATCTGAATTAAAATCAATCCATTGCCAACTTAGAAATTGCAGATAAATTAAGATGGTATGGTATGGCTGCAAGACAAGAACTGCATTAATTAAAAAGCTAAAGGTGAGACAAAATTCCAGAAAAAGTCAGAATTAAAGTCAGAGCTTTCTTCAGTACTGGGTACTGAATTCTCTTCACACATTCAATATAAATCAAGAGGTTTTTCTAAATCTCTGCAGGGGTGTGTCTGCCATGCCACCCTGCTGGTTGTTCTCTGTGGGGGATCCACCAGGAAACCTCCTGAGTATGCACCTTGGGACAGAGCTTTAGCAAAGAACAAGTCAGCATGAAGAAGCAGAAGTATAGATAATGCACTGCCTTCCCTGCTAAAAAGAAAGATTGAGCATCAATTCTGCCATGAAAAGCATTTTCAGTCCCATTTGTGATTACACCAAGGAAGCCATTAACACCATGCCTTAGGAACGAGGGGTAAAAACATCAGCAAGACAGAGCCTCAGTGACCAAATGTCAGGCTATGTGTTTTCCAAGCCTTGCCCTGAACTTCACCTTTATCCCCAACCTACACAGTTCAGCGCTCACCTTATCTGCTCCCCAGTCTCACAGGGCTAAAGGGAGAGACAAGAAGAGTTTTGCCACTTTCATTCCGTCCTGATTGCCACTAAAGAAACACAATGGATTAAGATACTCTTATCTCTAAAAAACAAAGTTTTTAGATCTACTTTTCTATTTTTATAATTATCACCCAAATAAGCATAATATACACACACAAGTTTCTGAGAATATACAAATCATTCCATCATTATGATAAGTTTAGAGCTAAGATTTTCTCACCTCAACAACTTTGGCAAACACCCACGTGATTCACAAACAAGGATTTGCCAGTATTTTTACTGGAGGCTAGAAGTTTACTGGAAAATGTACAAATGGGCTATGTCCTGCTTTAACCCTACAGAAAACAACAGGATAGCATTTTTGGTATAGGTATCCCTCTAATGAAATAGCTAGGGTACACAGTCGGTATGATCTGATCATAAATCATGGTGATTTTTGTATAAGGGAAAACCAAGAATATAATGGAAAAGAATAATTAACTAACTACAGACACACTTTAAAACATTGATTACAGTGAAATGGAACATTTGCAAAATACCTAATCAGCCATTTTTGCCTGGAGAGGGCTGAGTGTTACTTTTCATTGAAATGAAGTTTAACTACTGATTTATTCACTCATCCTGGAAAGATCAGCCTCTATAGGGTCTGTTTCTCAGTGTGCAAATTTTGCATAGATTAAAAATAGCAAAAGAGGAAAATAATGAATCACAAAAAATCTCAACTTAGCCTTAAGGGACATGCGTGACCACGCATCCACAGTAATTCACGAGCTACAATGCCAGAAATCTCAGTTAGGAAACAGGTGACCTCAGTGAATTTTCCATTCCTGAGGCAGACAGTGTTAACCTTCAGCAACAATGACACCATTGAAAAGCCTTTCCACTTTCAGTGGACGTTACCTATGGAGTTGATAGAGTACATAACATATAAATGGCCAAACTGGAGTTTTTCCAGGGGAGTAGTAAGAAAAAAAAAAAAAAAGAGAAAGAAAGAATCAAACCACAAACAAACAAAATGCCCACAAACCAAGATAATACTACCTGTTTTTCTACACTTTTAGTGATGACAGCTTCTCAGGATTTCATTCTACCAACAACGGCAGAGTCTATGTGTTTGTGCATCTTCTTAGATAAGTGTACTTTAAAAAGGGACTTCTGAATAAATTGATAAGTTCAGATGCAAAGTAGTTGATGGGTATCTAATGTATAGTTATCACTCGCAAACAGCACTTTGCACACATAAGAACAGAACATGGACATAAATAAAGTACAGGTGGATTTTGAATAATAAATGTTTATTTATAATTCTTAATGCAAACAGTAGCTTCTAGTAAGCACTATTTAATTAGTAAAAGCTAAAGCTAAGCTAATAAATTGTTTTCACAAGCATAAAATAAGCCAAAGAAGATGAACATAGACTAATTTCAAATCTAAGTAGTATGTTTGATCATATATTTAGTACTAAATAGATATATTTTGAGTGCATTTATATGTATGTTGACATAACGGTGAAGCCACATGTCACATTACCATGACCAGAGCAAATTATCAGAAGATATACTTATCATTAGCACTGTTCTAGAGGTAACTAATAAATAGGTCAAGAAAATATTCAATATATTTATCAGTTTTAACTTATTACACTGTACCTGTTACACCACAGTTCAAAACAAAAAGTTTTAATTTAACCATATTAATAACCTGGCTACTTAGAGAAACTGAGGTTTTACTGATCTATATGTAACCCACACCTTCTGACAACTGCAGATTCCCCAAAGTCCTCTGACTACAAAATGAGAGGGAAAACTCTGATACTGACATGACATGACATAAAGCCATCTTAGGCTGCCTTTGGGAAGATCTTGCAGTTTTAGAACTACTTAGATGTTGTGGAGGCTATCCAACAAGAATGCCAATAAATCTTTAACTTGTTAGTATTTTTTAGCAATTCAGTCCCAGTGTTTATAGGGGTCTGTATAGTTTATACAGACTAATGAAGTCCTCACAACATTGTGTCAGATAGTCCACATCATCAAAAGCTCCAGGAGAGTATAGGACTCAGCCATTCAGTCTAAAGGAAACGCAACCTAGAATCCCTAGGGCATTCATGCAATTCTCTCATCTTCATTATTCTAGAGGTTCTTGATTTAGTTGTTTCTGATGAGCACAACTACTTGTGCTTGTTGTTGGATAGAGAGGGAAGAGCTTCTTCCCAAGGAGTTAGAACTTTGATTCTACAGAACAGAGGCAGTAGTCCATGAACATGGACAGCCCAGTATAAAGATTTGTTCAAGTGATTTACCACTTTGCTATGCCCTAATAAGGAAAGCAGAGTGCATTTAAGACATTGTGACAACTTGGGTTTCAAATATGACAGCTTGACAGGTGAACCATCGATGCTCACCAGCATGGTTTACTGAAATAAGCCTGAAGTACCACTACCTGCAGCTTGTAAAACAGCCATATCTGCTTGAGTGGAGACACAGATAGTGGTACCTGAGTAACAAAGATGCTCTGTCAGGCTCAATCTCACTACAGTCTCCATCACCTTTTCCAGTTGCTTCTCTCCCTTTCAGTGCTACCTCAGCATCGTTTCAACTCACTCTCAAATTGCCTCACTCCACCAGGTGTTTCCAGCTGGACAGTCTTGATAATCTTATAGCCCACAAACCATCCTCCTTGGACTGATGCGCATGTCAAATGACAACAATCCAGCTTGCTTTGACATCTCATAGGAGAGGGAAGGAAAATAATTGACCCTAGCTATGCCTGGAAATATATCCTTTTCTTATCCCTTCCACTCACTTCCCCTCAAAATATTAAAAATAAGAAAACAATCCAAACATCAGAAAAATATGATAACTTTGCAAAAGTGAAAAAAATTGATTTTTTACAGTGAGCCACACTCTATCACCAAATCTTTACTGTTCTCGTAATCACGCCACAGAAATTACTTGTGCATTTAAGCGGTACTAAAAACAAATCCCCAGACATTTTATAGCATTTTGTGAATCATATGAGTTTTAAATAAGGAGAGATTATAATAGCAAATATAATGCAAACCACCTATTCAATGGGTACAGATGATACAAATAAATATTCTGGAACTATAAATATTATTTCATGTATATCCCAGAGGATGGTTTAAAACCCACATTTGTACAGAAAATCTATATTATGCAAATATAGTCACACATACATACATATGTATAGAGAAAGCATGAAAAAATAATTCTGTAAAACAAAAGACTTATGAATAAATAATTATCCTGTGAGAATTGCAGTAAGGCAGTCAGGGACAATGAACGCAGGTATTTAGTACCTATAATTTTTTCTTTATAATTTATTGTATATTATATTTGATATTCCTGTATTTCAATTCCCATAAAGGCTCCAGGAAGTGGTTATGTAAGTAGTTTTAACTAATGTTGTAAACAGGTTTTCAGCTATTTTGCCATATGTTAAAAATGACAGAAGATGTTACAACAAGCAATGAAATTCATTCACAAAGAGAAAGCCTAAGAATTCATGGGGCTTTATGCTTTAAGGGTAAGAAATCATTTTGGCTCTCTCCCAGAATGAACTGTTTTATCAAAAAACATGTTGCATGAATTAACTAGTAAGTAGTGCCATGCAGCAGATCTCACTGACTCTTCGTATCATCAAAATTCTCATTTAAGGGAGAAGCCTCACTTAATTCATAGAAATATAGGTATGCACAATTGTGACTATTAAGGCTAAGCAATATCATAACAGATGCTACAGTATCAACATTACAAATTTTCTTTTACCCTTCTGAATACGTCAGGAAGATTCCTCATTTGCCATTGCCATTAGACCATGGAGAAGGCATCACAATACTGGGTAGACCAGCCTTTGTGTCCTCTGCAAGTGTGAACGGCAACAAGGAGCTAGAAGTTGTTATCTCTAGAGAAGTAGGAGTAATTTGGCCCTTTGAAAGTATTGTGAAACACCTTAGAATACCTGCGAGCAAAGCAGGGACATCACCATGTACTGGCATTCACTCAACATTAATGCTTCTAGAGGTACCTAATGTAAAACATGATATTTATAGCACCATCCTTGTAACAGCCCTTATTTATAAGGATTTAAGCAGACCCACCCAAAGGCATTTGTGTGTCAGACTATGGACAGGTGCTGCTATAGAAAGCAAAAAACATTTTTGCCTTCTCTGAAAATGCAGCATAATACTGAGCTCACTTGGAACTCCGTCTGCCTTAGCACTGAGATGAACAAGCTCTTATATTTTTCCTTTAAACATCAGTTCACAGTGGTATATTTCCATTTCACCAAAAATCTCCCCTGTATTGTGCATCTCCTAGAGCACAATTAAGCACCTGTAAAACCTAACTAACTTCCAATTTATAAAAAGTAATGCAATTATCTTGTTCACATTAGATTTAATTACAAAGCCTCTGAGTGGTCTAAGAATATTTCCTTGACACATGCTCAGCTGAAAACTCCCATCATTTTCAGCAGGGTACACAATATCCATTTCTGGTTGTGTATTTCTCCTTTCAGTTTGATAATATAAGGTTAATTGTATCACCCTGCAACATCTCTTGAAACAGTATCCCATTTCCCAACCGAAACATCTAAATCCGAAGGAAAATGCTGATAAACTTTCAGAGAGAACCGTGTCCAAAACCCCTGCAATCCAACAACAGCAAAAAATATGTGGAAAACCAGTATCCACCAATCCAAGAAAGCAGCTCCCATTTTATCCTCCTTTCAACGATGCCACACAGAGCTGGTTTCCAAGAGCACAACAGGCTGCTGCTGGATGTCAGCAGCACATTAGTGAAAATGCTATCACAGTGTATGCAAAGATGGAAAACATCCCACTTACCATCTTCCTCAGCATGTATATTCCAATAACATCCACAGTACCTGCGTGTCAGTATTCTCCTATTGCCTTTATTGTTTTCATTCCATACATTGGCATCAGAAATAAGAGCCAAAGAAAGTGATAATAATGTAGATAGGGATGCTCAATGCCACATTCACTTACCTGCAAAAGGAAAAGCACAAGGTTTGAGCTCACTAATCACAGAAGTTGGCTAATCTTATTAGATGGCTGCTAATTATCTCTGACACAAAGAAGAATTACATGAGGCAGGAAAATAAACGTTTTTTAATAGACATTGATTTGTTAAATTGGGGAAAGAAACAAATATTATTATTTATCAAGAGATCACAAACATTTCCCTTTCTGTTTGCTGAAGAGCAGATGCGACAATGAAACAGGTGGTAGAAATATAAACCCTTGTAAAACCTCCAGGGTGTTTTCTCAGGAAGTGTCTAATGATTGTCACTAGATCTGTTGCAGCGCTTACTTTATAGGCTAACCTGGTGCAAGCAGTTGCTGGGGTTTTGCCAGTGATCTCCTTGGCAACGGGCTGCTCAAAGAGCCACAAATAGAAGCAGTAAACCCCACTCCTGAATTCAGGCTCAAAGCAGTTCGCACTTGTAACATTCACCATGCAAGAAAACATACATCTTACAAAGGTACAGGTGATCAAAAAGGCATGCGTTCCCTTTCTTAACATACTACAGCCACACATGTTAGCAATAAGAATCAGATTTCTGTGCTAGTTACAAGAAAACAACTTAATAGCTTATTAATTTTTTTTTCCCAATTAGATAGATTTTACAAAGAAAATCTCAATTAAAAACAGTGCAGTGTTCACACATTTCTTTTTAATACAAGGTCCTCAGGCATCACAGAAAACAAGTGCTTATCCCCATATATTTTAAAGATTTATTATAATGACTCTATACAGTTACTCATTTCTGTTTAGCCTGCAATACAAACATATATTTATTAAATGTAGGTCACTCATGCATTTCTTTTTAGCAATACAATAAATAGCAAATAAAAAAATAAGAGTAATCTGCTGTCAGCTGTTCTGAACTACAATTCATATATTATTTAATTACATCTCTCCAAGAACAACAATTCATCATTCATGCTTGCTCATTAAATATAATTTTTAATTTCTTAAGTAATTTTCATTGTACCTCATCTGTAAAAGCAGCAAGTGTTTTATAAAGAAATATTAGAATTATTAAAAATTTATTATAGAGTAGCTACACAGCAAGCTTATTTATCTTTTTGTTTCCTCTGTATTTTTATCACATTACAATATTTTACAGAGAAAATTGACCATTCTCCAGGACAGATTATGGAAAGAATTACGAGTTGACTCAAAAATCAAATTCTAGTTTTAAAATATATTTCCATACAAAATGTGGATGCTTTCAGAAAAAAGTATTCTCTGAGTTATTCAAAAGCATAGTGTGGATATCAGGTAACAGCAGGCACGGATTCACCAACAAAGTAAACAACCGAAACATAAGAAAATCTCATCCTGTTAACTAATGTCAGTGTCATGCTGATAAGGTCAAAATTAATTTTAAAGCCTCCTACGATGTTTAACAGAGAAAATATCAAGGAAATACATAAGTAAACATATTAGTCATATAGACACCTTCATAAACAGACATAAAAACATGTCACGAGTGTATCATTTTTATTAGAATAAATGCATAGTTCAATTTTAAAACTTGAAGCAGCTTTGCAGGTAAATAAGGTCTCTATGTAAACAGTGTTACAATGTCTTGTTTAGGCTAAATACAGAGTTTTGCTGTAACTCAGAATGTATTATTTACAGGTTTTTAGTTAGAGTTACAAAGATGTCTGGTTGCAAAGGGACTCATCAGATGCAGTTCATGCTGCATGATGAAAATAAGAAATGAAGATGTACATAAGGTAACCGGAGTATTCAGAAACAGCCTTGGTACATCACACAAACCCCCAGGTGAGGTGACTTGCGCAGAGATTTCTGACACATCTGCATAATGTTGTACTGTGTCACGCAAACACAGTCAAAGTGACCTATACAGTTATCTCGGCCAACCTCTGCCAACACAGGGTAGGCAGCCTCCAGGAACATAGTATTAGCTGAAATCAAACTGCTCTAGAATGCTTAGCTGCCGAGCTAGGAATCCATTTCTGAGTAGATACACTTGTCTTTAACTGTTCTTCAGTTGGAAGTGTTGAGCATTAGGAGGCTCATTCCCTATGTGAACAAATTAGACATGTCTGTTAATGAATAAGGCATCTCTTCAGCTGATGGGACAACCAACATCTCCTGAGGTTATTTCCTCCCTTTTCTTGAAAACTATTTTCTGTTTGGAGTCCCAGTGGCAGTATACAGAGTTAATATCTGTTTAACAGTTCTGATCATGAGAAGGATCTGGATAGGCTGTGAGGAACGGGGACAGCCATTGCTCACCAAGCCTTTGAAGAGATCCCACAAAAGGCCTCAGCTGGACAAAAGCAATGTTAAGGGCTTTGCAAGCTTGGCCTCAGGTGCACAAGGTGGCCAGTAGCAATTTTGCAAGCATTTCTGGAAAGCAATAACAGTCCTGATCCAAGACCTTACAATCAACAGCAATAGCTAAGAAAAGGACAAGATGCAAAAAAACCAAACCAAACAAAACAAAAAAAAAAACAAAAACAAAACAAAAAAAAAAAAAACACAAAACAAAACACCAAAAACACAACAGCAGCAGCTCTGCTGAGGGACATAAGGCTATTAGAAGATGAGGACAAACGGCTATCCTCAGTATTGATATTATCCAGAGAATAACAAAGAATAAATGTAAAGGCAAGACCTCCTGCATTAAGATTCTTCCTTGCATGGACAATTTTTGCAATATGTCTTTAGACTGGAGGGAAGAACAGCCTCCTGGAAAAATTACAGCACAACATTCCTACAAAGAGTTATGAATGGGAAGTTTTTCTTTGTTATCGAAGTTCTGCTAAGGACACAAGAAACATTATTTAGAGGGGAAGAAAAAAACAACAACAACAACAACACACAAAAACACACAAAACCCCCCCACACACACACACACAAAAACACCACCATACAACACAACAACAAAACCACCACCACCACCAAACAAACACACCAGAAAAATGGACCACTGTCAAAAGATGTTCTGAAAGACAGAAGAAAATATAGCAATTACTTCAAGGAAAATTTGTGAAGAAACCTTACATTTTACATTAAAGGGACTAGTAATGATGGTTTTTTGCAACTGTTGCATTTCCAGGGAACAAACTTCATTGCAAGTCTAGTAGGGAATTATAAAAACCAAAAGGTTCATGTTCATTCCTTCAGCTGCAAGCAAGTTACAAGAGGATAAATAAGCACACTTCCCAGCGGAGACAAACCAAGAATTTTCATTTGCTTTCCAGTGCCCAGTTCCCCACAGAAAGAAGACAGCACAAAATTACATCAAGTTTGTCGTACACTTCCACCTGCCTCAATATTTTCTGTACAAGAGATGAGGGGAGAACCCGAAGAGCCAGCCCTTGTTCTGAACCATAGCCAGGCAAAATTAAGAGGTAAAAAAAAAGGCAAAACCTAATCAGCTGAATGTTATGCAGGATGCTAAGATGTCTGAAGGTGTGAAAACCAGAATAAAAGATATTGTATTGACTGAAGAGACAGAGAATGAGATGGAGGTAGTGACTGAGCTGAGCAAATGTCTTAGAAATCAGAATATAGAATATTAACTTCATACAGAAAGAGTTGAAAAGAGCAGCATGGCAAAAGCACATGCTAAACACCCAGTAAGTCTGGGGGAAAAAAGATAGTCAGAGCTGACAGAAGAGGGATGAGCTCACAATAAACCTAGCCAAGAGAAAACCATGCCATAAGCCAACTTTATATCAGCAGAAGTGAACAGAAAGCGACAGATTTCAGAATTTTGCAGTACGAAAAGCCAAGCCAAGAGATTATAGAAGGAAAGGAGAAGGAAGACTCATCAGAGCACAGTCAAGGTTAGCAGAGGAGTCGTATAAAAAAGGAACACATTGCTTTTTCTCCCTACTTAAGACTGACTCACTATTTTATAATGTGGTGGTATTAAGAAGGCAAGAAAAGCTACCCTTAGATAGGGAAAGCAGTTATTTAAGAAGGGAAAAGAAGAGAAGCAGTAGTCAGAACAGAAGTAAGGAAAAAAAGCATCAAAATAGAAGGAAATCTAGGAGAACAAGTATGAAGAACAAGAAGAAAATACTTCACAGGGTTTGAAACTAGAGTACACAATTTCTGTAGACTAGCATAGGGTATGAGGTAGGAAGAAAGGAATTGAACAAGGTTTTGAACATAATGTAAAGGCAGCATGAAAAGTCTGATCAAGTGATCAACTGTCCAATCAGTTTTCAGTGAAGGACCAGCACAACTTTGAGCTCCATTTAGGTCTTGCATATAAAAGTCAAAAGGATACCAATAGCATTGTACACGGTCTAAAAATCTGTAGAATTCTGAAAATCAGGACTTTCAAGCAACATCAGCACATGTTGGCACAGACAGAGGTGATGCTCCCCGGAGCAAGAAAATCAACACATTAAAGCCAGCTGCAGTTTAGGGAAACCCAGCATCAGTCCCCACTCCACACATGTCCGGTCAAATTTGGCATCAGCTCTGCTCCACTCTTAAGTTATAAACCTGTTGTCTTCAGTTCTTTTCTCCAGATGACAGTTACCTTCTGCTGCTAAAAAGTGAACTAAAAATCAAAAGATAGACTTTTCTCTTGTCTAAAATAAACAGGAAACAAAGTCACTACACTAAACACAGTATGACACTCCCTTATCAGCAAATCAATAATTCCACACATCACCTCTAAAACAGCCAGTCTGAAAAGGAATATGAGGTTCTCAGGTCTGCAGGGAAGCATATGTCAACAGAGGCCTGCATCAGCACCTCAGCTGCCACTCCAGGCACCTCAGAAGAGTCATGATCTATTTAACTCTTCAAGTCTGTCTTCAAGGAGCAATCATTCTTGTTTCACAACTGGTGACAGTGCTGATCATCATATTTACCTACAAGAGCTGACCACAAATTCCCAAGAACTTTTCTCTCATTCCACCAGTAGGCTGGGAAGGGAAAGAGATGAATGTAGACTTAATTGAAGTCCCTAATGGCAGTATATATCCTTCATCTGAACAAGTTTAACCTCTGTCCAAGAACATAAAATATTGAAAATACCATCAGTTAATTCATATTCCTGTGCATCAGCTCCTGTTGTCCAATATCTAACAAGCTGAGCAGGGCAAACAGTAAGTGGTCAACTACTAGACCTTGAAGCATTGACTCTCACACTAAATTTGTCACACGTTTTAATGAAATTGAACAAAACTATTGATACATTAAGTGAATTTTGTATCTGATTTCTACCAAATAAGTTAGACTTCCTTCTGTTCACTCTTTCTGATTTTATGACACCAAACAATAGCATGGTTCCAGTTTTTACTGTCTGCAATCAATGAAGGAATGTAAATCTGGAAAACTTTTTTATATACAGAACCGAAAAATACTAATATTGTGAAATGCTCCTTTGCTCCATTTACATTTTAAAATTAAAAAAAAAAGATCTGCTATGTCTTTTAGGCATCATTTTCCATGCCCTGGAATTCACTGTTAGGAAACAAGCGCTGTTGAGAAACAAGGGTTGTCTAGGAGAATGCAAGACACAAAAGGAAAAACATGTAATATCTGAAATGACACACGACATTTTTTAAAGCAATGCTTTTCAGCAGTAGAGGAAGACTTGCAGTCTTTTGGAAAGAAAAATCTGTTCTACTTTTGGGAGCATCTTCTGTAGAATACAATACTATTCACCTCTTGAAAGTAACTTGGGCATCATATAAGTCACTCTGACCATGACTGTTGGAAGAAAAAAAATCTCTGAACAGCTGTGTTGTAATCAGCTAAAAACAACTAAACTGAAAATGACTGAGGCAGCTGTTTTACAAAAAATCATCCATAGTTAACTGGTCTCATGCCCCTTATCAGTTTACATCGGGGTATCAAACTCATTTTTACTTGGGGTCACATCATCCTTGCTGTTGCCTTCAAAGGGCCAAATATAACTTTAGGACTGTATAAATGTAAAAATAGTTACATTTAGCCTACAGTTAAAACGCACGAATGTGTTCACATAGAGCCAAGGAAAAACAGAAAGGCTCCGCTAAAAAACCCCAACATAACCAAAGAAAACCCAGAATAATTCCTGAAAGCAGAACCTTAATCTACCTATAACTACTTAAGCAGAGGTGGGGGGAATGGAAAGTCAGCAAATGCTTGGCTAGAGGAAAGGATCATTCATTCCAATTCACAGTGAGCAACAAGGATAGAAAAGTGACAAAAGTGGCTGCCCATAGTGCCTGGCTAAAATGAAATCATTTTTTACCCAATAATCCTGTGAAGGCACACAGCAATAACAGATGTTCAAAGTGAAAGAGAATGTAGTGGTGATCTCCTGGAGTTTAATTTTTGAGTGATTGTGGATGGCTCCAACTTTATGCAAGATTTTAACAAGCTGGAACCATGATAAATTAGGACATGAGAGAATTTATTTCACAATGAAATCCCTGAAGTGCTGAGCATTAATTTGCATTTTAGAAGAAATTCATCATCTCACCATGTCACAGATATCCCCCACCCACAGTTTCTCTCTTCTCTTGGCCTGGGTATCTTCAGACCAGGACTCTCAAGTGAAAAAAGCAGAGATGGAGGCAATTGCTAAGGCTGCACTGAAATGGGAAAAAACTGCTGCTGGGATTGTTTTTTCCACATGGTCACTGAATCCCAAAAGGTTCCTGAGTCAATCCAATGACTTTTTACCAGGCTTCTCTTAAATACAGTTTGGAAAGGTAAAGACTGAAAAATATAGTACAGGGGGTTAGAAAAGATTCTCCAAAACTCAGGGACATGTGTTGAATGTACTGCCAGCATCACTTACCTGAGAAAGCTGACACAAAACAGTTCAAAATCCAATGAAAAGAATAATTTTTCCAAATCCAACAAAAGTTTTCCCTCCTACACTTTCTCTCTTAGTAATTTTTGAGAAAAACAGTGGCTCTACAGTAGTTGTAATGGTTTCTTCACTAAAACAATTTATATTGCTTTTGGTACAATGCCAGCTAGTTCCACAGCTGAAAAAAAATAAAGAGCTTGCTTCTGATCCACTACTTATTTCACAGAAGGAAATACTTAACCTTTCAGTCACAACACAGGCTTTGTTTTCCATGAAGTACCATGCCATATTTGGCATGAAGACAACACTTGGTACTTTATCCAGATGTACCAAAATTTACCTCATGGAACTGGCATGCACAAGTGTTATATACCCCACAATTATTTCAATAAATACCAAGTCAACCTCATTAAGCAGCATGCAGAAGCACATTGTAATGGATTATGCTAATACCAGAATAATAAATAAATAAAATAAAACAAACATACACCAAATTGACCCTTAGGGGAGTTATTTAGTGAAGAAGTATGATTAAAAAGTACAATACATATTTAGAGAATTTTTGAAGTAAAATCAGGTATCTGATTTGTTGAACTACAAATTATGAAGCTGGTTAAAGGAAGAAAAAAAAAAAGTCAGAGGGAAATTCTCTGCCTCATGCTGTGGAAGAATTTCATCACCATGATTCTTCCTAGCTCTGTGTGCTATGAATTTACGTATTAGCCCTAATACCTGAAGGCTGCTGGAGTTCAGGCAGGTACTGTACCCATCTCAGAAGCTGCAACCACAAAGGCATCAACCTGGAAGAGCAGACTAATTTCAGGTGGCCAACAGTATAAGGATCCTGCAAAGTTGCATTTTGGCATTTATATATCTGTGTTTACAACAATCTTCCTGCTAAACATTCCCAAAAATGTGACTTCAGCTCAGAGAATTTATCCACATCAAAAATCCTACTGAGATATTATGAAGTATACAGCATGTGTGGTTTTGTGCTAATGCAAAATACACAAAAGCGATTGTGCAGCATACTAAGAGCAGGGATAATAATTGACTGTATTCCACCCTGTATTTCATCCTGGTTACCTGGTTTCATAAAGGAAGTATATATTCTGACACTGCAGGAAACTTAGATGGCTAATATTCAATATTGATGAACTAGACTGAATAAGAGTATTATGTGGACAATGGAAACTGCCTTGGGAAGCCTAGTGCAAAAAAAAAACCCTCAAAAACTGCTAAAGAGTTTTTCAAAGAACTGACCTTTCTTATTAATGGAAGCAGAACACACAGCAACTAAAACTGCTATTCTGGAAGAGCTTTGCAGTTCACTAGAATTTTCATTACTGTCACTTGCAGTACCTTTAGTATAACTTTGCTGGAAAAGTCCTATAAAAATAACCAGTGTTTGCAACCCTCTATGTAAAACAACTTAACTAGGTCTTCTATTTTCACCCATGATATACATTCCCACACGTATGAAAAACACTGTGAAATTTTTATTATTCCCTGTACTTCATTTATCAGTTTAATGTTATTCATTCTGTGTAGATTAATAGGTACATGCTTCCATCTCTCAATTCTCAGCTAAGTTGTGATCTAGTTTGTTTCTTCAATTTATTTCAGCTGTTACTCATGCTTACTTTTGTACAATAGCAGTGAGCAGCTCAAGTTCAACAATACAAGCATTCTGCCAGTGAGATTCAAACTATCCTCACTGTAAGTAAAAGAGGCCACATTATTCACTGTGTAGTGTCATTGGCAAAATATTTTTTGAGTAAGTCAATTAAGAGCTCTGCACCATCAGGTGATCTCCACCCAGAGAAAGAAAACACCTGTTTGGCCTGCCAGGAACCATTACAAAAAGATTTTACCAAAATTTTGGTTTGAAGCCATTGGTAGAAATTATACTGAAATAGCTAACTTAAACGTTTCACCAGACTTCCAGACACAGCACCATGCTGACATGGCTGCAGAACTTCCACTCTACAACTGGTTTTCATCAGCCAGCTCAGATGGAACATACAGCCATCTGCCCCACTCCATGCAGTCATAGATGTGGAGCTCTAGAAAACGAATTTATGTGGGGGTAGAAAAAGGGAAAGATAGTGAAGGTTAATAAAAATCATTAAGTTGCATAGGTTCAGTTCTCCATGTCACACTGTTCTTCTAAAAGTTGCAAACACTACTGGGGAAACTCCTCTCTAGAGGGACCTGGCAGAAGTCTTGCACAGAGCCACAAACTTGAGGATATCATTACAGCAGTCAGTTCCAGGCCTTGTTTTGCTTATGGTAAAGAAGCATCACTGCTTTAAAAATTAACTTCCTTCTATTCTCCTAATAGCTGCTGGTTCACTGATCACAGCTTGTGAGACAACTTGCTTTTCAGTTTATAGCCAGAATGTAATTCAGGTAGGGGTAATGTAAGATTTCACATGAAAAGCTGCAGCAATGTCAATGCAGGGAAAGTTTCTGTCCCCCATTTCCATCCTCACCGGTGACCAAGAAGAAGGAGCTTCCCCAAGGGCTCTGGAGATCAGGTCAAGGTCTGCTGGGTAAGCAGAAGTAGGCATTTGTCTAGGAGTTGCATAAAAGATGAGAAGAAGAAAAAAAAAATCTAGCAAGCCCCCTCCATCCTACAGACTCTCTTCAAAGGCCCTAAGAAACTCCTTAGCTTTTTGAAGGAAATGGAGCTGCCATCAGCCTGTCAAAACACCAGTACAGTAACAGTGCCAAGGTGGTCACTTTACACTGAACCCAAGCCCTTCCCAGCTCCTGGCTGACCATTTACTCCTCCTGACCCCTAGTCATTCCACTAGCAGTTTTCCTCCCTATTTAATCTCCAGCTTTCCCTTTTTGTTACTATTGTTACTGCCTCCATCCTAACAGGCCGTCCAGATTTGTGTCTTCTATGCAAAACATAAATAACTGAACAGTAAAAATTTAGAGACACATGGAAACATCATGGTTGTACTGCTCTCCTTGATCACATATTTTGCTCCCCAATTTCTGACTCTAGATGGTGAAAAAGTTGAAGACAAGGACCAGGTCCTTACCTCATGCAGTCTGCAGTGTAAAAGGGCTCTGATTATAATTGTGGTTTCTGTGCTACTACTGAGAAACAATTCATGATTATACTTTACTAAACAGGAATTTCTCATTTTAGACTCTTTCACATCCCAATACAGCAACCCAGACTGATGGCTCTTATTTTTCAGACTGTCTTCCATTTCTTCACCACTTTCTCACTATAAAACCACCACCCTTTCTTCTCAAAAACATCCTTGAACTATCCTTCATTGACATTTAATATTTTATGATGGCTGTCCAGTGAATGGCATGTATGGACAAGATAACCATGACAACAAATATTTAGCAGGTTTTGGCTGACTGAGTGCCACCTGTGAAGAAAACAGCAATTCATCTCCTTACAAGAGACAAAGGAAAAGACTGATGGAACATTAAGACATCTTGCATTAAACCACTATATTCCTTCCCTACAGTGTAATTGCTTATTTAAACACATTAAGAGAACTAAGAATTTCTGTACAGTAAATACTGACTGTGTCCCTCCCCCCCAACCTCTCCTCTTTTATGTGGCTTTAAAAATCAGCTGAAATAATGCAAAAGTAATTTGGGTGATAAGCCAGAGCTATGTTTTATTTCTTTTTCAAATTAAACAGTTTCAGCTTTAACTGGTGACAAAAACGGAATTGGATTTTTCAATTTCTTAGATTGTCATCAGTTGCTTTTTCTCTGTTGGGTCCTTTGTGAGCTTCTTTCATTTTGCCTGGACATGATTGAAAATTAACTGGAACACAAAATGGAAATGCTCCTCCACTTTATCAGGAACATTTGCCTGTGTTAGTTGGAAGTCTGCTTTCCCTCTCTGGCTGTTATCCCATGTACTGAAAATGGGGACAAAAATGCTTTCTCTTTCCATCTCAGACAGGAACACAGCCTCTCTCTTATGAGGTGGCATCAGTCCTTTATCTCCCCTCACTCTACTGCATAGCAAAGATCTAGAATCCCATTCCCAAATCCCACTGGCTTGTGGAAATGACAGGAGGAGACAATCTGGGCAGAAACCCCCTGCTTGTGTATCAATATGATTCCTATAGATTATTCTGTCATGACACAACAGCCACAGACTTTTCTGCAAAACTGAGATGAGACTTCTCAAATCCATGTCAAAAATACCAGCCAAAAACCACATAACTGACTAAATCCTATAGGTACCCCTATCTCATTCTGGAGCCCCAAACCCAGTGAAACAGTATGGGGGCACAGTGGGATGAAGTGGGAAGGAAAACATACCCTTAATACAGAATATTCCCAAAATTCTGCCTGCAGTATCCAGCTCAAACTCATGAGATAAGTGGTTGCAAAGGCTGCAAAGCAGCCAGACCCCTGGTTTTCAGGTTGGTAAAGATTACGTTTCCCCAGATTTCCACTCCACTGTTAGGAAGTGATGTCCCAGAGAGACCCGGTGCGGTTTGCAATTCGGAGTTGGTAATTCTAGTTTCTCAGCAGCCATCACACGCCTACAACATCATGTGTTTTTAAGTTCTGGCACATCAGTGACTTGGAGACTGTTCACAAGCCATACGTGGCTCTAGAGATATGCCACTTACCCTAAACCAGAAGGCTAAAATTAGCTTCCTGCACCTAAAATGCCTGCCTGTCAGATAAACAGCACACTTCAAAACATGTAAATGAAGAAAGAGGCCAAGTTACTATTTACGTTCTCAAATCTCTTCAATGAACTGTACTGAAAAATGTTACCTTTACATTGAAGACAGGGAAGTGTTACATGGCGTTAAGACTGCCTTGAAATCATGTGCAATACTGAAGAGCAGCAAATGGAAGAAGCAAGGCAGGGAAGTGAGAAGATGGGTAAATTGTTACTGATTACATAAACACTGCAAAGTGTTAATCAAGTGTGTTTCTCCCTGTATCAAGTTCATGGCGTACAGTACAACATAGTGTGAAAGTTTTCACACTAAGTGCTTTTCATTGTGAAGGGAGAGCAGCGAATTTTGTTTCCAATGTGCAGGGTCTTGTTTGAAGTCTTTATAACTGACAGTGTACCAGTCAGAGAGAACAAAATTACTCTTTCCATCCTCTCCCATGTTTCCATATTTACACATACCAAAAGAAAGCCAGTCATTTTCAAAATATTTCAAGCAGTAATGTACCCAGTTCTTTTAAATAAGAAAATACATATGTATTAGTCACATAAAAAGCTTTATAGCTGTACATGAAATTTGCAGCAACCCATGCTTATTAGCATATCTGTGCTAGTTTAAGTGGATGCTATTGATTTAGCTCATCACATAAACATGTTAACAATCAGCTATGCTTTTCTTATATTTCCAGTGTAAAGCTCAATGACAGATGCACAATGAAGAGTCTTAAAAAGGACAGAACAAGCACTGACTTGTCATCCATTATTTCATGCAGAGGCTTCCAGTCCTAAATCTCCATTTGCATGAATTCAAACTTATGAATACAAGACTTCTAAGAGAAACTCCTTCAATCATTTTTTTCCCACTGCTGCTACTTTTCAGCAGCAAAATAGACATTGTTATCCTCACCTATCTCACCATGGTCCTGAGAAAAATGTGCTCATTAACTCATGCATTTTAAAAAGCACATATAGATTATCCTAAATTTGGTTTAAATACATTATTTTTCCCCTTGGAAATTCCGTTGATAGCGAAAGAAAAAATGCAAAGAGAAGTAGCGCACTAAGCAATTTAAGGAGTTTTTAATTTACATTTTCTTCGCCTTTGAAAAAAAAGCATCCTCTAGCATTTCCAGGTTGATTTTTGAAATGTCTATGAGCAGAGACAGCTAACATTCAGACTCAACCCCATGAATGCCATTGTCTTACAAATGGTGGAAACTACAAGAGAAGACAACAGGAACAAAACCAGGCAGTATGAATTAAAGTATTAACCTGCCACAACAGGAATAGAGCAAGGTAACTAAACACACCTTGAGCACATGCAGCAGCTTTTTTGGCTGTTAGTCCTGAGATGGTGTTGGTTTTTGATAGCTTGTGCTGGGAAATACATCAATGCTTGAAAAGATCCTCATGACTGGCCTCCCTCTGCTTTACTGCAGGAGACAGAAATCCCCTTACTAGTTTTCTTTCAACTGTTACCCTTTCACTTACCCAACTCAGACTGTTTCCTGCAGACTTCAAAGGATCAAATGCACCTGCCTACATGGTAACATTTAAATTATAGGAAGTTTGCTACTTTTAAAATCATATTCTTGCTAAACTACAAAAATAATCAACTGCTTTCAGAGTATACTCCTACAACCCTAAAGACTAAATACTTTGCAAAGATGAATATGTTTTATATGTTTACTTTGAGGCCAGTGAACTGCAGATGCAGATCTCAATTACAGGAAATCCCTGCAAGATCTGAAGTACATCACCTCCAATATTCTGCCCTACCTTTGAAGCTGTCAATCATGGAGCATCTATGCTGGTTGGTTATAACTTCTGAATGACTCTCACTCATAGACATTACAGCACGAGACCACAAAATGATCCTTCTTGCATATATTCCCAGGTTGATTTGTGTTTTGCAATGAAACAAGTAGTACTACAGCAACTCTAAGCTACTCTATCCAAGACCTAGAATACAGAGACCAGGCAGAGTGCCCCTAATTTTGGAGAATTGTAGCAAAACCAGAATTTCAGTAACCTGGCTATTGGTTACTGTGTAATCCTCCGGCTGTTTAAACTGAAATTAAATACACCAAAATGGGCATCTTGTTGCAGCAGTACAGAGAACTCCATCAGTGGCAACTTTACAACGCAGCAGTAGAAAAATCACTAAATCCTATGCATGACATGTACTACTCATTTGTAAGATAGCAAGTAGTATCTTGTATTTTATATTAATGTAGATAGGATCCAAAATTGTTTATAATTTTATCATTTTCTGGTGTTACCCACTGTTTTGTTTGCAAACTGAATCATTTTTATTGATATCACATGAGCTCTAAGCTTCCTCTTGCTGATCAGAGTCCTCTTGTCACTCTTATATTCCTCTTTAAGGTCAGATAATTGTTAAGCTCTTGTTCCACAAATACACAAGTTGTACTTTATTTTCACTTTGGCTTTAGTTGACTTTGCTGTCATTGCTGCATTTGGCAACTATGACAAAATGCTGATTTTTTTTTTTTTAATTTTAGAAGTATTAACTCAATGATATTAAATATGTTAATGCCCACAAAGACAATAATGCCATCTATGTCATGTCACCAGAAATCATTTATGCAACAATTTATCCAATACACAGAAACTTTACTTGAAAAGACTGTTTCAGCTTGATATGTTACAGATATACTTCGAATTTGTCCAGTAATTCAGCTGAAAAAATGGTCACAATGGTGTACTAACATGCTCTTTTCGCCTTGTCTCCCTTTGGTTTTACAGCTCCATGTCCTGCTCATGTGGATTTGAGAAAGACAAATACCCTGTTTCCTCTCCGTGAAGGGGTTTGAACCCACATCTCTCAATCACCAGACAAAAGCTTCTCTCAATTCAAATCTCTGTCCTGAACCAGCAGATAGTGGATTAAGCACAGATATTCCACACTATCCTGAGGTGGACACTTGATAAGCCTGCTGTGAGGATTATTCTGCTTTGTGAAAAAACATTTCTGCATGGGAGATGTGGAATAAAAAAAATTAAAAAAATAAAAAAAATTTTAAAAGGGCATCATTTCATCTAGGGAAGCCAGAAGAGAGAGAAAGATCCCTGTCATGTTATCTGGAGGGAATTACCATGTGCTCATATCAATAAGTAACCAAATATTGATGAATACGTGCCTGGATTTTATTTCCTTCTATAGATGTTTCTATGCTCATTTCTCAAAAAAACGAAACAAAACAAAAAACCCCACAATCACCATGCAACACAAACACACACCTTCCTTGGCAGATTTATATTCCCCCAGTCACACCCTGTAATGGCATCTCTGTGAGGCAGACTAAGCAGCTCTGCTTCCTGCCTGCGGGATATTAGGTCATCCTTCCCCCGATAGCCCCTCCTGAGTCACACAGGGCTCTTCAGACAGACAGCAAGAAGGACAAATCTGTTCTTCTCCAGTCAATCTATATTAAGGGGCTTATACTGCAAACAAGGGAAGCGCTGAAAGCGGATACAAATAGATTAATATCATTACAGCTTGTAAACGGTCCTAGGAAATAAAAAACATTTTGCCTGAACATAAGAAGACCGATGCGCTACAGGCATCCTCCACAGATCTCACCATAGTAACCAGAATAACCAAAATGTCTGTATCAGTTAGGTATAGCATTTACATTTGAAAATATTTTCCTCCATTTCACATAGTTTTGCAATTGGATGAAAGAATTCTGACAGCAGAAAAATAATAAAGCCTAAATGAAATGTATTTTTATACAGGGCAAAGGAGAGGGAGGAAAAAAAAAAGGGTTCTGTAACCTGGTTTCTTCACACACTAAGGCCTTCTTGCTACAAAGATATCTTCAGAGATAAAATAGCTACTCTGAACAACATACATCTTGCATTCCATGACAGATCATAAATATTTCTGTATCTGTGTGTAATGAGATCATTTATTTTGGTAGATATTAATACTAGCAAAAACACTTGTCTATATTTAGATATTATACTGAAACACTATTTACCCAAAGTTCTTGTACTTGAAATGTACATAAGTAATCAACAGCCAGTAGACAAAATAAACAAACATAAATTACAATGAATACATAAGTGAATACAGTCCTGATTGTTTTTCCTTCTTTTCAAGCTTTATGGTAAATTTTCATTATAGACCAAGTCAAGTAGATAAGAATAATACCTACTGTGTTTGTGCTCTATGTTGAACACGCTCCTTTAAGCTCACTCTGGGATGTTGGGCTTCGACCACAGCCTTCGGCTTGTGGAGATTACTTTGCCGATACCACCATGTCAAAGAGACCAAGCTTCCAGCTGTATGTTCCCTTAATATTTGAATTCCTCCGAAAACTACTCTGTTTTTTCATTTACAGTTCTTTGATTGTACTAAAGCTAGCAAAAATATGAGGACATAAACTAGTAGCTGTATAACAAACCTGCACTACAAAGCACAGAAAGAATCACCCTCCTCCTGGTGTCAGAGGTGGGGAGCAAACCCCAGGGACCACCATCAGGCTTCCTGGCTGCTGCAGCTGATAGAACACTTGCACATTGCAAACATCATGCTGAGGGCTGAGATCAATGCAAAACCCCTCTGGCCACATCTGCCCTGAACGTAGCTAGCACTGTCCCCTTGCATAGGTACACAACCCCAAACAGCACACATGCATAAACAACCACCAGCTGAGACACTTTGCAGTTAGAACTGGTTTTATACATCTGGGGTTTGGTTCCTAAATTTCAACCAAAATGGTAGGCAGCTTTTTTGCTTCTCCCTAAGTATGCAGACCTCATTTTTTCACAACATAATTCATCACAAAATAGGCTGCCAGCACTGCCATTTTGTGCTGCCACAGAAGATTTTGCTGAGATAGCCATTAGTGCTAATGCTTATCCTGGCAATGGATCATGCGACTGAATAAATTTGCTTGCTGTAATTATTTGAATTACTTAAAATTAGTGAAGTGCCAATCATTTGTTCAGCAGGGAGATGCATACATTTTCTAACAGAAATCAAAGCAAAGTTGTCTTAGTCAACCAAAATGGATTCTTGTCTTTAAATTCCTCTTAGGGTTACAAAGCATTTAAAATTAAAAGCTACTTGGGCCTTAGTTAACCAGTCATTTAAAAAAAGTCCTAAGGGGTGTGGTTTTGAAATAACAATTATGAAAAACTCTTATGAGAAAGAATGAATATACAGCAATTCTGAATAAAGACACAAAAATACATAACTCATAATTCCCCAAAACTGCTATAATTCACTAAATGTTATTTAGATATTCCACAATCGTTGGTATATACTAAAAATATAACACCTGGAAAGAGTGATTAAATTTTGCACTATGGTTATCACCTTTCACTAGAGCGTGCACTGCCTCAGATGCACACCCTTGCCCCTAGGAAGCAACGGAAGTGTTGGAGATAAATCAAAGATGTAAATCCACACCGGATGAACTATCAGCTGAGTTTAAACTCACCGTTGTTCTATACCCTCGTATCATGTTTACAAGTCGTAAGAGGTCCTGGCACTAAGCAAGCTACTATTTCCTGAGGGTTTATAGAACCACAAAACTGCAAAGGAAAACCCACAGGTTTCTCAACATACACTGAGTGCCTGTTCCCGTACTCATAGCAGCTGTTGAATTTGCACTTTTAAGTTTAATTGACAGTTCAGGTATGAAGGCACATAAATACTGCAGCATTATAGTTGTACAGAATTTCACTGACCTTATTAATTTCAAATGCACGTAACTATAAACAGGAAATGAAAGTATAATCACTGTGATTGTTAAATGGATGTAAACCCCCTACAGCTTCATATCCAGGTATTTATACTTTAAGAACAATGACAGCTTGCTTTGAAAGGCGGTACCCTCACAGGACCTTGCCTCTACTTTTATGGCTACCCCACAACTGGGGCAGCAGACACAAGTCCTAAGCTATAAACCCTTGGTTGCCTTGTAGATTTGGCAGCTGTTTATATCCATTCAGAGCAAGTATGAAGGAAATGAGTGGTAAAATTTGGTTTGGAAGCAGCATGTATCCACTGTTCACTGCAGTAAATATAGACAAATCAAGGCAACAGCATGCCACATTTAGATGATAACCCACTCTCAAGGCAGACACCCAAAATCTCCTCTTTTATCCCCTCTCTCACCACATCATTGATTACATTCTTCTCAACTTGGATTTTTTTGTCATCACAAACTTGTTAACAGGTTCTGTTCAATTCTGGTAAAGTGTGAATGTTCCACAAAATCCCAAAAAACTACAAGAGCCACAAAACATTCAACTACTAACACAGAATGTTACATCAGGTTGTACATCACATATATTATCAAAAGCATATTTTTTCACATCAGTGGTACAAATATAAAACTGTTGTAAACAACAAGCATTTA
The DNA here is from genome assembly GCF_037038585.1 of Patagioenas fasciata. Classification (NCBI taxonomy): domain Eukaryota; kingdom Metazoa; phylum Chordata; class Aves; order Columbiformes; family Columbidae; genus Patagioenas; species Patagioenas fasciata. The sequence continues at coordinate 11,445,212 of NC_092527.1, read as the reverse complement.
AACTCATTCTGTAAACTGTGGATATTGTAATCACTTTCCAGCTGCAATGGTCATCACATTTATCTTTTGGCAATGGAAGCATGACAGTTGCCTGAAGTCAGGATTTGGTAGTGCTTTACTATGGGAAACAACAGTCAGATGCAGACAAGGACTCGGTTGTTTCATATTTTCTTCTCAGTCCATTGACTTCAATGAACAACAGGCTTCTGAGCAAAGACTGAAGTAAAGTCTGAAATCAAAGTGTCTACTTCATCCCATGCTTTTTGTTTTGTTTGTTTGGGGGTTTTATGCAGGTTTTTTTTATTGGTTGGTTGGTTCCCCATTCCAACCCAGGAAGTAAAATAAGGACAACTTGCCTATCTCTTCTTTTGAATCAGTTAGAATAATAGCTCTGCATTTATTTTGTTCTTGATGATGTAATGTTCACATGTTCCAGACATGAGCTCTTGGTTAGGGATGTAGATTCATTTTTCCCTCAAAGTTATGTGTTAAAGGACTAAAGAAGTAATGTGTTTGTTTGCATGATACTATCACTATATGAAAACCTGAGCTTAGAAGAAATGTATAATAATAGTATTGAGTGAATAAGATGACATTTGCTTATTTTTTGGACCGCTTTAATTTCAGCATTAGTGACTAAATCCAAGCAGTGTACAATATGAATCAATACATGATTCATTCTGCCATGAATTAATATGCATTAATTTAATAAAAAAAATCTAAAAGGTTATTTAAAAATCCCAACAGTGTATGCATGTTTCAAGGATAAAAATGAATCACACTACATAAAATTTCAAGCCAATTTCAATCCTGCAATTTGTTTTCAGCTCGTCATGACTTTGGTTTGGACACACAAGGGCCAAGTGCCTGCTAACACTTCACACAGCTCTCCTGCACATTGGTTGTAAGGAAACAGCAGTTCTGACCAGGAAAGATGTCAGGATTTCTCTCTCCAATCCCCTCAAGGTTTGATCCAGATCAGTAGTAGAGCACAGCTTGTTTGTATCCCTGCATGTGGAGTGATACTGGCTCCCATACTCAGCCAATAACCAGCACATGACCCACATTTGTCTTCATGAGGCTTGAGTTTCCCTGCTCAGTCAATCTCCTACATGATCAGTAGCTTACCACTACAGTCTTATCAAAAGCAATGGAAATACATCTCAAACATTTTGATACAGCATCATCTTTACTGTTCAACAGCTATAAATAATTTTACAGATGCATAATTTTAATTAACAACACTAGGAAGAAGACCAGAATGAAAACAAGAACCAACTTGCACTTTACCTAATACTAACAGCCCTCATCAATCTCAGTAGAAACTACAGACTCATTTAGTATTGTCATTATTGAAACATCAAGAAATTATTTACTTAGGAAATAGGAGGAAAAAAACCCCAACTATGCAAAAGGCTACTCTCTTCTAAGTAGTCCTGAATGAACTGGTCACTTATACACTTAGTCCCTAATTAACCTGCAAAATCAAATTATTTTTTTGCAGATTCATTTAATTATATATTCAGTACCATGTTTATAAAGTGGGAACAGTTCAGATATGTGATCCTTAGTGTAGCTTTTTTTAAAATAAAAAAAAATACACTTTATTTACGTGCAGACTTTTAAGGATATCTGTTCTGCTGAAATATACAACCCAATAATGAGATGAAAACACATGTAATAGTAGAATACTTTAAAAAAAAAAAAAATGTTGCTAAAATTTCTGAAAACATCAAGCCAATACTATGACTGATTCTTTCATTGTTTTCTATCCTGTACATTATTGGCTCTTAACAGTAACTGAGATCTTGATTCAGTTTATGAGACAGATAACTGGTGTAAGTGAGCAAGGGGAGAGTTCCTCCAGGGATGGAAGTGCAGTCAGAAGAGGCTTGTGAGAACATTCAATCATCCTTTTCCCAACAGACTGAGCACAGATACTGCTTAACTGCAGATAGATGCATCACATATTTTCAGAAATAAAGACATAAAATGAAAATATGTTCCAAATAGCTACTTTTCCCCATCCCTTCCCCAATGCTCTAATTATAAATCCATTCCCAGTTTTGTTGGATTTATCTCTGCGTGCACTCTGCAATATGCCTATCAGTATGAATGGCAAAGAATTACATAATGGCATTGCTAATAGTCATTCACAGAAGTATGCTGTAGTGCATTTAAAAAAACACACAGGCTAAGTTGGGCTAAACAAGTAGCCTGATTTAAAAACTGCTGAACAGACAAGCAACTCCTACTCTTCAGTGAAGCTGCTGAGCGCTCAACACTTGAGAATTACAGCACTCCGTAATCTCTGTTCCTAGTCTGCCTTCTGAAAATTTTGACTTTAGACAAAAGTCTAGTCAATACTAATCCCTGACATGGGAGTAAAATAGATAAACACAATTTTTGGTAGGAGTTTGAACAATTCTAGCTTTGTGTTGATCATGGAGCTTTGACTTGAAATGTGATGACAGGTGTAAGGGTACTCCAGATCTGTAATACAGGTTGTTGCAAATGAGCTTTTAGTACTCACTTGCAACAACCTGTATTACAGATCTGGATTCTGTTCTTCTCCCCTTACACTGTATTAAGGTAAGTTTTGGAATAATAGTTACACACCCTTGTTTCATGAGACCTCTTGACTGCATCCCTTTAAGTTCCAAACCTCAAACAGTAGTTAACAGGTTGGGTTGTTTTGGGTTTGTGTTGTTGTTTTGTTTTTTGTTTTTTGTTTTTTTTTTTAATTGTTTTTTTTTCTTTTTACATTTTGCACCACAACTCGAGCCTCTCATAGATTAACATTTTGTTGCCTATTTTAGAGTTTGTCCTGTCCCTCCCAGCTACAAAATAGCTTCAAGCACAAGTAGCAAGCATCAGAAGACAGAACAGTAATTGCATTTGACATAAAGCCCTCAAACTATATTTTACAGTCTCACAGGCAAAGTGTTATTGCATATTTGTTGTCTAGATTTTGAGTTGCAATTAAAGAGATGATATTCTGGATAACAGGAAAATGTACAAGTATTGTGGGCTTTTTCTCATGTTTCCAACACACCTCATCAGAGACTATATAAGCACCCCAAAATATTTTATGTGCTTATTTAAATTCCCTTTATTTCCAAATTCAAGTGGGCTTCTGAAAAAATGAACAAACAGAAAAGATGACATGCACCTGCTCAGGGTTTATGAACTTTTGCAACATAGAAATCAGTAGTATTGTAAAGATAAATACGAAAACTGTAAACTGGAATCATTTTATAAAAACGAGTTATCTAACCAGGCAAAGCACGCCAACCCTACACAAAGTTTGAATGACTACAAAGAAGAAATGCTGACATTATTTCAGCATTCAAAGTTGTCACATTGTTTACTGAAATTTGCTGTCCTTTCAGGATGCCCTACAGAAAACTGGACAAGATGAGATAGGATGTTATTTCAGGACCACCAAAAATTGGACTAATTGCAACCTTGTAATTTTGATTTCTCAGTGTACTCACAGTAAATTCAAAAGGTGAGAAACAGACCTGAGATGAAATAGACAAATTTATTCCTGAACTTGATTTAAGCCATTTTATTATTACCATGAATATTTCTTATATATACACTTCAAATCTCAGTGACTACTATAATGTAGCAAACTGATCTAGCAGATCTTTTGAAAGGACTGTAAGGGATATGCTGACCATTCTTTACCCACATTATTTGCAAGCAGATTTCCTCCTTCTATTTTGGAGTATTACTACAAAGCAAATAACAGAATTTAAAGTATGTGCCAAGAAGGAAAAGCAATAACAAAAGCAGTGAAGCGAGCACTGTGAGAACTCAGGGCTCCTGCCCATATGCCCCATTCTACAAATCAAACCCACACCCCGATTACCCACCCCAGATCATCTGTTGGAGGAAAATGCCACCATTTTAAAACAGTTCTTGGTAATTTTAGTAAACAATGGAGTCTTTAAAAGGCACAAGAACTAGGGTAGCCAGCAACACTGCCCTTGACAGTAGCTGAAGTGATACAGCCAGCAACCTTGCAGGTCAAGAGAAGCACCGCTCCTCCTGCCCTGCATGGCCTGCTGAAACACAGAGTCGCCTATGTCCTCCAGTATTTTTAAAATTCAAGCTGGATTGACACTCCTTCTGAAGGCAGTCAGCTTGCCTGCCTCATAGTCAAACTTACCTAGATCACTAGCCACCTTTTTCTTACTGCCATCAACATTTGTTGGTGTGCCCTGGAAGCAATCTGTCAGAATCAAGTAGATAGGTCCCTTTGATTAAATATCGTTTTCAGAAAATGAGCCGTGTTTAGCCTTAATTTACAATTAGGCATTGTAAATACCATGCTTTCCAATCTGCTGATAAAAACACCCACTCCAGAGATCAGGCAGAGTCCTCATTGCCTTCCTCTCAGAGCTTCCACTCCAGGGAATGGTTTGATGCTGCAGTCCACAGCAGCTCTTCCCATCAAGGTCACAGCAGAGGGCTGCTGCCTGCCCCTCCACACTGACCCTGCCTGCTTTGCATTTCATTTGACATCAGGTTCCGTTTTGCCACAATGCATCTTCCTTACAAATACATACGTATAGAAGCGAAGCACAGAGTGATGAACCACAGCTTAATTTTGTTTTCAACGTCTTATTGTAGCCAACACCTAAAAGCAGAACTGTGAGTATGGAAGTCAGAAAGGCTGGCTCTACAGCTAAGAGTGAAACATTTCATCATAAAGACATCTTTTCATTTAACAGAACTGCATGTTTTCATATGATTGAAAAGCCCAAGACAAGAATGAATAGGAAGGATGCCATTCTATGTCGCACACATACGTTTGTGTAATACAAAGGAAAGCAGAAGACATGGAGAGGGAGAAATCCCTGTATTAGTAAGTCAAGCCATGGATATAATAAAGATGCCTAGAAAGGGTAAGGTAAATAGAATATCTGTAGTCATGGGCTCCCACTTCATAGTCAAGTTAATAAGAAAACCAGAAAACAAAAGCATGCAGTTAAATTAATGAAATGGCATAGACATGGCATTGGGAGTAAATACAAAGGCTTGGCTCAGTGAGAGAAAAAAAAGAAAAAACTAAAGCAGAAGCAAATTGCTTTTCAGTTTTGTTGCATTTGGGTTCTGTTTTGTGGGGTTTTTTTGTTTAGCGGAACACTAGGGGGCAATGCAGAAGGAACCGATATCCAGCAGAATTCCCAGGATGGAACTGTTTTACAATATTGTTCATGTAGCACACATAGACTCTTATTTCTAGGACTCAGGAACTTTTTAAAGAAAATTCCAAGTGGCTTTCCTGAAATAGAAGCTTTAGTGGTTCCAAACAGATCGTGCAACTATTTTTTTTTTTTTCCAAAATAGTAAGCTGCCAGTAATACAGTAACATTAACAGGCTCAGCATAAATCTAGTCAGGCTAGCACTTACATAGCTAGTCAAACTGATTGATGCATTTGGGAACCCGGTGAAAACAAAGGTTGTAGTTCTTGAGTTTAATTATTGTCCTAAATTCAATAAAATAAATTATATGCTCCTGTTTAAGAGTTACCCTGAACAGTTAACCTTGGTTTTCTCTTCAATTTCTGTTTAATAGAATCATAAATTAGAATGTTTCAAGCCATGATTCCACGTTCAAAAATTCAGCTTTCAGACAAATCACCTACAGGCCTTAGTGCAAACATGACACTTCATTATTCTATCTAATTTCATCAACACCTGTGGATGAACAGATATCCTGTTTGGTTTTATTTTAATTGCCAGCAGCTGATCTTCAAATATTTTCATTTATTGAGGTACTAAGTTGCTGAGTTTATTGCATTATTAAGTATGAGGTTCCATTTAAAAACAATACTGTGAACACCTTGCTTAACACAAGTTTGTTATAGCTGCTTTAACACCTTTTCCCTCAAATACTCAGGTAGTAAGCAAATACTACCACAGTGACCACCATCATTGCATTACCTTTTATTTTCCTGTTAAAATATCAGTAACATGAACAAGTTTGTATTAGCTAACTCTAACTACATTTTGATTCAGATCTGTATCTTCCTTGTTATACACTTTCTTTTTTCTGTTACTTAAAAACCATCACTATGCTTATCCTCACAATACTTCTAACATTTAAAAAAAGACCAATAATATCCTTATATGATCCATAGATACATTCTAAAATACTATAAATTTTATTTTCAGCTGGGATTGTCCCTCTCCATGTAGGAGACACATTATAGATATGTGACAGAATTACTCTCCTGGCTCTATAAAAGCAAAGTTACTTACTGATTTCATCTCCCTAGGGAATACTGCTTCAAATTTTTACCTCCCGTAACTATTTCAGCTGATGTTCTCAATGACAGAAAACTGTTTCTTACCAGGTACCAAAGAAATGCCAGGAAGTTGTGTGTAACTGGTGTGCAAGAGGCTCTAACAAGAAGAGAGACAGTGTAGCATAAATAGTAATGAAGGGAAAAAAGTTAATTGCTTCCATTGTAACTTCTACTCGTCAGTTCATTCATTGTTTTGAAGGAGCTGTACAAGAATTATGTAACTAACACATATGAAGATCATGAAATGTTCAAACTAAACTTGTTTGAAAACTGAATGTTAGACAGAAAAGTGCTGTGAGAAACTGCTCTGTACCAAACAGCCTTAAATCCGTGGTGCCTGGATGACTGAACTAGCTGGATCCCACCAGTTTAGTGTGAACTGACATCCACATATTTAGATTTTTGTATAATAAAAGGAGAATTAAATAAAGCTGCTCTCTAGCATGTGTTGTTCAGACACAATTGAGTATGAGTGGAATCAGCCACCAGAATTACAGAGACCATCTTTGATACTAAATTTTCAGCTAGAAAACCATTCAAAGTGACACTGCTCTATTCCTAAGGCTTTCCCCCGTGAAAACTCCACACTGGCATTCTACTGCAAATATTAATTACAAATTAGTAGTGATACTGTCTCCCAACAGCACACAACAGTAATTAAGTAAATGAAATTACATGGTTGTTTAGGGGAGCAGGGAAAAGGGGAAGAGCATCCGCTGCCATCACTTGCAGAGGACTAGCCCCATCTGACTAGGGTACATGTGAACCCTGCCCGAGGCTTGTATATTCTGCCTTTACATTCCTCACACACAGCTGAGATTTTGCCTGAAGGCGGCCATCTCCATCAGGAGAAATTTCATCCTCACCATATATAATGCCTCCTGTTTCAAAATGTTTTAGGAAACATTATTTACTCTCAGAGCCTGCATGATCAATATATCCATACACTTTCAATATGCAAGCAAGCCCAGATACCATCCCCTGCCAAAGGAGCCTAGCAAGAAAAAGCTGGAAACCAGCAGAAGAGGGTGAATGCTCTTACCCCAAAAAACTCAACCCTGGGCAGAACTTCTAAAAATCCCACTTCCTCCACCACCTCCTCTCCTTTCACAGATTTCCCATTCACTCCCTGATACAGAACTGATAATGAACTCTTAGCATTCTCTCAATTTTATTTTTCCACATTATTTCATTAAGGAAAAGAAAAAACATCTTCCACTACAGATTATTCTATGAATGACGTGTCCAAAAAAAAAAAAGGAACACAGCTTGCAGTGATCTGTTCATTTTCATATTGATAAGCTTGCATCAAACAATTAGAATATAATAGAAGAAAAAGGCCACATACACGCACAACAGCAATACACGACGGTTATATAACCATTATTGCTCCCCTCAAAAAGACTATTTCCCCCTAAACAGTACTTTAAAATAAAACTACGAAACAGACTTAATGGTGTACAACATGAAGCACCGCATAGCTTAACGTTATTCCCTTTTACAATAAACAACTCCTTAAAACAAGTATTCACACCAATCAATCCTTGTTTACATTCACAAATCACTAATGCGCTATGGAGAATTCTCAGCAACCAATATCTCTTGTAAGCATAAACCTGAGACAAGTCTGGGATGGTAACACTTTAAATTAAGTGTCTTAAATATACTTAGCTATGCATTTAATTTAGACATAAGACATAGTGTGTATCACATATCAAAGAAATGCTGAAGAAAATATCTGATGTGTAGTTTTTCTCCATCTATTTCATTCTTCTTTAGTGCTAAGGGGAAAAGGCACGGTTTGGGGTTTGTCATATGCTATTTTGGGAACGAAAGGACTGCAAGGCTCATACCTGTTTCAGTTTATCCAGCAAATACTTGCAATTGACGGAGTCAGCACCTGGCAGTCAGTGGAATGCACCAACCTGCACCTCTGTTAGCAAACTGGAAAAAAAAAATAACTGGAAGACAACGTGACTACTGTTACTTTGTGAAAGTATTTAGGTATTGCTCATACTCCAAACTTGACATGTGAGGTGTCTAGAAATGTGACCAAAGAGAATTCATTACATTAAGGGTTTAGTCAGATACCAGAAGTTTCATCACTTGAAATAAGGACTAACACTTACCAATTGAATGTTTTTATATAGCATTAAAATTTAAAATCTGAAGCTGACTCTACCAGAAAAAGATCTGCATGTGATTCAAAATAAGTGGAAGCTGGAGTAAGCTGAAGTTTACACAGGTGTTTACTACAAAGATTCTATTACAAAAACTTCTATATCATTTTCTGTGCCACTGATGACTGCAAAACCACAGTATGTAACTGAACCTGACCCATTGGGTGTCTCGCAGTAACCTAATTGTATATAAAACAATTTACTGCAAAGGAGACAACCTGACCTGGACAGCAAGTGCCCAGCTTATGGAGCAGGAGGCACTGGAAGTCCTCCAGCTGAGGAACCAGGCACCATCAGTAACCACACACAAGCCATCCTGGAAGAATGCCCATTGCACTTGTGCTCTGCCACAGCACACCCAGGAGAGGCCACCAAGGAACCAGAGCCCACATGGGGCCTTGGTCCTTTGGGCGATGATATGACTGAAAATGTATAGGCTCTATACCAGAGATGATAACCCACTATAAAGTGTCCAGTTCAATATAGGTAAAGTCTTGAGAGAAGAGAAGATTCAACCCAACAAAGACACTCAAGACCATGAACTTCCTGATGGAGAACATATGGCAACAGCCAAGATCCTTCAAAGGACGGAACATCTCAGAAACCCAGTAAGGAAATGCTGCAAAATAAATTGAAGAAGGAAACAACAACACAGGGCTCAGAAAGAAGGCAACACTGTGAAATGCCTGGTTGTATCACAGCTAGGAACATAACTCATTGAAGCAAGAGGAAAATTCCCACTTATCCACAATAGTACTTCTACTTCCTAGATCCTTCAGAAGCACAAGAACTATCCACACCCGAATTTTTTGGAAAAAGCTCAAAACTGTAGGATGAATTCATCTCGCAGAATCCAAGAATCTCCCTGAAGTTTCATGTTCTCTCACAAACTGCAGGATTCCTCTTTTAAAAGACCACGTTAATGAATAAATAAATAAGTCTGTTTCTTCAGTGTGAGTAGTAATCTAGCAGCAAATGGAAGGATTGTCTCTCAAGTTACAAGTTCTCACACTTATTTACATAGTGAATTATGTTAAAAATCCAGTAATTTAATGCACATTGCTGTTTCATTTAATATAGACTATAACAATAACTTTTTTAACTATTTATACACCTAGGGAGTAGGAACTGTTGACTAATACTACTGAAGCTAAGTCATGTCAGAGTATTTTTTTTCCAGGGAAAATAAACATTTGAACTGGCTCTTTTCAAAGCAATAAGATGCTTAACTTGCCATTGCATATGCTTTATTGTATTCCAGTATGATAAAACAATGATACTACCAAGTACCAAAGTGATTCTAGCCAAGGCAACAGGACATGCCAACGAAGAGGATCTTCCAGAAGTTCGAGGCTTTTTGTACTTTGTGGTTTTTTTTTTTCCCTCTAATATTCCTGCTGAAAACGTGACTTTAATAATCTATCACATCAAAAAAACAGATGTTAAAGCTGAAAAGGTAGAAATTGCCAAGCAAGGCCAACCCAAACCTGTTTATCATACCACTAAATTCTATTTTCATCACAGGATGCATCAACATATTAAGGCTTAAGACAATTGCCATACAGTCAAATTGAAATCTATAATATCCTTATTTACCAAGACAAGAAGAGAAACCACTTCCTTGTAGACTTTTTTTCCATTTTATTTCACAAATGTAAGCAGCTTTTAGTTTCTCACCTTCTCAGGAACCAACCAAATTTAGAAATCAATTTACACTCCAAGTAATGAGTTAATTTTACAAATAAAATTAAAGCTACAAAAAATTTAGAAAAATCACAGAATCACAGAACAGTTGGTGTTGGAAAGAACCTCTGTGGATCATTGAGTCCAATCCACCTGCTAAAGCAGATTCACCCAGAGCAGATCACACAGGATCATGTCCAGGTGGGTTTTTACTGTCTCCAGAGGAGGAGACTCCACAACCTCTCTGGGCAGTCAATTCCAGTGCTTTGTCATCCTCAAAGTAAAGAAGTTTCTCCGCATATTCAGATGGAACCTCCAATGTTTCAGTCTGTGCCTGCTGGCCCTCATCCTATCATTGGGCACCACTGAAAAGAGTCTGGTTGCCACGTGCTTGACTTCTACCCTTGAGGTATTTACATAGGCATTGATTCTATCATAAACACTTTCTTTACCATTAGCAATGAACACTTTTCCACTGGGAGGAAACATCAGTGAACACTCTCCCTCAGCAACCATAATGTGTTTGAGAATTGAATATAGATCAACAGAGTTCATTAAAGCAACCAAATCAGTAAATTTAATTGTAAAAGACAGCTTTGAAAGAAGTGCAATACCACCATGAATCTCAAAAACAAAACAGCATTTCCCATCTTGTCATGATAAAAGTTGCTCTTCACAGGTCCTGAGTTATGATCAGAAGTCCCACTATAGTCACACACACACACAGATTTATCATTTGACCATTTAAAGATGAAATGCCAAGACCTCAGGCCCACAAATATTGTACCCACTGAGATCGGTGATGCGACTTCACTAGAAGCAGTCTTTGCCTATAAAGGACCTGATCCAGCTCCATCACAGGTAGTGACAAGTCTTCTCCCAAATCACTGTTGCTATTGCATTTTTACAGTGGGGAGTGGCTCATCACACCCATGAGAACCTCTGACCTCTCAGCATCTACTTGCAACACAACTGTCCCTTGAAGTTTCTCATCCCAATAAAGACACTACTGACCAGACTTTCAGCTGTGTGCAACAACAGAGGAGTCCTTTCTGGAGACAGCCACTAATGCTGCTGAGTCCAACCTTGAAGCTACAACAGAGCAAATACTCCCTGGCAGAAATTGCAAAGTGTGTTCCCAGTGCAGTGAGACCAGGCTACTGACTCAAAACATGAGTTAAACCTCCTATTAGTCCAAAATCATAATGTTGGCCACCCTAAATATTCAGACCCCAAGCACTGATTTTTCCATCTGCTGCACAAGTAGCTCAGTCTTCTCTGCATCACATACTCATATTATACACAAAGCAATAGAACACAGCGTTGAAATCATACTACAGTCATCAACTAAATAAGGCAGTGAGGTGGATTAATAAACAGATTACTCTAGAATCACATTTAGAATTCAGCATGAGCTCTCTCATGCACATTTAAGAATAAACTCTTTTTTACACATTTCTGTTAGGAGTTTCCATCACTGATTTGTGCTATACGCATACTGAAAGATGCATCAGCAACATTAATCGTGCAGGTTGTCTGAAGAACTTGTAGGTAACATGGGCAGAGAAGAACAGAAGTTTCCTCTAAACAAAAAATATGCATTTCCAGAAAAGCGTCTTGTATGAGAGTTTAATGTGAAATTTCCCACTACTGAAAAGTGATTTATGCCCAGCAAATAACTGTGAAATTAAAAACAACTTTTACTACAGAAGTTTTGAGATAATCTAATTTATTTCTTGTTTATGCACTCCTGATTATCTTTTAAAGCTTCAAAGGACCACAAATATTTTCATGGCTAATTTTGTCCTGGTAGTTTGATTCAAAAGAGGACAGAATACTTCTCTTTTGTTAAAAATCAAAACACATCTTGCATCTCTAGTGACAGTCGAGTTCAGTGCTCTTCTATAACTGAGATTCCAAAGTTTACTGAAAAGTGATGACACAAACATACAAGATAAAGCCACTCCATAATGCCTAAGGATTCAACTTGACAGGTTCAAAGCACTGACTCCGTAAAAGCGTGACTGGAAATTGCAGGATGACTGAGGCTCAAGCGCAAGAGACACAGGCTGCTGGGAGAGAGAAACCCTGAAGGATGGAACAGAGAAACTAATTAGGCTTCCTATTCCATTAGAGATAATCCTGTTCAGTGTAGCCTCAGTAATAAATATTGATGCAGTACTGTTATCATCCCTTGAAAGCTGTATCCCCACAATATCAGTGCTAAACACAGTATTGCTCTGCTTTCGTTGCAATTGTCCATCCTTCAAAATAAATCTCAGCAACAACTCCCAATTTACTTCTTATCTTCATCCTCTCCATCTAGACTGAAATTTTCAGCATACTTGCAGAAAATCTTCTGCTTTGGCCCATCTGTTCTAAATGCACAGTTATTGCACATCTTTGTGCTCAAATGTGAGACGCTGTTTGCCAGGTTAAGGCTTATCTTTGTGGTACACCCTAATCATACAAATTTGGGAATTCGGAACACACACTACTGATTATAATTTCCCTATAGTAAACTGGGTGAGCTTTCCATTGCTGTCCTCCTGCTCTTCCTGTATCTATACTTCAAAAATTGTGTAAGAACAAGAAAACTAATAATTGCTAAAGAGGGAATGGGATATGAATGAGTACTTCAGCAGTCAAAGAGCAGAAGGAAGATTTGCCACCCCTCATCTCTGAAGATAAATGAGACAGACGGCAAAGGAAAGGCTAAATTTGGAGAAAGCACAGCTGCCAAGAAAGGAACTATCTAAAGAGAACAGAAAGAAGGACACAGAAATTCCCACTTCAGGATGTCTACTTTTAGGAGAGACAGGTGGTGTAACACAATGGAATCCCAGACCCAGTTAAGCTTTCACCTGGCTCAGGATTTTGCAGCCAAACACCGTTTTGTTTATCAAACTCTTCTTGGAGAGCACTCCTGAGTTAACCAAGTTTTCCACTGGCCATTCAGAGATTCATCTTTTGAATCAAAACATCCAATTTAGAACCTTCCCCCAACGAACTGTGAAAAGTGGGGAAAATATTTACTGGAACCAGAAGAAATAGTTGCTTCTTGTTTAAAAAAAAAAAAAAAAAAAAAAGTGTTTCCCTTTCCATTGGGCACATTCTGACCCAAGCCTGTGTTTCACACTGACATGCAAGCAGCCTTGATATGCACTAGTCATGAGGGATGTGCCTCAGCCTCATGCAGCATATCCCAGCAACAGTCCCAATGATTCCAACAGCATGAAGAAAAATCAAAGCAGTGAAACAATATTTTCTGCAGGTTTAAAAAGCTCTAGCTGCTCCATATTGGAGTGTAATGGTTTGCAGTCACACCCTGGCGTTACCTACCACTCATGTAGTGAAGGCTGGAGGTACATAAGGGTAGGCTTCACCATTACTTTGCAAGGCATCAACTGAGCATTGTGATATTGGCCTTCAGTGCTCACAGGAGCAGCTCACAAACAAACACATCCCACAGCTTCCCCACCCACCTCCCCTCAAACCAGAGACACACTGTGCCAGTCAATGGAGGGTAGATTTGGACAGGGCAGCTGTAGACTCCTGCCCACAGAGATTATCAAATTCATAAGGTGAAGATATAGGTAGACAGTCACCAGCCACTGCTGGAATAACAGGTGAGACTCCAAACTTCACATAATCCTAAATCACCTGAGCTGCTCTGTCTTGTTGACTGCTGGGTTTGTCATCTAAAGACAGATCTATATGAGCCTAAGCCATAAAACTTGGTGTGTGCTACAACGCTACAGCTAAATTGCTGAATGTAATAAAAATTTTCTGTATAATACAGTAAAAACAATAACAGTCAAAATTTGAAACCCATTCCAGAGTTTTGTAGATACCTATGAGTCTATGATCTATCTTCTAGTCCTGAGGCAATCTGTCATGCCTGATGGAAGCATTTTTTAATGTCAGGAAGGTATCCTAATTTACCATTAAAAGTTATTTCAATTATATTTTCCCCTGCTTCCTTCCAAAGCTGCTCTTTGCAATTTTAGAATAGATGGGCCAATCTGGTTTAACTTGCCTTTTCAACAATCTTTACTGAATCCTTCACCAAGGAAATGGATTAATTACGAGGGTGTCATACACTCTCATATGGTAGGAAGGCAAACATACACTCAGAAAATGAAGGATGGGAGTCTGAATATATTATCTGCAACAACGATAAACCTTTTGGATGTCGTCTTTACAGTACTTGAGAAAATTCACATTATGAATTGATATACTGAGTTAATAATTTAAATATGGGTTTGAAAAACCTGAAAAAGTCAAGTTACTAGGTTTAACAATCTGGCTCTTGAGTGTAAGCACATGAAAAACACCCATTTCAAAATGGGAGGGGGAAATTACACAGATATCAGGAAAGAAACAAAATGCAACACATAAGGTAATAATCAAAATTGTTTAAGTGCAGCCTCATACAAAGACGACACCATGACGTAAATTAGTTCCACTGAAATTGGAATTGTATTCCAGAGTTCAGTGTAACCACAATATTTCTAAGCCTTAAAAATATATAAAACTGATTAAAGTGGCATACAGTAAAAAAAGTTTTTAAAAACATAGCATTATTATAAAACTTGCTTTTCTTAGCAATGCCCGTAACATTCATTTACAAGAGCACATGTTGATTATCAGTCTCTCCTTTCAAATAGGCTTCATTTAGGTACCTGGTTACATTTCAAATACACTAGGCAAACTATATACACATTGAAATTCTATAACTAAAATATATTTAAACACTGGAGTATTTAAATAGTTCAAACCAACTGAGTTGTGATGGCTTCACTGATTCCAGCAAAGAACACACCCATCAGCATCTAGCAAAAACAAAACCTTCCCAATTCAACCATCATCCTTATTCCAAACAAATTATCCAAACCAAAGCCACTCCACACCCAGAAGCAAACTGCTAGAACACAAAATGACTAAAAAAAAGGCATTACAGCAGACTACCTATATAGGGAGTTACCTTTTTTCCTTTCTTTTTCCTGTGAGCTGGTTTAGCATTTTTCTCCTTTGCTTCCTCACTCATTTTTCAGCAGGTAAATACACAGGGAAAGGGTAATAAAAGAGATCACTGCTTGTATTCCAACATGCAAAGCCACTGCAAATATTCACAGCACTGAAACCAAAGTCCATCTGCTGACGTTTCTCAGACAAGTAATAGAATAACTGCTGTTTAAAGGCAGTCTCTGCTCCTCCTGCTCAGCCTTGAATTGCTCATAGCCTTGCTCTGTTTTCCTCAGTGAGAAACTGGGTGTTCTCACATCAGTCTCGTTCCTCTGCAGACAAGAAAACCCTTTTCCTTTCTCATTCTTAACTAAGTCTTTACTCCAGAGATAAGATCTTGTCAATGCTTCTCTAGCTTGATCATCCACAGCGCTTCCAGTCTTGAATGGGGTTGATGAGCCACACAGAAATTAGCTTCAGACGGCTGACAGGTCGGAGAAGCATTCACCAGCGGATGGCTTGCTGTTTCTTGCAGACAGTGAAAGTGAGCCTGAATCGCTCTGATTGCCGGTCGCGTACAATACCGACATGTGTTGAATGCATCAGGGCATACCCGAAAAGGAAGCTTCCAAGAGTGATAAAAGATCAGGTTACTGGATCTTAAAGCCACTCCCAGGCAGATTCAAACAATAAAAGGCACAACACGCTGCTGAAGAAATTGCTAGATGAGATGTTTACGTTTCCAACAGCTCCACATCCCCATCCAAAGGAACAGCAAATTGCCACTCTGAACAATAAGGTTTATAATATTAATTATTCATCTCATAAAAGCAGCAACAATGTTTCAGCAAAACACATATGCACAACTATCCGTGCCTGTGAGAGCTTGCTCCTCCCTGAACGCCTGTTCCTGTGACAGGATTTGTACGGTGTCTTTACTAATGCAGCTCCGCCACTGAAGTGTTACGTGCCTCATGTGTGTGCACGACTGACAGGTTACAGATCATGTTTCCACATGCTGTGACCTACTCCACAGAATGCTTTGGCTACTTCTCTACAAGTCCCATGGAAAAAAAAAAAAAAAAAAAAAAAAAAGCCAACGACTCAGGAGAGGCCAGACATTTAACTGCAATAATTCTTTCCCCTCTGTGCCCATTAAGATGTGTTTCACACAACCCACACGTTACCAACAGCCACGACAGCAGTCATTGGAAATGTGTCTATGTTATGTCGTTACCACATTTAAGACAACACACCTCTCTCTAGGTACATCCAGAGATTCCTATACCGACCTGTCTCCTCCCACCAAGCTGGCTGTGGAAGGGTGGGATGGATGTCAGACAGCACACAACAGCCCCATCCACTGCACTCATTCTGCGGATCTGAGGTAGCAAAACATTCATTTGCTCATTTCTGGGAACTCCAGTCACATCGGAGGTGCCAAGTGACAATGCAAGGTTTCTCTTCTGTTGTGTTTTGTGTTTGGTTTTTTTGTTTTGTTTTGTTGTTGTTTTTAAACAGGCAACCTCCAATTAATATATGTATTCTTTGATGGGGAGGGCAGATGAGGGACACTGAGGTGAATATCAATATCCTCTGCCTCTCATCTTTTCATATTTTCCCATCCTTCACCCCCATTTCAGTAGCATTCCAATCATGGCAACCAACAGGCATAGCACAGACTAAGAAAAGATTTAATGCACTGATTCATAATGCTATTTGCCTCAAAGCTCTCTCCTTGTATCTTTCCCTATAAATGAATTCCAGTGAACAACCACAACAGCACCATCACACGGAGGCTGTTTTCTGTGCTTTGGCAACAAGTCATTGTGCTCACCATCTTCACACGCTGGAAACAAACCAGCACTGTCTGAACCTGTGGCTCCAAATTAGGGAGATAAGTGTCCACATCAGCCTGGTAATGTCGATATTTTGAGGAACTGTACCTCGTAAATGTACCTCATCTCTGTACCTCTTTAAATAAATATTGTGAAGAGAATACTGAAAAATTTATTGGCATACAAAGAAATCTGTACTTATAAAGTAGTATTTTTCTACAAAACACAAAGAGCATTGATAATGCACAAAACCAGGAATTTAATTTTCACAGGCAGTTGGTTTTTAATGGCTGTCTCCGAGAAAGAAAAAGAACCCCAGCCTTTTCCAATCTCACATTTTTTATAGATGTTATGTTATAAACTAAAGTGCTCTCTACTGGTTAACAGTGGGTAAAACAATGCCTCAACACTCAAAATACCATCCTACCCTAATGCATGTGAAAAGCAAATCTCCTTTCTTCAAGACAATTTTTTTACTATGCTTGCATCCACCTGGACAACACATTTTCTGAAATAAGTCCAAATAGGTAGAGTTTTAGTACAATTCAAGTGTGTCTTCTGAAAACAAGTTAAGACTTTGGTACACTAAACTGGCTAGCTAAAAGAAAGCCTCCGCAATTTGTGGCATGCTTAGCTAATGGTATGCGTAGGAAGTCATTTTGTATTACTTTTGAAGTTAAAAGGTCATAAAGCACAGTCATGCTTCTTCAGGAATAAAAATGATAAAATTCCCCTTCCAGAGTAACCTGTTAGCTAGCAAGACCCAGGTTTCAGTATAAGTTGGGGAATGACCTATTAGAGAGCAGCGTAGGGGAAAGGGACCTGGGAGTCCTGGTGGACAACAGGATGACCATGAGCCAGCACTGGGCCCTTGTGGCCAGGAAGGCCAATGACATCCTCAGGTGTATTACAAGGGGGGTGGTCAGTAGGTTGAGAGAGGTTCTCCTTCCCCTCTACTCTGCCCTGGTGAGACCACACCTGGAATATTGTGTTCAGTTCTGGGCCCCTCAGTTCAAGAAAGACAGGGAACTGTTGGAGAGAGTCCAGTGCAGGGCAATGAAGATGATTAAGGTACTGAAACATCTCCCTTATGAGGAAAGGCTGAGGGAGCTGGGTCTGTTTAGCTTGGAGGAGACTGAGACCTTATTAATGTTTCCAAATATATAAAGAGTGAGTGTCAGGAGAGTGGAGCCAGACCCTTCTCGGTGACAACCAACAGTAGGACAAGGGGTAATGGGTGCAAACTGGAACACAGGAGGTTCCACTTAAATTTGAGAAGAAACTTCTTCTCAGTAAGAGTAACAGAACACTAGAACAGGCTGCCCAGTGGGGTTGTGGAGTCTCCTCCTCTGGAGACATTCAAAACCCGCCTGGACACATTCCTATGTAGCCTCATCTAGGTGTTCCTGCTCCGGCAGGGGGATTGGACTGATGATCTTTTGAGGTCCCTTCCAATTCTGTGATTCTGTGAGAAGCTGACCCATTAAACCAGTTCCTGAGCTCAGGTACGCAGGCCAAGGAACATCACAGGTTCTCACTGAACTTCAGTTATTCAGCTGTGCACCCAAGTCCAGCCCGTGAGATGGAAACTGTGTTTACTGGGCTTTAGGACTTACGTCCTGTTTCTAACTCACAGAGCATGCAATTATTCCTAAAGCATCAATACCTTTGGTGGCTCCTTATTTCAGAACCCCTTTAATTTTTCATGTTTTCTCATTCATTTTCACAAAAATGAGTAATCTCCCAAGCACTGGTATATTTAGAACATGAAGGAAAAAAATCCAGATAAGCAATAGAAGAATTTCATAGTCACAAGATGCTGTGAGAGGTAGGAAAAGATCTCACATTCCTCTCTCCCCATATTGCTCAGCTAACCATAGCAACCCTGCAGAAAAGAAATGTAATGAATCTATCTTCTGCCATGTGAAGCAATCATTCATACGTCAACATTTAGACCCTCTTATGAGTTTTCTTCTTCATTTCTTCCTTACCTCAAAAATGGTACCAAGTTCTTTTACTCCAGGTAAAGCCACTACGACAGAAGGATAAGCTAAGTAGATATAAGAGTATTTAACACCCTTAGGAAAGGCTTTTAGAAAAAAAAAAAAAAAATTTCTTCAAATTATGCCTTTTAACTTTATTCCTCTGCAGAGCCAAAAAAATTTATCTTTAATATTAAAACAACTATCAAGTGTCTGCTGACATCAGTCCATCTCTAAATAATCCTTGCTCACAGAAGTATTTTAACTTTTCATAATGCTCACAACAGGTCTTTCTCTGTGGAAGTGCATGCGTATGTTTTGACAACCTACAGCAAAGGAATAACATGCAGAAGTGTAATAGTTTGCAATTACATAGCTCCTTGAAAAACTGAAATGAATACACCATACTTTAGAAGCTACAGATTACTGATGAAGACACAAGAAGTATGTTTGAAGAAACAAACACACTGCTCTCTGTAACTTACTGCTTAATTACAGTAGCATCTAGAAGTGAACTTTCACAACCTCTTTGATACGTATCAGTTCTAGGACAGTTCTATTTTTAAATCAAAATAACTCGCATAAGAGGACGAGAGCATAGGCCAAGTTCTGTCTATCAGGACAGTTCTATTTATAAATTAGAGTGACTTGCATGCAAGAAGCAAGGGGTATGCAAGTTGTTATTGGTATCTGTTTTGTAACTGAGTGCAACAGGTTTTAAAAAGCACAGCTTTGATAGTAACTTGCCTTATCAAGACAACATCCAAATCCAAATAGCCAAACAACTTCAAAGTCTAACAAAGGGACTAAGTGTGTGGAGAAGGCAGAGCAGACAAAGAGCCAGCTTGATGTTTATGTGTGTAGAAATCCAAAAGCTTGTGGCATTCAGTGTTTCCTTTAAGATCACTTTGCAAAAGGACGGCTTAGTACTTCCTCTTGCATCTCAAGCAATATTCAATGCTAAGCCAAAATTCAAGGTTAAATCAAGTATTACTTAGACAGCAATGGAATTTGTGCTCAGAGAGTCAAAAGTAAATTAACTCTAATCCTCGTTCTCTAACAAAATTAAAACCAACTAAAAGTCATACCCCTTTTAGATGCAATGTATATAGTCCCTTCAAGAATGTAATGAAGCCTTTTGCTGAGATATTAAGCTAAGAAAAATAAACCAGTTTTGTGGTCAGTCTCAATTCTTTTTCAAATACTATAATTTGAAAAAAATACCAGTTCAAAAAATGACAATTCAAATACTACCATTACTGACTTTGTTAACTTCTAACAGAATTCTAACAGCCTATTTACCTGTCTGCTCTTGTTTGCAAAGGTGCACGTGTGTAGAGGTCCATAATCTCACCTAAACCCCCTTATCTTCAGGCTAACATTGAGAATGGAGTGGTGGTTACCATTTACTAACAAAACCTGGATGCTGCCATGGTTTCCTATAGACTCAGCTACCAACCTGAAGAATTTTTGTCCTAAAAATCACACACTACAGGCTATCATTATACCACTTGATTTCCCTTCTTTAAGTGGAAGCATATCATCAATGAAGACCCCTTCTGAGGTAGAAGCAGAAGTCAACTAAAGCCGTAAGAATGAAGAGCCTTCTGATTAAACACTCAATGATGAGTGTGGCAAACTCTCCTGCACTATCAAGGAAGAAGTTACTACAGCTCCTTCCAGAGGGCAAATATCTACACTGAAAAAAAAAGAAAAATTATTCTGATCTTCAAAAGGCTAACTGAAAATAAAAGAGAAGCAAAGACAAGGCAACTCAGGTTTACAAGTTAAAATTAATTTTCATACTGAAGTCCAGAGCTGAACATGAGATGCTAACATAAATCAAAACCAAGCTGTCTCATCTCCACAATTACTTGAACATATGTTAGCTAACTGAATTTAGGAGCCTGGAGGACACACGTATCCCTTGAGGATGGAACTGAAGGGAGTCTGGGAATGAAGCCCAGAGTGGCTGGGAAGTTACTCTGAGGGAGAAAGCTGAGAGATTAAATTCCTTTCCTTGCTCCCTTAAGGGGGGAAATCAGCTTGCTTTAAACATCCCTCAGCAACTGAAGTTTGTAAGAAATGCAGTTCCTTATAACAAGGGGAGACCAAACCAAAAATCAGGTAAGGAACAAGAAGTCATACCACAAAATACTATGAAATGACTTAGCTAGTACAAAGTTAATTCTCTGCTAACTGCGTTTGAAGATAGTTACACAAAGATATAATAATTTATATTCAAGCTCTTTCAATTCCTGTTTACCTGCTAGGAGATACTTCATGATAGATATGGGGTTCCATTTCACTCCTTTTGTATTTTGCAAGACCATTTTTTTCCTATTATTTTATAGAAGTTAAATTTTCAACCTAGAAAAACAAACCATTTTACTAAGCTAAGATTACAGGTTTTATACTAAGCATGCATATAGCTGTCAGTGAACTCTTGTAGAGGAAGGATGATAGTGAGAACAGCCAATTTCAGGCAAACTTCCAAAGGACCAGAGTGTGGGACAAAGCAACCCCACCCTACAGAGTCATATTTCAGACTATTTATTGTATTCCAGGGTCCTTCCCGTCAGAAATCATGGCAGGATTTGAAGTTTGCCTTCCAGCACAGTGTCTGCTCACGTTTCCATGTAGGATACAAGTTGACACAAACAAGCCAATGTGCTGCCTCTCCCAGGGCTGGTGTTCCTCAGGCTGTGTTGAAGCATGGTGGCCAGGGGGTGTGTGTCACCTTGCCATGGTGCTTCCTTCACCACAAACCAGCAGGCAGGACCATCAGGCCTCATGTCATCACAGGGTTCACCCATTCGGTTACCTGACAACAGTGTCCCACAACAGCACATCTCTGCGGCTGGTGTATGGTAAATCCAGCCTTATGCCAATCCTGTTAAGACAAGTATGTGGGACAATGGAATGCAAGAGACAGATAAAGCAAATCTATACCTGGGTGCATGTGCAGCCTCTTTATTCCCCAGAATAATGCATATTTTGACAATTATGTGGAAAAAAAAAAGAAAAAAGGGACAGTAGCTTCACAAGCCAGGAAAATGCTATAAGCCTTTATGACAGATTATTCACAACCCTACAAATTCCCTGAACTCATAAGTGCTGAACAACCCAAATTTAGCTTTCATTCTAAGGCCTTAGGCTGCAAAGGATTTTTTTAATCCAGACGCTCATCTGAATTTTACTGGTAATATCACAGCAGCAGCAAGAAAAGCAGTTCTTTTAAACACAGGAGAAAAGGTTATGTTGGAGCAACTCTGCTTGAGGACCACATTTGGAGCATAACAACACAGTAAGAGTATTTAGCAGCTTTTCTCCCCAGTTCGGGAGAAAAGTGTGCTTCGTTTTGGTTAGGTGATAATTTCTTCATTTCTTACCTTTTCTTTTAAATCATGATATCATATGTACCCACCATAAAAATCATTGTAAAACTGCAAGAAAAGCATTAAGTCATAGCACTAACTGTAAAATGTGTAATGTTCAAACTTAAAGTTGCCACTGAGGAATATAACAACAAAAATTATTTCTAGCCTCCCCACTGTTACGACCAACAGCACCTTAAGTGTGTACAAGAGTTGACATTTGGGTTTAACAGCCATCTGCCCAGGTGCCTTTTAAAGAAGAAAACCCCTACCCAGATGAAATCTACTCTATATTGCAACATTACTTCTATAAATCTGTTTGTATTTGCGCACAGATAACAATTCTACAGTATAGTCCTGAGGTTAATCAGTTTATATAAGTTACCAAATTAGAATTTTTCCCCTTCAAAGAAAAGGTTTTCCTTGAAATTTTTCAATTCTTTTGCAATTTTTATGAAAATATCAGCTAGAAAAAGCATTGGGGGTCGGGGAAAAAAGGGAGGAGTTGTTCCCATTCCTCTCTCTGTCATACAATATCTTCCTCCTGCTCCATTAGTAAGGAGAAGAAGTTGAAAAACAAAGCTATTTTCGTGGTAAACAAATGATTGGTTTGTGGTGGGGTGCTGTTTGTAGTTTTGTTTTTTGTTTGGTTTAGGATATTTTGGGTTTTGTTTTTAAATCACCACCAACAAAAGCAGTAATCTTTTTGCCCAGCTACAACATATACAAAATGGGTGAAATGATGGCCATAATTATTCCACAGAGCACCAAATAATAAACCATATCCTATTTATATTCAAGGCTGTATGCTGGCCATGATTAGATTTCTTTCATTAGAAGGTATGTGGATGGGAATAAATTCACAAATAATGGAGAGGCAAGGGAGACCAGATCAGACAGAGTCTAAGAGGTCAAACAGGAAAATACATTAAAGCTGATCATTCAGTTACATATAGTAAAATATAACAGTGTCTCATTCTTTTTATGTTATATTATTTTCTCCCTATCACTGTACCCATAATTTGAAGCATCCCAGAGACTTCCAACATCTAACAGCAACAAATGTTTTTTGCCTTGGTATGATTTTTTTTAATCTTATGTAAGCACTAAAAGTAGTTTGGGGTTTCACCTCTTCCCAACATGACAATGTGTACTGTATCTACCAGAAAAGCTTTTCTTTACCAAAAAACCCAGCAATTCAAGAACAAACAGAATCATTTTAAGCTGCTCTAGGTCAGTGCCTATTGATTAAAAAGAGTCACTTTCACTTGCAATTATGGAAGCAATTTACGTACAGCTCAAAAGGAAAAACTTTTATCTAGAAAGGTCTGTCAAATATTTGTTTCAACAGAATTGGATCAAAATTTAATTTCTTTCTACAATGTGTTTGTCTATAACACCATGATAACGTAGAGCTCTATGCCTAAAACACGTTAGGAAGATCTAAAACAAACACCACCTGTACATTTGATATTCTTCTGTCTACAGAACTTCCAAGAATCTTTTCAAAACTGGAGCTACAAGAAAGATTCTCTATTAAAATGTACAAATAAAATAAATAAATAAATAAATACAAACCAAGAAAGTACTAGGGGTAGGGTTGCACATGACTCTATTCTTGTTCCGTTTCTGTAATCACAAATTCAATCATTCATGAAGAACATAGATTTTTTTTCAATTTAGTCAAGGGCCAATTTGAGTTTCTGGGTTGTTATTAAATTAGAATAGCTTTAAAAGAAAGATATTTTCAGTTTCTCAAAATGAGCAGAAAAAGCTTCATAATTAAGTAATTAATTCATGAAATCTCATATTTGATGCTATGGCAACAACACTTGGCATCAAATGTAAAACACAACCAGATATAGCAGAAGGTACTAAAAGTATCAAACTTTCAGCTTCATGCAAGTTGCAGTTGCCGAAACTGCTCTCTCCTATACAACATAGTTCAACATTAGCTTTATGAAATAATGGAAAAAAGCAAACAAAAAGGAAAAAACAAAAACAAACAAACAAAAAAAAGCAGGAAATATCTCCCAGAAAACCAACTCAATCCCAAGAATCCACAAGATCTCATTTTCTATACAACTAACAGTATTTGCCTTCAATGTAATAGATTTTCTTGTACTTTATAGTCAAGATGCTGAAGTTTGTGAGTAGTTTTGTTATTATACCGAATTGAAATGAACCACTCTAGAGGAAGTATTTTCTTTTGTTGTCACCATTCAACTGTATTTTAATTGGCAAGAAATTAATTTTCTCCAACTCATGGCTGTTTTGCCCATGATCAAGTAAGTGAACTCCCATGTCTTTATTATAATTCACAAGCTTTTTCATCTTAGTTTTGCCCCTTATGCTGTTGAGGTGGGGAGTGAACATGTGGCTGAGTGAGCATCTGGCTGCCAGTTAAGGCCAACCCACCACATCAGACAACACCAACAGCAGCCACTGCTGTCTGGGAGCACTGCACAGACCTCACGATAAAAGAAAGTTATCTAAACTGCAATATTAAGCTCTTTAGAGGTGAACATGAAGAAGGACTGACATTCATTTAAAGTCTGTGATTAAAATTGCAGATTTTGTAAATTAGCAAATGACCAAGGGAAAAAAAGTCTCTTTATATTTGGAAGGATCCGAGACTTTAAAGGAAAAAAAGTCAGTAAAAGCTGACTATCACCAAAACGTTGTCTTTATCTCAAGTATATTTTCCTGTCCCTCTCATCAGGTGGAGGGTAAGAGAAATAAGACACCATTTAAATAGCTAAAACATAAGATGTACTTTGTCATTATAGCATATAAATTTTACATACTTAATGCACACTTAAGATGTAGACTTCCACATCTGCAATTTTTACAGCAGTACCACAGGAATACTTAAGTGAACATAAGCAGCAGTAAAGTAAAATAACTTTGTTGTTCTGAAGCCATGAATCCGGCTGCACTGAACACAACAGCACAATTTGTAATGACTCACATTCTCACAAATGTTGCAGCTACAACACGAGTTACACAGCTCAAAGGGACACTGAATACAAGAGTTTTGCCAAGCTGTTGGAAAGGTGAATTTTACCTGTGCTGCATTTCTAATGCACAACCTGCCCTCTTCCAGAAATGGTGACTTTTAATTACTCCAATAACTTGTTGAGTACAAAGTTGAAGAGATATTCAGGAATAGAAACCCTACAGCACGAGGTTGCAGAAGTTGTTCCCTGGGTGAAAATGGGTTCTATGTTAAACTTCTTCTCACATTATCTTAGACCACTATACTGGTCTAAGAGACACTTTTCCAAGGTCCAGAAAAAACAAAAGTCAACATGAGGACAACATGCATCATCTAAGCCCTTCAATGCACCGGGGAAGTCAAACATTTTTTTGAGAAATATATAACAGAAGGAGCACAACAGCCACTAAAGTTCCCAGATAACAGAAGGAAACTGGCTGGAGAGGCAAGTAGGAAGCTGAAAGGCTCTTTCCTTCTCACCATCTCAGAATTCTTATCTTCTCCCACCTTCGCAAGGGCTTTTCACCATCTTGTTTCTGTATGGAGAGCTGCTAACACAAGCGTAATTGCCTGCACCTCGTTAATCATACCAAACAGGATTCAAACGTGGAATATTCTGAAAGATCTGCTCCTCTAGCTTCCAAACAGCATTTTTCCATCATGTTTAGTATCATTTTCCATGGTAGGTAAAAGTCATAAGGGTGTCTAGAACAAGCATGAGTATAATTTGCAGCTTTCCAATCAAAACTGTTAAAAATCTGTAATTTAGGAGTGCAAGTAATCCACATGATAGCATAAATAAGAACACTGGCATTGGTTTCAACACCACCAGCATAGATTGCGTTTTCAAAACTAAAACTGTTAAACGGTTAAGCTTCAGGGCTGTCCAGTCTGTCTTTGTTAATTCAAATGAGTGTGCTCAATTTCCACTACAATTATAAACAGCCTCCTCTCTAAAGACATTTAGCTTCACAAGCTAAAAAACCCACACTTGTTCAGCTTTCAGTTTCAGGTCTCACTTCCTCAAAATGAGTACAAAATGGGTGAATTACTCCAGCCATAGAAGCATGTTAGGGAGAAAAGCTCTCTTTGCACCCATGAACAAGTGAAACTGCCACAGAGCATTAAAGGAGATCTATAGATATTTTTACTGTAACAGTCCTGAGTTGAATAAAGTTCTTAAATTAATTTCCCCATTTTTCTAGTTTCTGTTCACTTTATTTGAACTGCATTATCATTAATCTGAAAATTCTCAAGAGAAACGGGGCCTCAATAGTAGCTTTGATCTTACCAAAAAAAAAGTAGAGGTGTCAAATGAAAATTTCAGTGAAAGGTTTCATTTAAATGTATGTTCCTATTGTAAGCTGCAGAAACAACAGCAAGAAAAGACTAAAAGCTCTGACTTTGACCTCAAGACAATTTGTTTTAGAATCACTTTTCACTTAGCTCCCTAGTTAAGCCCTCAAGAGAACTCCAGGGCTCACTACCAGAAAGAAAAATAATCTAATTTTTGTGATATTTGGCTGTGCCGCTTGAACCAGCATTTGTGCTCAAAGAACCTTTCCAGCTCAGCAATCATGCCCTCCGGCTTTTTCTCAAGACAAATCCTTACACATTATCCACATGCCGTTTCCACATTATTTATACAACATCTTTTTGCTGCAAGAGGGACGACAAGAGCCTTCAACAGCAATGACAATGCTTATTCTGATAACAGGAGGCATTAGCAGGAACAGCTTTCCATATGCTGCATTAATAAGGTTCACATTTCACTATCTGTATGTGGCCTTGTTCTTGAGAACCATTTTCAGCTTCTATTTATACAATTTTGATAGCCAGAAAAGCAGTTCAGCTTTCATTACCATAACATGTTAAGTCCAAATCACCATTAGCTAGAAATGTTATATTTAAGAGGTCCATTTTCAAGTCTTAATAGCTGACCAAGTGAGCTGATTAACCCCACCTCATTATTAAACTCCAGGGCACGTCAAAAATGCTTCATGAAGACATCATTATTATTAACACATGTTTAGAAAAAAAGTAAAAGTCCAAAGTACATGCAGTGCATGTGGCACTCTGGAAGCACTGAAATAGCTCCAATTTACATAACAATTCAGTTTCAAGCTGCTAGCAAACAAGTTGTCAGTATTTTTTGTAACTTAAAAATGAAGGACAGCATTAATCACTTTCTATAACAGCTTACCAGCTAATTGATTAATTCTATCAGGCCAAACATGGACAGAAGTTACTCTGGAAGTACAATCCCATCTTTCAGTTTCTTACATTCACCCAATTACATGATATCCATAAAGAGTTCCAAGTTGATATGTCATTTTTCTACTGGTGCATAGTGAACATGGCATTCTTTGCAAAAATAGTTTAAAAGTAACTGACATCTTTTCCTTTTGCCCTTCCTCCAGCTTACTCTCTTTCCCCTCCGCTTTCCCCCTTTGAACTAGCATTATTTGCCATTTTCTTCCATCCCTTCATCTGCCTCTTCCTGAGTTTTGTGTGCAGTGTTCTACCTCTCAGCACAACCACTGAAATCTCACACTGGACAGTGCATTTTTTCACAAACTCACCCATTTTCACCTGTCTATTCCATATGCCTTGTCTATACACATCAACTCTGTTTCCGTGCCACCTTTTGCACATGCATCAGGGTCTGGCATCAGCGCTTAGGACAGTTCTGTGGTCTTTATCTGTTTTACCATGAAACACTCATGTTTTCTTCTTAATTTCTTCACCTATCTACTTTCCAGCTTCTTTTCCATTTCTTCCTTGCTGTTGTGAGAAATCTAAGATTTCCCTACTATTTAATTCCTTTCCAGGCACAGCATGAGTATCTGCTCACTTTCAACTTACGTTTTGGCTCACTCTCATTCTGTGTAACATCACAGCTAATTGATTCTCACACTGCTAGCATCTGCCTCAATTTTTATAGCAACTTTCACCATTTTATTATACCTTCTTCACTTTCTAGTCTAGTTTGTTTCTTCCCATGTGTTTTTTGCCTCCAAGGTCTTTCTCACCATCCACACCCATTTAACCCAGCAGGGCTATTCTTCCCAGGTTTAGTTTCCAAACAGCCTGACCAGTTCCCTTTTATCCCATACTAGAGATCTTCCAGGTATTGGGAAATTTTTACAGCATCCTTTGAGGTGAATTAAATACATGTTTGTGCTTAAATATAAAGAAACACATAATGAACAATGAATTGGACAGTCCTATCATCATAAGCAGTTCTACAAGGAGTCTAGAGCCAATTTCTTACATACATTCCTTCCCATTACTGAGCAGTTACAATTTAAATTTCCTCTTCATGAGCTCCAACGCTTTTTGGTTCATCCTCTATTAAATCCCTCTGGCTGTGCTTCTTCAGTTTCTTGTAGTCTTCAAACTACTAGCAATCTTACTCTTCACCTTTATATCAAGGAAAGTTGGAAGGGATTAAAATCCTTTCACAATTCTGACCTGACTGAAAAAAACATCCAATAAAATTTATACCTCCGATCATAACAGTTTCTCCTCCCTGCTTTGGCAGAAGACTTCCCTGTCTCCTGCTCTGAAGAAGCCAAGCAGTTATGGTACTGGCAGGGTATCAGAAAATATGATAGTTACCATACTCAAGAAGCACAAAGTCATCAGCATTTCTTACACAGACTGACTCAAAGTCACCGGCACCCCAGAAATTTCAGGCATACTTTACCTAAAAGAGTAACGGAAACAGGTGATCTCTTGATGTTGCTTGTCCTCAGCTGATTGTTTCTGTGAGCAGCCATTGCTTGAAGTAAGTTTTCCTTTATTACCCCCTCCTCCAACAAGTGCTGTCCATATACACAGACATCACATAATGGGAGTTTGGAGATAAGCCCACAAGCCTTGCCATCTTCCGCAGAGGCATCATTCTGGCCTGTTTACTTCAGGAGCCAAGGAGCCAGGAAAATACAATGCTGGAACCTAAACCTCCTTCCCAGCACTTTGCATATAAAACTGCTGCATTAAGAAATAAAAACTTTGCTTGTAATTAGAAAAGAAAAATTCAAAATTGTAATCTGTTTGAAAGGTAGAAAATATTAACAACTAAACCTAAAACTTTTTGGTACTGTTTTTCTTCTATTGGAGAAAAAAAAATGCACAAAACAAAAAAACCACCACTTACAGGAACACACTCAGGCTGAAGTCTACCTAGCAAAAGAGAGACTTCTTATATTATGAATAAAGCAACAACCAATACAAACTAGTTGACTTTAAAAAATCCTGAATAAGCAAAAAAACTCAAACACATAGACCACTGACACTAAGAGTAATTAAATAGGCAGAACTTTACTGATTGCTGATGTTATTGATCACCACTGCTACTATTTTCTGTAGTACTTTATTGCCAAGCGGCTTTGTAATTTTTGTTTCTATTTTATTGTCTGTTTGCATGGAGTAAGACAAAACAGATCTAACTAAATGTTGAAAGAACAACCTGTCTTTCTGAGAACCATTATTGTGATTTATGTATTTATGAAAACGTTCTAAAAGGAATAGCGTACGATAGGTTCCTAGCTAAAGCAATATTCAGCTGTCAAAAATAGCTAAACTAGCTGACTGGTTTGTACTCCAGAGGGGGGAAAAAAACAAGAGCCTACTTCCCCCTTGTTGCCCTCCTGGCCCCTGCCATGGTTTTAAGTTTTCAGATTTACACAGGAGACAACACTTAAATTGGGAATCCCAATTATAACATGCTTTGGAAAATGCTAATAATGCTAATAATGCTAATAATGCTAATAATGCTAATAATGCTAATAATGCTAATAATGCTAATAATGCTAATAATGCTAATAATGCTAATAATGCTAATAATGCTAATAATGCTAATAATGCTAATAATGCTAATAATGCTAATAATGCTAATAATGCTAATAATGCTAATAATGCTAATAATGCTAATAATGCTAATAATGCTAATAATGCTAAAGTTGTGGACCATTCTCCTGTTCTAGCACCCAGCAAATTACCTCACCTGTCCCAGTTCTCACACATCTGATTATACACAATTTCATAAAATGTATATGTCAATTGTCCTATTTACACCAAGTGAAGCTTAGGTGTTCAAACAAAAATCCTTAACATTGCCCCCACTACTATCAGCACACCTTTGTCTTCTGACTGCAGTGCTCTGCATACAAATCTACACTTCATAAAACAAAGGTTTGACAGTGAAAATGTTGTAGTTTTTAAGTACATAAGCATGTGAACACCCTCTGTGTTAAAAATAACCTCCTGAGATTTCTAATAAGCATAAACAAAAGAAAAAAAAGGTAGAAGAGTTAATTTGCCACTCATCCATTTGCTATGCAGTTACATTATATTTTTATCTTCATACTACTTAAAAGACTTCCAATGCGTATCTTGATGCACATGAAGACTAAGCACGAACACAGCTAAAGAGTCAAGACAAAGCGCACACTATTAGAAGCGGTTTCGCATATCAGCTGAAAAACCAAAGCTGACACCCTGATTTTTTTTTTCTCCACTGGTTGACAATAAAAATGAATTCTCATTTGGAGATCAAATTTGGGAGAAGGGACCAACTATTTTCCAGGTGCAGATTCTAGCTGTAAGACACACTATTATTACCAAAATATGAGAGCTGAATACTCTGTTTTCAAAGTCAACATATTTTCCTGAAAGTTATTTTGAATGGTTGGTTTGGTTTTGGTTTTTTATTTGCTTTAGTTTATTTTTTTGTTTGATTTGTTTGAGGTTGGTTTTTTTTGTGGTGGTTTTGGTTTGTTTGTTCTTGTTGGGGATTTTTTTGTTTTGATTCAGGTTTGCCTGGTTTTCGTTTGGTGGTGGGTTTTTGTTTCTTTGTGCCACAAAGACCCAGGATCCTCAATTACTTCAACATCATCTGCAAGGTTAAAAAAAATGGTTTATACCTCTCAAACTCCAGGATCTGGTATTGCATATACCTGGACCAGCAAACACCATATACTGGATGCAGTTAACATTACTCAATGATTCTGTCTGATTTCTGTAAGGACCATTTATTCTCCAGCAACTTTGCATCTCCTGAGTTGTGCATTCCTGCCCGAGTGTCGCAATTGAGTCTCAGTCTCAGAGTTTGGGGTTAGTTTTTGTTGTTGTTTTTTTGTTTGGTTGTTTTTTTGGGGTTTTGGTTTGGTTTTTTTCTACAGTCCTTACTTCTGGCTATTTCTCTTAACTCAATTTACCTTTAAACAAAAAGGTCTACAGATGCCAACTCTAATTTCCAAGCCTTTATGTCAAAGTCCTCACCAGACAAATAACTGGCACAAAAGACTGAAGTAGTGAACTAGATTTCCAAAATGCTGCCATCTGATTCTCATCCCACACAAATATGTAATCTAAGTAATGAAAAAAGCTTTCTTCTCAAACATCATCTTGTTCAAAGCTATTGAAATCAGTAAGATGTTGGAATTTGGATTGAGTCACGACAAGTTAAAGATACAACAGTAAGAAATAACCTTCTGAACAACAATAAAAAGAACATCCTTAATGTCAAGCAGAAGAGAAAACAATTACGTTTTCAGACAACTGTCAGTTCAAAAATATACAAAGAAACAGAGTGGTTTTAGCTCTTTGTACAATTTAATGGATTTGTCAAATATTTTTAAGCCTTGCCTTATTTATAAGGTTTTTCTATTTCATTTTTCTTTCGTCCCAAAAAATTTAAAACTGAATTATTAGTCTAAACTCTTATTAGTGAAATTTAGAGAAAAATGTATTCACCTTAGCTATTAAGACATACAATAACTCATACAATGGTGTAATTTCATCTAGGTGCATACATTATGTACACAGTAGACTTTAACCCTCTAAGGAAATAAAAAACAGGATTACTACAACAGAGCTCTGGAGGCACAAACATATGGACGTCAGGCACAGTGACATAGTTTGGGGTATGAGGATTGAAAAGGAACACAATCATCATTGGTCAGTAGCTTGGTCATTTCCATTACAGGTCATTACTAGTCAGTGATCACCACTACTCAGTGCTAAGAGGGGATGAACAGAGGGGTAAGAAGAGAAGTGCCTGCCAAGTAGGAACAATTCCTGCTGCTTCCTGGCTAATCTCACTGTTCCTTTCTTCTCCTTCTCAGTATGGGCAGTGCAAAGTACCACTTCACAG
The DNA here is from genome assembly GCF_037038585.1 of Patagioenas fasciata. Taxonomy (NCBI): domain Eukaryota; kingdom Metazoa; phylum Chordata; class Aves; order Columbiformes; family Columbidae; genus Patagioenas; species Patagioenas fasciata. The sequence continues at coordinate 11,412,700 of NC_092527.1, read as the reverse complement.
TCAGCTGATAGATGTCAGGTTGGGTACAAGCACAAAACAGCAGGGACAGTGCAATTTCAATAGCACTTTGACAAGTTCAAACCTAACAGTTAAATTCAGTTTCCTTAATTCAAAAGACTTGTTCCATAGATTCAATTATACAGATGGCCTTGGCAAAAAGAATCAAGCTTTCTTCCTCCCTTCTCATGGGCATTGGATTACCAGAACACTCAAAGAGTCTTCCATGGCCAAGAAGCTTAAAAACCAGAGCCATGCTTCTTCCCTTAAGTATGTTAAGCTCACCAGAGGAACATGTGAGGATGTTCCAGTTTGAACATGGAAAAGAGATTAAAGGCAGGTGGAGCCAGCTTCAGCTACTTTGTCCCTTATCTTCTTATTCTTCCCCAGTTCAGTGTAAATTTTCTGCCTTATTTAAATGTATTACAGTTTTAGAGTTCTGACACCATTGTCAGGTTCTACCAAGATGATGGCAGTTTCAGGACCAGCCTTCTTCCTTCTCAGCTGAATCCCAGTAGCTTTAATGGCAACATACAATGCTTGTAATAGCAAAATTCAGAGCACCATTAAACCTTGGTATTTAAACCACAAACCAAAATATAGCATGGAAAATGGGGTGACAGACTTGTCCATCAAACCTATTGCAGTATTAGATACTTTAAACCTGTCACAAGATCCAGCAAATCTGAAATTAAGTGGAGACAGTTGTGCCAAATGCTTTTTTTGGAAAAGATAAATATGATATGTAAACAACAAAAGGCATTTGTTCTATTAAGCAACTCTCTTTACATCCAAAAAGTTGAATTTCCACACCTTAGCACTATAACAACAAAGCTGAGATACGCAGTCAGTGTAATCATCAAATTACATGATACAACAGATATTTAAATGTCTGACTCCAGCAAGCCCAGTGCTCACATTTGTTTCTGTGGATGATAGTATCAACAAGGAGGAACAACTTCCATCTAGTTGCAGTACAAAACCAGAGAAACTACAAGCAAATTATTTCTCCGTACATCTTGCTTTGTAATTTGTCAGTGACTATATCCAAGATAAACATTACCCAGCCAAGAAGAAGAGGTACAGAAAAAAAATGGCATGTAAACCTAGGGAATGAACAGAAGTGGGATTTTTAAAGTTTTACCTTTCTAGAGCTTCCTAGAGGGTAGAATTTGTGGTATACCTGAAAAAAATTAAATCGGAAAGAATTAAAACTGGTAGACAAAATCTCGCTAGTAGTAGAAAAATAAACATAATGCTTACATGAAAATATAATATCAGGGGGGGTCTACTGTGGAACAACCCAAAGACCATCATTGCTTTGTAACAAAGATCTCAGGAAAACACACGCTAGACCTTCCAAGAAATACAATGTGGAGCATCAGTATCAGAAGCATGAAGTCACAACACACGTGTTTCACACCCCACAATTGACTGATATCACAATAGGTATTTCACATCCCATAGAATGATGATGCCTCACTATCTCATGGGGATATTACATACAGCAGTTGTTTTCAACCCAGGGTCTTACATACAAAATTCTGTGCATCCTGGGAATCTGTTCATACAGTTTTCCTAAACAGATCCATGCATTATCACAGGGCAAAAGATTCAGTCCCTCAAAAAGGAAAAAAGAAATAATTAAATGCTGTGAAATGTGGAGTCACTAGACAGAAGGAAATGGCAAACAGTCCCTGCAAAGCACCAAGAGAGTGTAACATCCCTCCAGTTCTGCCAAAACCTGCAGGTGTGCAAAGAAACTGTAGGATGAAGCCAAGGCGGGGGGGGGGGGGGAAACACTAACAAAAAAAACCCACCACACACACAAAACAGTATTACATATACTTATATCCTCTTCAGGTACTTGGAAAATACCAAGAGCAGAGACAGACCATGTTCTTCACCACACTTCAGTTTTAAGCATCTTGGTGACTTTGTATCTGAGGTGCCACCCACGGTGCTTCACCAAATGCTTTTCAACAAGGAAAAGAGTTGAAGACACGACTACATTAACAATGACTTCTCAGCAAGGGTTGGAAAAGATGCCAAGGAGATTTCATGGGGTTATGACATAAGTCCCCAGAATCCTTCTTATATCTCTACAGAGTTCGGGCTGTCCAACTGTTCAGTTCTTCAGGTGAAAAAGCAGGAAGTTGAACCTGCCAATCGAATGAAACACCGGCTTTTTATGGAAGTCCATCTGTCTCAACTCTCTGGTTCAAAAGACAAGAAAATGTACAAATTGAAATGCAGGAATTAATGCCAACACCACTCCAGGAAAGAACATTAATCTACTTGCTCTCTTGAATCTATTTGAAATGTAAAGAGACGTATTTGATTTCAAATACAGGTGAAGTGACATTCAGTTATAGCAAGAGACTTCGAGCACTGGGCTGTAGCTAAGCTTATCTGTCCAACTGTTAACATAAAAAAGCAGAGATTACTTTTTTCTTCAGAAGTTGTTGGGAGTCCGGGAGTGGTCTGAGGTTCTTGTTTTATTTGTAATTTTTTTGTTTTGTTTTGTTGTTTAGTTGGTTTTTGTGTTGGGTTTTTTTTGGAGTGTTTTTTGTTTCTTGTAGTATTTATGTCTTCCCACAAAAGAGCTTATCAGTTTGAGATGCTGCATTTCCATAGCAGTTACAAAACATTTAGCTAAGCTTTACATTGTAGTCACCTGTCTGCTTTCTTTATGAATGAAGCATGTATAATAATATTACAAAATTTAGTTGGAATTAACTATATGCTTGTACTGTCACTGACTGCCCAGATTGAATATCAACTAAGCAAAATTGTCACCTTTATTACAGAAACAGCCCTACTAAAAGAACACTACCTAAAACTGCTCATTTTCTACTGTTCTTACACAAGTTAATTTAAATCCCTATAAGAACCTAAGCTCAGGAGATGCATACACTTGCTTTCAATTTTTGTCATGGCAAGAATGTAACTTTTAAAAATTTTTTTAAACTGTAAGAATTCAGAAGGGATTAACAATATCTGTATAAAGCTCACCTAATTCTCTGTACCTCTTATGAAAATCCAAACAGAGTATTCCCGTTCCCAAATACATTCTCTTCAATAACTCCAGTAATGAGTAAAATGTTTTTGTATAATAAATCTCTAAAGTTCCTATTCCAATATCTAACTTGAATACAACACACTTTACTAATAATCAGTTAAAAAAAAAGGTGGGGCGGGGAATAGCATTGTTCAATGATTCATTAAGTCTTCTCACCATGAAGTCAAATCTCCTTTCAGTTCAGTAATTATTTGGCTATAATTCTAAAAAAAAAAAAATAAAAAAAATAAAAATAGGTTCTGCTTCTGTAAATACTGTTCCGGTTCTAATTCATAAGTTATGCAAAACATTACACGTATCACTCAACAATCCATCCTTAATGCCTTAATGTACCCTAAGAGGACTTCACAATCCCTAGTGAATAATTCATATTTCCCTTTCACCATTCTCTTCCAGAATAAAAGGAGCAACTTTAATCCAAGGAATGGTCAAAACGCTCAAGGACAAATTGCTTTACAAACCAAATCTACTTCCCAAATGGAAGATCCAAATAGTCCTGAATATCTCTGAAATAACAAACCAGCATCTGAAGAGATTGGCCATATGCTAAACTGTCATTCTCCCATACTGAGTGATGAATTAAGACACTGGTGTAGCTGGCTGCTTACTACAATACTGTTCATGTCACTCGCATATGTTGCTTTGGCAGTTATTACAGTTTTTTGTAAACTAAGCAGCATGTTAGATTTGCAAACAAATTACAGATCAGCTAAAAGCACTATATTTTTGACCAATTTCCATGGAACTGGAAGAAACACTACAAAACACTGGAAAGACACGAAGGGCAACTGCTGTACCTTGGCAATCTGTATGACGGAAGGCATGAGAAAAATCAAGACAGTTAGACAAGAGTCCAGTAATCAGTATTTTCTGTTGGCTGTGCAATCTGTGCAGTTTTCTGTTATCTGTGTGTGATGCTGTAACGCCTACGTATTGTAAGGAGGATGCCCGGAGAGAGGAGAAACATTTATCCACAGCACTTAAGGAATAAAGAACATGAATTTAACTGGTTAGCATAAAAGTCCCTAATTGACTATGCATACAAGTGATTGCCTAGAACAAGACAAAATCTGGCAGCAAAGTCTACTGAACAAACAATTGTTTAGGTAACTTTTAGAGGCCATTTATTCTATCCTAACATTGTTTTTTCAAAGGTAACTACATCCAGAAACACACAAAAAGAGAGGCAATTCGTGAAGCTGGAGCAAATCACACTGTAGCAGCTGTGTATAAATAAGCAGATCTATGTTTTAAAGTGTGGGAAACCAACACTGAAAAACAAGCAATTGAAAAAGTGGCAACATTTAGCCATGATTTACCTAGTGATAAATTTGCCAGTGCTGTGCCAGGCTTAAAGTAATTTTTTATGGTTTGACTCGTGCATTCACACCTTTTGAAAATCCAGATAGCTGGATTTGTCATAGGCTATCTCATGGTGGCTTCCTTACAAGCTAATTATTCCACTCGGGAAATGCAATATAGCACAAAATTTAGTATTCTGGACAAGGATGAACATTGGAGGAGATTATTCAGCAACTAATATCTAACACGACCAAGAGTGTATGTGCCATGACTAACAGTGGTTTTTTTGGTGTGTTCACTGATGTGAGCACTGGAGCTTTTCTCTATAGGTAAAGGAATCCAGTAATTAAAAAATCATGACAGTGGTCTTCTAAAGGAAGGCAACAAGAGGCTGCACAGTAAAATACATAAAGTAGTAATGAAATGCTTATAGTAGATACTAGTATCCCTAGACAAGATTCTGGTTACTGAAGAGATGTGGCTCGACAAAACAAAGCAAGGCAACTCCTTGGAGTTTTGGTATCAGAGCAACAAATTGTCACTGTGTGTCTGCAATGGCCAAAAGGACAAAAATACCTTGCTGCTTAGCTCTTCACCGCGTTTCTTACACTTCCTGTTAGTCTCCTTATTCTCCAAAATTTGCATTAGATTAAAAAAATGTTACTTTGACTTGAACTTTATAATCAAGGTTCCTAGCATAATCACATTCAGACATCTATAAAATCCTTTCTAACAAGTCAGAAGTTGAGGGATTTGGGTTGTAGATCTGCAGTGCAGGATGGGGGAAGGAATGAAACTTATCTGTATTTTTCATAAACAGGAAAGTGCTTGTAAGGTACAAGGAGTCCTCTGAATTATGTCATTTTTAATAGATTGGGTTCTTCTTGCTCTTAATTAATTTTCTTATCAATTTATTTTTAGGCTACATTGAAGTTTTTGTAAGTGGCAGTACAACAACACTCAGCTCTTCCTGCAGCTGCTTGTGTGTCTTGTCTTATACACAAGCAGAGTTTGACAGAATACAAGTCTACAACATCCTGGCCTCACATAAATACTTGGTAGCAGATGGTTATGGGAAAGCATCACAGTGCTCATGAATATTCAGCTGAGCAGAGCTCTAATACATGCGTGCATGTGTGTGAAATGTTTCTGTATGCATATAGGTGCATATGGATATGTATGCTATTTTGTGCAATACTGATCTTAGATTAATACTTATGAAGGGGCACCTGTATGTCTAGAATAACAGAGACCAGTGAAGACATTAGACTACATTTTCAGGTAATGTAAATAGTACTTTTGAGGAAGGAAATCTGATCACTTTCCAGCTTTAGAGAATTTGGCTCCAGGTTAGGTATTCTGAACAAGGTCTACCCTGTCATTTGCTCACTGATGAGAAGGGATTAGAGATATCAGATGTTACCCCACTACCTGAAACAGCTGTTGCAACTCCTATACATGCCAGCCACTACCAGCTAAACTGGAATATCAATTAAAAAAAAATTAACATAAGATCTACAGGAGAAAAATATTGGGACCCATCAAACTTCCATATGTTCTTCAACAAAACCTGCCTTGGCAATACATCAGGCAGTCAATACAAAAAAGCCTTTTATGAGACAGAATTATTTGGTCTAATTAGTCTCCAAAAAGTATCACACAATGCCAAAAACAGCAGAAAGGGCATTACAGGGCAATCAGGAATGTGATGACTCGCAAGTACTATCTAATGATGTGCAAACACACTTTCAGCACTAGTAGGAGCCCACTCAGTCCCTCACACTGATGGAGAAACTTATTTTCTGCATCCTCAAAGACACTGAACTAAACTCTAAGAACTCCACGCAATAGTTCTCATAAGAGAGAAGGAAAAAAGGATGTAACACTAAGGATAGTTTTATGGTTTGAACAAAACAATACACATAGCCACACATAAAAGCTTTGCAATCCAATAATGAGAAGACCAATTTGATAATGGGCTTCTAAAGCTTCACCTTTTTAAGAAAGAGACAAGAAAAACGTTAATCACTTTCAACAGTGATTCAAACTAAAAATATTTATATGTATTGTGGGTAGAACTGAATTTTTTATGGTAGAGTAAAAGTTTTAGACAGTTATTTGACCAACTGCTTCTGCATTTCAGAAATAATAAAAGCCAACAGTAACATTGCTGGGAGATGTTCTGATATTCCTGATAACACCTTTTTGTCAGGGATGCACCCCTCCCAGTCACAGACCCCTTCTCACCACATTCTTTGTGTTGAATTCACACAGGAGGCTCGGGGGCTCAGGTTAGTCCTATCACACACTTTAACACAGACAAAATACAGGAAACACATGTAGATGTATTAACAATTCTTTCTGAAAAAAATTGCATATTCTACAGATTGCTCTCTTCCCTATAAATTGGTAGCAGCACCTTCAGCTGATGTATGAATTCTGATGAGCTCTTTAGCACTCAGAATTGGTAGATTTTAAATGTTTAAAAGCTGTACCTAGCCCCATTTCAACACAGGCTTTTGTAGCATTTTAATGTCTTGCCATTTAGCAGCTAGAATACAGGAAAGGGGATACAAGTGCTATTACTGGTAGCTAATGGATATTCTTCTTCAGCTCAATTGATGAACTACATTTTGAATAAAGGGCTCAACTCCCAAGAGGAACAACCTCCTTTCATTACTGTCCAATGCTCAGACTAAAGGAGAATTCTCTGCAACTGGTAAGGGCAGGCAACGTTCATATTTCTATTTATATTTATAGGTTTCCACTTATTAGAGGATGAAGGCATAATATTTAATTTATGCAGGTCACATGCAACACCTCAAGTCCTATAGCTGGACACATTTCCATATACGGTCCCTTTCGTATTCCCATTTTAAAACTGTCTTTTATTCAGAGCGTTCTTCCAGAAAAATATACACTTAGACTACACAGAAACAGCATAAAACATATTTTTTGAGCTGTTCCACTCAAGAGGTGAAACCATCTCTCAGCTGTGCCAGTATGCTTGTACAGTGTGTGTCCACCTCGGTTACCTGTGCCACATGCTGCTGTGCTCACACTGCTTTCCACAGGGGGCTGCAGCACACATAGGCAGATCAGCCTTCAGGTTTGAGTCACCTATCTGCCCAAGCAGTAAAGACCCCAGCTTGTCTACATAGTTCAAAGGAGCAGTGCTAGCTCCAGAATCAGGAGAGCATATGCTGCAGTCAGCTACCAAAGAGAAGTCATATCCTTGCTCAGTTTACAGGGTTCCCTCAAGCAACAATAAAAAAACACATCACACACACAAACAAAAAATAACACCCCACAACAAACGTGTTCATATGATTATACTCTTTTACAACTGTAGAGACACCTTCGTGATGCAGCTTTGCACTGCTTTAAAATAGGACTCCTGAAAGACCATTATCACCCTCAGCATATCTCTGTATTTATGCTTCACCTTAAGAGTTACATACACAATATTGGAAAGGCACGTATTGCAGTCACCACTGGCTGGAATGGGAGATGCTAATACTACTCAAACAGGTAGCACTCCGCAGATCAGCCTCAAAGCACTGCTTCTTTGCCACATATGCAAGTCAGCAACTACTGCCACAACGGCAGAATGCGGAGGGTTTTCACTCAACCACCACTGCTGCTGGAGAGACATCAAAGCTATGAAGATGAGCGACCTGTTTTCTGAATTCTCTCTAAATAACTGCAGGCTAAGCAATGACAGATACCCTCAAGCCCTTTCTTCTGTGCCTCTTCTGTTCCTCCGTATGTACAGAGTAGAACACTCCCACAAAAGTCAGAGCCTGAAGTCCAAGTCTTCAAAATTACCTCACTTTTATCTCCACTGCAGGACACACCTGTAATTAAGTTCACCCAGCAAAGATTTAATGAGAACTTGGTTTGTTGAGGTCACACATTCAGAATTGTCTTAGAAGTGCTCATCTGGGCGACCACCCAAACCATTTGAAGTGCCACTATTGACACCCATATATCAGCCAGTACTTAAAGTGATTGACATCGGTCTTCCACCTTGCAGTGTAGAAAGACCTCTTTAAACATGATTAGTATTTTAAAACTACCCGTGAAATGGCATTATCACCTTAATTAGAGCCTTACTAACGAAAATAACTTTATTATTATGAAGGCAAACAGGAAAGTTTCTCTCTCAGTATCACTATAATAATACATGTATATAATATTCCTTATTTAACACATTACAAGATTGCTTTTCTAGCATGCTATATGGTTTAAGTTGTCTGGGTTGTTTTGTTGTAAGCTCTGTGTCGTTCTCTTTCCTCATTTTCATTTATTACAGCTCCAGTATGTCAACAACAATGAAGACACTATTAGCTTGGACTTAATTGCTCAACTGAAAGAAAAATGTCTTTTGAGATTCAAGCCTCTGCCTGGCTATGCAGTAATGATTTGTATGGAAGTGCTGTGTATACTAAACAACCTACATATTTGCTAAGCTAAAGACTCATAAGTAGGCTCAAGCATCCAGTTTAACACTTCATTGCAATCTACTGACATGCTAATTAATAAATAATCAGAAAACTTCTAAGAAATACAACAGATTTTATCAATATTCATACTCACTATTTTTAAAAGCTAATGACTTGAAGTGTATAGAATGGTAAAAAAGAAAAAAAAATCAGAGCAAAGCAATCTTATACCACACAATTTGTTTCAAATATTTTTCAGAAAAGAATAATTGACTTCTACTCAAAATGCACTTGTGCGAGAATATCATCAATATTAGGACAGCAAAAATAGTGCCAAGTACAAAATTCCAAGGGTATCACTGCATAACATTTATTTTGCCAAACTCTTTCCCCCACCCATTCATTAAATACTAGCATTTATATTAAGAGTTTATATAACAAGTTAATGGACTATATCTAAATTCATGCAATAAACCTTGTACTATAATGAATAGAAATATCTGTATTTAGATATGAGAGCAATAAAGCCCTTGGTTCATTCATTGGTGTGGGGAAGGAAGAGATAAAAACAAACAGAAAATGGCTTGGCGAACAACAAACCACAATTGAACGCTGAGCAGTTCTGTCAAATATCTGGATAACGTACTGGTCACATATAACTTTTAGTTACATCCATGTCTTAGCTAGAGAGGCTTCCAAGTTCACATAATGGAAGTGACAACTCACTTCCCTTTCTTTATTTGTAACCTGGACAGACACTTTGTACTCTGCTGTCCCCAGATGGGCTATATAGAGAGTTACTGATCTCATCTATTATTCTACTACCAACAGTCACTACTCTTATGGTTATGTTAATACTTAATTGATAAAGAAAGTGTTGATGAAGAAATGTCATCAATACATTTAGCAATAGAACACAAAGAGAATTAAAGTAATATGTTTGTAGTAGGTTCATTTGGCATACATTCCCAGCTGACTGCTACAAACAAACAGTAGTAATCTGCAATGACAAAGTGATTATGACAAGCTTTTCAAAATGTTTAAGTTAAGTAACTTAAGGGTTAAGGGCTGTGTTCTTCCAGGCAGAGAGCAGTATGGTTCTGTAAGAATTGTTCATACTCTGTGCAAGCACTTCAAATCAATTGCTTATGAACCACCTACAGAATAAAATTATTTCAAGACTAGTTTTTGCTTTCAATACATTGTTCTGGTTGGCAAGAAAAACAAAACTCACAATTTAAAGTTACTAGGTAGTTGGCCTGGGTTATTCAGTTATGCAACCATTACATTTCTATGTAAGAGTTCACAGACAATAAATTTCCAAATAGGCAAGCTTCAGCTATGTGTGCAGGGTTAGATGAAGGGCATGAGAACGCACACTGAAGAGAAATACATTCTTGTATCATGTCAGATATTTTGGAGTCTCTTTCATTTCCACATTAACCCCAGTGCTTCAGGGAAAGGCCCTCCATGGGCAAAGCCTAAGCACGCCCCTAGTGTTTCTGACAGAAAATTAAGAAACTTGCCGAAGCTTTCTTCGGGAAAGTTCTAAGCTTGAGTCATATTTTCATTTCCAAACTACAAACACCAAAACTGATAGCTATAGTCAAGTGTCTTTTGGGAATTTTGTGTTTCTATACCTATGAGGATGACTCAGAAGCCTTATCCTCTTCTCCAGTAGACTCTCTCCTCTTAATCTAACGGGGACTAAATATACAGGATAGAAAGAAATAAGCACTTCAACATCCAACATTGGCAACGTACAGAGGTATGGCAAATGCTACAGTGAGTGACACCAGCTAAAACCTCCCACAACCCCAGTGCAATTCTGGCAATTGATTCCACAGTCTCAATTCCTTTGAAAGCGTTTGTTTCCAGATTTCCATCAGTTATTCTTAATTTCTCTAAATTAGTTTGCCAGTCACTAATGGAAAAAAGTAATAGATAAAAAAATGTATAAAAATGAGCTTCTCATCATTCTCACTGCTTGGTTCTAGATTTATAAAAAACCTGCTTAAACATCTGCTCATATTAGCACAGCTCTTTACTGTGCAGATTAATCACACCATCAATCACTTCCTGCCTTTACTTTTTATTAAAAAAAAAGTTTTCCTTTTATTACAAAAATTCTACCTAGAATAAGAAACAACTCCATGAAGAATCAATGGTAGTCAGAACAAAAAGAAAACCTGTCCTGGCTACTGCAGATCCCTGTCTTCACACTCATCAATTCAAAGGAGCCATGCATTCAACTGTTGCTACACCTACCTCTAAACTACAACTATTAAGCAGAGCTAACAGATTCTTATGGGAAAAGATTCTTAGGTCATTGCAAAACAAAGCTGCACCAATGTTGAAATAAAAAGATTTTTTAAACGCATTAGCAAATTTATAACACAAAAGCACATTCTTATGTCTCAGTGTATTTCTTCCCAAGCAAGAGCTTAAGAGCATGCTGTTCTTATTCAGGTTTAGGAGTGCTGTGAGACAGCATTTTCAGAAGTACAGATGCAATTCAGGCCATGCAGCCTGGTAGCAAATTCAATTTGAAGAAACAGAGAAAAGACAAAAAGCATTATATTTCCTGGCTATCATCTTTCAGTATGTTGAAAGACAGCATTGCTTGAAAATAGAACTCAGTTATTTGATTATCAATTCACATTTAAGTTCACGATGTTCTCTAAGCAAGCGTATCAAAAGAGGCTTGTTTTTTTTTTCTCAGCACAGACATATGAAAAGCAAAAGAGCTTACAGAAAAAAGGACTCCAAAAAATATGTGAAGTCCTAAATCCTGTTGGGAAAGAGGCTAAGAGATCTGTGCAAACCCATTTTATCAACTTAAAGCAAAAGAAGAAGGATACGAGCAGCTAAAGTAATTTCTAATGTTGAAATCTTGACATAATTTGATTCAAATTTTAACTTTTGTTTAAGTCACTGGTTTTATCTGCTAACTACAACAAGGAAACAATCAGAACCATGACAGAATTAGTGTATCCTCTAGGGCTGCAGAAAATCTTATACTTTATGGCTAAGCAGAACAAAATTCTCCCAGATGTGTCGCATCACCACTTCTCAGAAACACAGCATTATTTTTTTTATATTTGATTTTAAAAATTGGACAGATTTCTGCATTCCAACCAATTACATATTTTTCTAGTTCATTTCTATGGCTGAAAACAGACACTAGACAAGCATCTGTACAGGGGCCAATCAAGCTGTCCCATCTAAACAGGTTACATAGGTGTATTGCACTTCTGAATGCATGGCACTCCACATCTGTTGGAGCATTACACAAAAATGAAGTTTTTTCATCAGCTTCTTGACTAGGGACATCACAAACCAGAAAAACATGTACAAATGTAGAACAAAATTTGAGACAAGTAAACAGCCTGTCATTAGCAAGGAGCTGACAGATGTTAATTTGTCTACCACATTGCTAAACGTCTCCAATGTAAAAAAACAAATTCTCCAGCAACAGGTAGAAAAATTTACTGATGCAGAAATAACTGTCTACAGTGCTGTTCCACACCAGCAAGAATAATACCTTGCTCCCTAAGCAAACCACAGCAAGCTGTATGCCAGCAAGTAATTTGCTTTCTCTTCCTAAGAAATAAAATAAAAAGGGGTTCAAAGATCAAAACTCGCTCACATGCACCTAAATGTACACAGAAAGGTTGTTACTGTTGAAGGTCATTCAAGGCATGAGATGCAAACTCAAATGTTTTAGTTTCAAATCCAGACACATGCAAGAACATGTGAAAAATGTAAACATTTTCCACATGACAATTTTATTTTAACCTCTTTAGGGGTTGAGCTATCTCCTGCTGCTGCTTTTTTGAAAACAGTTTTCCTGAAGTCAAAAATTGCACTGTGTTATAGTGACCCAGCGGTCCATATTAACATCCAAAAGATGTTTGCACATTAATGGGATGGTAATGGTATTTAAAACATTAATGCTACCATAAGGTGATCTTTGATTTACCCAAAAAGATTTGCTAGTGGATCTGCAGAAGATACATAATGGTGGAGGTTGCCATGGGAACATGGTACAACTACACACTTTGCCATGACAACCAGGCCTTCCTGGAATACTAATGAGTGCCCATGGCAACGCAAAGCTCAAGACAAGATGTCTGGAGACCAAATATTTCATGTATCATTTATATAAAAAAAAAAAAAAAAAAGCACCACAACTATAAATATATTTGGACAATTACTGTGTGAGATTCAATGGGTTTTGGAAACCTGCAAAATGTCACATATGTGGCAATATTGCAAAGTGTAAAAATTACACGGCTCTAGTATAAATAGAAAATCCTAGTTCAAGGCAATGCTATGGTTGAAGTTCAATTCCACAAACCAAAATAATATCTGTAGTCATATACCCAATGTTTGCGTCATCTTGCACATGACCAGTATCATTAGCTCATGATGTAAGAGTTATCTGTACACAAGGCTTGGTGTATTCTACATCCACCAAGAAGGTGCCATTCTTACCCAACGCAGAATACTTTATTGAGCACATATATGTGCTCTGTATAGCAACTGGCACAATTCACATTGCAAGGACAGAAAGCATCGCTTTGGTAATTCAGAAAAGGTTCATGACAACAGATCCTTGTTACTTTATAGGAATGTTCCAGCAACTCAATGAACGAGCAGTGTTTTTCTTTTATTTGCTTATAGAAAAAGGATCCACAGCTGAAAACTGCATATCAGAACAAAACATTGGTATTAAAAGTGGTAAAATTATCAGCTGACATCTGGTGCATTTAGAATATTCTCTCTAAAGATGTATTTCAGAACACTTTCCAGATTTTATAGAAATTATCAAAATCTAAGGCATTTTCAGGTACCCTTTTAAAAAGGGGTGGTACCAGCTGGAAAGCCACTACTGCTTGTCCCAGAAACACTATATGTGATGAGCCACATCAAGAGCCAGCAAAATTTTAGGTCACAGAAAACCTCCCAGGGATCACGAGTGCCAGGATTCAGTTTGCACCAGCAATGGGGAAACCAGAGGTAATTGTATCTAAGATCTTGCCTGATCTCTTCTTATTTGTTCTTATAACTAGGCCTCCTTGTATGAGTTCCTCCTTGAAAAACATAAAAATCAGGTAAGCATTAGATACAAGACTTATTTTCTTCTCTCCCCCAACACCCATGCAAGAGCATCCAAAACATGATCTGTTACATGTGTTTATTATCCATTCTCCAGGTATAAATAGATCAATTGTTGCATTTCCCAAATGACAGAGCACTGAAGTCAGCAGTTAGGGATAAAGAAACATCGTTTTTGTAAGGTATTTCACAACAGTCGCATGGTTGCAGAGCTGCTCAGGTCCCATGTTCTCACTGCTTCTGAGTGACTGCAACAACTGATGCTATCCCAGGGGTAAAAACCCCAAACCACTGTCACCTAAGGCAAAGCTCCACATGACAGAAATTACCTTTCTGACCTACATCAGACACCTTGGTTATATTAACCCATGTTCTAATCTACTCGCAGCTTGTAGAGGTCAGAAGGAACCATGAGTACACACACTTCGGAACTCCACAAGATTGGGTACAAAGACAGTTCTGTATTCACAGGCAGATTTATCTCACAGTTGTAACCCAAACACAAGCCATTTTCCAGTTTGCTGCAGGAGTACCAAACACAGGGAAGCTGGAAGGTCTTTCTTCATCTGAGGTCACAACAATTTTATAGAACAGATATGTCTCGGGAGCTGTGTAACCTACAACATGAGGCTAACCTGGACTAATCTCTGGCAAATGCCTCTTCTGCTTCGAAACACTGCTGGCTGTGGCCATAATGTTCTGGATGCACACATACAAATGTATAATATTGAAACAATGAGTAACATTCAGAATTATCAGATTAGTGTAAGCATTAACTACAATTACATTGAGAGTTTTCAGTGAATTGCATAAATAAGTTGGCATGTTTGGAGACACATAAGGTGTAGGATGAACTAGCAACACAAAATGCAGTCTTGGTACTGAGTTAAGGATCTATTTCCTTGAAATAGTATCATAGAACAAAACAACAACAACAACAACATCAAGTTAAATTACTATTTTTGTTTCATAAGTTTCAATTAATATAGATTCAATCACAAACAAAAAGAGAAAAAAGCTAACTGCTTTTTAAAGCAGTTCAACATACTCCAGGTAAAAAAAAATGTGACAAACATAACCCTTGTTGGACCTTAAAGCAACAGTTTCCCACAGAGGAACATTCTTTTTGTGATAACAGCATTACTCAGTGCAAAATTCATCTTCTTGTATCTAACCTGGCTGCACGGGACTGAATCCAGTTATTCATTTTTAACTGTTTAATTCCACTAAATTCTACAGAGCCCAATATACAACCCAGCCTCTCTTCTGTTCGCACTTCAAGATCTAGTTTTAACAGGAACTGAGTATCAAGATAGGAAAAAAGCACTTGCATTAAATTTCAAGACAACACAACGGCACAGCTATGTGTGTGTGACAGAGACCACTCTTTTGTTCCAATCCCTATTTTTCCATTAATATATTGGGTTGGGATTTTTTTGTTGTTGTTTCTATCTGTGACGGGACACAATGGGTAGTTTATTATCATCCCCTATGAAGAAAATCATGGGATTTAATTGATCTGGGGTCAGCAATGCCGATTACTACTTAAAAAAGACAGATTTGTTCATTAAAATGCTTTATACATTTGCTAGTAAATTAAAGGAAGGTATGTTTTCGTTTGGCTTGGTTTGGGGGGGTTTTGGTTTGCGGTTTATAGGTTGTTTGGTTGGGGGCTGTTTTTTGTTTGGTTTGTTGTTGTGGGTTTTGTTTGTTTTGTGGTGTTGTGGGTTTTGTGGGGGGGTTGTGTTTTTTGGAGGTTGGTTTGTTTGGGTTTGTGGGTTTTTTGTTTGTTTGTTTTGCTGTGGGTTTTGTTGTTGTTGTTGGGTGGGAGGGGTGGTTTTGTTTTTTATTTTGGTGGTGGTTGTATTTTTCTCTTGCAGACTGTGCCATGTGGCCACAAAAAGTGATAACTCCCCTCCAGGAGCAATAAAAGAGAAACCCTAGGAAAAATCACAACTCAGACCTCTTTATTTAACCTAGAAAGACCATTAGTCTTGAAAGCACTTCTTAACCTGAGAAGGTTTGGCAGGATAGAGAGGTCTGCAGACAAAGTTGCAAGACCACAAAGCAAGAACAAACCTCATTTTTTCCTTGTTCCCTGATCTGAAGCACAGAAGGTCTTTGTTCACACTAATAGTCCAGCATAGCTCCTTGTTTCCTCCTTACCTCCTTGTTTCCACCAGAACTGAAATGTCTTGCACAGGGTCCCTGATCAAGGATGTTTTTCCACACATGCCCTTAACTCTGTCAGAATGTTTTGACCCTCTACCACTGCAGGGGACTGAGCATACACAACATATGCAAACCACACACCACCACATACCGTTCATTTCTGTTCCTGCATGTGAAGATCATTAGGAGCTCATTTGAAAAACCACTTGGGCTACATACATGCAGAACACGTGCACACAGAAGAGCAGTCTTACATATGTGGGATGCACGTGTACAATGCAACCAGTATGGGACAGCGATCTATAGACTTCTCTGCCTAAGTCTGGAAAATACAAGGACTCGTTTTTCACAAGAAGGATTGGCAGCACTGCTACAGGTGGTAGTCAGGCAAGCATGGCAAGTTAAGAACATTAACAAGATGTTATTTCCCAAATATACCAAATGAAACTGAGTAATTTCTCTATATGTAACTGAGATCATTCTAATAACAACTAAAAAGGTCTGAGCTCCTGAAGTTGTGGGAAGTCCCATGAGTCCCATCTAAGAAGTACATATTAAGATCTGCCCCAGTTGGTTTGGGCTATTAGAGCCTTAAATCTCCTTAATCCTTTCCACCCTATTACTTACCTTGGGTTTCATTGTGCAGAGAAAAAAACAACAACAACAAAAAAGAAAATCAACACCTTGCTGCATGTTTTTTTAAACGCCCTCTACTCAGTTAATATACTTGGTTTGTGATGACCTCTTACTTTCTAACACCCTTCCTACAGATATTGAACAACTGTCTTACTTCAGGGACCAGTCATAAATGTGAATGATGGTACCTGAAGCTGCTAAACTGATTAAATGCTGAAAGGAAGATCAGTTATCAGAGAAGGGCAAGCTAAGGGAGCCATACAGAACACACCGTAGACAGAACAAAAGAGCTAGCACTGCTCCTACTTACAGCCTGTATCACACACACACACACACACACACACACACACACACACACGAGAGAAAGTAGTATTTAGAAATGCTTTCTTCTTGCAGCTAAAGCTATCCACCTTGGACCAAGAGAGTAAAGCAAAACCAACTCATGTTTACAAACTGAATTTGTCAGAAGGAAAAGGGAGAGAAAGGACCTGCAGGCTTGGGCATAAGCACATGAGTTTGGGTCTTTCCAATGTTTCATTAGACACCTATCTATCCATTAAAGCCTATTAGTGATGCATTTCAGATAAAAGGCCCTTGTTTAAACGCATGAAAAGCATAGGAAACAACACAAAGCTACAACCTTAGTGTAGAGTTAAGAGTGTTTGCTAAAGTACCTTAAGATTATACGTGGGAATAGCCCTCAGAAGCATATGCTTTAGAGCAGAGCAGCAATTTCATTACTTTTTAGACAAGATGGTCTGTAAAACAATAGACAGTATGAAAAGCACACTATTTTTAAGTGGGACAAAAAAAACCCACAACACACAAACAAGCTACACACACACTACAAACAAAAATCACAAAAAAGAGGAAAAAGAAAAACACACCACCACACACACATACACCAAACAAACAAACAAAAATGTTACTACCCAAAGGGAAATTCCCAGTTCTATATAATGGCCTGACATTTCTCAAGAGCTCTTGGGAACAAAATTGTGTCCTCTCTGAACTACTTGGTATAGCACTAAAAATATGCTCGTTTGAACGAGATATGCACCTAAACATGCCAGTGTCCAAAGTGGAAAAATACAGTCAGGCCACATGATCCTGCAACTCCAAGAGCACACGGGGATTTTGACAGGCAAAGGTTTCTGCAGCCGTGGGGCCTCAATGCCATCTACTGGCCATTTCTAGTTTCTACTCCCTTTTATGAGCAAGAGTGTCCTGAGCTGTCGTGGAAAGACAGACTCCCAAAATGTCTGGGTGTGGGCAAGCATCAACTATTTAATTATAGCGGGATTGAAAACACTGGATAGTGTTAAATGACACATCTTCTCACAGACAGGTATGTATTTAAAACAAGTGTCTATATGCTTGCTCAGGATTTTTGGTAGGATGAATACTCTACAAAAGCGTGGAAATGACAGTGGCTTATTGTTCAGTTCTGTTCCTACTGTTTTCACTTATTCAATGGATGAATTATTCTTTCCCCTGCACTTTTCATTAATTTCCCAAAGATACCTACTTCAGAGCCATTATGTAGTTATAAGCTCCAATGATACACCAAAGAAGTAGTATCTTTTACTCAACTAAGTGATACAGGTGGGAGAAAAGGAGAAAGACATTTCATACAGTAAAAACCTTGTACAGTTTCCTCTGTTCCTGACACATTGTAAAAGCCAAAGTTTATACAAGTTTATATGAGACCTTTTCTTTTTATATCTTGAAACTACTGCTGCTAAAACACTACCACTGGAATTCCTAACACCACCCACCCCACTAGTAACACCAGGACTCAGGTTTCTTTTGCTTTTTCTTAGTATATATCTCCCAGCTCCAGGATATTTGTTTTGAGATGACTGTCTGGCATTGCCACCATACAAAGAAAAGTCTGCTGCACATCACGTAGTGTGAGTGACATTTAGCAAAATTACAACTCTCCTATGACACTATAAAAGTATGGCATGTCATTTATAATACTTTGCAACAAACACTGCGGAGGGAGTGTTGGTAGCATGTACTGGCAAATATGACTCGGAGCCTTGCAGGTAGGCACAAAGGTGATTTTTAATGTGACTAAAGATGGAATGAGTTTGTAGCACAGGCTACACACTTGATCAACATGTTGTAAAATATAGTCAGGCAGAGGGAGATACAGTGAAATGAAGACTTGTAAACAGGAGTGACCGAATTCAAATGTATCCTTCTACTATTCTTTTTTCTGAAGATGCACCAAATACTGACCAAGGGTGATGATAGTCATGCACATTTTTTCTTTGATCTTTCAAAAGTAGTAAGAAGCTATTCACAGAAATCTAAATGTCTCACAGAAAAAAAAAAATACCGGAATACTTGACGTAAAGCAATAAGTACAACTAATAATCGGGACATAGTGCTCAGGCTACATCCCAGTAGCTGTCTGGAAAGAGATATATATCTTTGTAGTCATTCTGCTTGAACTGAATCAGCAAAACGTGGCAAAATAATACCATAGGGCAATTGCTGAAAAATAGTGATAGAATGGGTGATTGTTTCTAGCAAATATGCAGGAAATTAAAGTAGCTTCCTTCCTCTGCTCCCAAGAATGGCATGAGTACATGGAGCATAACTTGGAGGAAGCAGTTAAGCAGCAAAGATGGTGACAGGATGCTTCAACACTGAGAGTCAAAGAAAGACACACAGAGATGAAAGTGTTCTGAAGGAATAAAACAAGGCATCTCGGTTTATGGTGAGTAGGGGGAAGTTATCCATGTAATTCATAAAATAAAATTTGGAAAATGAAGGGAAATAATTAGCTTTATCCAAGTATTACTCTAAGATAACTTAAGAGTAAAGAAATCCTAGACACACTAGCAGTATGCCTGAAGCCAGCAATGCAGGACAGTATACTTTTTAGCCATGCACAATAAATGCAAAGCTTTAAAAGAAGCCCTACTGCATCTATTATCCCTCACTGGTCTGTGCTCTTCTGAAAGCATCAGCCCCTACAGAACATACTACAAAAATGTGTGCAGCATATCCAGTAATCTTGGTTTCCATCAAGCCTTACTGCACAATTGCAGAAAGCTGAAACACACACACAGTCCAAGTCTGCTCCTTCCCAAAAGCACTGAACTTATCACACTAACAACTCTAAGTACACACATCAGTATATATTTATAGAAAATAAAGAGAGCCCTAAACATATTCCTGTTGGATAGGAAAGACATAAAATCCAACAAGACACTTCATAGATTTTGAGATGGAGCCTGACCACCCAGCCTGCTAAACAATTTACAGCTCTTTGACATCATCAGAAGTTTTATAATCATAGACCTTTCCATGGTTTTGATAGGAAATGTCTTTCAACTGAGAAGTGGCACAACCAACTGAAGTCAACAATTTTAACTACACAATTGAAAGACTGCAACAAACTAAACACTCTCTCCCAGATTTTCCCTGTTGTTGTGGGGACCACGTGTCTTTAGGTCCTCCTCCCAGTAAAGGCAGTGGTAAATCACCATTGGCAAATTGATTAAATAAGCAAATTTGCTTTACTAATCTAGTCAGGTCAGCTAAAGGAGGACTGGCTAGTTTCAGTGAAGGTTAAAAATACAATGCCTCAGGTTATTATGCCTTGTTGCTGCGATCATGCAGGCGCACACCAAACAGTGGAACAGAGCCGAATGTCTAACAGCACAAGGCAGGTGACTAATGTTAATATCTTAAGATCAATTCCAAATTCCTCCTACAGTAAAAGCGGTTCTGCTGATTGCTATTCTCCAAGACCTTGCTAATTTCCTGAAGTCACATGGTGGCTTTCAAGTATGTTTTTAAACTACAAACCCCATTTAGCACAGAATGCTACAGGCTGGTGTAGATGACCTTAAAAGTAAAAATGTATCAGTCTTAAGAAGTCTAGAAACAACACTGTCTGAATGTCCTGTGGTTCACTAAACAAATATCACGTTACTGCACTGTACATGGAGAACATTGTATTGGTTATTGGTTTTGTGCAGTTATAGATGAAACACATACAAATCTAAGCTTAGCAGAACAGCCACCACTTACTGCTACATTTACACTGCTGCTAGTAACAATTAAAAGATCCAGAGCTTTGCATTAAGTAACTGAGTTGCATATTTTCCTTGACATTTTCTCAAGGGGTAGGATCCTGGAGCATCTAAGGAGAAACCTGTTGTATTATAAGAACCCTTTTATGAAGTGTTTCTGTGCATTTACTAGTGTCCCTCTATCTGCTAAAAACCTGTCAATCACAAAATGACCAACTTCCTGCAGAGAACTGTGATACTCTCTGTAGTGATAATGTTCAAGCATATGCTTACGAGTATTTGGAAAACAGTTTCAAAATGTAAGAGTTAAATACCACTTCTGGCAAAATGAACTTTTCTGAATAATGACATCACTGATGTCATTCATAGCCCTTACAAGATGGGAATATGCTTTTGCATATATCCATTTACATATACTTAACATAGCTGGATCAAATTCAAATATAACCAAAGATTGCTCTCCATATTGGGTGTTTATTTCATAATTCTAAGATCATTCTTATGCTAAAGCAACAAACTGTTTTGTTTGTTTTGCAATAGCATTGCAAAACAACAACTGTTAACCCCCAGGGTAACAGTCAAGACTTCAGACACTATGCAAGATCTGTTCTTCACACACAAGAAGTGAAGGATCACTGGCTTCTGGATTTCTGGGAAACTGGAAGAGAGATGCAGTTCCACCCAGAACTGCCATCAGAAGGGACAGGTCCCCCTCACCTTCCTCGAGTGTCACTGATGTCTTCCCCCAGCACTCAGCAGACTCTCTGCAAGCCTTTAATGCATTAAAGCAGCAACCAACCCTCTCACCCTCAAAAACAAACAAACAAACCAAAAAAAAGGCATTAAAAAAAAAAAGCTTTCTGCTAGCTTGCTTTGTTTCTGTCATTTTTGTGAGCCATGCCAGCTAGCAAGTGCTGAGATGGCACAAGGGCATTAGGCCAGAAGCATAAAATCCTCTCTTTAACAGTGACCTCTATGTGATCAACTGTCTTTTGACAAGGTTTCAGCTGCATACTGTTTATTTAAAGAAAAAAAACACACACACAAAAACAAAACAAAAAAACAACACACAAACAGAAAACACAATGAACTCAACTAATGTCAGGTTAAAGTGGAGCACGTAGATCCTACTTGCACTGGAAGCTACATTTATTCAATTGATGCCACACACAAGCCCGACAAAACCATCCCAGCACACCACTCCAAGCACAATGAGCTCAGCCACACCAAGATAACCAACAGCATTAGATGCATGAAGTCAATTACATGCTTTCAAAAAAAAAAAAGTTCGAAAGAAGCAAAGAGCTACAGCTCTGATCCAGCAAAGCAAAGCCCCAGTGATGCACTGAAGTTAAGCCAAATGCAAACACCTACATGTGCTTTTCATAATTCAGACCCAAATGGTTTAGGTAAAAGGCACCTGGAGATACCCAATACTGACATCTAGGGAATAAATCTGTTGCAAACACTGCAGCAGTTTCACTCTGGTAGATCTTTTTCATTATTTTATCACAGCACCAGAGGAAAAACCACCACCAAATATTTGGCGTGCAGAGTCTGCTCTTTAATCAATTTCCTTAGCACAATCTGAACAACAAAAAGCATTTCTATTAAATGGTTATGTTTGGAAACTACACTGTACTTTAGCTCTAAACACATCCCTAAATTTATAGGTCAAGTTTACACATGCATGATACAAATAAGTACCTAGAATTTATTAGTTTTCTGTTTATAGAAAGTAATGTGCAAAACAGAAAATGCAATCTAAAAGAAAAACTATCAGTTCAGATCCTGCTACAACAAAGTGGCAGATAAAAATCATCATACCTTAATTTTCATATTAAATGTATTTATAAAGTCAATTACTATAATACTTTTAAAGTACATATAAATATAAATACACACATTATGAAACTGGTCATATAATTGACCTCATTGTTTGTAACCATAATCCTTATATACATTCTTACCTATGCAGACACGCAACTTTTAAGAGTAGAGTGTTTTCATGCAGTGCTATTGTTTTAATACCCTTTTATTTATAACTTCTTGCAAGAGGAAAGTGTTTTTCTTCCCCATTCTTTTCTGAAAGGGTTGCACAACTTTGCGTATCAACTTCAAAACAACACATTTGTTTAAAGAACAAATAATGCAAAACCACCCTTTTCCCTGTGTTCTTATTCAGGGAGCTCAGGTTTTGACACATGTGAAATTGAGTGTTCCATCATGTATGCTACTTGAGCACTAGTATATTATTCAACTTTATTATTTGTATATGCTATATATTCAGTATATTATCCAATTTAGACTGAACTGGTAGAAATTGTAAATAAAAGCTAAAATCAAAAGTATACACCCTTTCTTTTTTCATGTGGCATAGCTTTTTCTCAGTGGTTGCAAAGATGGCGAAGTTAATTCTGATAAAGATGGTGCCCAGCAAGTGTGTAATGCTACATACTACTGAAATCCATTTTATGGATACAGTAAAAAAAAACTAGAAAAATATTTCAAGTTAGGCTTCTAGAGAGCTTCCAGACCAGCAATATGGAAATAAGACAAAGATACAAAAGGCATGTTTTGCAATATTGACGTTAACATATTCTATAATACTCTAGTACCTTAACAATCATTTGTAGTACAGGATTTAAATTAGGCTTCCGAATCCAAATCTAAGGAAACTAGATTTAAGAATTTTGACGAAAAATCTATAGAAGTGTCCATTCAATAGGAAGGCTACAAATACAATTTAAAACAATCATTTAACCAAGTAACTAAGTTTTGACATCACCTTGATGTATCAGGTAGACCTAGTATGGACTTGCCTTATGCAAATTGGACATTTATGTTTTGAAACTCAAATCAGATGGGAGACTGAATGAGTCGAACTGAAATTGCCACAGGCAGGAACTCTTACCATAAGGTGTTCCTAAGTTACAATAAAACATAAACCTAAAAGGCAAGATTAAACTCTTGCCCTGGCCAAAACTGTGTATGAAAAAAAGGCTGTGTTTTATGAAAACGTCTTTCATTACTGAACATTTTTATAGTTATTTTTTATGTCTCCTTGACAGACATGCACATATAAACACACTAATCAAACTATCATATTTAGCAGTGAATTAAATATCTAAAATAGATCCATCCTTCTTAAAGTTCCCAACACCTTCCTGATTCAAAGTGTCACATTTAACATCACTATGGCAAATGACCACAAAATAGATTGTAACTGCACTATTGACCTTTTTATTTAATGGCCATTTGTCTAAAAATAATTTTTAAAAAAGTAAAAAAATGCTCATTTTTCTTTCCATTCTTTACATGCATTTAAGCATAGTTTTGAACTTTATCTCTGATTTTCGTGGCTCTACTATGAACAGTGTAAATATACACCCTTCATTTTCTAATGGTTCAGTTGGAAGCACATCTGCATCTCAACTAATGAAATGAGCATAGCAGCATGTTTCCAAGCCTACCCATTTAGCATAAAATGAATTAGTTTTTATTACAGTTCTCTTAAGTCCCACATATACATTGTCTGTACAGATTTTAAATACCTAGTCCGTATTCTAGGATAACAAACACTCCAATTGTTACTTCCTTAAATAGAAGTGGTAAAATTTGAACTTTTCCCACGGGATTTCTGTTTTACTTAAAAGACAAGTCAAATTACAGAAAATTAAGTGCTTAGATCCTATACCATGGGAGAGGATTGGATTACTTTGAATTCATAATGTGACTCTTAAGACACAAAGCCTGTTATGGATAAAGACAAAAAGGTGTGAAAAACTGCAGATCCTTCAAATGAGTTTTCCCAACAGCCTATAGGCAGCTTAAAGAAAACCACATATTGGACATGATTCCCAGCTCACTAATAATTAACCACTTTAACAAAATATCTCATTGTAATAAATATGCAAAGCCTCGTGCCAGTCTAATTTATCTCTACATAAAAATCCAGTTCTTCTGCTCTTTGATGAGTAGAAAACTGATAATTGTTGTCTCACCCAGAGATAAACTAGAAATGCCTGTCCCTCCTCCTGGCACAGTGTGTACTTGCTTCATTGCAGGGCTTATAACCTCAGAGACTTGGTACTCCCAACAGCTGCAGCACTGTGCTGGTTACTGTGCCTGCGTGCTCCTCTGTACATCTACAGGACTCAGTCTGATTTCTGAAGGAATCTGAGGCGACTCTGTTTAAACCCGTCAACTTGTACCAGCAGTTACTAATCACAGATTCGCTTTGCTCTCTACCCACACAGTAAAACAGTTGTATGGATGAGAACTGAATTACCAAACCAAGGAAAAAAAAAAAAAAAAAAAAAAAAAAAGGGCACCATCCTCTTGAAAAACCAAACTAACAAAAATAAAATATGTTTTCCATTGACATGAGAGCACAGACAGGAGGGAGCAGGAAGTAACAAGCCAGGAAATGCAACATTAGGGAGGGGAGAGAAGAAGGAAGGTGGTTGGCAGCGGGGGGAAGCGCTGATCCCCAGATGCTCATTGCAAAGCACCACTGGTACCTCAGAAGAGCAGCTATGGAGACTGTGGGCAACATTGGCTTAAGTTCTACAATGGCAGAGCTACAGGAAGAGAAGTCCACAGATAAGACCATGGAGATTCCATGATCTTAGATTTTTAACTTTTCAGGTGTCTATGTCTATGCCATAACCCTATTTTTGTTAAGATGAGAAATTATTACCATTGGACACATGGTCCTAGTAAATACATAACATAAAGAAAAAGAAAAAACAAGCACAAACAAACCACAAAACGAAACACCCACACACAGACAACAACAACAAAAGAATCTTCTATTCTTAAATGTGCTCCCCATCTTTGAACCAAGCCTGTGAGCTGGCTCTCAGTTTCATTTTTGGTAAACTTTAACAAAGATTAGTGCTACCACTGGTTTAGGAGCATGTGACACAATTAAGCAAGCCATTTTGTGAATGCTGGAACTTACCCTGTCTGCTCCCCACCCCCACTTAGATTCTTTGCTGTGCAGTAATACAGCTAAGCTCACACTACAGTGGATAAACTGGGAATGCAAATTTGTATGCCCACCTGTTTTTGCAAAGCTTGTGAAAAACTGATTCTGAACTGTTTCTGGTCTGTCAAATTTAATCGAAAGCAGCCAAGAAGTTCAAAATGTCTTGAGCGTCAGTAGGGAGAGGCTGACAGAAAGGATTACTGTGTGGGAAAACCCAGCTGAAAAGTACATTCTCTCACCACAAATATTCTGTCAGCTCATTGCCGAGTTATGTATTTAATAGGTCATGCAGTAACACACTCAACAGATGAAAATATATGAATGGTTTGACTGGGATCTTTGTCTTCTCAACTAGCTATCCCATGCAATGACATTCTGTTAGCAGAGCCATCATGGCCAGTTTTAGGATTCAGGCTTCTTCCCACACTTGGCTCTGCTCACAATTTCTGTCTCACTTCTTGCACCTGGAAGCTCCAACCAGAGTGATTTCCAGCCAGCAGAAGCTGTGAAAATGAGAAATGAGAGAGCAAATCCCAGTAACTCGGTATTTGTGGGCTCCATGCTCTCCCCCAGCTTTCCCAAGTTCCTCTGGCTGCGGTTGTTGCCCTCCCAGCTGAGCTGGTGACAGCAGCCAGATGAACTGGAGGAAACTGTGAGACACAGCAGGTCAGCTGGACGCAGACAACAGAAGGGATGCAGCGACCAGTGAGGTTCAGAGTTTTTCCCCCATCAGCCTCCTCACAAAAGAGCTGTGTTGCGACAAAAGTTCTTCAGACCTGCCCAGACTCAGCCTCTATGAGCACCATGTATTAAATATACCTTACTGTCACGGAGGCACCCCGAGGCTAGTTTAAGGGACAACAGGGTCCAAAACAACTTTTATTAAACCGGTGAGAAACAGGGTTTTAGTACTCCAAAAGTGACTTAAATATAGGTTCGGGTATCAGTTGAGAAAAATTATTAAGGGGCAGCAACTAGTACAACAGGAGGTCCACAGTGTGCATGCACGTGGCTTCACCCAAAACAATGCCGGAACCGCCCCTGAGTCCCAGAGGAGTACACGCTTGCCTGAACACGGTGCGGGATTATTCTTGAAGAGATATAGGTACTCATAGTGAGTACAGAAAGTGTATGCTCGCGATTCCGCGAGGGTACATTTATGATACACTCGCAATCCTGCGAAGGTTAATTTACTTACACGTGCGAATGTGCACAGAATACTACACGTCCTTATGTGGAAGCACGGGAGGAAAATACACTCGCAATTGTGTGAGGGTAAATTTATAATACACTCGCAATTGTGCGAGGAAATAAAGTTACACTCGCAATTGTGTGAGGAAATAATTTAAAGCACGCGTGCAGATGTGCACGGAATATAAATACACTCGCGATTGTGCGAGGAAATAAAGTTATACGTGCTTGTATTAAGCACTGGAAGTTACACGTGCATATGTGCACGGAAAGGATAAATATACTCGCAATCTTGCGATAAGTTTTACTCACACCTGTGGCGGCAAGGCAAGCGGGGTCTCCATCCCAGGGAGGGGGGCTCTCGGCGGCAGCATCTTCAGCTCGCGCTCCGAGAGACCGGCGACAATGGGCCCAGTCTTGACGAGAGAGTCACGTTTTATAATGGCTGATCAGACCTGACTGCAGGCATTCCAGAAGCTTCTCTGCACCCCCACACCGTGTGTGGGGTGCCCCTGAAGCCTCCAAACATCCCCCACACTGGTCACAGGTGCCCAGCGGCTCACTGGCGCCTCGGCACTCCCTTCTCCTAATGGCCCTGGCCAGGGTGCTCTGGGGCCAAACAAAAGAAGCTGTTAGCCTCACACAGAGAGAGAGAGGGGGATGTGCCTACTCCTTCCATGATGGAGGGAGAGGGAGAAAGGGGGGTTTGCATTAGCCACACTTACATAACAGATCCCATACATTAGATGGATCCATATATCAGTTTAACATCAACTTTGGAGCTAATCAATAAGTGTTAATGGAAATGAAAAAAATTCTCCTTTGACAAAATACAGAAGCTTAAATAGCTACAAATCACACCCTTCCTCCAACACCTTCATTGCTTTCCCAAAACATTTCAAAAGTATAAACTTTATACCTCAGAGGTAAGTGCACACAACAGGTACAGAGCTTGTTTTCAACACAGTAGTGAAATTACCCTGAACTTTCTACCTCCCACATGCAGTTCCTCTCCATAAGAAACAATGTCAAGACTAAACAGTGACTCAGCTGAATGGCTGAATGTTGGCACTGTGATTCAACAACCTGCAAACTGCTTATGCACCTTTGAAGACCAACAGAGCCCATAGCAAAAACCCAACAACAAAAGGAACTTGTAATTTCCTAGTCCTGGAGCTGTTCAACTTGTTACCTCTGGAATCATTTGTGCTTTGCAGGAGGGGAAAGGTTCTTTGCTTTCATTTTCTGCTGGAGAGATTTTGTAGCAAAAATGTAGCAGAGAATTTTTGAAGCCTACAATACTTGGTTGAACCGAACTTCTTTATGGTAAATGATTAACAGCCCTATTATTTATTAAATGAACTTAGCACAAGATTTGTGTCTTAGCTTGAGCTTTAAGATGTCAGTTGTTTCTTACATCTTATAATGAATCTTCCAGGAAGATTAGTAGTAGTGTTGTAGCTGTGAATCGTAATTTCTGGCTACAATTCAGGAACATATTTCTGTTCTGGAGAATAATTCATCAGGTGCCACAGTCCAATAGAAACCACAGATATTCTCAGGTACTTTGCTGAAAGACAGCCAAAAGCAATAAAAACAGCATGGTATTAGTATTAATTGGGTAGCAATTATTTTACTCTGCTATTCTTGCCAGGAAGTAAACAGAGATGTCTGTACTGAAGGACTGCGGAGTGGAAAAGTAGAAAGTGATCCAGAAATCATTAATTTCAGTGTAAAATTAAGTATCCACTCCAGGCTGGGAATAGTTATTCAGGAAGCAATATAATAAACTTGGATCACAAAAAAAAAATAAAGAAGTTGAAAAAAAATGCTGCAGCTCTGAGGGAGCATTTATCCTGTAATTCTTTGTTTTCCTCTAAAAACTTAGTCCTGCAAGAATTCTTGTGACTCTGAAGTTAATAAACCATGCTTCTTATAGACAAGCAATCATGTGCTTTAAATTTACACACAAAAGTAGAGTTAACTCACCAGATAAAATTAGCCTACAAATAAGACTGCAAAGAAAAATACAATGTACAGAATTTTCTTAAATGGTAAGACATTCAGCATACAGAACTGTCCACACAGATCCTGAAACAATTCATTCTATCCCCCACCCTTGGGGACCTCACAGTTCTACAAGATACTATTTGCTCACTTTTATTAACATTATCAGACAGCCAAAAAATTTGCTTCTAAAATCCCTATGCTGTACTCCTGCTTGCTCACTGTCTCAAAAGAGTGAACCTCAAAATGCTGTGACTAAAAGGAATCAGATTAACCCAAATAAATTAATGGGGAGGTGAGAATAGTTGGCAATTATAGAAATGCACATATAATCTTTTTCTTCCATAAAAGCTAATTCCTGGCAGCCTGACTTGATACAAGCACATACAGCATTCAATTTGTATCACTTGTGGTTCCCAAAATGCCTTTTCATGCAGCTGTTGGAGGGAACTCTCAGCACTATTTGGAATTAGACTAAAAATAGACCTTATCTAATTTGACAAGATCCAAACGCAGCCAAGCAGATTAAGGCTGAAGTCTTAAATTTAAGATAAAATAGCTGCTGCCATCTTCACAGGTTTTATGCCAAAAAAATACTTCCCACTTCTGATTTAAGGAACCTTCTCATGGATAAATTATGAGCAGTTCCCACTTTTTCGTTTCTGTGGCCTCTGGATCAAGCATATTTCTGGTTTTACTTCATTCTCAGGGTGGGAACAACCCCCATGACAGAAAAATAAAACAAACTAAAAAAAACCCCTACATCAGTTCAACAGAAACAAGGCTTGTTATTGCTCCCCTCGCTTCAAGATATACACTATAGAATTCAGTATTAACCATTTACATCAGAACTTTGGGACTACAACTTCCTCTTTGGTAGGTTAGATGACTAACATATATTTAGCTTTTTTTCTTTCTTTAAACTGGCATTCATCCATCAGTGGACATGCCAAGTTGCTTTCTATCACTAGTTCAAACAATCATACACTCCATTCACTGCAGAAACATGCAAGTTTTTCTTCAGATTCTCCTCCCAGAGTTCTTCTTTATCTATTTAATCACCAATAAAGTGCTTGAGATTTGCCAATGTTAACACAACTGGTGTTCTTTTGTTTGGTAGCACTACAGAAATATTAAGGAGACACAAGGAAACCTTTTACTTTTTTTTCCCCTCCTATCCTGACAGTACAGAATAGAGCCACTTATTCTGAGCAAAGGAGACAGTTTTGGAAACACACTGGAGAGAAATAATGTACAAGATTACTAGACGTTACAAACAGACTAGCAATTTGTATTTCCATTATTGTACAAAGTGCCAAACAACATAAGAACTCCCCTCACACACACGAGTAAATAAAAGCACTTCTAACTATTCTATAAAGAGAGCGTGAAGGCAAAAAGTCATGGAAAAGAGCTCCAATTGCCTAGGTGTGCATACTGGACCGGGCTGGTTTGTGGAAAGGGGTAGAAACTGCCTTGATCTTAGATCCAAGCCCACTTGCAATAAAGGTCATTAACACTTGATAATGTAGAGCAATTTTAGGTTCTTAAAATTCAAGCTCAATGGTCATTTATAACTCCAGAGAAATTAGGAGTAGGCTACCTCTATACACTTAAATACACACTTTCACTTGGCTGCAACCAGGATTGTCTAGAAGCACAGAGTGAAGAGGGAAGGAATTCCCACCACAGGACCTGAGCCCATGTGCTGCACTACATGGAGTTAACAGGGGAGGAGGAATCCTGCAGCCCTCTCTCCTGTCCTTTAGCTAATCTGTACTGTGACTAAAACAAAAAACAAACAAAACAAAACAGCACCACCACGAAAACACAGACATTTACTAAATAACAGTCCAGACAAAGCTTTGGTCATATACACACAAAAAAAAAAAAAAATCAAAAAGCAACTCCAGAAATTTAGAATCAGATTCACAAATGTAACTCATTAAAATCTTTTTTTCCCCACCAGCATTTTAAGTGTTTGTTTGACCATATTTAACTTGAAGGAGAATGTCTATTTACAAAACAGCTTCTGGTCTTTCTCCCTATTGACCTGTTAAATAGAGTTAAGATCTGTACCCAGCTTTTATAGGGTTTGATACACAGTTTAAGCCAGTAGTCTGGGATCCAGTTGCAGGGTCTACCACCAAACAACATTTAATGTTGCTTATTTTCTAAATCTTGAGGCTGAAGTCCACCATAACCTGGTTTACCCCAAGCTGTAGGTTC
The DNA here is from genome assembly GCF_037038585.1 of Patagioenas fasciata. Classification (NCBI taxonomy): domain Eukaryota; kingdom Metazoa; phylum Chordata; class Aves; order Columbiformes; family Columbidae; genus Patagioenas; species Patagioenas fasciata. Next base: position 11,381,470 of record NC_092527.1, on the reverse strand, counting down.
TTGCTTTATCTCTGCTCTGTGTCCTGTATCAGGCTAGCTCAGTACTCTACTTGTTCACTTAGGACTGCCTGAATTCAAACTAACTGTTGAGACAGAGGAAGAGGGAAAGAAACAACTCCTCATCCTATCCCTCAGTTCTAGGATTTTCCTACTTCTTTTGGGTTGCAGTTATCTGGAAGGTTCCTCAGTAACTTCACATACATTGTGTTTGTCGCTTCTGGGAAAGCGCAAGCACCCCAAAATTGTCAGACTCATTTGCTTCAGACTGTGGTTAAATATCAATTAGCACAGCAAGTCTATTCTTGCCACATGGAAGTTCTTCCAGTTTTGTAATAGGCTTAGCAAGCAAGAAAACACAAACTGTGGCTATATCTGACACCAGTTGCTCCTTCAGTTTCTTTCAAGGGATCTCTCAGAATTCTCTCTCTGGATCCTTCTCACCCAAGCACATCCAGTGTATCAAGGTAGAGGTAAACTATGCAAAACCTGTGACATCACTGTTGGCAGGTACAATCTCCCACTTTCCTTCCCGCATTCTCCTTATCACAAGAGAGAAAAAAAAAAAAAAAAAGAAAAAATCATTGTGCTTTGCTTTTCAAATAAATCTGAGTGGCAGAGAAAACTCACGTAAAACAATGTTGCAGCTTCTCTGGAAACAGCACCTCGTTTTTTTGATGCAGAAACTCTAGGGTTCCTTCACAGGAACGCACACAGAACTACCTGGTTGGGTGTGGAAGGGAAAGACAAGCAAGAAACAAATACACTCAGGTCTAGTTTGAGAAAAGATGTCAGACCAATTTGCACCGTCCAGCTTTGCAATGGCTTCACTACATCTTCGAGGTGACACGTTCTGAATATCAACTGTACAACAGTTTTGATGGTTTGGCAATATCTAACAAATTGCAGTCAGTGCTTACATATACAAACATGGCTTTTAGAAGAAAACATTTGTCATTCATTTAGGGAAAAAACAAAGTGAACCTAGACCTATTTTTGCCTGCTCTATATTTCTCATCTATTTCTAACTTAGAGTACTTTGACCTGAGCTTCCATTAGCACCAAGAAACAGATGTTTTTTCAAATGTAGTATTTATGCCCCTCTCTTCTCGTTGCTTTAGGATAGCTGTTACAAATATGGATCTTAAGCTAATAATCATATACATATCTGGCTTATGTACATGTACTACACCTACAGACTTAAAAAAGAGCAGCAAGATTTAAGACTAAAAGAATCTTCCTTTCCCTCTGCTAAAATCCCAATTGTTCTCAATCAAAACCAAAGTCCATTTGCTAATCCTGAAGTTCTCCACCCTGGCTGACAGTACATCCCAATGCTCAGCCAGCTACATTTAAAGTTTTCTAGAACAAGAAAGAATACACTAGAAAAAGAAATATTGCTACAAATGAAAAGCCCTCAGTTATAGAAATCAGCTAAATGCAGAAATCCACAGTTCATCCGTAGGAACACTTGGACTTCTCAAAGTGTCAGTACCTCTATTACAGTGTGGGATTGTGGCAGAACGCAAACCCCATTTTCTCCCCCCTTTCCTCCTTCATCATGGAAGGAGTAGGCACATCCCCCTCTCTCTCTCTGTGTGAGGCTAACAGCTTCTTTTGTTTGGCCCCAGAGCACCCTGGCCAGGGCCATTAGGAGAAGGGAGTGCCGAGGCGCCAGTGAGCCGCTGGGCACCTGTGACCAGTGTGGGGGATGTTTGGAGGCTTCAGGGGCACCCCACACACGGTGTGGGGGTGCAGAGAAGCTTCTGGAATGCCTACAGTCAGGTCTGATCAGCCAGTATAAAACGGGACTCTCTCGTCGAGACTGGGCCCATTGTCGCCGGTCTCTCGGAGCGTGAGCTGAAGATGCTGCCGCCAAGAGCCCCCCTCCCCGGGATGGAGACTCTGCTTACCTTGCCGCCACGCGTGTGAGTAAAACTTCTCGCAAGATTGCGAGTATATTTATCCTTTCCGTGCACATATGCACGTGTAACTTCCAGTGCTTAATACAAGCACGTATAACTTTATTTCCTTGCACAATCACGAGTGTAACTTTATTTCCTCGCACAATTGCGAGTGTATTATAAATTTATCCTCGCACAATCGCGAGTGTATTTTCCTCCCGTGCTTCCACATAAGCACGTGTAGTATTTCGCACACATTCGCACGTGTAAGTAAATTAACCCTCGCAGAATTGCGAGTGTATTATAAATTTACCCTCGTGGAATCACGAGCGTACGCTTTACCTATACCTCTTTAAGAATAATCCCGCACCGTGTTCAGGCAAGCGTGTACTCCTCTGGGATTCAGGGGCAGTTCCGACATTGCTTCAGGTGAAGACACATGCATGCGCACTGTGGACCTCCTGTTGTATTAGCTGCTGCCCCTTAATAATTTTCCTCAACCGATACCCAAACCTATATTTAAGTCACTTTTGGAGTGCTAAAACCCTGTTTCTCACCGGTTTAATAGAAGTTGTTTTGGACCCTGTTGTCCCTTAAACTAGCCTCCGTGCCTCCGTGACAGGGATATGTATTGTTGAGACAAGTTAAAATTGCTCTCTTCCTAAATATTTTGCACTTTAAAGCAACAAGTTTGTTTCAAGACAACCTCTGATCACAGGGTTTTCCAGTTCACAGAGCTCATCCAAGATCACTCTCAACTATCAGGCCAGGAAGTATGATGAATTTAGCACTGAGAGTAAGGTCTGCACTAATAACGGTACTCTGCAAAATCCTTCTGAGGAATGAAAACAAGAACACATGATCTAAACATCCAGTGTTTTGAGAGACAAGAGGTGCAGACCGCCCTGTAGTCATGACAGGGTGAATGTTAGAGGATGCGCCTGCACTATTTGTGACCATCACATCATTGTCTTTAGGCTGATGTAATTTGTGCCCTAAAGCACCCAGAAGTCACTTGTTTGGAACACAACTGGAACACTAGAGAATGTGCCAAAATTAGTGCAGTCCTGGATAGTTTATAAATTCTACCAAAAGTATAAAGATCCTGAAGAGACTTGGAAACGCATATCCTGCCAAAAGCATCCATTTAAATCTGACACTCACTAGAACTGAGTGTTGGGTTAAGACCAGATGTCTAGTAGGTGAGAGCGCATAAGCAATAAGGAGAGACTTCCTAGAACATTTGAAATTTATACATTTAAAAGACTTCCAAACCAGAAACTGGCTGCAAGCCTCCAAACTTTGCTTATGTTCTGTATTTCAAGACTTATTTTTATTTTTTCACCTAATTAGGCACAAGAGAAAAACTGTTTGTATTCAAATTAGACAACTTTCTACTAGCAATAAAGTACATCATGAAATACATGTTTCTTCCATTTGAAAGCATTTTACTACAACTTAGAGAAGATTAATATGACAATGTTACCCTCTTCAATTTATTTTTCTACTGAGCATACAATTTTCTACTTGGCTAATCATTTAAACATGATTACAAAACAAGAATACACACATCACTGAGTCTCAATTGAAGACCGTGGAGCTCATTTGTTAGAAGTTAGCCATGTCAAATGAATGAGAACAGATAAATGGAGTTTCACCGTTGACTAGCATTAACACATCAGTTTTCATACAGGTTGGGTTCCCCCCCAACCTCAGGCTGTGGCATAGGGTGGGGAAAGGAGAAGCATTACTGCAACACACTCTTATTTAGTAATTGTTACTTAAATTTATTTTTATTTATAGTAATTGTTATCTAAATATAAACTACACTCTTTCCTAAGAAATAACTTATGAGTTTGCATACAGATTAAAAAAATCCTCATACCACATTAAGATATACATTTAAAAAGATTAATGTATTGCTACCTAATTTCTTTGGTCTTAACAGGTTTAACAGGTAGTGAAATGAAGAAAAAAACCTTAGCTCCATTTTCAAATTAAACTCATTTTTTACAGCTAGCAGGTGTGTAGTGTAGTGACCTTTCCATCTTTATCAAAAGCATTTGCTCATTTATTAGATATTCCAGTGAGTTTGCCCTTTCAAACTACCATGTATTATTACACAAAGATCTGTTTATCAGCATGATTGAAACAATGCATACATTGATGATTGTTATAAATTAACTAATCATTAACTGGAAGAGTTACTAAAAATAGGAAAGAATACATTCTGCAAAATGGGAAAGTTTTTATATTTAGCATGATCAGAACATCACAAAGCTCCAGCCAGTGTTTTGAGGAGACTGGTGGTTCAGATGGACAACAGCCCAGCATTCAACACACTTTCTGACCCAAAGAATAATCAGCCATATGATCAGTATGATCATCTCCCAGAAAAGCAGAGCAGGAGGAACATTATGACAAGGGTGACAAACACCTACCAACCCCTGTGAGCAGGAGAGATCCCAAACAGAGTGGCTGGTCAGCTCCCACAGGGCAGCTCTATTGACAAGTCAAAGTAACATAACAAGGACCGTCCTTCCAGCAGGGGAAGTGCAAGACACCGCATATTGGCAGATGTTTTTGACAGAACGGCAGTCCTGGAGGCACTGCTCTCGGTGACAGGCAACCAAAGTTCAGCCTCCACTTCTGCTTACCTGGCCCTGTACACTAACCTCACCGGGAAACGTGATGCACATTTCTCTGTCTTAAGTTCTATATCTTTGTTCCACGTTGGGTTGCATGATTACACAGGACACAATGCTAAATTAAAAAAAAAAATGTAAAAAATTTAAAAAGCAGAGATAGATCTTTATGTTGTCAGGTGCCAAGAGTTAAACAGTCACAGTTAAAAACAGAAAAGAAAAAATTTCAGATCAGTGCTCGCCAACTGCAAATATAAAATAGCAGAAAATAGTTTTTCACCACAAATCTCTAGGAAAACATTTAGGATTTCAGGAAAATCTGGTATCAAGGTTGTGGATGGTCCTTGCTGGAGGTCTCTCACAACAAGACCTCAGAGCACACAGCAGTCCCAGAAAGCACAGAGCTCACTCACAGTAGTATTCAGGGCTTCCCTGTAACACTAACAGGGAAAAAGGGTCAGGATCTCAGAAGAGAAAGAAAGCATTAGTTCCCACTGTGGGATCATTTTTGCTTGTTTTTTCTTTTTCTTGGGAGGAGATACAGTAAGCTTGGGAAGGTAAGACTGTAGAATATTTCACTAGGACATGAATCTTGCATTTCACCAGACGTTGTGGGATTCCTAGTAAAATAAATTCAAAGATGGCCTTTCTCTTATAGGCATTGTATGAACAACATTTGAACACAATAATTACTTTTTAAATGTGTTTTTTCCCCAAGGACGGGGAGGAAAACAACATCAGGCGGCGCAAGTTTTATCATTATCTACCTAATCACTATGAAGGAGGACAAAACTTGACACTGAAGTAGAGAAGGTGATGGTAATGGCAGTTACAAAGAGACCCACTCCAGCATTCATAACCAGCTTCAAGATTTCTATTAACATCAGCAGGTTTTTGAGCCTGAGCTTTGTTTGGCATGGTTCGTTAAATGTAAGGTTATTTCTTAATGATCAGCTTTCTGTTCCAGATTAACCGCAATCACAGCCAAACACATTTAGGTACACAGGGGAACAGTAACATCTGCATCACAAACAGCAGAAAAGAACAATAAAACATCCATGCAGCCATCGAAGATGGCACCAGCACAGGATGGATCTCGCCAGAACCAACAGCTGGATAACTGGGACCTGACAGGAGCACTAGAGAGCGCGTGCTCAGAACCACTGAAGGTACCGCTGACAGACAGGAAAGGCTCAGATTAATTCATCTCCTATCCCACCTCCTGCTGAATTTCTCCTCTTCCAGAGGCCACACTTCATGGACCCCCTTCCTTCCTTAACACACCACAGTGTTCTAGAATGAAATTCCTGCAAGGTGGCTGCCAAAAATACAAGCCAACAGGACAGAGATGAAAAGCTGGAGTCAGAGTTCCAGGCACCAGCATCATTATGGTAGAAATAATTTGGCTGCTGAGACCTCCCACCAGTATTACTGCCCTAGTGAACTGGCCAGATATACTGACTGGTTGTTCAGTCCCTTTGTTTCATGTCTCTGTAATACTTCTTTCCCAGTTATTATTACGAAAATCTCAAATACATACATTTTAAAGTATATTTTTATATATAAAAATTATTATATCTCAATCGCTAATTCATCTAAATATTAGTATTTCAACTTTAGAATTCCAGCAGCTCTGAGAAATTGTTCTGCATTTAATCCCAAACTTTTCTCCAACCAAATCTCAAGAAAAATACATAGATTGAAAAAAAAAAATCTGTCATTCCTCAATACTGCCATCACTATTTCCCCCGGTCATTATATCACCTAAATTAGTATTTCACAATAGGATCATATAGTCTTAAGGTCTGTTTTTGAGAGGAGCAGCATTTTTTCCAACTCCAGTGCAGCCACTGCCATTCAGCACCTCTCAGAAGTCAAACCCATCAGCAGCTGCACACAAGGGACAGGGACGGAGCCAATGCCACTTTCTCAGCTGCAGACTCTGCCACACTGTGAAGAGTAGAGAAAGGCATAAGCAAGTGACTGTGATGAGTATGGATGATGACAACTAAAGGCTGTGATGCTGTTAGATACAGATATGCAGCTTTTAAATATAAACATTGCTAAGAAGTGACAAGATTGCATTTTTTTGTTTGAACCAATGAAAGCGACCACATACAGCAGCAGAGACACAACATTTATAGTCCTTTAGCTAAAGACAGCTTCAGCAGAATCTATTACTATTTCTTAGCTGTTCCACTATTGTTATTTTAACATAATTTGATATATGAAATTCACTATAACACGTGGACACATTTTCAGGAAGGTCAAACTTGTTGGCACATTACACTTGAAAACACACAATTTACATCAGTGCTTTCCAAGGTTCATAAAGCTTGGAGTTCTGCTGAAGGGTACTGTACACAATTTTAACTGACAAAAAACCCTAGCAAGGACTTTGAGTGACTAATGCAGCTGGATTTGCTATACTTACATCAGCAACAACTGTCACAAACAACAACAAAAGGGTTTTACATAATAAAACACAAAACATTCAAGTGGTTTATTTACACTACCATTGAAGGTTTTTTCAGATACCAGTGTCCTTCATGCAGAAAACCTATCATGCTGAACTGCCAAACTCATCTGCAGCGTGTGGAACTGGCACAAAAATAAGCAGATAACAAAATTACAGGTGTCCAAGACAATTACTTTGCCTTCCATGGAGCACTCTGAATGGCATTCCTTTTTGTTGCTCAAATGTCACAATCCAGTTAAACATAACATGCAGCTGACTACATAAAATTATCATACTGTAGACTCTTCCATTACATTACACTGGTTTTGTTAACTGTAGTAAAAGTAGGACATAAAATACACATTAACCATAAAATGCACAAGCTTTATGGAATTTGCTGTTACTTGCGAGTGGTTTTTTACACATATTCCTCTTAAGATTATCTGTAGTGGCTATATAACAGGTTCTGCTTCCAAGTTTCTTTTCTCCCTAATATCTAACCTTTGCAACTTGGTATATTCCCTCCCCCAACAGGGAATGTATTTGAGCTCAGTATGAGGTTAATGATCTTTATACATTCGCTTTTCAAGCTATAGATCACTACTGAATGTTTTCTTTTGTTCCAGTTTGATCAAGGGAATATACATTCTTTAACAAGTTGTTTAGGAAGATGGACACATTAAAGACAAGGAAAAGAAACTGCAGAAGAGAGACATGCATTTAATTAGAATTGTGACAATTGGAACAAATGCAACATAAAATGAGAAAGACCCTAATCTCTTCAGAAGCACGTTGTTACCTACTTGTATCACTGTAACAAGCAGCTCTAAACTGCTTGCAACAAACCAGTGTAATTCATTTGCAGAACAAAGGACATTTCACTTTGAAAACAGTTTGAATTTAGTAAAAAAAAAAAAAAAAGTGATTGTTTCTATCCTGTAAAACCAAAGCTGTGACTGTGAAACTATACTAGCAGCAAAACAAAGCACAATTATTAAATGGGCGAGAAAGTGCCACATAGATAAGCAGCAGTATTAAAGCTGCCAACCAGAGACAAACAAGGCAACTTTTAAAGGCCAATTATAAGAACACTACCTGAAATTATAATTCTCTTGGATTAAAACTGTTTCTTTAGCTGTATCATAGACTTCCTGATGGGCACACGAACATTAATAGAATGTGAAAATACTAGTTTGCCAGCAATATTGGCATTCCAACTACTAAAACACAATTCATAATAATCATCAAAAATTGGGATCTGGATTATTGTGCAGATGAGAAACACAGATTGAAAGAAATATTTGGAAGAGTGATTACAAGCATCACAAAATTCCACTGTCCTCTCCCACGTAAGCCCAAAGGGCTGATATCCACTGAGAGCTGCTGATGGTGATAGAGAAGGGCAGAAGGAATGTTAACAATCCTCCCCTTTTGACCCACATCAATACTGAGATCACAAAGCAGCTTTGCAGGGATGGAGTCCATGAAAAGAAATACAGGCCACACACAGGAAAGTATGCTGAACTGACACAGACTGATGCATGGGCATTCTTCCTTTTACTTGTTTGATTTATGACACAATAGACTCTGTATCTCATCTTTATATTGAAACTATTGCTGTTTTTCATGAGACTTGATAAAGCAGCTTTATTTAGGAGTCATTGACCCACTTATTGCTAGCCCCAGACTTTTCCAACCACTAAAACAAACGCAGGTAAACATCACTAATTTCCATATCCTTCCCGAAAGATACTGTTTCCAGTGACTTTCCCTGGAATGCAGAATTAGGTCCTAACGTGTGGATCACTGGAAAAGTACATTACTCTTCAGACCTGCCATCATTTCTGAATGTATTCAGCTTGCTACCTCTGACACTTGACCTTTAAACAACACAGCTTATTTATGAAACAACATCACAGAAATCAGAGGAAAGTCTCAAGTATTTACATAACATCTTCAGCAGCAATAAAGTCAGGTAGCAAAGCACCTACCCTGCTCCCCAGCACATTGCTCCAGTTCATCTCACCCCAGTTGCAGAAATCAAACACTTCTAAACTGTGCTGTAAGCCACATCACCAAAACAACTAAAGGTCGAAAAAGTTTAGCCTGTATCAATATAAGAAAAAGCAATACCTTCAAAAACCAGGAGTACCTTATTGGATTAATTTCACTAAGTGATATCAGAGGGGGTTTAGGAAAAGATTGCAAGGATCATCATAGGCTTGATGCACTAAGGGAGGGGTGAGGAAAAAAAAGGGCAACAAATCTAACACACACAACCCAAAATACAGAAAAGGTAAAGTTATCTGCAACAAAGGCACTGGAATGAGATATGGAAGCTACAGGCTGAGTTCCCAACCAAGGAAACAAGCACCAAGTGTAAGATCAAGTAAGGAAGCCTCAGGTTGAGCCTTACGAGCTGCATATGCTCCTCAATATAAAAGCTGAGCAACCGCACTGGTTGGTGCTATTCCACATGAGTAATTATTAAGAGGTGGATGCCATTAAGGTTCTTGCCTTTTCCTGATTCACAGCAACTTGCTCCCACCACAGGCTCCTATCCCAAAGTAAGGCTGATCCATGCATTTGCAAAGTCATGACCTGTGAAATTATTTGCGTATATGCTCTCTGCAGTTTTCTTTGAAGAGGAGCAAGCAGAATCAAGGTGTAGAGAGGAAGAAGAAAGGAAATTGGCTCTGCCATCAGATATTCAAAACACTGAATCACACATACAGATCATTCACCTGCAAAATGGGGTCATGTCTGTCGCACAAGAAGTCATTACTTGTAAAAATGAATGTCAGTGAAGGATCAAGTCCATTTCCTGAAACATCCTGGAATTGTTCCCATCTTTGTCAAGTTGCAGGTACAGTACCCCAAGAATTTGAGCTGAATTCCCCAAATAAAGTAATGAAGGCTTATGAGGCTGTGCAGAAAAAAAATTGACAGACAGCTTCTTATTAAACAGTGTGAACATGATGAGGCAAAGTATGCCGCTGTGGATGCTGAAATTAAATAAAAAGCAAACTGCCCGTGCTACCTCAGCCAGAGCACAGAGCAGATCCTCCACAGCGTACTAGAAACAACAGGGAAAGTAAGAACATGTTGTTGGTGCAGATTCAAAAAAAATAAAACACCCACACCACACATATAATGAATTTTAAGGCCAGATATTGAGAAGACACATGGATATTTAACTTCTCCTAATTTCACACCCAATAAAACTTACAAATACAATCAACTAGTAGCTGTTATGCCTAAAGTCTCCAACAACTTCAAGAGCAAGTCTAGGTGCATGTTACCTTCTCAGGTGAAGTGGTTTAAGAGGCTGTTGAGAGTATTTTCCATCTTTAACTTCTTTTACCTCAGCACTCACTGCACCTTAAAGGCAACTCACTCCATAGTTCTGGGTGATGTATGTGCCAGTTTATGTGCCTCAAATATTACACAAAGGACTCACAAGTTGAGAGATGGGACAATAATAATTACTGTACCTTAAATCTAATCTTGATGAGAAATAATCACTTACAGAAATTGCCTGATATGTACAAAAACAAAAGAAAACAAAAACCACTAACAAAATAAAATACACCATGGAGTTTTTCTATTTAAATAAATTCTAAAACCAATACTGAGCCACCCTTTTTTAATTTTAAGGCTGACAATAAAATGTTTTCCTTTACAGAAGAGCACTTTACACACTTTCATATAACACAATGGTCTGTACAGAAGCAAAGCGGTTTGCTTTTTGTGATTCCCCCAAAGCACAAACAGAAAGCTCCAAAAGAAGGGGAAAGAAGTGAACAAACAAGGAAAATGTTAACGACTCAACTACTCAGTAAGCAACACTTGCAGTTCTGCTGCTTTGCCTCCCCCATCAGCCTCATTTTCCCATTATAAGAGTCCAGCTTTTGCTCTTTTAAAATCTGTGAGTTCACGTATAGACCAGACTCCTCTCAGCAAGGAAAAACTACAACTAATCAATTTTTCAGCTTTGTCAGATCTGTTATCTGGTTGTTCTTTGCACAGTAAATCCAGCAATTCTAGGATGAATTTTCTTTGGACCTGTCCTAAAGCTAAACAGGTGTTTTGAGGAAACTGAACCTGCACAGAAACTGCTTTGTTGCCTGAGGCTGCACTAAACTATTCAAGTGACAGAAATGAGTAAGAGGTTACAGGGTGGAAAACAAGTTTATATATATATATATATATATTTATATATATATATATATATATATATATATATATTTATCTCCCCCTCAAAAGTTACAACAATAAACAGAAAAGCAGATAATCTTTTAGGAGTGAGACACACACAACAAAAACCTACAGAATAGTAAACTGAGGCAAAACCAAGTCATTTGTATTTAATGTGTCTGTGAAAATCGAGGCTTCCCAACACAGGCAGGGGGGATGTTAGACTTCCAGTTTTCAAATTCAGAAGGGAAAACAGAGACTGCTCCCTGATCATCTTCCCAATGCTTAGTAATTTCTCACCAACTGCATAATCAGTACCCTTAATACAGTAACAGGCATAAATTCTAACTCCACAAAAAATAAAAGAAGAACTTATGTTAATTATTAGGTCAGGTGTGGTCATTCATAACCTTTCCAATGTCTACTTTTTCATAAAACAAACTAATTGTCATGGAAGCTAGAGATTCCATAGTTCATTCTTTAAAATAAAGGAAGAAAAAAATCACAACACAGACACTTATAGTACTAGTAACAGTAGCATGCAAAAATCATAAAACTTGCATAAAACAAATGTTTTTCTTTTTAAAACTACCTATTAGAATTACTGAAAAAAAAAAACCACACAATTTTCCAAAATGGGTGTTCTAACACAAAGGTTTTAAAACCCAGAATCAATTCCCTATGAAGACTCCCAGAAAGAAACAAGTTCACATATGCTATCAACTGCTCTGTTATTGTGGAATGTTACTTTAGTTTCTCTTACTAACAGGAGCTGTCATCACAACCTGTTTAAAGTAAAACACAAGACCAGAGCAGGAGCTCAGCCAGCTCTTGCTTTAGGAGCAGCACACAGGGCTGATGGGTACATTTTGGCCCAGGAATGTTCCTTAATACAGCTATGCAAAACTCCCATCATCAGCTCATAACATTTTCTAAGTCATTACCAGATAGCTTTGATAACACCTGCTGATACAGTGATGGTGCATACATCAGATTTTGTATGGAAACTTTGAACAATTTCTACTTTGAAAGGCACCAACCTGAGTATGCCCTTGGAGAATGACTTTCTGAATTTTAAAAGGAGATTGAAGGAAACATGGTACCTTTTTCTCTTCAGCAGGTCAGCGGGAACTGAAGTTCTGATTATATTGTAATTTCTTCTATTAAATCAATTTAAGTGGCTAATACTAAATTATTTTTTGTGGCATATCACACGGGAGCATAAAAGGAAGAGCAGCCACTACTCCAAGACTTAAGAGGCTGTTTTTCCTCAAGACACCACCAACACTGGGCAAGATTATGAGAGTACACAATCATCATGTGAACAATGAGGCAATGACTGACAGGCAGAGCAAGGTTCCTCAGAATTTCACCATCACACTAGTTACTACTTTAATAAAGCAATTTTCTTTGCCATCCTCTTCATCCTCCTCCCTTGTTACTCTCAACCTGTAACATACCCTGTCTACATAGTCATGCTGTATCCCAGTGGCGAGGACAGCAGAAACACACAGCACAACCAACTACAATTTACTATGTATTTATGTGAATGCTTATGCAACTCAACAGTTGAGAGCAAGAGCTACTAGCACTGACCATCAGACAGCACATACAAGTTATCAAAAGAGCAGCAAAACTTCAATATTTCTTGACTACTAAGCTGAGAGTAACAGTTTGGAGTTCCTTCTTTTCCCTCTCTGCCCTGGACTAAAAGAGAGAAAGTGAAATCAACATTTTATTTCCAATTTTTGCCTAATCTTGCAAAATTTTCAGGGAAGAAAGAACGGGAAGTCAAATTAGTTTTAGCACATCAAAGAAGAAACATGTTCCAGACTATACTGAAGGATTTATTTTTGAAAATTAAGACTTCAGAACTCTCATTCTCCTTCTTTGGCATGTCAGCATTATGAACGTGTGTTTAACATTATGCATTTCAGTATTCAAGCATAAAACCCACCAAAATATTTTATACTACCCACATGCCCCAGGTTCCATGACACTCTTTGCTTCTCTGGAAAAATCTAATACATGCCACAAAGCAGTTGGGTCTTTTTTTGGTTACGGTGGGCTTTTTGTTGTTGGTTGGTTGGGTTTTTTTGTTTTAGTTTGTTTTGCTTTGTGGTTTTTTTTGTTTGTTTGTTTGGGTTTTTTTGTTTAATTTTAGAAAAAAAGAAAAGGTCCTTCAGCCAAGTCATTGCAAACTCCCTCAAAGAGCTAATGAAACTTTGCCTGATTAAAGATTACAAAACCATGCTTTCCTCAGAATTAATGCAACATGCCAGGTCTTATTTTGTCATTTTGAGAACCATGCCAACAGGAGCACAAGTACCATTGTCAACAGCTTCTCATGAAATCTAATGCTTACGGGAAATACTGACACCTCAGACAACACAGAGTGGCAAAAATAACCTTTAATGGGTAATCAATCCTCAGATTAGTATGTCAGCAGTATTTACATGGTGTCGAGAGTGCTGAATTTTGAGAAACAGAATATGTAAGAACAGAACTCCAAGAACTTTGGAGCAGACAAAAAAAAAAGATTAATGTGAAACTGATAAAAATTTAGGATAAAACCAGAACAGACAGCAATGGCAGGAAACCACTTATACCAAACATTTATCCAGAACTGAGACCCATGCAGTCCGATCTACATACTACACAAACTGGGGGGTGCTTTAGTGTTATTTGTTTTTTCAACTGCAGAACTACAATTTTCACCAATGTTTTCAATGACTAAAGAAAACATAGGTAAACTGACCAGATATAAACACCACAGAAGAAAACACAGCACTGTCAGTGACCTCCAGGTGCAATTAACTTACTTTTAGGTGTTGGCTTACAGTAGCACTCAGTGTTAGGGCCCAGAACTGTCATAGAAAAAGAACTATAACATGAAAGTGCATACTACTCTTCCTGTTGCTTTTTAAAAACAAACTTCTGAACAAAACATTTCAGAATACAGTGAAATGAAGAGCAACCAGAACAATCCTAATAATGAACAGTAGAGTAGTACAGTCACACAAAAATATCTTTAATAGCAAGTTATTTTCTTTTCTATGTCTTCACAGCAATTTTGATTCCCTCTGCAAAGCTTAGAAGTTACCTTGGAAAAAAAAAAACTGGAAATAGAATGCTTATCCAGATGTAATTATTTACACGAATTTGCAAATCACTGCATTGTAACAAATAGATCTCATTATCAAAAAAGAAAAAAGCACATATGACCAACAAATTACTATCTGGAGAAGATGAGAGAGATGATAATTCTTTCAGTAACAAAAATCCCCATCTCCTTTAGCAAGTATCAACACAGCAATGGCAAGTACCATGTCATTTTGTAACAGCAATCAAGCAATAAGCATTAGCAAATTCCCATAGAAAGTGTCTAGGACACTCCAGAGACATTCAAAACCCGCCTGGACATGTTCCTGTGTAACCTCTTCTACGCGTTCCTGCTCCAGCAGGGGACTGGACTAGATGATCTCTTGAGGTCCCTTCTAATCCCTAACATTCTGTGATTCTGTGACATCAGAGTGAGACGAAATAGAAGAAAAGATTATTCTAAGGAGCTCACTAAAAGTACCGACTGTTGCAAAGCACACCCTTATTTCTAACACTGGGCATTAGAAGCATCTCAAGATCTGAGCATCTTAGACATCCACCATCCTTTTATGGAGAATAAACAAACCCAAAAAAACCCACAACACACCATGCAAAGACATACCCTAAAAACGTAGAGCCTGACCTAACAGTCTTCTCAAACTGATGGGAAATCAGTTGCCCTTGATGGTCTGAAAGACCAAACGACAAAATTGAGACACCTCAACAGTTCTGCAACTATTCCAGGCCCAAGGTATAACTTCACAGTTTTGAGACTGAAAAGAGTCACCTTCTGTAAGGACTCAGTGCTTTAACACTTTCAACACAGCCCAGGTTACAAACCTTCCAGAAGGTGCTCGCTCGCTTTGTGAATACACAAGAGGCCATATTTTGACCATTTATCCTTGATCCAACTGCTGGAAGGTGTTCAGAAGGTGCTCGCTCGCTTTGTGAATACACGAGAGGCCACATTTTCCCCATTTATCCTTGATCCAACCGCTGAAAGCAAGGGAGTAAAAACGCCTGGAGTACTAACAGCACAGTAAGAAGTGCTGTCTTCACGCACTGGGAATTCGCCTTCAAACACAGGCTTCACTAAATGAAGAAGCGATGGACTAGGGGAACAGCAGCTTGCTGAGCCAGAACTCAGAGGACCTGGCTGACAGAGCAGTGCTTTGCTTCTAGTTGATCAGTTCTCTTGGGGCATTCGCTTACATTCCATTTTAAAGCGTGAAAACTGGACAGATTAGAGGGAGAAACATGAGAAATCATAGCACTCTACAATGAAAGAGATAACTGAGCATAGAAGAGAGGATTTAAGTGGTTTAAGTAGGAGCAAAAGTAGCATAAGAAGCAGGGAGATTTCATGATTTGGAAGATAGCAACTTCACAAAACAAAAAATAAAGCTTATTCACTCTTGATTAATTGTAGCTGTAATTTTAGTTTTCAGTTTTAGTTTCAGGAGTTCTGGGCACATAGCCAAAAAAAAAAAAATATTCAACATTTATCATACTTTCCCAATCTCTTAAAGCTTTTCTACTAGAAGTGTCATTTTGCTGGTTAGACATTGTGTAATAGGTCAAAATGTGCTCTTTTTCTGCCCTCAGAACTCAAGCCTTCACAGTTAAAAGTGATTATGCCATCTGTGTTCAGCTGGAAGAATGTCAGACCAGTCTGCTCAGTCATGACACAAGGCAGCATTTGTTAGAACAATAAACAGAACGTGATCACATTGACCACCTAAGGGACACATAAAAGGAAAGCTCCTTCACCTGACCATGGAGCCTGGGTCTCACTGCTGCAGAGAAGGGAGGTGTGGGGAGAAAAGCAGCTCCTGTGGCCACTCACATCCCATTGCAACAGAGCCTTCCACAGCACCTTCTCTTTACCTGCCACGCTGCTGGCGAAAGCAACACTTGACTCGTTTGACATGGATGCCTCTTTCACACGGGACACAAGCCGTTACCACCACCTTCCCAAGTGCACCCCCAGCCCTGGCTGGGCGGCCGGGTGTGGGTGAGGATGGAGGTGACACAGCCCCCACCCAAGAGGGTTTCCAGCCTCCGTCCCACAGGTACGTCGCACGCGGGGCAAAACAAGCCAGCCACATAAGCCAAGCACACGCAACACGCCAACTTGTTACGCGTTGAAGAATGTTATACCGAACACCACAAGTGTTAACATAAGGCCATCACACAGTTGTTTTAAAATACATTTTTGCCGTTTTTATCCCAGAAGACGTAGATACGCGCCGATCCTCTCGCCCGGAGCTCCGGTGGCGGCGGGGAGAGGCGGCTCAGCCCGCCCGCTTCCAGCCTTCGCACTTGAGGGCAGAGTCGTCCCGGAGCTCCGCTCCCAGCAACCGTTAACGGCCACGGGCAGCGCGAGCCACCCCCACCCAACAATCACCGCCCGGAGCCGCCGTCGGTGTCGCCGCTCGCAGCCCGGCGGGCGCTGAACCCGTTCTGCCCGGGAGCGGCCCGGAGAAGAGAGCGGAGGAGGAAAAGCAGAAGGAGCCGCCAGTCCCGCGGCCCTACCCGCACCCCGCCCGACGGCAGCAGCGCAGAAGCGAGGGCTGCGTGCTCACCTGGTCTGTGCCGTCCCGTCCCGCGGGCTGGGAGCAGGAGGAGGCCATGTTGCAGCGCTCCCAGGCACCTCGCCCAGCGCGGGGGCAGAGCCGGCCCGGGCTCACCCCCACCGGCGGGCGGGCCTGCCCCTGGCCGCCGCCGCCCCCTCAGGTGGAGCCGGGTCCCGCCGGTGCCTCCCATCCCGGGGCGGGCACGACGGGCTCCCGGCCGCCCGCTCCGGGAGCCGCTGCCGTCCCGTCCCGTCGCTGGTCAGCGGCTACGACCCCAACGACATACCTTGCGGCGGGGGGAGCGCCCCGAAGTCTCCCCCACGGGAAAACCGGAAGGACCACAGGTGCCGGAGGACTTCAGAGGGCCGGGAAGCCCCCACCCGCACCGCGGCTCACCTGGAACGGTGGTTGCTCCCCGCAGGGACTCCGGAAAATGTGGGTTTAGGCAGCCTGGATAAAGTTTGTTACACAGAATTGAAAAGCCAGCTAAATACTCTAGCTTGGCGCTAATGAATTCCGTGCTTACAGCTAAAGGGTGGCTGCTGGTTTTCCCTAATGAGCACTACAGGTGCAGTGTATTCACTATAATGCAGATATGAAGTCGTTCAGGTGTGAAAGGCATCAGGCGAGTATCTCACACACCCAGTGTAGCCGGGAGCTGCTGGTACGGATAACGATTACCTGATACTTGTAAACTTGAGCCTGAGTGGGTCTCTCTGGGGTTATTTACCCCCGTCCAAGCTGAAGGCTCTTCAAACCTCACACATGAGCTGCTGCATTGATTAAACCAGTAGTTTGCTTGTACTTTTTCTTAGTATTTACACTCTTGAAAAGTCTGATAAAATATTTTAATTGATCTTGTTAAAGTGTGTTTTATCACAGAACTTGAGCTTGTGAAAGTATTGTAAAAGCAATTAAGATTGTTTTTGTTTTAACTGAACTGGCTTTATCCCATCACCTTACTTTTCCTCCCCACTCAAAAGCCTATTCTGGTGCACCAACTTAATTTCCTGTTTTCATTAGAACTTGATTTACCAATTAGCAGCCGTTAAACACAACAAATGTTATTAAGCACTAATTCACCTAGAAATACTCCTATAACAGCCTAATCCAGTTACTACCACAGGCCTTAGCCCTTTAGGTGCAATTTACAAACTGAATATCCAGCTGTGTAAATTGCCTGTAGGTTTACACATCTTTGTGATATTGTATAACCAATTGCTTGTCACTCTCTAAAGCGTATACGTTTTTCTTTGTATATAAACCCAAATAAAAATATGTAACCAAAGACATCGGCTGTGTTGGAGAAGTTAATTCCCTAGAATGTCTTTATCCCTCTTATTTTGGATGTGACTCATTTCCTCAGCTCACTCAGAGAACCAGAAGCCAGAGATGGGGAAAATAAGGATCCCAAGCTACATGCTGGCAAAAAACAGGGGGGGAAGTACCTTTACTGATGAGGAGTTCTATTGCAGGCACTGGCAATTAGCAGCTCTGAGACTGGGACACACGTTATTTTTATATGGTTCGCATACCACAGCATCACTGCATACAGGAAAATTATAAAGACTCAAACGGAATTTGCAGATTGTAAGAGTTAATAACACCTTAAGAAAAAAAAACAGCCAAATGTGTACATGTAAATCCAGAGTCCATTTCTGCAGGCTTACATACCTCACTTATGTCACCTACTTTCTCATCTGAAAGAGTATACCTCCTTTTTTGGCAGCTGCAATGATAGCTGGAGGGAAGAAAAAGTTAACTTCCCTTACTTGGGGAGAAGTTTCAGGTCAGACTTCCCTGGCGGAGGCTTGGAATGTAAATGTGCTATGGCAGTGTATTTGATCCGATAGAGCACTGTAGCAGGTGGTTACTGTAAGATGAAAAAGGATAAACAGATACGGAGCGCAGAGAAAGCCTGGGCCTGCAGTAATTGGGGGGAGGGGGGGGAAGTATTATTTATCGAAATGAAATAGCTATACCAGCAAACAGATTTTTAGCAAGCATAATTGTCTCTACCTGCTGATGGAGTTATATTGCTACAGCTGTATTGACAGGACCTTAAGTGTGGACAAAGTCTAAGCCAGGGGTGTGAAACTCATTCTCACCAGGGGCCACATCAGCCTCGCAGTTCCCTTTAAAGGGCCGAATGTAATTTTAGGGCTGGACATATGTAACTAGAGAAACAGAAAGCACTTCTTTATTTCTTTCTCTCCTTTTTTTCCCCTGTCTTGTTACATAGGCCCAGTTCACCTTTCTCATTTAATTACAATTATTAAAGTAAAATCCAGGTTGGGTGTGTTTGTATGTACCCAGCTGTGAGTCCCACAATAAAGGAAGAGCTCCAGCGACAGCAAAGTGTTCCCTACTGTGGGACCAGAGTTTGGCAAAACCGTAGCTAAGGGGAGGTTTCAGAATTTACATCCGAGGATCACACATGTTTCAGCACTGCTGGGGACTCTGCGCATCCCTCTGCTCCCTCCCACCAGCTCCCTGTGCATTGTGCTCACTGCTGGCTCCTCTTTGTGTTGCTGAAAAGTTCATGGGAAAACTTCCTCTGACTTCAAATTCAGCCCAGGTTTCCTGCAGGAAGATACCAGCCCATGAATAACCACCACACTGAGATTTCCGTCTATCTACAATCTCATTCTTTGAAATGAAGGGGTGGTTTATGTTTTCATTATTGTAATCATATCAATGTTTCATTTTTTTAAAGTGGTTTAGTGCATGCTACACACTATGGTACAAAAAACCACATGACACTTAAAAGTAATTTGAACCTAAATACAAGTACTTTAAATGCATTTTAAATCTTTTTAGCCATGCTTTCAGGAGACAGTGACAATTATTTTTTCTTAGCATCTTCCATCCTTTTGCTTTATTTTCAGACAGTTCTCAGGAGCTTTTTGCTTTCTGGCATCCTGTCAAAATATTACTACAGGATAAGAGCAGTTCTTCCATGTTTCTTGATAGTGGGAATTCTCCTGCATAACACGAAACATTTAACAGGTTAAAAGCATCACCTGAGACATGTATTAAGGAGATACCAGCCCTCTAATATTATCTTGCTTTCCCAAACACTACTAAATCTCTTCTACTGTGCTCCTGCATTGTCATACTAACAAAATAAACTTCTGTTTTTAATAAATGTTAAAAGAAGCCAATTAATGTTTGTATTTATCTGTTTTTGAGTACAGTGAACACAACGTAATTTAGATACCCTCACTGGTATTCACGAACCAGCTGATCTTTTTTAATCACATCATTATGTAAAAGACAGAACACAGTTTCTCTTTTTCTTACAGTGATGCTGTTGCTGAGGAGAATATGATTAATACATGCAAGACAAGATGATATTGACTTTTGCAGCTGCCCTCTACTCGGCATAGAAGGAGTTGTTCAGAGTATTAGGCTGGGTTCTTAGCCATGAATACAACTGTAATACTATAATCCAAGCTTGGCATTGTAGGTCTGATCCTATATGCCTTGCACAAATAGCAATGCAGTTCAAGCAAGTGGAAGTTTTGGATGCCGGAGAGGCTTTAATATACATGCTCTTTGTTCATTTATATAAGCAAAATGGGAATTAATGTCTCCTTGTCAAGATAGACCCTCATTCCATTGCTGTTTGCCTTCGAGTTTTCCCTCAGTTTTGCACTTGAATCCATGTTTTGCTGTAAAGGGGTGCAGCAGTCCCAGGGATTCCCACTTCTGTACCTCTCTGTCCATCAGTGGGCTCACTGCTATTAATACTATTCCTTCAAGCAGAATAGTAAATCCCCTCAAACACAAAAGTCAATACAAATGCACTGCTATTGCTCCTTTCAAGCAGTATCATTAGCTAAAGCAATGATCCACCTGAGATAAGCACAAGTCAAGAAGGATATGTGATTTATATCCAAAGAATATGCAGACAACAGCAAGAGGGAGGGAAACACTGGGCAGGGAGAACTGTCAGACTGATATTTAGCAAATTACTTACATGTGCTGTGCCTTACAAGCAAGCTAGCCAGAGCTCA
Organism: Patagioenas fasciata; assembly: GCF_037038585.1. Taxonomy (NCBI): domain Eukaryota; kingdom Metazoa; phylum Chordata; class Aves; order Columbiformes; family Columbidae; genus Patagioenas; species Patagioenas fasciata. The sequence continues at coordinate 11,360,572 of NC_092527.1, read as the reverse complement.
CTGCTACACCGAGAGGGACAGAGAAAGTGAGCGTGGGGAGTGTGGCCGTGGAGCACACAGCACCCATGTCAGTGCGGGCGGAGCTGTGCCGTGAAGTGACAGGGACAAGCAGGAATCCATGTGAGCTGCTTTCAGTCAATATCCACCATGTCGGCCACTGAGCACTCCCAGCACACACCAAGGGCAAAGCAACCTCTGCTGTTCTTGACGGAAACCATTGCACACAACATTCTCTGTTGCTACCAGGTGTTGCTACACAGCTGCTAGTCCACCCAACATGGAGACTGTGACAAAATAATTTCCCTGAGCTGCTTTCCTGTGATGGAGCTGGCACAATCTGTGCGCTGGGGCAGAGTCACGAGGACCTGAAGGCAGGGCAGCTGTGCTAGGCTTCAAGTGCAACAGCAGTCAGAACTCCAAGCCATCCACCTCCTGGGTTTTTTCTAAAGCTATCAGAAAAGGCTGAACTTGTCATCTCAGACACCAGTCAGGGGGACAACCACTTCACACAGATCACAGAGTTGTATGCTGCTGGCTTGTGGAACAGTCTCCTTGCATGTGAAACAGAAGTAAGGCTCCGGTGCTCATGTGCAAGAACGAGCTGTTCTCCTTTGACCAGCTTTCCTGCTGGGGCCTCCTGGTCTTCACCACTCAAAACTCATAAGGCACTGGGATATATGGATAAAGTTGTAATCTCAAAGAGTTTGAAAGCTCAGTGAGCACTCTGAGAATGAATGGTTTGTGTCTAACAGAAATGACTGAGCACAACTAAGAAGTACTTCTGTTTATTTCAACTAAAGCTGGTTAAAACCGAAAAAAAAAAAAAGAAAAGAAAATGTTACTTTAAAGAAAATTCAGATCAGTGTATTCAGCACTTTCAGACACAGTATATTTTATATATAGATATAATCAACATACATTTTAGTATAACTTGATTTATAGTACTAAACATTCATGATACTTCTAACCTCCCCCTGTCCCCCAAGTTAATTAAGGCTACTGTATGTCTGGAATTTCCCAGACATCTTTTCTGAAATAAAAGGTGGACTTTGGCCACCTTCCTATGGCCTCTGGGCAAGGATTAGTCCAGCAGAGTCAGCAGCAGTAGCAGCGGTCCTGTGCCAGCTATAGAAAGCAATGCCCCCCAAAGCCATCGAGCCCTTGCAGCTCGATGGTGCTGTCAGTGCAGGGTCAGGCCTAAGGGACACGTCACGCAGAAGGACAAGTCACATACCTCCAAACCTGGGCTGTCTTGGCTCTGCTGGGTTTGTTAAACACATGCAGGGAAGAGTTTCTCTATGTCTGTGCAGCACAGCGTATGTCGAACTCTTTTCCTATGAATTGCACAAGATGTGAGGTCACCTTTCTGCCTGGGATTTCCCAGACGTATAAAAGCCTTGCTCTAGGTAGGTAAATCTCCAACAAGTGCTGGGAATACATGAGTCAAGGTAAACAGAAAGATGTGTGTATGTGCACCGTATGTTGAAAAACTTCCCCAGGAGGGTGGGGAAGGTGGAGAATTTTTAGCCCTGCAACGTCTGTGTATTGGTGGGGAGTTGCTGGACAAGCTGCCTCTCGCCTTTGCTGATGGCCAGGGGAGAGAAGAAGGAAGCGCAACATGAACAGTCCTGGGTGCTCCAGTCACCCTCCCAAAGAAATGCTTTTGGGGAGGTGCTGTACATCACAGTATCACAGTATCACAGTATGTTTGGGATTGGAAGGGACCTCAAAAGATCATCTAGTCCAATCCCCCTGCTGGAGCAGGAACGCCTAGGTGAGGTCGCACAGGAATGTGTCCAGGCGGGCTTTGAATGTCTCCAGGGAAGGAGACTCCACAACTTCCCTGGGCAGCCTGTTCCAGTGCTCTGTCACCCTCACTGAGAAGAAGTTCTTTCTCAAATTTAAGTGGAACCTCTTGTGTTCCAGCTTGATCCCATTGCCCATTGTCCAGCCTGCCCTGCTTACACTTAAGAGGGAGCAGCAGCGGCATCCTTCAGGTGGTGCAATGAAGTAAGAAAAATGTACAGTTACTTCAACAACGTGGAGCGATGCTTGTACCCCTCTCCCGCGGAGGCTGTAGGTTTCCACAGGAGCGTGCTGACCCAGCACTGCTGATGCTGGTGAGAAACGGGTGTCGGAGCAGGTCGGCAGCGCCACAGAATCCACAGGGAAATGATCCTGCAGGGGAAAGACCTATACAACTAGAAACACATTTGCTTTGCAAATCTGCTTAGCATTGAGGTTTCTCACTAATACGATTTTGCAAAGTTTGGAATAGTATTTTCCCAGGCTTTTTTTTTTTTTTCCATATATAAGTGTATTTTGTTACTACTTCCTGGGAACCAATGGAGTGAGGCTGCAACTGCTAAAGCACTCCCTGAGCAAACCCTGGCAGGTACTTCTCTAGTTACATCTTCTTTCAGAAACTGTGATAGCACAGGGACTAACTGTTCTTAATCCCGGGGCAATGATGCAGAATTTTAATTTGCCTAGAGAGGTATGTCCCAGCTTCTAGGGAATCAAGTTACCCAACGATCTTTTATTAACATGTGTACTTCAAAACCAGCTTCAAAAGTCACAGCAGTACTTCACAGATCAGCACACTTGCAGCCAGAAATAATTAATTTATGTTTTGGCCATAAACCCAAAAGACTTGCTTAATTAAGAGGGGCAGTTGAAGCCACAAGCCTCGCTCGATCGAAGCACAATTATATTCCCTGTAACATGTAAATAACCTAATGTGTTATTTGGGCAGCGACCAGCTCACCATTAAGGCTGTCCTAGCACATCCCGTTGTGCCAGTGCCCTCCTAACTCGCCATTTGGACAAAAAGATTCCAGACGACAGGGAACTACCCGCCCGCCCCACCTTGCCCCGGCCGCGAACCAAGAGGACGCCCGGCGCCATCCTCAGCTTCCCGCGCCCGGCCGCGCCGGTTCTACTGTGGAAGGCAGAGGCCGCCGTTGGGCCTCACTTTAGCGCCGCCGGTGCGGCGCGCGATGATTGGCCGGTTTGAATCATCCCGGCGCGGCGCCATTGGCGGAGCGCGGCGGCGCGCGGCTAGTTCGAACGTGCCGTGCCCGCCCCTGAGCGCGTTCCGGGACGTCCTTGCGGCGGCAGCGGGTTCGGTGGCGGCTCCGGTGAGAGGCAGCGGGGGCTGGGGCAGCGGTGGAGGGTTCGGCCTGGGCAGGCCAGCACTGGTCCCGTGGAGGGGCTGGAGACCCGCTTTTCCGCGGCCGTTGGTGCCTGCAGCCGGGTGGCGGTTGCTGGGGGGGTTGTTCTCCTTCCCCTGTCGCGCCCGGGCCAGCAGCGGGGCCGGTGGCGCGCAGGCCGGCGCGGGGGCCGCCCCTTGTCCGCTGCTGCCGCGCTTGGCCCTCGCTGCGGCGGCTGGGCTAAGAAGGAGGTCCCGCTCCCCCGTGGGGCAGCGGGCCGGGACGCGGCGTGGCCTTAGTCACTTCCCGGTCGGGGCAGGATCGCCCTTGGCCCGAGCCCGGGGCAGGGCGCCCGCTGGGCTTCTCCCTTTGCTGGGCTCGGTACTGAAGGGTGGTTTCGAGGGGCTGTGACATGTGACAGCGGAGCAGGAGCTGGGCACAAACGGCAGCGTGCTCCTGGCCTCGGTTGTGCCGTCAGCGGCTGCCGGGACTTCGAAGGTGGAGGTAGCTACAAACCCCCTCGTTGCCCCTAACGCTTCCGAACCTGGTGTTAAAGCTCAGCTGTCCTCCATGAAGGAGGTTAAGAGCAGCATGGAAGGTGTGAAGTGCCAGTCCCACCAGGTGCTAACGCCACCTGGTATCTTGTGTGCGTTAATGTAGTTTAGGTTTGTAGGTGTGAAGATTGTGCCGTGTACTGACTCAAATGATATGAGGCTGGCATCCAGAACCTTGAGCCTTCTGTGTAGTGTCCTAACTATATAAGACAAAACGAGCTTGTAAAGACCTGGCGTCATTTCTGTTATTTGGCCGTCTTCAGGACAGCAACTGTTAACCCTCGTGGTTTTTTTCCTGTTCGTTTCAGGCATAATCATAGCAATGGATGATTACACAAAAATAGAGAAGATTGGGGAAGGTAAGTATGGAGAACTATTTGAGCCCTGTAGCACTCCACAGTTTACCAGTTGTCATAGGAGCTATGTGCACTCTGGCCATTAGAGGAACCACCGAGATTCAACTAACTGGCAAAATAAGCTTGTGGTTAACTGCAGTAATTATCTCTAAATGTAAAAGCTTTCAGGCTGCCCTTCTTTTGAGGATGAGGTGGTCTATTTAAAACAACTGATCACTGGTGAGAAGTGTCTGCCTTCACATATTGATGGCTAATGGGTGTAATTTTCCTCCAAGAGGGGAAAAAAAGAAATGTTCTAAGGCCTGAAACCAGCTCCTCCTTTCCTTTGTATATGAACTTGTGTACTACTTATTCCTGAAGTTGTACTGCATGGTATACTTATTTTGCTCAGAGCTGCTGGTAGGGAGTAGTGGCTTGTGGATTGTTCTGCTTGGATTATATCCAGTCACTACACTTGTCAAGGGAAAGAGCAGATTGTAAAACTCTATGGAGAAGTGAATTTTAACTATTAATTTACTATAGGGCGTGGAGAAGATTGCTTCAATGCAGATGTTAGACACAAACTCCTTTTAACGGGAAATCCAGCCTATGTTCAATGTGGAAGTCCATATGTTTTCTAATGTTTTAGCCTTATGCAGACCTGAGAATTTGTAGTATGTTACTCTGAGAAGGCGCTCTCTAAGGTAATTGTAAAAAGCATTGGGTTGGATCTTACAACAAAGCTTCCTAACTGAAGCCTAGTGAGTGGATCTTTCTTCCTGAAATAAACTAGTTAGTTGGAGCTTAATTTGAGGAATTAATGCTTCAAGAAGGGTGAAAAGAGAATACTGAGGATGTCTTGGATTGAGGGTTCTACTTCTGTGAATGCTGATGACTAAAACACACTGATTTGAGATTTACCGCTAGTTCCGATTTTAACTTCTGCTGAGACCCACAGCACTATCCTCTCTCCTGCACTGAGGACTGTGCTACAGACGTTTCTGTAGGTCTGACCAATGGAGTGATACATCTCTGATTGCATGGGGAGCACTATTTTTTTTCACAGCTAAACCTTTAACCTTTTAATATGATGTACCCATGGCAAAATCGTAACCCCTTGGGGATGGGATGAGGAGGTATAGTGAACTTGCCTGAAAGCTAATCAACCTGAAATGCAACTAGTACCTGATTTTACAACTACATCTTTCAAATATCGAAGTTTCATGCTTAGGCTACCAAGTACCCTGCCCTAACAAATGATAGTGTTTGTGGGTGGCATGCTTTAAATAAGCTACACTATTGCATGTGTAAACTGCCAAAACTAAGTAGTAGTTTAAAATCAAGACAAATAATTAAAGCAAAAACACTTGATTGCAAGGACTCTTGCCTATGTTAGCAATTCTTATTTGCAATGACTTACCTGTACCTGATGCTGGTATTTCCTATATGCGTCTCACTGTCTTTTTGTTCAGGTACCTATGGTGTCGTGTATAAAGGTCGGCACAAAATCACAGGCCAAGTGGTTGCAATGAAGAAAATACGTCTAGAAAGTGAGGAGGAAGGTGTTCCAAGTACTGCTATCCGAGAAATTTCTTTATTAAAAGAGCTGCATCATCCCAATATAGTCTGGTATGCATATACTGCTATTTAGTTAAACTCTTCGAAGGACACTAGGTCCCTTCAGATAAGAAATTATTTTTCCACCAGTCTAGTAAGATGAGAGCTACTCTGCTTAACACAGTATCTGTTGTGAAGCAAATAGCTATAGTACCAAGTCCTGTGTTGATGCCAGTTTTCCAATTAAGATTTCTTCATGTTGCCTCTTCCCATTCTAGGAATCTAACACATTTTTGTAATTTATGTAAATTGTCTTCAGAGCAGTTATTATCAGAAACAGTGTACCTCATGAAAACTGGCCGAACCTGTTACTTTAGTCAGTCTCAGAACTTTATTTGCCACCTTGGAATAGACCATTTGACCTCGGTGTGCTTATAAGGGAGCCTCTGTCATTAATCACTTCCTTGCTGTTTTGCGGCAGAGATTTATGTGTTGCCTTATGACACTGTCATAGCTCACACATCTGAGCTATGGGTGAAACTTCCATCAGTGACTACCTGACATGTAGAATTGATCACAACTATTGTCTTCCCCACAAAATATTTACTTGCCCTTTGATGCAGCAAAGTACTTTCTCTAATGTACCTTAAAACTGGCCAGGTTTCAGCCATGTGATATCCCAATCTATGTATGCTTGGGTTTAGGAACCCTTATAATCTGTTAAGGGTGAAGCAGAGATCTGCAAATCCTGCTGTGTCTACTAGGTTCCTATTATAATATTCTCTTAAGCCCTCCTGGTTATTCAGGCTCCGCTATAATAAGCCAGCTCCAAATGGAAACTAGGTGTCAACACCCACAGTCTTTTTTAAAAGCAACAGTATTTTTTTTTCAGACTTCCTGTGTCTGATACTAGGCATGAGGGAACATAAGTTTAAGAGGATGCAAATAGGGAGTTTATCTGACACAATATCAGATACACTTGATTTTTCCAGATGACGGGGTAACTCACTAAGTCTCTTCATCTTTGAAGACTGGATGCTTTCTAAGGCTTTCTTAATAGGAACCTGGAACTGTCAGCTTGTATCCCTGTTGAGAAGGGAAATGTAACTGTGGGTCCATGCATTTTGCAATTGAGTTAATTGTACACTTGATTTTTAGTCTTCAGGATGTTCTTATGCAGGATGCAAGACTGTACCTCGTCTTTGAGTTCCTTTCCATGGATCTCAAGAAATACTTGGATACTATTCCATCTGGCCAATATTTGGATCGTTCACGTGTTAAGGTAATGAGGACAATTTCTTAATATGAGAGATGACCTACTAAGCTATAAGTGGCTTTTATTTTCAGTATAATTAACCCCTTGGGGAGAAATAAAAGGTTAAAGAAACAGCTGTGGATAATAAGATGAATGTCAGTTTTGCTCTCAAATGCCACTTCAAATTATTTTAATAACTGAAATTAAACTGCCTTAAACTAAGCCTTAGTTAATAACAATCATAAAGCAAACAATACTTAACTCGATATCTGCAAAGCTTTGGATCTCCATTTCCTATTACAATGTGGAGAGCTAACGTTAAGGGAACAGCTTTATGTTGTAGAACACTAGCTTGTACTAAAGTTTACTTTTTTTTTTCTACAGAGTTACTTGTATCAAATCTTGCAAGGTATTGTCTTCTGCCATTCAAGAAGAGTTCTGCACAGAGACTTAAAACCTCAGAATCTCTTAATAGACGACAAAGGAGTGATTAAACTGGCGGACTTCGGCTTGGCTCGAGCCTTTGGAATTCCAGTGCGGGTGTACACTCATGAAGTGAGTTGGAACATCCTCTTGGTGATTTGCATAGTGCATACTAGATTCCTGGTAATAACTGAATAACAGCTAAAAAAAAGAATTACAGAGCTTTTGAAGCCATAAACTAACAGTGTAAAAAGTTACTTTGGTTTTGTTTTATTCAATGTCTTTCCATCTCCTTGACTGTGGATTTACTCTAAGGTTCCAAAGCATCTTGTGAATCACACTATTACCATGACAATAAGTCAGATGGGCCAGAACTTGTTGCTCATTGTCTTGTAAGGACACTTTTGCTTCACGAAGTACTAGAGTTTGAGGGCTGTAGCAGCTAGGTGCTAAAGGCTTCCTCCTCTTTTGGGAAGTACTGTACACAAATTGTTTGCAGTAGCAACTACTGCAATGGAGTTTGTTACGCTTATCTGCAAATGAAGTTTGAAACTAGTATTTTCACTAAAACTTCTTGCACTGGTTATCATTCTAACAAAAAAACTGAATGCTGCTTCATAATGAATGAGCCATTGTGCTTGCAGTCAATTAGAGGACCTGATTCTATAAACTTACAAAAAAATTTCCATGTTCAATAGGTGGTGACACTGTGGTACAGGTCTCCAGAGGTGTTGCTAGGATCTGCTCGTTACTCTACTCCTGTAGATATATGGAGCATAGGAACCATATTTGCTGAGCTGGCGACTAAAAAGCCGCTTTTCCACGGGGACTCTGAGATTGACCAGCTCTTCAGAATCTTCAGGTATGTCAGGCTAAACCTTTCCTTGCTACTTGTGCAGCATTGTACAACAGGGCTGTGCACTTAGGAAAATCATAGTGCCTACAGATTTTGGACTAAACGGCTCAGTATTTTGCTTATGCTTGCACAGAGCTTTAGGAACCCCCAACAATGAGGTGTGGCCTGAAGTGGAATCCCTGCAAGATTATAAGAACACATTCCCAAAATGGAAACCTGGCAGCCTGAAAACACATGTCAAAAACTTGGATGAAGATGGACTTGATCTGCTGTCTGTAAGTAGTCTGTCTTAAACTGCTGATTAGGAAACAGTAATTTCAAATACTCTAGCATACATAGAGCTGTACTAATCATTCTTGGTGGGAATGAATGTATGGACATCTTCAAACTGGGTATGGGTTGTCATTCTTGTAGGACTGACAACTTGTGTGACATTCACTTGCATAAATAATATGTGACTAGACGACTTCTCATTAAGCAATTGTGCCTCAGCTTTTTCTATACTAATAAGCCAGGTGCAACTTGCAAGTGAGGGTTGAGCTTTTGCAAACAGGTTTAAGAGGAGGTTCCTGCCCACAAACCATAGCTGTCACTTTCCTGGTGCCAGCACTAATTGTAGTGGGCCTATATGACTGATCCAGTTGGAAATGTTTTTCTCTTATGGTTGCATATGGATTAATCCTTGTAGGCTCATCTTGGTTAAGATTTCATGGTGGTCTTAAGTGACAAACAGTGATAGAAGTAGCTGAATTTATTGATTAGCTGTGAAACCAGGGACTTGGTTTAAGCCAGTCTGTAGTGTCTGTCCCAATTTGCCTTTATATTTTCAGCTGTGGTTGATTAACTTTTAATTGGTATATTTTGTGTCCAGTGTGAGTTTACTTTAGTTCTGTGGCTATGCAATTGAACTACCAGGCTAAACTTTTATTTGGCAAGTTCTTCATCAGGCTTCTCCATTTAGTGCCCTTCCAGCTTATGTGCAGCCACTGTGGACTAATTTAAGTTACATCTTGGGTGTGAACTTAGATGCACCTATGTATAAAAATGTACCTTGGTAACTTATGCTTTGGCTCTCCTAAAGCTGCATTTATACAGTGCAGACTTGCCTATGGGGATGAAACTTCAGAACTGAAGCTGAAACTTCAGAACCATCTTGGTACAGGGGGAACCTTGTACAGCAATAACCTGTGTGGCTGGCCTGTTTTAAGCAGTCCCAAACAAAAGTAGTTTAATTCTATCAATATGGCAAAATAATCTGAGTGAAGGTGTTTTACCCAAGAAGCTCAAATGAGTACACTTTCTCAAAATTTTGCTTTGTGAGAACAGAGCCACAGTTCAGATTGATGACGTGCACAACAGTTAAACACATAGTTGTTTTGGCTGGCTCTCTGAACCATGTAGCAGTATTCTTTTACAGAGAGAACTGACTTGAGCTTGCAATAATTCCTCTGTGTCCACTGACAGCATTGTTATTAAATCAGTTTGAAGTAGTATTGTTATTGATTTTATTTACAAACTAAAGTCAATTGAGCAGGCAAGCAAATCTTGTTGATAGTCATTAGGCCTACTAAGTACCCTTAGCTTAGTTGTGGCTTCATTGTGCTGCTGCTGACAAAGGCAAAAAATTACTAGTTCCTCAAATGATGTTAACACAGTACTAATATCAAAGCACATCCTGTAAAATCTTGTGTAGTTTTGTCTTAAATTAATAAATGTTGAAATTTTAGTTTCCTATTAGTGCTTGATGACAATCATATGGCTGAATTCCTAGACATCTGGAATCCATTTAAGTTTCCTATAGCTCTTTTAAGCCTGAAGCAGTAGAATGATTTTTAAAGGCAACAAAACTAACTGAATATTCCATTCTGGAGCACAAGCTCAGATGTGTCAATGAAAATGTCAGTTCTTCCTTCTAGACTATTGCAGATGGAAGCAGTATGTAAAACAGCTGTCCTGGAAAAAGTGTTACATATTTTTGTGTTAAGACCAACTGCTTGAGTAAGGTTGTAAACTTAAGACCTTCATAAGCCAAAAAGATGTCTGTGGCCAGCATTTGAAAGCACTTGATGGCTGTCATGAAAAGCTTTGGTCTACCAGATGCTAATTCCCAGAAAAAGACTGTTCCTGGATGCTTAGAGAAGAAACAATTAATTTACCTGCTGAAGTGCCACAGTCTCAATGTCACAGCATCCCTTTTTTGGAGAAATGTGACCCTTCTTGTCTAAGTCAATTTCAGAGAACCTTAGATTCCAGTATCAGCTAGAGGATGCTGTTGTTTTGGGGTATAGCCAATGGGAACCTGTCACTTAAGGTAAAATTGGACTACAAGGTTAAATCTAGAGACAGTGTTGCATTTGGCAGGCATTCAGAGAATATAAATGCAAATTCAGTGGTTTTAAAACAACTTGGAAGACTCACTGTAGGATGAAGTCTAAAGATAGTTAAATGTCAAGTCTGAATACTGGGCAGAGTAATATGGGTTAAGCTTTTTTTTCTGGATGATAAGCTTGTTGTGGGGATGGCAGAGAAGCAGCTGGTAGAATTCTGATCACTTGAATTTGAAATGGACTTTAAGGAGAAATAAGAGCAAAAAGACTTCTCAGGTTTTGCTCATTTCAGATCTAGTAGAAAACTGCTAACTGCTTCATTTTTTTTTTGGCCCCAGTTGTATGATATTAACTGTAGAATTTTTTTTTTTTTTAAACTGCTAGTAAAACACATCTCTTGCCTGTGCTAGAAAGATCTGGAGGCTATTTTAGTGGCTATGGCATCCTCTCTATTTGCTCTTATCAACTTCATTATTGAGGTCTTCGGTTGAAGTAACTTACTGCAAAGAAACTCGAGTTTTAAAACTCTGGGTTTCTTCAGTTCCACCTGCTTGTTATACTACTTTCCTATTTGGATCTGGTAGCTGAGTGATCATTCATTCATTTTAACTGTAAATGACTGCACCAAGCTGAGTTAAAGTAATTTCACATTTCTTCAATGTCAGCTTAAAAAAACAAGCATAGGGTTACCTGTCCCTGTGAGCATTTTGGGCTTTAACAGCCAAAGCTTACTAATTTCTCTTAGTTGAGAGACTGAGGCTAATAATTATTGCCACTTGATGCCTGGTTCTGGATTTAGTTCAGTGCATGTGGTACCCCAATGGGCTTGGTTATTGAATGGAAAAATCTGTCCTCGCTTTGAGATTTTATGCATTGCTATTGACTTGTAGGTGGAAATGACCTCTCTGCCTATGAGAAAGCACAGAACATGGAGGGGAAAACTTGTTTTTATGGTTAAATACCTCATAACATTATTTTCACTGTCATTTCATAAGGGAGTAAATGTGTTTCCTTTTTCTTCCAGAAAATGTTAATTTATGATCCTGCAAAAAGAATTTCTGGCAAAATGGCCTTGAACCATCCATATTTTGATGACTTGGACAAATCCACTCTTCCTGCTAACCTGATTAAGAAATAACAGGCCTTTGGACTAAATCAGCCAGAGTGAAATAATTGAGATTACTTTTACTTTTAAGCCTGTCTGTAATGTGTATGTCTGTCTTTCTGTTCTAAAACTGTGGCTGTGTTTAGTTTGTTTTGGTTTAAGTGTTATATAAATGTAAATATTAACCTATTAGTGCCGAGTTCAAATAAAATGTTGCTGCCTTTAATGCAGTGAACTTTCTAAAAATAAAGCTTTAAATCCAGTGAAGGACTGAACTTATTTCCAGACTATGGGTGCTCTACAAAAGGACTCCGTTTTCCCTAGAATATGCTGGTAAAGTTCCACTTGTCTAAAAAGAGCGGATAACCTATGCTACTAAGTTGTTGATCCTGATATGATAGGAAGATACTGTAGAAAATTCCTCTGAAGTTTTGAGTTGTCTCAGTATAATGTCAGTTTAAAATTTTACTTGAGCATGGCAATTAATGTGCCAAAGGACATGTAAATGAGACATCTGAACTGAAGAGTTGCAGATTATTATGTAAGGCAAGTAGATAGCCAAGTTTGTTTTAGGGTTTGAGTTTTTGAAGGTATTTTAAAAAATCCTTGCTCTACATGCTTTTCTGTTATCTGAAAGGCCAAAGAATGTACCTACACATCAGCACGTTAACTTGTGAATTGGCACAGTTTCAGCTCCTGGACCAGGTAATGTATCTTAATGATATCTTAAATTTTACATGGCCTCTATATACCAATGTGTAACTGCTTAACATGGCCCCTTCCATCTGTTAATAGTGATACAGTTCTCTGACAGAACCCCCTGGATTATGCTTGAGTTTGAAAACTAGTCTCTCTTCCTATATGAAGTCTCATGTAAATGTTGACTTAACCTGACTGCTAGGAACTGTAATCATCAACTGAGATGCTACATGTCTATAGACTCTTCCATGATTAAAGCAGGAGCTTTCTAAAGCTCCTTGGCATTTAACTCAATAGGTTGAGAGTATTGTAAGAAGTTCAAACAACCCACAGAGGTATATGCTAATGATTGTATGTTAGATTTCTACTTGCTACCTCTATTCTTGGCTTTCAGACATGACAATATGGACAGGGGTTGCACATCCGTCCTAAGTTTTACTGGATCTAAGTGTCATGGTGTTGGTTAGGGACCAAAGCTTGCTGCAAAGTGTGGAATAGTAATGAAGGTACTTAAGTTTCTAAATCAGGTATGTGAAAGGAACAAAGTGAACTGTTCACAAACAGCAAGGTTTGCAAGAGCCCTGTTCTACAGCTGCTGAAGAGTGAGACTTTGAAATGAGCAGCAAAGATGATGAAATCCTGTCCTTTAGCTCCTTATCGTGTCTATTGATGAGCAGCTGGAAGTATTAGTGTTAGATATAGCTTTTGTTAACAAGTATTTTAGTATGTAAATGTCAGTCCTGGTGTTAGCATTGGTGTTTGCAGAGTGGTTCTTAATCTCTAGAAGTATTTGGAGACTGTCATGTTAATGGGATCATTCAGTAGTAGAGAGCCAAGGAGGAGAGATTTCTTGAAATTGCTTACACAGAAAATTACCTTAACTAAAGGCAGAGGGGAAGATGATTTTTTTAAGTTCGGCTCCTTTCTATTAACACCAGTGATAGGATGCCATTTCAAGACAAAGTTTTTGAATGTAGTGACTTGACATGAGTTTACAGGCCAAGGGAATAGTGTTGCTGGTGCTAATTGGTTACATGGGTGTAGAAAAATGAGGGGAAGTTGCTACCAACTGCTCTGAAAATGAGAAGTTAATCTGTTTTAGTGGATACTGGGGACCTTAACTTCAGTTTGTCTCATTCCAGTAGACAGACTTTTATTTAAGTTCTTTGTATGGAGAAGAAGGCTTAAGCTAGGCAAACTCGCATTTATGCTGCTTGCAATGCTGATAAAGCCTTATTTTTGTCACGCAAGTACTGGTGTGTCTCTAGTTTCATGTGATAACAGTGAATGCTTTACCTTATCTTAACTAAAAGATTTTGGTACTAAAATTTCTCAAGAAAGCTTTTTTTTTAAAAAAAAAAAAAAAAACCCACGATGATTTAGTACAAGACTGCAGTCTTTCTTGTTTACCCAGGCACTGTTACACTTGGTGTTGTAACATAGCTTCCACTGTAGGTCTAAATGAACTGTTACAATACTCACAGCAAACGGGACTGAAAGGAACACAACACTGTCCAGCTGTGTCTGAGGTCAGATAAGGTGGTGAATATCATACCCAAAGACGTAACTCATTTTAATAGCTTCATGCTGAAACACAGTGCAAAGTTATCAGTGATTGAAATAAGGAAAAATAAATCATCTACATTTCATAACTACCCTGCTGCCTAGGATGTGTGTGGAAGGTTTGTGATGCTCCAGTTTTGGCCATCTGAAACTCCATTCTATACTGATGAAAATTTGTGGTGTCTTGCACTCTTGGGATTTACCCTCCCATGGGTACAAATTGTCAGCCCTGTTTATTGATAGTGCTTTGGCTGTGTATTGAGAACTGAATTGCTATAGTACAGCATTACTTTTGCCCTTCAGTTGAGGACATTGTAGTGCTTGGCAGAGTTTCACTGGTACATAACTTTTATTAGGATGTTTAGGCAATTGAATTGTACTAAACTAACAGTTGGATATGGGCCCACCAGGCAAAAGTCAGCATATTTTTCATAGCTGCAGATGGAGAATGATGGCTGGAAACAGAAAACATCATACCATTTCTGAAGTGACTAGAAGTCAGCATATGAAGTGTGTGTTGTGTGGTTGTGTGCATTTGGTTGTTCTACCCACTATATGTGCAGTAGATTTAGTACTAAGTTACTTGGTAATTAAGTTACTAAGTACCCACTTACTGTTATTACTAGTAGATAATGTAACTATATTGAAATTAACATTACCTTTATGGGATTTCATAATGATAGTGAGCATCTGTAAAAGCTCTACAAGTTTGCAGTAGTTTTCTTCTGAGTGTTGTAAGAACTGGGGGGGAAACTATCTAATTTAAAAGTAGTCTGCTTTTGGTTTAAACAAAAAATTCATAATGTTGCACCAGCATTACCTCTGGTGCTATGGCTGCTGCTGAGTAACACGTTTTCTGCTAGAGCAGAGAATGATAAACTTAGCTTGCCGTTTCACTTAACTTGCTTGTTCTCCATCCCATTAAAAAATAGTGCAGATGAATGTGATTTTACACAGGATCAAAGTAGTTTTGGTGGTTTGTGGTTTGTTTGTTTGGCTTTTTAGTTTCCAAGTTTAGCAAGCTTTCTCTTTTCAAAATAGGCAACTACTATATACCTGTAGACTGAGATCAGCTGCTTTTGGACATTATTCATCTTTGTGAGAATATGGTATCACCATCTGCTGCTCTTAAAATAAGCGCCTTTAAAAATAGAGATCTTATAGGGAACAAAGAAAAGAGGAAGAACTTTGCTTTCTAAATTCTTGAATGGAATAAATACTGTAAAAGTTAGTGTAAAAAGAAACCTATACATCTTCATGTGCTGGTGCAGATATCAGGGTCAGAAGCAGTTCTTCCTGGGCTGGTACTTCTTGCAACACCTTTGTGCTTCAGTGTTCAATGAATCCAGCTTCTTTTCAATGTGAACAGGTAGAGCAGGGTTGGCTGACAGGCAGGCTCTGCTGTGCCTGTTTCAAACAAAGTTTCATTTACAATCTGCTCTTTTCTAATTACCTGTCTTCTTGTGGGCTCTTTCTTATCATTGTTTATGTGCCTTTATAATACCTGGAAATGGAACAGTCTAAGCAGATACCTTTTTTCCTGAAACTGGTGCTACCAAACACGCAAAACTCATCTGTTCATGCATTTCCCTTTAATTCAGATTCTCTTATTTGACAATTTGATCCTAACTAGGGTATACCTCTTGCTTATTTTCTTGTCTTAAATATTTTCCCCTATCATACATCAGCCTCTTCTAGAGTCATATTAAGTGTCTGATTTTCTTCCAGGCTTTCATTCATTGGTTTCATGTGCTGTTACAAATTGTATTCTCTGCCCAGTATTTACTGGGGTAGGAGATACACAAAGTTACTTGAAAGAGAAAAGGCAAGGGCAAGTCCAGGAAGATTAGTACTTAGCACTTCTCACCCATGGGTTGGAAAGCTCTGCATTAGCAGGTACATCTTAGTGCACTGATCAGGGCTGAGGCAGAAAGAGGTCTCATGATTTTTCTGGACAATAACAAAATTTCAATTCTTAAATCCTGCAGTTCAACACAGTGGTGTGCTTTTTTTTTTGTTCCCCTTATTTGTGAGGAGAGCCAGGAAGACTTCTTGAGGGGATCTGGAGGAGAAACTATTGTTGATGAGAAAGAAGGGGTCTTTCTAAGCAGGTAAGAGGCTGCTCAGAATATGGGACAAGAGAAATGCAAGCACCAGAAATAATACAAGATAAAAAGGGTGATCTGACAGCAATGAATAGCAAGAAAGATGCAGGAGAAGTTTGGTAAATACTCTTTCAATGGAGAAAGTTTTCAGTTTGAGACCCCTGCTCTCAACCTGATGTTGGAACCCTTCTAAGGGCTGTGTAGCAGAATTGATCTCTAATTTAGAAAAGAAAAATAGCAGTATTTAAATCTTGGTGGGAACCAGGAAGTACCTTCAGAGAGGGAAGGCTTTTTTTTTCTCCCCCTCACTAGGTGAATTATAGTTGCACCTAGAGGATTTGATAACATCAACCTTAGGTGCTGTAGAAATATGTGAAATGCCTGTCCTAACCCAAGTTACAACTAGTAATAACTTGTCAGTACTAGCAAAGGGCTATTGTCAATTTGGGCTGCTAAACTTCAACACTTAATGCAAGTGCAGGTACTAGAACCACAAGACTGTTTACTGCAACTGGCAAAGCCGAGTCCACTGCAGCACCACTATTTGGCAGGAAATGAGAATGTTACCTGCTGCTTTACACTGTGTGCAGAGTTAGTGCCAAAGGGAATAAACTTAAGGTAATGATATGTGTGACAAAAGGAAGGAGGTTAATGATTTTTAAAAAATCTTCTTAAATGAAGGGAAATTCTGCACATCTCTGAACAATTAAAGTTGGAAAATGTCCCTTATGCATAAATTGGTTTCTGACTAAAGAAAAAAGGTGCTGTTAACTAAAGCAATGGAGCAGCTCAGGGAGGTACGAGGCTTTTAGGAGCTGAATAGGCTCTGCCCTGGGACAGTCCCACAGCAGCTGGTCAATGCGTCTTTGGTCTCATTCCCATGGTGCTAACAGAAGACTGCCTTTAGCTTCTCGCTGCTGTGTGCAGATCTGTTTTCAGCATCTGTATCACCAGTTTTCTCCAGGACGGAGGGGATGTCAAGCTGTTGTGACATGGCTAAAAAGGATCACATAAGCACCTTTTCTGTTAATTATCTAAGGAACCTCCTGTTTTCCTGGAACATGCACTATGAAGTGCTGCTTTACTATTTTATCTGATGAAGCATTGGGTAGGTATAAGATTTATATTTGCCCACAGGTGATGGAAAATGTACCTGTTGCCATCATAAACCACTTGCAAGAAAATATTCAGCAAGATTGCAGCTGTACTTGCTACACTTCAAATTACTTGTAGGCAGCAAATAAAACTCTTCTGTATGAAATGACTGAGAACTTACTATGATAGCATTCCTGTACCAGTATCTGAGGTGACTTCTGAATAGCTAGTTTTGAACAGCAGCATTTTCTATTTGGTGTCTATAGGCCTGCATGAAGACACAGCACTACTGCTGGTTCTATTTGATTTTATTTTGCTTTAGCTTTGTAAAGACTGAGTGAGAATAAGGAAACACTGATACAGAGGCCATAGTTCATTAAGCCTGACTATTTATTCTCAACCAGGCTCCTTGCCTTACTTTCTGATAAGCTGTATCAATTTATGGGGTAAATCTTTTCCTATTTCTTTGACCACCAGCTGCTCTGGTTTACATCTGCTGTGTCAACGGCTGAGTTCAGGTAATGACTCTCGGTTCTGTTCCCACTGTGTATTCCTGTATAAAGTATTGTCTCCTTAGATGTAAATGTCTGCAGGGTACTGGGTGTTCATGGCTGTTGCTGGGCATATTTTACCGCAGTGTGGTCTGCTGGCTATTCCAATGTATTCTCATTGTGTTTTAATCAATAGCAATCTCTACTGATGCTGCTGCTAACTGATTAATTGTCTGAGCTCAAACATATATATCTAGTATAGGCGGTTGGCTGCCTTAAATCAAGAATTGGAAGTGGTAGCTGGTCTCTCCTAGCTGTTAAAGTGAGAGGTATTATGCCTTTGGGGATAATTAGTGGTTTTACAGGATTAGTTATATTCAGTTCTTTGAATTTAGTAAAAGCCTTTCTGCTGACCTCTGTAGGGTTTGGGCTAGAACGTTGGAGGCAGGTTGTTTAAGAAAATATTTTCTCAAACTATTAAGTGGTAACCTATTGAATTTAGTTTTTTAAAGTTCCTGTCTACAACTCACACAACATCTAGTAAGTGCAAGGCAATGTGTTTGTGACAGAGGCAAAACTGTGATCTTGGTAACTTCTAGCATGGATCCTTAGTCCTGCAGGAACATGCTTCCCCCACAACAGCTTTGACTTGCTTGGCAAACAATGCCCTGTGGGCTTCTCTAACCCAAGTGGGGCCAAAGGAGCTTCCCTGTCCTTTGTTTGCACTGCATTTACTATATTTTTAATTTTTTTTTTCTTTTCAAGACCCATTAACTATAACTTTTCCTGCCGTTGGTCTCTCAGAAATTATTTTTGCCTAAAAAAGGAGATTTTGTGCCTGTATCATTAAAAGCCCTCACTACTATTTCTTTCATCTCCAACTGCCCTTCAGTGCTGTTTTTCTTCCCCTCTGTTGTGAGTCTATTGACATAAGAGGCAGAGATGGACCTTGTTCAAGGCCATCCTCCTTGACAGCGATTAGAGGAAGAACACCACAACCAAACCGAGGGCTGGCTCTGCCTGTCTTGCTTCCAATGAGGACTAAAGACAATGAGGAGAGTTATCTAATACCTAAGGTTGTCCCACGTTGACTCATTAATATCAGAGGAGAGCTCAGGCTCTAAAATGCTCCCAATTGGTGGCAGGGAGGAATAAAAGGAAAGGTCAGTCCTCTTCACCCTATGGCCTCTCTTAACAGATCATGCTGTGACAGCTTAATGCTGTGACCTAGCAGGTCTTCAGACACCTGTGGGGATCAGAAAGGATTTGACTAGTTGGAGGGAGGCAGGGAAAAGACTAAGTCTCTTAGTGTACCTCTTCATGGGTCATCTTTGGTTGCCTCCCACAGGATCTTGACCTTTTATGTGTTATCTCAGAAGAAACCCTCATCACTTTGTGTGAGCAAGTCCCTGAGCTTCTATACTCTATTTCAACCCCTTGCTGTGTAAACCGTGAACAGTAGTGTAAATATTTCACAGCTGTTTGCTGAACTATATTTGCTCTGGACTCTGAAAATATAATACTTTGTTCTACAAATGTCCCTGACACCTGCCAATGTTTTTCCTGCAGTGCAGCCATGTATTTCTGAAATATCTTTTAATTTGTGGGCTGAAAAATAGGAGGAGGGGGTTCTCTTTTAGATTTGTCTTGATCTTATTTTAAAACTATAATATGAGGAATTACGGATTCTATGAATTACCTCAGCATCTCATCCTGAGATGTACTGGGACTACTGACTTGCTGGGAAGTCAATAATTACTCAGCATCCTTTGGCAACAGGCAAGAGGAAGAAAGGAAGAAGTGGAACAGTGTAGAACATATAGAATTAGCAGATGGCTGAGAAACCTTGAACTATTTATTCCCCATAAATCTGTTTTCTTCCTCTTATTTTTCTGATCCCATAAGAGGAAGAAAACAGATTTATGGGGAAGCCTTTCTTAAGTTGTCTGACAAATAATCATGATTTTAATAGTAAAATAAAATTTAAAAGACTTTGGGAAAGTGTGACTTTTTATATCACTGCGGAAATCTGGTACTTTTCCCTGGATCAGTAATTAAAAAAACCTTATTTTCTTTCTTAGTATTTGGGAGTTAATACATAAATGCATGAAGATAAAACCAATGGATCGGTAAGAAACGATATTTTAGAATAACTATGACAAGATGTAGTGGAGTCCCGATATGCATTTAGTATGAAAATTATATTCTCGTATCCCTAAACTTTCCTCGGTTTGCCTCCATCGTGACCACGAGATGTCACTCTGGTACCTCGGTACTGACAACCATGGCAGGGGGCAGGGAAGAGGAGGAAAACTCCACCAGACTCTCCCAGCTCCATGAAAAATTGAAGGGTATTTATTTTTTGGTAGGCAGCCAGGCTGAAAATACTATCTGAATTGAAAGCCTTTCATGAAACATCTGGGCAGTTAAATTTTGCTAACTTCAAAGATGTCCTGTACCATACCGACATACTGATTTCTTCCTTTAGTGAAGAATCACTTAGGCTGACACACAAAAGCCGCTGTAAAACTATTTCATGCTGAAATTAATGATCAAAATGCCTAGGCTTAATAAGGCAAGTATCACAGAAGTGCCAGTCAATGTACTTAAACTACATCAGGTTCATCATCAGTCTTACAAATCCCTATCACTTTTCCACAGTGGCCAGTTTTGCAGTGGTGGGTTTTTTTTGTTATATATATATATATATATATATATATATATATATATATTTTTTTTTTTTTTTTTTTTAATAAGTCCACACACTTAATTTCTGGATTTCCCATTCTGTACCTGATGTGTGTGTGCAAAGTTGTGCCTCTGGTTTTGATTTGCAGTCTCTCGTTTTCTAAGTACCTTTTCATAAGCTTGACCAGATTCTCTGCTGGTGAAAAAAAATCCTAACAATAATAATTGTCAAGTTTATAGCATTTGAGAATCTGGTCCTTAATAATGAATTTCAATATAAGGCCTTGTTTTTATTTATTGATATGGTGTTCTCCTAAATGTAAACATTTTTGACTAAAAGCAGAACCATGTAAAATGCTTCCCAGATGACTCGATCTGCTCTTAGAGACATGGGATTACGCAGCCACATGCCTGGCAAAACTCACCCCATGCTAGTGCATGAATCATTACTATGTTTTTTTCAGTGTACAGATACATAACTAACAAAAGTTTAATAACTCTGTTCACTGAGCTGCTCAAGGCAGAAATACAGGTGCTAATGTGTAGGAGATGTACTTTGATAATTGTCTTTGAGAATGGGAATATACATTAATCATTTCCCAGTTCTCATTCAGGTGCTTATAATGTGGTCTCGGTGAAAGTGCATCTCACGATTTGTCAAAAAGCATGAATAAATGTAAATATACAGCAGGTGTTCTCTCTTACGGCATGTGGCCCTGTCAAAGTACTTGTAAGTACTAGTAAGTGGGGAAAAATACCAGTGCTGCTTCTTTATAATGGGGTGTTCTTTGGTGAAAGAGATGTAAAATCACATGTAATGTATCCATCTCCACAAGTAACACCAATTCTAAGGACAAAGACTGAGTACAAAGAAAAAGAGAGTCTTTAATAAAAATCTGTCATTGGCTTAACTCAGAGAGCTGCTGTACATCATTCTTCAGCTCCTGGAAACCCTGTCAAAGATCCACTGTATGTTTTAGCTCTTGCTGCTCATCTTCAAAGCCCCAGACCACAACCAGGCTCTGTTCCTTTCCAGCATGAGCACTAAACCTTGCAGCTTCACATGTTCAGTTTGAGAGTTGCAGTCTCGGTCACAACCCATTGTAAAGCAATGACTCCTCCTCAGCCTCAGAAGCAGGAGAGACACCGGCAAGCACTGCAGGTGGGAAGGACCCTGTGACTGGGGAGCTCAAGGCATCACCCAACTTCTTACTGAAAGGCTGCAGGAAAGAAATCTATGGAAGATGCTTCTTTTTTTCCTTAGGCAATGATTAAATGTATCCTAGCTGGAGTCCTCTGGCTGTTCCTGCCACGTACAAGAAAAACTAGGCTGGTTCCTTCAAAGCAAAAAAAACCCTAGAAAAATAAGATGCAGTTTAATTTGCTCTTGTGTCAGTAAGAAGAATAAATTTTAGCTCTGACATTATGGTCTACTGCAATTAAAACCCATTTTATATAGGTGAGTAAAGTGCTATGTATAATTTTCTCATGTAATGAATGTAAGTCAATTTAAAATATTTTCTTAGACAAGAATAGCCCTGGCTTAGAAAAAGTCCAAGTTTATGGACAACAAAAAGCAGTGCTTGTCCATATTTTCCCTTCTTCAAGCTTTGAGCAAAAATCAACTGCTTTGATTAGCCCTCAACACCTCTATTGTGTCATTTGAACGGAAATAGAGTGTATTCTCTGCATATATCTACCAGTTATTTTAAATCGAGTACTTGCAAAGCAAAAATTCTGGTTTGCAATCTCTCTGCAACCAAGCAGCACTGAAAAATGTTTTTGATTTTTTGTTGCATTGTTTGTTTGATTTGATTTCTTTAATTCTTAAGACAGGGGTAAATGGACTTAGAATCCATTCAGTATTTTGGAATCTAGAGAGTATCTCCCAGATGATGAAGCCAACAGTCTCAGCAGATGTGATTTAGAGAGGCCCCTCATTGTCTAGGGAAGATTTATATAAGCGTGAATTTGGGCTTTGGTGTTTCTAGCACCATATCTGTAATGAGCTTCATGTGAATGTGGCTGCTTGCTTGGGGAAAGCCACAGACTGGGGGAAGCTATAGCAAAATTCTAGGCTCTGGGCCTTCTATTTGTAAACTACACATGTCAATTTTCCTCCTAAAATGTGATTATTACATTTACAACACAAATCTGAGATGAAACTTCAACAAAACTGGAAGCTAAGCTGTTCAGCATTACCTCCAGCAGAGAGCAAAATAAACACATTCTTGCAGTGTGCTTTGACATGGCCAGACTCAAGTTTCACATCAAACAAATCTAGTAATTGACAGGTCACAACACGTCTTTAAAAATCAGGGAAAGGAAAGCTGCTTCAGCAGCAACCAGACAAACAAAACCAAACCAAAATTTCAAAATTCTGAACAGCCTCAAAGCTTGTTATTGGCATATTCAAGGCAGCTATCAGTTTGGTAGACAGCCCACATTCAGCAATAGTTATTCCTCCAGTCCTTCCTCATGTTTGAATGCGGACTGTCTTGTTGACTAGCTCTTAAGCCCTGTTCTGAAAGTATTCTGTGACTTCAGGTCTCTTGGGGAAAACAAACAAACAAACCAAACCAACCCAACGTGCCAGTACAATTCATTTCTGGCTTGCTAAGATTGAGGAGGAGCACAGACTGAGGAATAAGCTCACAATCTTCCTTGTTTTACCAGAGGCATAATCAAATGAAAAGGTTATTCTGGGATGTTACATTACCATGAAGCAGCTGGTCTGTACTAGGTGATAGATGCTTTTAGTCTATGACAAATAAGAGGTAATCCAAGTTTAGCTCTTACAAAAAACAAAAACAAAAACAAACAAAAAAACCCAAACAACACATAAAAAAAAGACCCCAAACCCCCCAAAACACACTCAAAACAAAACAAACAAAAAAAAACCCCAAACCAAACCAAACAAACCCAAAAAATCCGAACAGTCTGGTGTAAGTAACTGAGCCTTCAGGAAGTTCCCTGACCAGCAGGAAAGTTTCTCACCATCTGCCCCTACAATTTCAAAGTGACAGGCTCACAGCATTTGCCATGATTTTGACAGTGCTTGACTTTGTCATTTTAATAAGTTGGCTTCCAAAGGAGATTTTTTTCCTGTTCAGTAAAATATCCTATAATCTCTTAAAAAGCCTTTCACCTATTGAGGAGTTAAAGTCAGCTTTTGAGATTTTTACCCATGGGATTGGGTAACGAGAGTGTGGGACTCATTCAAAGGAGTTTCAGGCTATGTGAGTTACATGCAAGCTGGAGAAATCAGTGTCAGAAAGATTTCACATTGAAGTACGTGAAGCTTTAATACTATTACTTTGTTATAATTATTTTAATAATTTCTGGCGATAAAATTATGAACAATGTGACCACTATTGGCCTTATAAGCCTTTCTGACCAGATACAACAGCCAAACAGAGACACCAATACTATAGACTTAATGTCCTATGGCTACACAGGATTCTCAGTGTGTTTGCTCTCATCAAAAACGCTTCTTGATTCATTTTAAAGGCTCTAGGCCTCACAGAGAGACTGGAAGGCAAAAAGCTGCACCATTATAGCAACCAACTGTATTGGACTCTGGCTTGTCAGCCTGGATCTGCTGGCAGGACACAGAAACTGCCTTGTGCAAAGAGCCTCAGGTACCCCCGTCCATGTACAAGGACTGACCTCCCCAGCGCTCTTGCTCCATGAGTGGTTCACTCCCAGATGCCACACGGGACTGTCTCATATCCCACAGCAGCAATATGCCCTGGAGTCGGCTGCCCCACTGGCAAACCCTGCTGGTGGCACAAAAGGAGCTGGCAGGAGCAGACAAAGGGGAGAGACCCAGACAAACCCATACAGACCTGCTTTATAAATGACCAAACGATCACAGCAGGAAGCATCTTGCCTACAGCAGGTAAAATTCCAGCATGAGGAACATTCACCTAGACTACAGATCAGATTGGAAGAGCATCCCTGAGAGCTTCATAATGCTGGAGAAAACATAGCTTGAGAGAGTCTCAGGTGAACACAAGCAAAGCACATGAGTGTCCCTAGTATTTTCTTCAGGTTTTAGTCACATGCACATTTCCCTTACAAAGCTGCACAAAGCTGTAGGCTGTTAACAAATGTCATGTGTATGATTACTGGTAGATAAAGCATCAAAAGAAATGCTTCGCCAAGGAAACAGTGAACCTGCCACCTGTACAGTATAGAACAACTACAAATGATTATTATTTTCCTTTTATTGTGCAAAGAACAATAACACGAAAACACACTTTTCCCCACACTTTGCTGCCTAATGGAACCAAGAAAAGTTATACTTGAACAATTTGAGGAAAACTTCATTGGAGACCAAAGGAGAAGCAGCAGCACACAGAAAATTATTAAATACCACTATGTCTTTCATTTCTAGTCAGCAGAATTCTCTTACCTTTTTTCCTCAGGGTCCTCTTTGAGGCCCTCTTCAAGATCCAAGCTCTGAATTTTACATAAGGGTATCGTAGATGACTCCTCACAGAAGAACCTGTCAAAGCTTACGAATACATTCCCAGTAAGAAATAAGCTTTTTTTTTTTTTTCCATGTAAACTATTTTACGAAAAACAGGAAGAAGAATTAAAACCCATGCTGTATCTGAAAAAAAATGTACTCTCCTAGTATGTTAAAGGCCATTGAAATAAAGCCTGAGGGAGGAAGAAGAGGAAGAGAGGTTGCAAAGGCTTCTGGGGGACAGGATGGCTATAAAAGTTGAAGCAGCAGCCCTGGCCAGTTCAGGGCTTGTTGGTGCAGAGAAGTGATACCCAGAGCTAAATGAAGCATAAGGTAAACTGCTTCACACTTACCTGATTTAAGCTGCTATTTTTGTCCTGCTGTGTCAGAAGTGTAAGCTGGAAGATAAGAACTGTACCTTGCAAAGTCTATAGGAACCTTTCTTCCTTTGCAAGAAATCTCCCATCCCATGACAAGTCAGCAGTCACAGGCTGTTGGCAGTTCAGGTCCATGTTTGTTTAAGGTGTTATGTTCATCCATAGGCTGAGCTAAGAGTTCCTCACAGCTCCCTCTGTCTTGATTTGGCATCTAAGACTTTGGTCAGCTAGAAACCCTTTTTCTTCTAGTTTTATTTGGGTTGGCTTATACTAGTTCATAACACGGTAGAAAGCCTCTTGTTAGGAAATAGTTGTTAGCTCCTGTCATCTTTAGACTTCAGTCTTTGCTCCCTGCTGCTATACTACGCTAAAGAGAGATGTGTTTAATTAAGGAATGAGTAGTAAAACATCTAACAGCTGTAGGGATGAGTTGCCATGTGGGATGTCTGGACCACAAATCCTAGCTGGTCACTAATAGCAGGGAAAATGCCTTGCTTGAAGTTAGAGAGGGTATTGTTGCTGTAGCTTCATAGGATGAGTGAAGACAAATAGGTGTGGGGCTCTGCGTAGCTAATATATTTACAATTAGCTCCCACAGATCATTTTTATTTACTACTTTTTCCCTATTCAGTGTGGTAATCCACCTACTTAAAAGTGGTGTTATGGTGTTAAATTAATTAATCTTTAGTAAGCTTTGATAGCACTGCCTCATATACTACAGAAAAGTTAACGATCAGCCACTCCTGTTGCTTGAATCAGGCTTTCAACAGCCCATTCAGCTTTTAATTTACCCTTTTTAGGTATTGTAATGCATTTTTTGTTTGACACATTTTCCTCCGCTCCTGGCAACCTTCAAAACCCTCAGCAGGTGGGTAAAATATCTCAAAATAGAGGAATGTTGGAGGGAATGTGATGCTCTTTCACAACTAGCCACACAGCTATGTTCTGGCTAGCTATGCAAAGGCAGATTTGATCTGAGGCAGGCTCTTAATATGTATAACTCAGCAGAAAGCGGAGCCAAAAGCAGCCATCTGTGCAGGTGGCACACAGCCAAGGGGAATGGTGGAAAGGTTGTGCTAAGGTCTCACCAGTGGTACCGCCTAACGAGCTGCTCCAGTGCTTTCCCGCAGCTGGAGCTTAGAGGATGATGGTGCAAGAGGAAGGACTAGGAGCTGACTGCATGTGGGAGGCTTGCTAACACCTTTCTCAGCTAAGGTGAATGCAGGTGAATCCACTTGTAGTGATAATCGTGCATTGAAAAAACAAGTCCTGGTTTCTCTTAGGCTTGCCTACAACCTGCTTTTCATTATTTTTCTTTTTTCCTCTCCCCAGTCCAAAAGGCAGTGTATTTCTAAGGGCCTAGTCTGCAGAACAGGATGCCAGTGATGTAGGCCAAGGACAAAAGACACAGCTCTCCCTGAACTTTAAATCCTCTGAACCTATTTTTAGGAAAAGCTGTGTATTTTGTTAACCAGATTAATACCAATAGACTCTGGCCTTAAGCCTTGCATAAACACAGTTCTCAGTTAGCTGAACCTGGGCACTTCCCAAAAGGTAGGTCAAGTGACTGCAATGTGGTATCAGCATATCTGGGAGGAGTGAGTTGCCCCTTCTTTTCCTCACAAGAAACAGTGAGGACTGGACGGTGTTTGATGTCTCTGACTGTGCCCTGTTTTACCCTACCTGAAGAGCTGCACATGCTCTCCATCACTAATGGCACTTGCACAAAACTGAGTTAAGTTTTCCTATGCTCTGATGTGAGTATGCCCACAGTCATCTTTAATCAGATTTAATGCCCACACCTTGCTACATAGCTTAAGAAAAGCTTAAGCTACAAGAGTGAGGAGAGAACCGTTTCAATTTTAAAGGCAATAGTAGGCAGAGCCTAAAATTTTAAAACTATATATAAAAATATATGGATAAAAATACATATCTTAAACTGAGGGCATGGAGCCAGAAAACCCAAGGACAACTCAGAGGGACGGTTGCAGCTTGCTGTTTGAAGGCCCTCTGCTATTCCGGACAAAAGTGAGAAGCTCCTGCTGCAGGGAGGATGCCAGACTCTGCACTGACTATCTGGAGCTGGGAATTGAACTGGTGATTGAACTGGTGTGAGGTGTTAGAAGTCAGCAGGTTTGAAGTCTCATTTTTAGGTGAAAAATGGCACTGCAAAAGCAGATAGCTACAATAGGAAACAAACGAACAAACAAAAAACCCCACAACAACAAAACACAACACTGATCCACTAGACAGCAAAGAACTCATCAGAGACATATAAATACAACTTCACACACTTTAATGTGTAAACCACTCAACAAAATAAATTATGCTACACTGGCAAAGTGGTAAAACGCCTTAAGAAAATTGAAAAAGCTTATTGTAATGAAAGATTATTCCCAATGGAATAGAAGAAATGTGTATCACACTAAGTGATGGTGCTTTATCAGCCTTGTGTGTGAAAATAAGCAAAGTGAGTAAGAAGCAAGACAAAGAGGGCAGGCAGAAGTGGTGGCTGGAGGCAGTATTTACCTTGGCTCTTTACAATCAGCAACAGGCTGATGGCTACACTTAAGATAAGATGTATCTCCATATTTCCCTAGTATCACTGCTCGTATCTAGAGTGATTATTTTTAATATGCTATGTGCAGCTCCAAAACTGGAAACTGATTAATTCCCAACAGGCAGAAGGGCCTCCTCAAGAGCAGGGCAGTGTGACTCTGGGGATCACAACACAAAGAGCTGAATCTAATATGTTACTTAGGTGCTTGGTTAGAGTGAAATAACTCAAGATGCTTTAAAATCCCTGACAGATGCTGTATTCATCATGCTGCAGATTCTCATGGGATTTAGCATCCAGAACAACAACCAACATTTTCTGTAGAATGTGAGGCCAGGTTTCTGCATTAAGTATACTGGACAAGACTAGTCTATCTCATTCCCCTGAGCTGGTGCCTGGATCTGACTCCTGTGCTCAAAGGGCACCTGTTTTGAGGTCTTTTTGTCTGTAGACACAATCACTTCATGGATGTGACCTCTTCTGAAAGACTAATCCTTTGCACAGAAACAGTACAGGAATACTACAACCTTCCAGGAATGGCATGAAGGATGAATCTCTCTGCTCTCCCTCCTTCCAGGAATGGCATGAAGGATGAATTCCTCTGCTTTCCCTCCTTCCAGCAATAGATGCAGGATGAATCCCTCTGCTTTCCCTCATCTCCCTTCATGGGCTGAGCCTGTACTTGCCAACAGGGAAGTAATGAGCTGTTGAATTGACATCAGATAGAAGACCAACCTGTACAAATACAAGGGACTCTCCCTGCAGCACAGGGACAGGAAGAGCAAGATGTGGATATTTCTACAGTGAAGTACAACTGTCCTTAATGAGGGTCACAGGAACAGCCATAAGTAGATCACCCCAAATCCTGCCTCTGACAGTAGGCAACAGCAGATGCCTCAGTCAACACAAAGCAAAGGTGAGCACAAAATGGTATTTGGTGGTATACCCCAAACTTTTAGTGCCTTGGGTTTAAGTCTCTGAAGCAGAAGCGATGACCACAGAATCATCTTGTATTGAACAGCTTTCCCCCTCAAAGGTTTCTTCTGGGAGCTGTGTGAGCTTCCAGCTAGTGATCTCTGGCAAGAAAATTTGGAGCTCAACTGACACTTGTGTGGAGAGATGCTCTTGTTTGCAAACCTGCTGTGTGCTAGTTTCATTCGATGTCATTCAGCTCTTGTACTACAGGAGTGATCAGTTGCTCCTTGACAGCCTTCCCGTGAGCTTGGGCTTCTCCAGTTCACCCCACCCCAGGATGAACACAGCTCTCAATGTAATACAGATGTCTGCTTTCTTAGCAGGCGAGGAGGACTAACTCTTCCTGAAAAAGCCTTCTGGTTTCCTAGGTTATGGCACTCCCTACAAATGTGCAGACAGCTCAGCACAAATGCAGTGAATGTGCCAGTCTTCCCTCCATATGCCCAATTACAGCCTGTATTAAAGAATGAGGGTGCTCATGAAATGTCAAGTGCCCATATCAAATGGTTCTGACTTGATTAGTGCTTCACTCAAATGCTGCCAGATCAGAAGATGACAGTGCAGCTGATGGCTGAGGGGACAAGGGGGAAAATGTTGTGGCTGCCTCTTTCTCCATAGGTATTGTAATTAAGACCAAAAGGCAATTCAAAAAAATCTGTCTTATAGTGATAGGTCCCTGAAAGAAAATAGCAACGGATGAACAGTGAAAGAGCAGATTAGTTGGACCTGTAGCTTACACCTGACAGTCCATTCAAGAATTGATTATGACTAGCTGTGCACCTGAAGAAGAGAGATCAGTCTTGATCACTCGCATGACCCTGGCAAAACCACTTCTGTTTCAACTCTGCTGCAAAACGAAGGTAAAAATTCAGAGCCAGTATGGTACAGCTTTTGGATAAACACCCAGATGTAAGGTGTGCCAGAGCAGTTATGGACCTTTGGGGATGGTGAACAGCCTGTGAAGATGGGGCTTAGTGAACGGGTAATAATCCCCTTAAGTGTAGGTGGCACAGTAAAAGCACACTGAAGTGCTGGATGTTAACCTGCAAAAAGCACAGATGATTATTTTGTTGGTTTTTTTAATGCATGTTACGATTAATGACACCTGGGTTTACTAACAGCAATAGAGCATCATGAGAACTTCCAAAAATGGAAGGTGATCAGCAAAATGACATGGCAAGAACCCAATCAGATAGCTCACTGCAAAGGAGGACATGGACAGGTCGGAAAAGTTCCCTGTGCACTGAATCCTTCATCCCAACATTTTTGGAGCACAGAGACTGGCAGCACTGGGTCAGACCAAGGATTCATCTGTCCCTTATGCTGTCTCTGACATTGCTCAAAATCTGATGCCCAGAGAAAGAACGAAGAGCATGATCAGTTAGTGATACCCCTCCTGAAAACTCCCTGCTATTGGTTTGAATTTGGAAATTGCTCAGTCGGGCACACGTTCTATGTATTTATTAACTTCGAGTAAACTTCTCATCCGTGAACCTTTCCAGATTACCTAGAAACTTGTGCAAGCTCTTCACATGCCCAGTGTCACGTGCAAGCTTGTGCTCTGCATGGGCAGCCTGTCTGACAAGGACTGAAAATCAGCTTAGAAGGAATGGAAGTGCAGTGGGCAGAACTGCTGGTTTTCTCTTTGGTGCCTGCGTACCCAGGTTTAAAGAAGCGAGCTTTTGAATCACGAGAGGGATAATGTAGTTCTAACTAAGAATTTACCGCCCTGGTTACTCACCCTGTGTTAATGGGCTGGGAGGGTGATAAACATCTCCTTGGTGTTTTTTTCTAGAGAAAAACAAAAGCCATGGGGCTAGATGAGAACCGCAAGGTCATCAAATCATTTTATGGCTTCTAACAAACTGAGGCACCAGCCTCCTTGCCTCTCTGTTCAGCTATGGAGGAGCAATCAATTCTAGTAACACTTAGGAAAATTCTGCCCAGCAACCCCTGCACTGATCTTCAGTTCCCTCCCCACCTGCAGATTGGAGAGGCCTAAGAAGAAAGGAAAGAGTATCTTTAACTTAATTACCCAATTATCTTTTGATGCAATAATTTTTATTTCTTATTCCTCCTATCTTCTTAACGAATCAGCTTTCACAAAACAAACCTTGGTGTGACTACAGCTAACAAACAGATGCCCCTGAGCAAATAAAAACTCTGTTAAGTGCAGACATCAGTCTCTGCAGCTCCTTCACAATATTCCTTTTTCTAGCCTTGGAAACCTGAGAAAGGAAAGACAGTGCAGCTGTGGGAACTGCTGTCCTCCTCTGACTGCAGTACCTGCCAGAGAGACACAGTATGTCCTGCAGGCCAGAAATCACTTCAGTGTTCTCAAAGTTTACTGCCCTTGGGCAGCCAAAAATGAAGAGGGAATGAAGTTGGGGAGGACCTGCCTTAGCAAACCAGCCTGAGGGAGGTAGGAAAAGCTCTGTGTACCCCTTGGACAACTATGAAGTAGAGGCAAATCTGAATGTCTGAAGGTAAGCAGTAAGCATTTGGGTACTTACAGTTGATTGAGGTTTTACAGAGTGCTGTTCGCTGCCTTACAGACCGCAGGACTAGTGATGCTCGATCACATCCCCTCCAAGCCAATGCAGCTCTTCCCACAGACTCTGCTGTGCAGGAGCGAGAAGGCTTCACAGAGCTGCCCCGGCCTTAGAGAGTCCTGGGGGGCTCCTTAGAAACCCCCTTCCTTTATACTGCTTGTGGGAAAATACATCATTATCTAGCAAACTTTCATCACACGAGATTTGTTAATTATTTAAAAACTCACTCCAGACACTCTGCAACTGACAATGTAGATACGATATAATCGGCACAGGGATCCACAAAACTTCACAAGCAGGCTGTAGGTCTCACTGAGGACTCATGAGAAAAATCTAAAGACACTTCTTTATAGTATGTAGTGCACAACTAATATTTATAATAGCTGGCAGGTGGGTGCAATCACATCTGCTAATCCAGTCAGAGTGACCAGCTTATATTTAATGACTAAGAATCTATTTTAACCATATACTCTTAAACTTCTCCTAATTGTAATTTGTGGGGTTTCTTTTTTTTTTTTTTTTTTTTTTTAACCTATGAGGATAATTTGACTACTCAGAACTAATACCTGGAATGCCATGTAATCCTTATTATACAGACATAACTTGAAAAAATATTAATCCCCACGGGGAATAAAGAATCCTCTTTTTAAAATGTTAAAGGCAAGAAAATTTCTTAAGAAAATCCTCCCTGTGAAGTGTCATCACCTGGCTGCTTATCTCCAGAGCAGCCAGAATAGGGTGGGGGGAAGAAACAGTCCTATGTGGCTGCTCAGACCTGTGCAATATGGGAGGCTGTGGCACCCAGTTTGCTAGTTTAATCTAATGGTGAAGGCTGCTTTTCTTTAAAGATGAAAAACAGAGTTGTTATCTACAGGGAATCTACCCCTTTCCCAATTTGGCATCTTTAAATGGTACCTAAAATACTGTTGTCCAGGCTGTCATTCAGCTGGTCCCTGTGTGTTCTGTGACTCAGTCTTTGACTTTCTGAGTGCTTTTCAAAGTTGTTTATTTTGTATTTTTTATCTTGAAATTCTTAAATAGGCTGAGACCTACCTGGCTGTCATGGAGCTTTGTTCTTCCACTATGTGCTGTCCCAGTAAAGGAGACTGGCTGGGGATCTTTCATATGCTGGAGTGAGATCCTTGCTGTTCTGGAACATCCTTAAATATGAGACAAAACCAGATATACCATGTCCAGCAGGTGGTACTGGGCTCCTGTGCAGGCCAAAGGACAGGTTGTGGGGTATCAGTGCTGTACAAGGAAGGACTTGAGATGAATCAGCAACACAGTGTTTTAACAGTAACCTGTGACCCCCACTCTGTGGAGGAGGGATGCAGGACCTGTGTGATGAGAACATCTACTGTTGCAGAACAGCCCAGTGGGATGTTGTAGCTCTATGGCCTGCTAACAAATGAAATAATAAGGCTGAACAGTTATAAAGGAGCCATTACAATTCTGTTGTCCCATGCTAACTGCTCTGTCTGAATCACATCTTTATCTCAGTTTGACTTTCTCTAGAGCTGGTATACATAGGCATAATTATTCTTGCATCCTCTGATGTTCACATTTTCTTCTTAGTCTCCTGCAGTCTTGATCCAAAAGCTTTTCATATTTCTACCAGAAATCAAGATTTTTATGTAAGCAGCAGTGAGGGATTTAGTTTGCATGTATGAATATACAACAGTCTCGCTACTCTGGCTGCTAGTGCAAAGCGAATCTACAACACAAGTTACGCTCTTACCTAAAGGCAAAGACATACGTTAACCGACAATGAATTATCCTATTGTAGAGCCTGCAAGATGGGGATTATTGCTGCTATCACACTGCCTTATCCTGCATGCAGTACACAGAGCAAACTTCTGTTAGCAGATTTGGAACACTGGCAAGTGATAATGTGTAAATTCATTAGGTGGCACCTCAAAGCCCAAAGTGTGTGTGCGGGGGGCATCTCATCCATTTCAATAGGAATTTTGCCTGCAGGAGAAGGAGACTAATGTAAATGCTATTAGGTCATTTTAATACACAAAAAATTGAAGGGGTTTCAGGACTGGCAAGCAGTCACCTTAAAAGACACCTCACTGGATAGTACATACCTTGGATTCCCACCCAGAGTAAATAAATACTGGCCTATCCAGTGACAAGACTATAGAAACAGTGATCTGGAAAAAAGAGACAGAATAGGGACAAAGCAAATCTCTTCACAAGACTGTAATCTTAAAAAATCTGGAAGAATGGAAATATTTCACCATACTAGACTTTAAGTAACAAAATGAATCCTATTTAGTGCATTCAATCTTTACCTAAACCTCTTTGTACAGAAGATGGAAGACTTTGCCCTCAGAGCAGGATTTCTAAGATACCTTCAGCTGGTCTCCTAGTTCTTGTTATTAGAACATGATAAAAACTTCCTTATTTTACAAATCAAACACTTGAGGCATAATTTATCCTTGAGGGATATCTGTGGGTAAATTACTGAAGAATTAGGGCAAAAAAAAGTGTTGTACTGCTCTTGCCTTACTCCCTCTGGTACAATTCTGCTTCCAGTGCTCAGAAGGGATGTCCAGATTATTCTCTTCTACTAGGCAACCCTTCTTACTGTACCCACATATTTAGAGCTATCTAGCTTACCTTTGCACATTTTGAGGCCTGATCTGGCTAAAAGACAGTGATGAGTAGGTCTTCAGTGAATGAAATTAGTGAGTTGTGGCTGAAGTGTGGCCAATCCCATCTTACTCACTAAAAACTTCAGCTTCTGGCTTTGTGCTATTTGTGGGTGGGAAGCCACAGAAACTGGTTTGTGTTGTGATGCAGAGGAACTTGTTCGCAGAAACTCTATCTTAAAGAAGAAATAGAAAAGCATTGTTTCTAAGAAATAAGCTGAATGAGACTCCTCAGAATCAAAGGACATGCAACTTCTGCTAAATGGCAATAATATTTTAAAAAGAATGCCCTGAAGAGCAATGCTTCTGATTTGGCCCTTCCTTCCATACTACTCATTTTATCATAATAAAAAAAAAAATCACATCTAATGTCACCACTTTTTATGTTGAGCCCATTACTTTTTCTAATGGTAAGTTCAAAGAAATAAAATGTTGCTTCCAAAAATAAATCACTGAGATATGTAACATTCTCATAAATTAGCAATTAAAACAAAAATGTACACTCTGTGCTGAATGCGCTTACTTTCCATGTCCTTGGCATTGCTTAAGAGCTATAAAAAAAAAATCACAAACATGGCATTCTTTGCATGACATCTTGCAAAAATCCTCTAGAAAAGCATCAACTCTCTACCTGTATCAATTATACAACCGATATTCATGGAGGTAGTTGCTGGGAGTCCACTGACAGGTAATGACGGATTCTATATAACAGTTGACAACTATGGCAGTGAGAACGCAGGAAAAAGAGTGTCTGTACCAAGTTTAGAGCATAATGAAAACCTTACAGATTTCCTGCTGTTTACCTGCATTTTTCCTCCCCCTGTCTGTCATGACTAATTAGTTTCGTGTCCCTTGGGTAATATAATGGTAATTAAATTTCAGAAACTATGGGGAAAAGCAGCAAGAGATTTTTTGCAATGCAGTTTTAACAGTAAGTGAGACACACCAACCTTCCACCATCATGTACAAAGACTGTAGGACTTCCTTGTGACATTCCCAACTGTAAATCCTAATATATCATGCAAATATCTGTTCAGTAAAATTTAATGAATGATACCACAACTGGATGCTTAAAAGCAGCACTAAAATGGGCAGCACCTAATGCAAAATATAGGAAGCTTCTTCAAAGAGCTTGGAGACAATTTGTAACTAAACAGTTTTATTGACCTTTTTTTCCCAAAATAAAAAACACAAAATAACCACCAAGATTAAAGGCCATAGACAGCATTAACCAAATGAACCAGCCACTTGGTTATAGTAGCTGATAACTAGAACAACTGGATATTATTGCATATACCTCAGGTTCATTTATATATCCATTACAGTTTGGCAAAATTACAATCATATAGTAGCTTTGGTTGTGTGAAACCTAATAGCAATACTTACTTAAAATGTGACTGGTTAACATTTTATGACAACAGATATTTATCTCAGTCTTGACATGTCTTCTCTCATTCATTCTTCTCCTCCACACTATTTGTTATCACTGACTAAGAATTAAGGAGACATATTTGCAGCCATCATTAATAGCCCTTCTTTATCACCATACGGTGATGAATCTTATAGGGGTAGGAATCTGTCACTTGCTTTCCTTATAGAAGTTTGTAGAGCAGCATCTCTTTCCATGCTGGGTGGCTTCTACCATCCTGTGGTAGCATCTGCTGAGAATTAGTCCGTTCAGAATGCAAATATGTAGAGGTGGGTATGGCTTTCAGTCCAAAGTCTTTCCTGACCTACAGTACTGGGGTTTGACTGTACTGCCTTGCCTTTGAACACAGAAACAAACAAACAAACAAACAGCTTTTCACATTGGTATGCTGAGCTGCCAGCACAAAACAATGAACCTAATGCACAATACGACCTTGTTTACAGAATTGTGCCTGAGACACTGTACAGGATTGCATGTGTATTTTCTACAGTCTATGTATCTTAGTTTTGGTCTTTTTAAAAATGCTCTCATCCTTATGTAACCTAGTGTAACACCGCAGCTTTAGAATAATGCTTGATAAAAAGTCACAAACACACAGACCATTTAAAAACATTTGGAGGCTTTTTTTTTCTTTTCTTGCACCACCACTTGTGCAGAATTCCTGCCTTTCTGCCATCATTTTGCCCCCAGTTTTCTAACATTTTGAGTTCTAACTGGGAAAAGCTATAAACCAATTTAGATCAAACGGAAGTGATCTTGTGTGTGAAGACCTTTCTTCATTTACAAAATGCTGTAAGATTAGATAACTCCTACTTGTTTGTGCAGCCCTTTCGTTTGCTTGCACTGAAGCAAAAAGGAATTCAGCATGAGGAATGGCTGCAGGGTTAAGATCCCACAGAACAAAGTAACTGCCATGCAGTAATTCAAATGCAAGCAGTGTAACTGCTTTTTGTATTCAGATCCATACTTGTATAAGGCTATAAATTAATAAGCCCTTCTAAATGATTTTAGAAATATTCTCTTTGATCTAGACATATAAAACCTCTGAATACTTAGAATCACTAGATTTTGCATGGCCCACATAGTCATAATTATTTGCACTTACATGGCAAATATTAGAAATACATTTGCCTGCAGTTGAATAGGTAATTATACTGCCTATTATTCAGCTGAGCAAAGATCAAGCGCTCTATATCTTGCAGTTATTGGATCTTATTCTAACCCTTTACTTTAGAAAGGGGAAATAACCATCTAATTATATTACCAGTGCACAGTACTTAGTTTAAAAAAGACAACCTATTCTAGGCAACTAGAATTTTTCCTAAGATAGCTTTTTATGAGATACTCTAAAAGTGGTCTCTTATGACTGAAGATTGTCTATTTCACTGCACTCGCATAGTAAAAATAGTTAAAATCTAATTACAAAGCTGCTACATGGTTATTTTGTAGTCTGTAAAATACAACAGTATCCAGAATTTTATCTGAACAAAACACACCAGACAGTATAAAAATATTT
This sequence comes from Patagioenas fasciata, assembly GCF_037038585.1. NCBI lineage: Eukaryota > Metazoa > Chordata > Aves > Columbiformes > Columbidae > Patagioenas > Patagioenas fasciata. The sequence goes on along the minus strand of NC_092527.1, from coordinate 11,323,827 downwards.
CCCAATTGGAGATTGAAACATTAATGCTGGATATTTTTTTTTGTATAAAAAGAAATGTAATAATGGTAGACATTTATCTGCTTACTAGCCAAAAATATACATATGACTTCAAGGAGCTGTTCCAGGCTCACTTTCAGTGAGCTTGTGCTTTTGACCCTAGCAATAATAAATGCACACGTGGAACAAAGTTCCCTGAAAACCCGAACTACATCTTATTTCTATCAATAAGACTAACGTCTGACATTGGCTATGGATTTCCACTTATTTGCTTTGTTCAGGCAACTACAGCAGAGGAATTCCAGAAGCACCACTTCCGCTTTGATTGATGTTTATTCAGTGCAAAATCTTCCTTTTCTCTTTCTTTTTTAACTCGCTGGTAGTGATCTTCTTCCTTTAAATACCACACAGGCGGCCAGCGATGCCTCTCAAAATATTCTTGATTATCTGATTAAAAAGAAACAATCAAATCCCCCCCCGCAAAAGCCAGTAAGATACAGAAATGCCAGAAATGTTTGCAAAAACCTCTGCTGCTAATCATTTACCCAGTCTTTAAATTAGCTGGCTTACTGGGGATTCCCACGGTTTCCTCATATGCCTTACTCACAGGGTGGAAAGACTTTGAAAGCAGTTGCACTCCAGAGGCCTTAGTCCACCAAGAGTGTAAAAAAACCAAGTCCTTTACAGAGTGCATTTTTTATTGTGGAGACTGAAAATAGCTCTGTTCCTTTTAGCATCACTGAAACAGGTATAGAACATAATACCTGACCTAGAATCAAGCTAATGATTATGAGCTCTCTTTTACAGATAAGAAGAATTTATGAACGCTACTCAAGATGGTGCAGAGGTTCAGTCTCATGGCTCAGCTATTTGAGCTCATCTTTGTCTTCATGTTTAATTAACTAGATTGGGAGAAAGAAGGAAAAACCTCATGAAAGTTGGGGGAGAAAATGGCCCGTACCTGAAGATTTAGCTTTGATTTCCTTGCGGAATTTGGAGCAAACACTGTTGTAATTGGTGCAGATGTAGTGCAAGCACCAAGCTGCCAGCTGGTTAGCATTGTGAAACTGTAAGGAAAAAACACAGAGCTTATTGTTTCCTGAGGTTATAATTCATTTTGCATCCCCAATCAACAGCTCGAGCTAGAATGGTCCCCGGCACTCTCCCAAGCATACAGGGGAGCTTTTGAGACTGAAGTGGCCTTTAGATGCCATAGACCTTGTTGCACAATTCTGCTGGAACAAGCAGTGGCCCAAAAGGTTCATGAGTAGGTGCTCAGCATGCGCAGCATCTGGCAAACTGCATTCAGTCCCACAAAGGATCTGAACCCAAGGCATGCTGGACCTGAATTTTCTGGTGTGATTGTACCACTCACATATCTCTTACCAGTTACTGCAAACCATGTTCTGAAGTAACTCCTGGTAAAACTATGCTTGTTGACAGAAATAAAGTATTACTGAAAGCTCAATACAAAATCTGGTACAAGCTTCCAATGGTAGTAAGGAAGCACAGCTATAATGCAAGTCAGATTGTGTAGCATGTGTATCTGTTTTGGCGTTCTGACTGTCTACTATGATCTCAAGTTATAAACACATCATATTGATGTAGATACTGGGCACAGAAGATATCGTAACTGTAGTTAAACATATTACTTCTGTCTTCAACCAGGAGGAAAAAAAAAAAAAATAAAAGAAAGAAAAGGAAAAACATCCTTCATAAAATGGAAACTAAGTGAACTGCCTTTTCTCGGAAGGGGTTCAGTCCTTGTTTTGCAACAGCATCATGGGTATTGCAAGAGAGAGACTTGAAAGCAGCTGCAGAAGTCTTGCCTGGTGGCCAGCTTGTGCTGTCTTTCAGTGCTACTTAATCCCCAGACTTCAAGACAAGCTGCAGCCAGACTCATCCCTAGTGTGAAATCAAGAATAATAAAATTTAAAAAATATTTTAGCTTGTACTACTGTATTTGGAAGACTGGCATAGCACTCCTTTTGGAAAACAGAGGTATGCAGTTAAACTGTAAGCTGGGGGCTCGCTCTTTTCGTGGTTTCTGGGACTCAAGAAATATTGCAACATGTTTGAACATAAAATGGTAAGATTTGCACTCCTTCTGAACTATCAGGTGACTGGCTCAGAGTAGCCAGTCTAAGTGTGAAGTCTAGGAATACAAAAAATGTTGCTTTTGCAACACAGGTCTAAATATACCTACAAGAACTGCATTGAAAAGAACCCAGGAATCATTCACCATTACAAAGCTGACCAGCTTCATTACATTACATTTCACATTACTGAAGCACAGCCAAGAGAACGCGGAGCTTGGAAGCTCCACAATCAAGGAAAACCAAAATATATATTTGAAAGACAGCTCCTCTGAGATTACTTAAATAGATGTTTCACCTTTGAACTAATGGAAAAACGGTCTTTAAAATAGAAGACAAAACTAAGTTTTATTGTCAGTCACTCTCAGAACTGCAGACCTTGAGCCACTTAGAAGCAATGCTCAAAACCAGTACGGTGCTAAAAGCAAGTCCTGCAGATGGCCAGAATTACCTTTAAAAAACAGTGCACACTGACCTGTGCCAATTCCAAGTAGGACAGTACTTCTCCATCTATTGCAACACCGCTCATGGAGGCTTTTGTCAGCTCTTGTACTGCATGCTGTTCTGTTAGAGGAGAAAACTCATCACTCACATGGGAAATGGTCACATTTCAAGGTCAGATCATCCACAAGTGACGAAGAACCAAGAAGGCATGTTTTCCCTCCTCCTAGTGTTAACTCCAGCATTATGCAAGTGGCACATTCACCCAGGTATCCTTCAGATTTGGGTGAAGTCAAATTCTGGCCTTTAGAGTTGTGGCTGGAGATTCTGCATCATAGCTATATAAAAGGGCTTGCTCCAGTGGAGCACAGTCCACATGAGGATTTGCCCCTTTGCCTCAATCTAAACTATTTATTTCTGGTTTCAAACACAATTCTTATTTGTTTCTTACAGAAAGGCAGCCTGCAATTAATAACCACTTACAGATGGACAAAGTTCAGCAGCCACTAGTCTGTCTCTGGCAGAACTGATGGGTGCAATATTCGATTTAAATTAGAAATCCAGATCAGTTGTCTCTTTTGGGTAATACAAAAGCAGTACTCAGGTTTTTGGGCAACAGTGCACTTGCTGTTGCATTGTGGATTTCTTAACAATTATGCCCACAGCACTGGTATAGAAAAGATCACTTTAGGCCCTGTTCAGATCCTCAGATTAGCCACTCCTAGGGATCCAGATGAAGGCTGATCAGCTCCCCTAAAAGTCACTTCAGTTCAAAAGTCTCCTTAAGCCTTTACTAGAACTGCTTCCTGGGACCTTAGACGTTTGAGTGTCTTTTGGGAAATGTCAGCTGATTTGATTCTACTGAATTCAGTTGTTAGCAGTGGCCTTTGGACTCAAAATTCTTTCATAAATAATTAAATAGAAAGAAATATCCTTAATACTGTATGTTTATGCTGCAACTAAAAAAAAAACCACAACAATGTGTGTATAAAATCGGGTAATAACAATTTGGTCTGTCAGAACCAATGAAGACACGGTATAGAGTCCTGAGGCACAACTGAAGAAGAGCTAGGATTTCATTTGTGATTAAATTTTACCTAAATGTTGTCCAGTAAATACGTGTAGCTTTGCCCCATCTGTCTCCCAGTTTTGGCCTTGGCCAGGTCTTCAGAATAATGCCAAGTTACATACTTAGGCAGAAACAAATAAATAAACAATCAGAAACCACAACCCCAGAGGTCTGGCGCATGCATGGACTTAATTTTAAAACTAAGTAATATCCTATCCTGTAATTCCTCTCTAAATGTGATGACAGAAAAGTTTTTCTTCCTGAAATAAGGGTTGAACTCCCATGTATATACCAAAATATCCAATTCCCATCTAGGCAGTTAAAAGAGATCTAGACAGCATTTCTATAAAAACCATCATAATCTATATTAGTTTTGAATTGGCTCAGTTAGTCTCTTAGAATAGAAATGTATAACGGAGCACTTCATTCATTACATAATGGAAAGCCTCGGGTCCATCCTGTTTTCAGGTAAATTAAAAACAACAGAATAGATATTAGAAACCACAGGCATTATATCAATGCTAAAGAGAAGGTGTGCTCTTTTTTTTTAAAGCACAGAATACTTGAATGTTCTGAAGTAATTTAGCACAAAACTAAAAAAGGCAAGACAAAGGCAAATATATTTTTTAAGCGAAAATATCAATTGGTACTACAATATTGCTTTCACCAAAGAAGTATTTATCTTCTCTGACACTTGTTAAAATCCGGTGCATTCTAAAACCACTTAAAACATGTTTCAGCCATTGCAGAAGACACTGCACTGCAGAGGCCATAAATTCTTACCTGCTAGAGCAACCAGGTGAGGAAGGCAAAACCTATTTGCCAATGCGATTAAGTCAAGTGTGTCCAGTTCCTGAGTGGCGGACAGTTGCTTGGTATACAAGTAATCTAAAACTGCTTGCATGGAAGTCTTGTTTATGTTGGGAAGAACTACCTGGAAAACATATTTAAGAAAAAAGTCTCTAATAATTGAGAAATTTTCATATAGAGGCCATAATTAATTTCTGCTGCTTTGCTGGACTGACACTTTTGCTCTCTCTTGTTTTAGAAATGCAAGAAAAACATTTTTCAAAAAATAGATTTCCCATTAAGGTTCAAGAAACTGTCAAGAGGTAAGCAAACCTTCATAATCAGATCCTCTGGCAGTTTATATACAAGCAGCTCTACTAAGTTACTAAATTGGACCCACATCAAACAGTGAATCCGTTTAATGCTTTCTAGCCTGTGAATGGACAGCTTTGTGGGATACATAAAGCCACTGAGCACTTTCCGTGCCAAACCTCCCCTCGCAGACTTCTTGAGGAATGCAATCTACATTCTGGGGATTCTGAAAATAAAGGAAATCAAAGGTTAACAACCCCCCACCCCTCTCAATCTGTTTATAAATAACCATTTTATCCAAGTAAATGATGTTTGGGAAGGGACTGAAAACTGAGGAAATGAGTCAAAAAAAATGTAAACCATTTCTGCCACACACATGTAATAAGTGTAACCACTGTGTCATGAAACTACGGCTAGGACAAAAGCTATCTATTTGCTCGCCAGCACAACCCTAACTTCACGTCACTGCAGGGAAACCTAAAAGAAGAGGAAGGAGAGTTAGAAAGCCTCACTGTAACCTATCACTGTGGCATCTCGACTACAGTTTGCACACACAATCACTCCTCCAAAGAACAGGGTAAAACTGATTGTTGCAGGGCTCAAGATTACTGCAGGTAAGTCTGCTGCTGACACCCAAGCTAGTCGATCCCATTAATTAGCACTTCGTAACGCACATCTTCATAACTGCTGGCACTGAAGAATGCAACATTGTATTCTGAAGAACTTGCAGTAAAAAAAAAGGGCAGAGCAGAAAAATAATAATAAAATTATGATGAGGAATTAAATGTGCATGCAACTTAATCTGACAGCTTGGAAGCAGTCAGCACATCCTTCCTGCTAGACAGGGGTTAGTTGTGCCACATAAGTGGTCACTGACCGTAGGGGGCTTGTGAATTTCTCTTTCAGCTCTGCCTGGATGGGTGGGATTCAAACCTGGATCTGTTAGTGCTAAAGCGTGAACCTCTTACACATATCAACCACTCTGGGAAGTAGCTCTGTTCTCCAAGTAAGAGGAGCTAGTTGTGAAACTCATTCATTATTAATATGTTCGTGTTAGTGCAGAGAACAGTACAGTCAGTGAATGAGTTTATAAAATGTTGTGTCCCAAATACAGAAAAAGTAGTAAATAAAAAGTAGATGGTTTTATTTTTTGGAAAGCAGTCAAAGGAAACCATTCAATTCATATCTACCTGTATTTTAAATCTTCCAAAAGCATTACTGATTGCTTTAAACTCTGCAAAATGGAAGCTAAACATTTTAAATTAGAAAGATGATCTAAGACTGTTAAGTTGATCATTAGAAATGGGCTGGTAGAAAAAAAAAGTATATTTTTCATTGCCAAACCAAACTATGTATTTTTAATGAACCACTTGTCGAGTTTGCCTCTGGGAAAGGAATTATGTTTACAGCTGTATTGGAAGAAGCAAGAAAAATCTAAATAGAACAGAATCTTCCAGAATATTAAATACAAAAACCCTAAGCTCTTCATATGAACAAGACCCGTAAGTATGGAAAGGAAAAAGAAAATCAAAACAAAAATCAAAACCTGGGTATGGATAAGACACAAGAAAAAAATGTTAGCAGAGTACTGAGAATCTGAAACACGGACCTTGAAGGCACCTGAAAATACAAGGTTTCTGCTGCAAAATCTTAATCCAAAGCATTGAGATCTTTGATACTGTACTTTATACCCTCTTTACTCAAGGGAACAAGCTGATGCACTACAGAATCTGAGCTTGGTTTCTACTGAAGTACTGTGATGTCAGCCTCCTTTTCTAGTTTAACACTCCATGTTCTTTAACCATTTTTTCCCTTTAACTTCTTCCTCAATGTCTCTGCTCCAAGTATTCTCTGTAATGCTTCTCACCGTATAAATTGATATTCACAGAACTTATTTTAAAGAAATTCACAAATCAATATTTTCTTTTCCCCTATATTTAATATTTTAAAGGTTTTCGGGTTTAAAACACACCCTCCAGTATTGGAAGAAGTTTCATGCCTTGCAGAAAAGATGTTATTCTCCTAAGCATTCTAATTTAATGCCTATAGAAGAAAAGCATCTCAGGTCCGCAAGGGAAGAACAAAGAATTATTGCACGGATTATTGCAGCCCTTCAAACAGATACAAAATGAAGCTTCCATCACCCTAAATCCATCAGATATTATAAGCAAAATGGACAAATACCTCACTGTTTGAGCTTTCAATAAATGATCCTCCAAACATAGCAGACATCCATTCACAGCTACAGATCAGCAGTGGCTTGTGGGCATTTATAGTTCCATCATCCAATTTAAATGTCACATCTGCCATGGGAACAAAGAAACAGGCATGCTGCAAGTCTGCGTTTAAAGTGAAACCGTGTCTCAAAAAAGTATGTTTCACCTGCACATTGTTAACAAAGGACATTTTTCACTTCCAATGACCCCCACCTCAAAGATAACTGTAGCATTTTATATAGTTAAATAAAAAGTCTCACTTAAAAGGGGGACTGTTGGACATTCAACACTTTGGAAAATTGGGTCACTTATTTAAAAGCTTGTGTGTAGATTTTGAGAAAATCCCAGATGTAGATTTTCAACAGAATCCCAGGTTGGAACAGTTGGCCCTGAATAGCACCATAATTTTGGGCTCACCCCTCCTCTCGGAACAATGTAAGTTGTCATAGTTTTTGAAGCCAGTGAAGCAACAGTAAACATGAATGAGAAAAGAATTAGTGCTTTTCCTGTTAAAGCATGTAGTTACTTACCAGAAAATGTCCCTTTGCAAAGGCACTCTTTTATCCTATTAGCTTTTCTGACATGAAATGCTTTAGTAATCTCTTGATTCATGAAGGCTTCTTTATTCATAATATTCTCCACCATCATTCTCAAATCAAATACTTCCAAAATTTCAGCAATCTGAGCCAGTCTTGTGAGATCTTTTTCATTTTCATCTAGTTGCCCTGTGTATAAAAACTGCAAAACAGTTTTAAAAGGTCTGGCCTGCACAGAGGAATCCATTTTTACCACAGTTACAGGACATGTCCTATTCGAGACAGGATTCACTTGCATTTCTTTATGCACACTAACAAACCCCTTACCCCAGGATGACAGAGATTTTGCTGCAGGATTTGTTTCACCAGTTTTGAGTTCTAGCATGTTCAAAGGGCCAGTACTTTCTGGTGGGGGACTTTTAACATCAGCAGATTTCAAGGATATATCATCACTGTCACCATTTGTCTCAAGGTAACTTGTCAAAACATCCTTATTTGTATTTTCTTTCTTACACTGTGTTTCTTCCAAGTCTGGATTTTCCTCACATTCCATTAAGAAAAGATCATAAAACTTTGAAGAGGAGGTAGCTAGGTAGATCTTGTGAGCAAAAATGTAGTCCTGTTCCTGGAGAACAAACATAACATCTGCACACAGTGGGCTGTCCAATAAATATCCAGCTTCATTCATGCTCGGAACGGGACACTCAGGAATTCTGATAACCGGAGGAGGGGCTTTTGGAGGTAGGAATGGAGCCTGAAGCAAAGGTTTTTGGACTTTCTTCAGATGAGATTTCCAGAACTGCAGGTGTCTTCTGGAGATCAGAGCAGCTCTAATTGCATTGTCAAACACATCTTTGATCCCAAACTGGTCAAACACACTGGTTTCATAGTATGGTATCCCAAGTTCCTTGGCAACCTCTCTGCCTCTTTCTGGTGGCAAAATGTCTCCTCTTTTTATTGGCCTAGAGTCAAACAAAAAAGAAATTTCTCACACACAATGGTCATCAAAAAATTACTCCACAAAGCATAGAATTTTACAAAATGTCTTCATTCAAATGAAACAAAATATAAAATGAAGCACACAAAGCCCCTTGGAAATCTACAACTGTGACTCCAGAGAGTTTTAGCATAGCACATACCTGTAAATTTGTTTAAGTTTGGTGGTGTCTTCGCAACGTTACTAAAACATGTAGAAATCATTTGCACAAAATGGACTAAGCCTTCTCCATGTAAAAGGGAAATTCACAGTAAAAATTTGATAGGATGCTTGAGAACTTTCATTATTTAAAACACCTCCTACCATCCCTTTCCACTCAGATATTCTGTCAGTATCTATCAGACATGCCACAGATATAGCTAAATATGAAATGAGAAATATTTCTTAAGCTTATGCTTTTTAAAGAAAAGCATAGTAGTCTATGACAAAAGTGTAGCTGAAGACACACTTCAAGAGATTGGTCTGTTTTGGCTGTAGAAGCACTGTGGGAACTCATGAATTTCCAGAGCAGTTCTAGTACATGACACAGGATAAACAAACCAGAAAAAAAGTCTGGGCTAGGATCCATTTTCCCAACAAAAAAATCATTTCACCAGAAGATATGGCCCCAACAGTGTGTTCTGTGAGCACAGCATATTGGGCAGACATGAGCTGGCACAGCCTGAACACACTCCAGACAACAGCTTGCTTTAGTCGCCAGCTAATAATCAGTTCAGGTGGCAGAAGTCTGTGCTAGACATGCAGAGCTCTGATTCGATCTTTATTAATGGTGAAATCAGAAAGGAAGATTGGGGCAGAGGAAGAATTTTGAGTTTTGAAAGAACATTTCCTTTCAAAGAGCCAACAAAAAGCCCATCCCTCCCACACAATGAAGAAATGTTTAATAAACAAACTTATGAAAATCATATTGTCAAGTCAAGAATTTGAATGCAATGTAAAATTTTCCAAGAGCCATGAAATATCAATTCAGCCCCTTTATGGAAATTTGCTACAATACAGTCTTTAATTATGCAATCATGGATCGTATATCCATTAATCCAGTCTCATTAAAATTCATATCAAAGGAGGAAATCAGAAGTGAGCAGGTAATTGTGGGATTGTTTCCCCCAAACTTTGTCTTTTGAATCTGGGAAAAACTTCTCCACAATAACCCCAAACTCTCTTTTAATCTCAGAACCTGAAAAAAAATAATTTGCTATTTTCTGCCATGATCTAGGATTACATTTACAAAAAATAATAACCGAGAATTACGAAAACTTGAGTAGAATCTGTCGGTTTAAAACAGCATCTGACAGTAGTGACAGGGTAGGACATGATACAAATGTTCAGATGGAGAAAGACATACATGAAAACCTGCAGTAATCATTATCTCCATATTATCATAGTGTTCAGGCACTCAAAAAACTTTAGATGTCCAATGTACAAAAATACTGTGGGAAACATATAACAATTGTGTTTGTTAAAGAAATAACTAAAACAACAGAGTTAAAAAGAAGAAAGCACATACATTCTCATTTTACAAAAACACCCTAGGCTCTATCATTTCTCTTTTGAAAGTAATGTACCTGATTACCAAGGTGATTTTTTTAATTCTTATTTTTGTTTAGACTTTACCTTGCCAAAGGCCGCCTGGCTCTGTTAACAGCCTCGAGATCTGCATAGCGGAGATCTAGTTGGCAGCCCACCAGAATGACAGGTGTGCGAGGACAGAAGTGCTTGATTTCTTGATACCACATCGTTTTCACATGATTCAGGGAATTAGGATTAGCAATTGAAAAGCACAGAACAACTACATCAGACCTAGAAAGGCAACAAGAAAATATCCAATTAAAACCCAACAAACATGCTTTCTGCTGTGGCTTTACCTATTTTCATCATTCCAGCTTAAAAGCTATCCCCAAAAAATGCACTGACACCCAGATGCCAGAACACATGTTGTTCGTGCAGAGATTTGATAGAAGCTACACATTTCACCACAAAAGCATGGGAGCACAAATTCACAGACCAGGGAAGCACTGCCCCTCTATGCTGAGAGATGATCCCTGCACCTATGAACTGAGCACTAAGAAGAGAACTTGCCACTCTACTTTTACACTACAGTTATTCACAGGCCATCATTGCTAAAGAAATAATTCTGCTGACTGGACACCTAAATTGCAATTCAAAGATCATTTGTGCTTAGGAAATAGAAAGGCGTTATGCAAAACTTCAGAACAGCCACGCTGGCAGACACAGATCACTTCTGAACTTGTCATGGAGAAATACCTTTACTGCACTGTTTTAGATACTGAGGTGGTCTCCTTTGCAATGCCCTTTGCACAGCAATTTTCTGACATCTTTAATAAATAACCTGTTAGAAGGTCAAACTACTGCTGAGTGGCCGCCTCTACAATATAGGCAAAAATAGACATTAAAATGAAAATAAGGGCAGTAAAGTGCAGAATAGGACAGTGGCTTAAATCAGAGTAAGCATGATAATATTTGAAGGCTTTTACAGGTTTTAAGAAAACAAAGAGTACTTCACTAAATAAACTTGCTTTATAAATTGTAAGTATGAGGATTAAGGTTGACAGTTCCTCCACTAAACCACCACCTCATTCTTGTCAGAGCCAGTACCCTGAGGCAGAAAAATGCTCAAATACTTGTACCAGGACATTCCTAACTTGGGGCAATTTCATTATTTATAAACTGGGATGGGATGTTACAAAGCAGTTCTCAAGCTCTTGCATCTCTCATGGGAAAAAGAAAAAAAAAGAAAAAGGAAAGAATTTTAAAAACTTGAATTGAAACTCTTAAGAAAAATTGAGGGGAAGGGACATTTTGAGGAGGCAGCTTATTGCTACAGAATTGTCAGCAAGATAATCTCAGCAATACCATATCTATATATCTCTTCTATTATTCTTTAATTTAACACAAACGTCTTGTGTCTGCAGTTCATGTAATGCATAGAGCAGCAGCAGTGAATTTTAACATCCACCTTTTAAATAATGAAATACCTCCTCAGTACTGCTGCTTTCTGTATTTCACTGAGGACACAGGTATATCCAGCAATCTAAAGATAGCTGCATACAGTACGGGTACTGCTGTGAGCATAAATTTGATGCAAGAGAAATGCTCCTGCTCCAAGTTTGTATCTTATATTAACTGCAACACATCCATCATATCTAGAAACAAAGCCTTTTCAAACTGGATATTTATCTACTAAATAGTGAAGTGGTAAGCAACTAATACACTAGTCTTCTACATAACAGGCAAACGTCCTTTAAACTCAAACTTGCTCTATTCAAGGTCACATAAGAGTAAAACCTAGGCCCTAGAAGACATGTTCTTAGCTCTCAGAAAGGAGAAATCAATGTACAGCTAAGATTAAAAAAAAAAAAAAAAAAAAGTGTTACACATATTCTAATCTGGTCAATTCTTGTTTAATTCAAGATCATCAGGACTGCCAGAGAGGCAAGCATTGGGGGGCTGGCTGGCCCTAACTATAAGCACCTTAGAGAGACAGACTGTCTTGCGTACTTTAGAAATTAATACCTAAGCCAAGTAATTGCAGTCACGAGTATCCAACCCTCCTGACTCTACAAACCACAAGACACACACACACATCTCAGAGGAAACCAAAAGGAGAGCTCCAGCAGGAGTTCACAGGCAGGAGATGACAACAGCCCCACGCCGGTGCTGCTGCTGCCCGATGCTGGACTGGCCACAGGAGCCATGGGCTCCTGAGAAGAGCCAGGGATGATCTGTTTCCTTGGACAGACAGGCCCAGCCTAGCCAGCAGACTGGCCCCAGCACAGCCCTGCATGTGTTACAGCCCTTGCTGCACGTAGTTCTTGAGCAACTCATCACTGCTGACCTTCCCTGGGCAATCATAAACTGTGCAGGGGAAAGCTGGTTTCTTCACATACAACTCATAACACACATAGTGTTGCACTAACAGGATATTTCCATCCTACTGCCTTCTGAATGAAGTGAAAAACAGAATAAAGAAGTAAACAGATGTGATTTGCATATTATTTATCCTGTCTTAAAACCTAGTCTTCCCCATAAAATGAATATCCTGAGAATTCTGTACCGAACAGGGAGAAATAAATGGCCCTGTGCCATAAACAGGGTAGGTGGGAAAGTGGGTGGTGACAGAGTTCACATGCTGAACCTGCAGCACCACAGCTGAGTTTGCGAGCTCACAAAAGACATCCGCCTTACCATAATGAATTAAGTTTTCATTCAAGTCATAAGCATGATTTGCACTATTAGTACAAACTGGAGACAGTAATGTATAAGGGAAATTAACTGTCTACATAGAACTGTGAACATTTGGGAAAAACCATACTTTAGAAATTTTTATTAAAATACCTACCATTCCTTTTAATGTCAAAGGCACATTCACGACTTGCTAATGCCTCAGTATAAATTTTGGTTTGACATTTGTTCATAAAAGCTAAAACCTGTCAGGTTAAAATAATGCATTAATATTTCCCAAACATTAAAAATGTACCCACATTATTTTAATACTCTCAGAGAACTTAAAAGCATAGGATTAAAAAAAAAAAATTCTTGCCATTTTGGTGTGATTTGGTTACTTGGAGAATGAGAAAGGATGAATATAGTTTACTTCTGCTTTCTTCTTTCTCTCTGCAGCAACATATTCACAATACAAGCTGTTTTTTGTTTTGTTTTTTTCTAAAAAGAAATTTCATAACCATTTCCCAGTAAAATTCAGGAATGATTCAAAAAACATTTTAATAGACTAGGATACCAAAAAGTGCTTGAGAACTTCACGATCATATTCCTCCTAGAGCACTATTAAATTGAGATGGGCAACAGATAAGGTACTCTGTGCATTCACCCTTGTTAAATACAACAAAAGCGTAGGATTATTCTCAATGGGTATACTGATGATTTGACACTGAGGTATCACAAGAGACGAAGACAAGTATTACAAATAATTCAGCAGAGAGAAACAGTAGTTTGGATATCAAACACATCATCTTGTAGATTCAGTGGTACATGTTGGATATGCGTAACTTACAATCTGCTTTTCATAAATTTATCAGAAGAAATGATGAATCATCTGCTCTTATTATTTGAAACATCTGAACATACTTAAGTATCACCAAAACTCATAACTTCTGTATGACTTGCTCTAGCATGTGATCAACCACCAGTGAAACACTCTGCGTCACCAATGTAAGAAAACGGGTTTCTTTCTACTCACTGGGGCTCCAGACAAGGGAGAACACAATGTAGATGTGTGGGACTTGGTAGGTGGAAAAGGGGAACACATTCTCTCACATGGAGACAAATCAACCACCACTCAAACATTTGTCACTTTTTGGATCTCCTGCACTGGAGACTCGCATTAAAGTGTAAGAGCAGCATAAGAGCACTTCAAATGCTCCCCTTGGAATCTCAGAAGTAATTCCTAATGCAAAACACACACGTCTGAGGACAGCCCAGCTTTGTCTAAATACAGTTATGGACTACCTACAGGATGCTTCCATGGGCAAAGGAGGAGCCTTGCCACCATTCCGAAAGCAACCCAATAACGTAGGTATTAGCTCAATGTATTCAGCGACATTTTGCCAAACTTGAATGAGAAGAACTTTCGATGGAAGCAGCCACCCCTTTTCAGACTTCAGAGAATGAAGAGAAACCCTCTAGAGAACGAAATCTCTGCCAGGATTCAGCTCATGGTGTGCTGCCATCCTGTGAGCTCCTGGTGGGTGAGTTATGGACTGTGTACAGAGAGCAGTCCAAGTCACCGGTGAAAAGCAGGCACTGTCAGCAGTAGTCAGGCTGCAGGTAACCACTGTAACCATCTGGAAGTTATTCTGCTATCACTACAACAAGAAACTCATGAGATGGGAGAGAAAAAAACAGTATATCAGCTATGTAACAAGCCTTTCTGATGAAGCTGTTAGAAACAGCAAAGAAGTTAACATTTTCTAACTGCAGCTGTTTCATGTAATGGAGCACTCAATTGATTTAAGATGGAGATTTTGAAAAAGTTGTCTGCTTACATGCTATGTGTGTTTCAAAGCTGGTGTAATGAGCTGCTCTGCAGATGTACCTACACGCCACATTGCTGATCCGTCTCTCAAAGAGAAACTGCTACATGATTTTTCCATCTTCCTTAATACTCTTATTTTTGACACAACTTCAAGGAAAAAGCAACATTAAATGATTATCTCCTATATTCCATGGCAATATCTCATATATTCCATGTTTAAAAATTTAATGTTTCATAGTCTGAATCTAGAGTTACATACTGTGGTGCTGGCTGCAGATATGCTAATGCAGGTTTATGTCTCCCTAAAGAAACAAGCTGCCTTCTGAAAGGTACACACCGTATTACCTAGGAAGATGTTCCCTCTGGTTTATAATCTACAAGTTACTGGGAAAACCCACTGCATGCAAGAATCACTGGTCATGTGTATGGGCTATCTTTTGCCATATCATCATGGAATAATACTGTTGAATTCAGAAAGGCGAAGAAATAAAGCTGTGAGGAATACAAAATGTGAAGAAGAAATGTCTCTGATCTGGAAATGAACACAAGGAAAGCGGGAAAGGAGAAAAACTGAACTGTATTGCCATGCTATTCTCATCTTTTAGAAGAAAAGTCAAAAGTACATATTTTGTTTTAGAGAGCTTAAACAAGACTCAAGAATTATATCTGACAGAATCAGTTTAAGGATAGACAAATTGTATTTTAGTTGACAAGAAGTCTGTTGCCCATATTTAATCAAATCAAACTTTAAGAATAGACTTGGGAGGGAGGGAAAAAATCCAGTGGATTTCTCCTTATATAGTCTTTATTTTTCACTATTTTTAGATATCAACTTTCTCTGAGAAGAAGCAAGATTGAAGCAAATTGGTAGAGGTTCGGGCTCTCTTGACTTCACCAGAACAGCTAATCCTTAGATATTTATTTATCTATCAATAAAAAGTTGGTTTGTTTTTACTCCTTCTGCCCTCGTTTTTTTCCCCTACAAACATCTCATAATTTTCCCAAGGTTCCTCAGAGACCTGCATCACAGCGGAACTTATCCCACTTGAGACCAGAATTTGACATGAGCTCTCTCTAATGTCAACCTGCACAGTCCTTCAACCACCCCAAAGGACAGATTGTGTAGGGCAGCAGCCTGAGTGCAAATACCAGCTCCGAAGTTCACACACACAGCAGGTTCAGGCAGTAGAAGGCCATCTAAGAATTAAATTGAGAAGGCTGAACAAAACCCTACTACATCTCCATGTCAATCCAGACACATTTTGAAGAGAGAGATTCACTCCGTTATACAACATTTTTCATGCATGCATCCCACTGAGCTGAAAAAAAAATGTGCAGATAAGCAAGGCTGACAACGTTTTAACTGGACTCAATTTTTAATAAATGCAGTTGCAGCTATCACATGAAATAAGAAGAAATTCATTAAGTGAGTGATGAGCATAACAAAATGACCTGAAGCCACAGGACTTCGGTGCACACACTCAAAACAGATGAGAGGCTAGGAAAACTGAAATGCAGGGGGTGCCTGGCATGTGAAGTACTGAAGATATCCAGGTAAGGCAGGGCAAGACTATGCAGTGCCCTGGACGGGAGCAGGAGAATCAATTAGTTCTACACTATACCGACAGCAGTGAAGCTTCTTAAGTATTGGTGTAAAGTGCGAAACTTTCAAAATGCCCTGAGGTATATTTAGATTTTGTGGTGAGTAACACGCATCTGTTTCTAAAATATCTGTAATGTTGTTTTTAGTTGGAAACAACAGTAATAGAAAGAAGATAATGAAACCTTTAATGAAATTGCATATTTCAAGACTGTGCTTCAAAAGTGGAGAGAGTTTTCCCACACACTCCTTACAAACAATATGTCATTCTTAAATGTTAAGCATTTCAAAATCTCTTCTGTTTCCTTTGAGGTGTCCGTGGGAAAACAGTGGTGCATTTACAGAGAATGAAAAAAAGTGTTTCAATATCACAAAGAATGATTAAAATACATCATTTTTCATTGCAAAAACCTCTAAGAGCTACTCTTTTTGTACAAATGCCTGACCAGCAATAGTGCTAAAGAGAATACCAAAGCTGTGTGGAATAATGTAATCAAAGGAAAACAATTTTATTTTCAATTTAAAGCACTACTTACAGAGGCTTGGAATTTGGATTATTTTATTGCTGGTTATAAGAAGTAAATTCACCCATAATTCTGGTTTGGCATTCACATATGAAAATTTCCATCTTAGTGCTAAATGGAACCTCACAGTCGAAACAGGCTGCCTGCAAGGTACCTTAGCACAATTCTGGGCCAAAGTTTGCCAGCAGACTTGGTAAAACTCTCTTTGGAATCAGGTGTGTTTGCACTATACACATCCACCATAAAATACCAAAACGTGCCTCTTTTCCTTCCCTGGAGCAGAGATCTCAACTACTGCATTTCTAAGCCAGGATCAAAAATTCCATGATGAATACAATTCTAGAGATAGTTAACTGAGGCTGAAATACTAAAATATTCTTGTGTATCACATGTAAAGTTGGGGTTTATAAAAATAAGACACAAAGCCTGAACACCAAATCAATGGAGGAGGATGAAAGACAATGACAGAGCAAGAGAAGGTACAGGGGTAGCTGGAACACATCTGATCAACCCGAGGCACACATCAAAACTCACAATACAATACGAAGGGACTGATAAGAACATAGCCACAAATGTTTT
Source organism: Patagioenas fasciata (assembly GCF_037038585.1). Classification (NCBI taxonomy): domain Eukaryota; kingdom Metazoa; phylum Chordata; class Aves; order Columbiformes; family Columbidae; genus Patagioenas; species Patagioenas fasciata. The sequence goes on along the minus strand of NC_092527.1, from coordinate 11,306,658 downwards.
TGTAAGACATATCTCAACTGACTGCAGTGCCTGGACAGCAGTCAGAAAATAAAATAATGAGAAACAAATTCACAAAACGATGGGAAAACCAGAAATGTAGGGAAAGGTGGTCTTTCCAAGCTTTTTTTCTGTTATTGTAAGGAAGCAGTTTACTGATGAGATCTACATGCTATCTGGCTACAGAGGACCAACTAGCTTTCAAGAAAGATACTGCAGAAGGATAAACGAAAGAAGAAATGAACCCTTTCTTTACTCCCAGTTCCATCCTCTGAAAAAAAACCACAGAAACCTATGATCAATCAGAAAAACTTATTGAATTTAGAAGAAGAGATTTAGTCAAAACATCATCTGAAGCAACACATTTAGAAGAAAGAAATTATTTCAAGGTAGGTGAGGGATGTGAGGATGAAAAAAACCAACCCAACTCAACCCAAAAAAGAGAAAAAGGAAGATTCAAAGCCAGGTTCTAAAATTCAGTAAAAGCACCATTCCTTATACATACTGATGAAGAACACAGATAGGAAGCCAGGGACAAGACAGAGAGGCAAAAATCCAGAGAAGATGAAAGAGTTATAGGGTCTGGTTTCTATCCAGTGGGAGAGTGACTTCTGAAGTCACACAATACATGAAAACTGACCATTAACAGATGCTAGATGTGTCTCTTTCTCTGGGGAGAAAATATGGATTTTCTTTTTTTTTTTTTTCTTTCTTTGGGCTACCACCAAAACCAGCCTCTTCCTCTTTTTTTTTTTTTAATTTATAAAAATTGGCAAGAAACTTTAACTGGCAATTTGATTTCACAAAGTTATTGATAAGAGCTCAGTTAAATAGTTAACAGTTAAATATGGTCATGCAGAGTGATCTCCATATGGGATGTGTGGGAAGAGTTCAAAGCTGCATCAGGGGAGGTCTACACTGGACATGAGGAAGCATTTCTTTACCAAGAGGGTGGCCCGACACTGGAACAGGCTTCCTAGAGAGGTGGTCGATGCCCCAAGCCTGTCAGTGCTTAAGAGGCATTTTTACAATGCCCTTAATAACATGCTTTGACTTTTGGTCAGACTGAGTTGGTCAGGCAATTGCCCTAGACGATCATTGCAGGTCTCTTCCAACTGAGTTAGTTCCTCTCTCCTCTCCTCTCCTCTCCTCTCCTCTCCTCTCCTCTCCTCTCCTCTCCTCTCCTCTCCTCTCCTCTCCTCTCCTCTCCTCTCCTCTCCCCTCCCCTCCCCTCCCCTCCCCTCCCCTCCCCTCCCCTCCCCTCCCCTCCCCTCCCCTCCCCTCCCCTCCCCTCCCCTCCCCCCTCCCCTCCCCTCTCCCCTCCCCTCCCCTCCCCTCTCCCCTCCCCTCCCCTCTCCCCTCCCCTCCTCCCCTCCCCTCCTCCCCTCCCCTCCCCTCCCCTCCCCTCCTCTCCTCTCCTCTCCTCTCCTCTCCTCTCCTCTCCCTCTCCTCTGAAAGTTACATAATTCTACAAATAATATTTGATACCTACTTTTTCAGTTCAGTCAATGAAGGAAATCATCATCACTGTTCTTCAACAAAAAGTAACAGAAAACAAAACAACCCTAAAAACATTGATGGAAGTTTCCAAATATCAGTGATAAACCCTCATGCTATTGACCCTTTTCAGCAGCTTTCCAAAGGTATATTTCTATGGATTCAATTACATTGAAGTAATTGGTTAAGGGAATTGTAATCACAGAAAAAGACAAATGCATGTGATCCTCTGTGTACATAAAATACCCACAAATACAAAAGCCATTCACAAGAGAGGAAATACTCTAAACATATTAATATTTGAAGAGGCTCTGTCAGCAGTCTCACAGCAAGGCTCATTCACATTTGAAAGTCAAGACAAAAAAGCTGTTTTCTGTCCATGTTGTATGAACAGATTTTGTTTGGTCTACAGCTCATATTTAAGTTGCAAGTAAATAAATCATCCTAGCTGAATTAACTGACAAACCAGATTCGTGGTATTGAGAATAAACATTTGATTGGGACTGAATTAAGCCTTTGCAGGTTTGTGCTCATGTTTACACACACCAGAGTTGCATGTATCAAAACCCAGGATATACAGGATATTAATCAAATTGTAGTTAAACATGTTTACCTGAAAAAATAAAAAAGGATCCAAAAGGCAAATAAGTGCAAGCCAGTCTTTATCCCATTTTGCTTTTAGAATTAGTTTGAACACAATGACATGATGACACTCTCATTCAAAACCAGATTGGACAGAAGGACAGAGGATAATGAATCCTGACAAGCTGAAATGTAAACTAAGATGTTTTCATGTCTTTATACATGTAAATGTGCCTTTCAGGGAAACTGGTACATAGTAACAACTTGAGCTTTATATGAAGTTCCCGCCTTATTTGAGGGCTTAGAGAATACAACAGCACTGAGACTAGATTGTTGGTAAACAAAGAGGTGACTAGGAGCTGGAAATCAACACACTAATCATAACAAAGACATTGTCATCTTAGAAAATTTTTGAGTGATTTTGCATCAAATGAAACCCTGTGAGACAATATCAAAAAATGACTGTTCAGTGCCACGTAGAGCCTACAGTATCACAGTATGTTTGGGATTGGAAGGGACCTCAAAAGATCATCTACTCCAATCCCCCTGCTGGAGCAGGAACGCCTAGGTGAGGTCGCACAGGAACATGTCCAGGCAGGTTTTGAATGTCTCCAGAGTAGAAGACTCCACAACCTCCCTGGGCAGCCTGTTCCAGGCTCTGTCACCCTCACTGAGAAGAAGTTTCTTCTCCAATTTAAGTGGAACCTCCTGTGTTCAGCTTGATCCCATTACCCCTTGTCCTATCATTGTTTGCCACCGAGAAGAGCCTGGCTCCATCCTCGTGGCACTCACCCTTTATATATTTATAAACATTAATAAGGTCACCCCTCAGTCTCCTCTTCTCCAAACTAAAGAGACCCAGCTCCCGCAGCCTTTCTTCATAAGGGAGGTGCTCCACTCAATCATCTTTGTTGCCCTACACTGGACCCTCTCCAGCAGTTCCCTGTCCTTCTGGAACTGAGGGGCCCAGAACTGGACGCAATATTCTAGATGGGGTCTCACCAGAGTGGAGTAGAGGGGAAGGAGGACCTCTCTCGATCTACTAACCACCCCCCTTGTAATACACCCAAGGATGCCATTGGCCTTCCTGGCCACAAGGGCACAGTGCTGGCTCATGGTCATCCTGTTGTCCACCAGGACCCCCAGGTCCCTTTCCCCTACACTGCTCTCTAATATGTAATTTCCCAACCTATACTGGAACCTGGGGTTGTTCCTGCCCAGATGCAGGACTCTACACTTTCCCTTGTTAAATTTCATCAGGTTATTCCCTGTCCAATTCTCCAGCCTGTCCAGGTCCCGCTGGATGGCAGCACAGCCTTCTGGCGTGTCAGTCACTCCTCCCAGCTTTGTGTCATCAGCAAACTTGCTGATAGTACACTCAATTCCCTTGTCCAAATTGTTAATGAATATATTGAATAATATGGGCCCCAGTACTGACCCCTGAGGCACTCCACTAGGTACTGGGCTCCAACTAGATTCCGCACCATTGACTACCACTCTCTGGCTTCTGTCCTTAAGCCAGTTTGCAACCCACCTCACTACTCTATTGTCCAGATCACACCTCCTCAACTTAGCTGTGAGGATGCTGTGGGAGATTGTGTCAAAGGCTTTACTGAAGTCAAGGTAGACCACATCCACTGCTCTGCCATCATCCATCCGCCTTGTTACATTCTCATAAAAGGCCATGAGGTTGGTCAAGCATGACCTACCCTTGGTAAAGCCATGCTGACTGCCCCTAATAACCCTCTTATCCTTGATATGCCTTGAGATGACACCAAGGACAAGCTGTTCCATTACTTTCCCAGGGACAGAGATGAGGCTGACCGGTCTATAATTACCCGGGTCCTCCTTCTTGCCCTTTTTGAAGACTGGAGTGACATTTGCTTTCCTCCAATCCTCGGGCACCTCTCCCATTTCCCAAGACTTGGCAAAGATGACGGAGAGCAGTCTAGCAATGACTTCAGCCAGCTCCCTCAGCACCTGTGGGTGCATCTCATCTGGACCCATGGATTATTGGATGTCCAGACTATTTAATTGCTCCCTAACCCAGTCCTCATCGACTAAAGCAAACTCCTCCATTGACCTGGCTTCATCCGGGGTCTCAGGGATGCACGGCTCCCCAGGACAGCCTCCAGCAGAGTAGACAGAGACAAAGAAGGCATTCAGCAATTCTGCCTTCTCTGTATCTTCTGCCACCAGGGCACCCACCCCATTCATCAGTGGGCCTACATTGCATCTGGTATTAGTTTTATCTGCTATGTATTTGAAAAAGTTCTTTTTGCTGTCCTTGACCCCTCTCGCCAGCTGTAATTCTAAGGAGGCCTTGGCTACCCTAGCTGCCTTCCTATATCCTCTAATAGCAGCCTTATATTCCTCTCAAGTGGCCAGCCCCTGCTTCCATGACCTGTAAACTCTCCTCTTCTGCTTGAGCATACCCAGCAGATCCCTATTCAACCACACAGGCCTCCTAGCTCCCTTCCTTGACTTCCTACGTGTGGTGATGCTCTGATCCTGAGCATGGAAGAAGCAATTCCTGAATGCAATCCAGCTCTTTTGGGCCCCTTTTCCTTCAAGCAGTCTTGCCCATGGGATTTCCCCTAGCAATTGCTTGAAAAGGCTGAAGTTAGCCCTGCTAAAGTCCAGGGTTGCAATTCTACTTGCTATTCTGTTCCTGCCACACAAGATGCTGAACTCCACCATCTCGTGGTCACTGCAACCCAGGCAGCCCTCAACCTTTACTGCTTCGACCAGACCCTCTTTGTTAGTGAGGATGAGATCCAGCAGCGCACCTCTCCTAGTCGGCTCCTCCACCATCTGCATGAGGAAGTTATCATCAACGCACTGGAGGAACCTCCTGGACTGTGGCTGGCTGGCTGAATGGTCCTTCCAGCAAACATCAGGGAAGTTAAAATCACCCACAACAGCCAGGGCCTGTGACTGTGAGGCCACTCTCAGCTGCGCATAGAAGGCCTCATCAACTTCCTCAGCCTGATCTGGTGGCCTGTAATAGACACCTACAACAGTATCACCCCTGCCAGCCTGTCCCTTGATCCTGACCCATACACTCTCAACTCGTTCCTCATCCGCTCCTGCCCAGAATTTAGTACATTGTAGCTGCTCTCTCACATAGAGAGCAACTCCACCACCACGCCTGGCTGGCCTGTCTTTGCTGAAAAGGGCGTAGCCATCCCTGATCACATTCCAGTCATGTGAACTGTCCCACCACGTTTCTGTAACTGCCACCAGATCATAATCTCCCGACCAAACATAGGATTCTAACTCTATGCTGAGCTGAACAGGACACTTCCAAAACTAAATCACATTCTAGTCTAAAGAAAAAAAAAACCATGTCACAGTATTAAAAAAACTACTACAAATATTTCCACAAGTCCCTCCAGCCTCATCCCCCCCTCCCGCTTAAGCTACCAGAACTGTTTCCCAAAGCTTGTGGAGGATTGTGATTATTAAACTAAACACCACGCAGCAGAATGCAAGCTGGATCTCACTCTGCATTCCCCCATTTTAAAGGGTGCCAGTATAAACACTAACTATTCCATCCTCAGTGGCATTCAAATACGTTTCTTTGTTTCTGTCACACAAAAAATAGTGGAAAATGTGTCCCTTTTGCAAACCTCCTGTCACATTTCTATGTGTGAAAAACAAAGAATTAAGAAGGATTTATCTTTGCTGCAAGTCCTATCAACTGCTCATCATGTCACCTATAGCATAATCTATTTATGCAACATTTTGTAAAACTGTATGGAACAATCTTTTCCAATGAGCAGTAGGCAAATTAATGACCTGCTGGTTCTTGTTACACCATATATAAGACAATTAAAGGTCTTGGCTGAGTGTTTGGCTAAAATAAACCTTCCTCTGCACAAGGGGCATGCGTATAAAACAATTTTGAAGGGAATCAAATGGTTACATTATTATATGATCCTTCAGACAATCAGAAACATGGGGCACTTGTACGTGTAAGCCTTGAGCAGTTTGGCATAAAATACGCTTCTCACTGTACTGTAAAATTTGACTTATCTATGAGTAGGCTGTAGTTCAACATAAAGAGGTGATTTAAAATCAATTCGTATTAATGTGAACATTTAATATTGGAAATTTTAAAATGTGGAAATAGATAAAATACTAAAGAGCTAGTTTCAAATGAAACATTAATACCTTTCAAAACAATGCAGTACCTTATCAGTGCTTACAATTAGGAAATTTCACAACTGAAATTCTATTGATAAAATAGTTTCTCTGGAGTTTTCAGTTAGTTTCTCCATTAACAGATCTGTGGAAAAAGCACTAACAGAACAGTAGGTTTCCAGAAGGGCCTTTTAAAGTTGATCAGAGTATAACAAACCTGATTCTACATGGGTTCAATTCTGCTCACATCATAAATTAATCACTGTGTTCATATGCTTAAACCCACGAGATCTCAAGTTATTCATGTCCTCCTTGGCACTCGCGGGATTAGAATCTAAGTATGTTGTTTCCCCTCTCCCATCCTGTCAGTAAATGTGGGATCAGAGTTCAGAACATGCCTGATTTTGTTCTCCTAATCTCTACTAATCTTCTCAGTGACACAGTATCTGTTGCAGAATATCAGGAGGCCACATCAAAGAGGAACAGTTAGTGGAAACTTTAAGTTACATCCATATATATCGAAGCAGGCTCCGTATGCTGTCAAATGTTAAAACAATATCTATTCATATACTCAAGTAGCACTAAATACTAAGGTCAATGTTACCTTAAAGTCAGAACCTTTCCTCACTCACAAAGCTTGTTTAAAAATAGTACAGGTTGTGTAGCCCAGATGTGTCACTACTTTAGATGCAGAAGCAAAACTCAAGGTAATTCATGACCCTGTGAAAACACAACTAACACAGTGCCGTATACAAAGGAAGGTTTGTACAAACTGCCATACAGAGTTTTACAGTGTGAAAATTCAACTGGTGGATTCACCAACAGAACCCTCTCCAGCGGTTCTAAGGGGTGGAGAACAGGAATGACACTCATCACTTGGTTCATCAGGTAGCACAAAGAAAAGGAAAACTGTAAGACAGCACATCTTGGCAACATGGAATCCAAAGCTGGGACAGACATGCTGCAAAGGGTGTTCACAGCTGGAAACAAAATACAGATCTGTCTATGGAAGTTTGATCATCTGCAGTGACTGAAGCAGATATGAAAAAGACCATGGCTTTGCTCAAATGTCTGTCCAAAATCCATCTTCACCTTAGTATTTGCCCAATGCAGGTCATCTGTTCTCATTATATATGTAATCAAATGTCTGTTACTCAGCTGTTCTGCTGTCTCTACTGCCACACCACTAGACCTAACTACCATTGAACAAAACAGAAAACTATCACTGGCTTAAGTCCTTGTCAAAACTGTGCTGAATTTATATTATACACATGGGAAAAATCTACATCACATTCATTTTATCATTTGTGGTGGTGGTGTTTGGGTTTTTCTGTTTTTTTTTTTTTTTAATAATTTCCAGGTTTAATCATTGATTCACTAGCAGACACTTGATATTTACAGAAGCAAAACTTTTCCTTTCCTCAGCTTTAAGAAAACAGAGAAGAGCCTCACCTATCATGCACCTGGCTCTGCTCTCAAGAAGTTAGTTGCCCATTCAACATCATAGGTTTTAATAAAATAAATATTTAATTGAGTAGGAGTGATGTTTACCAACATGTCTCCCTATTAGTTGTTTGTTAGGTAATTATATCATACACTGCTTACACAGGTAGGGAATGCTGACGTTTTGTAAAACTACAATCTTATTTTGGGCAATGTTCTTTAAAATTCAAAATAGGACAACGGTTTTGGACAGAGCGTAGCAGGCTGTTCAAGGAAATGTAGCATAGTAAAACTATGCTGCTTTTTAAATATTTATATCTTTTTAATCCTTGCAGCAGATAATCCTCTTTGCAGTAGTCAGGAATATGAATACCCTTGATTGTTTTTAAGTCCTTGCTTTTCAAAATTAAGATTTGCAATTTTTTTCCTGTCTAATAATTTTACTACAAGTATTAATTAAAATTTTGCTGGGATCAATTTACCTTCCATAAGCAAAGCGCCTGTCTTTGTGGTGGTCCCCAAATGTATCCCACAGCCTGAGAGAAACACTCACTTCATCCACAACATCTCTTGAGCGTTCAAGGACCTAGAAGAGAACACACATAACATTCTCTTGCTCTCCATTAAACAAGTACATTTAAAATTATCCCCATAAGAAGGTGCAAAGCATAAGAGGCCAAGAGTCTCCTACATATAGTTTTCAGTAAATGCTGTATTTTATGAAACAGGCAGAACATGTATCTTCATAAAAATAGGTTTGATAAAAAAGTTACTTTGGAATGAGAGACTTGGGGACACGTGTATCAGACCACGGCAGCAGTACAGACAGCACACGAAGTATTCGTGAGCTTGTTGCTGCACCCTGACAAAGAAAGGCTTGCCAATAAATCATAGTACAACCTCGCAGCATGTGCTCTGTATTTTGTACACCTGCAGTCCTTACCTCTTGGCAGACACGGTACTGATCAATGGCCCAGACGGTTGGTACGTGAGTTGCCAGCAGCTGATACTGGGTCAAGGTTGTATTGCACGCTCTTGCACAAATTAGACGAGTCTTTCCCACTGCATTATCTCCAACCACCACACACTTGATAGTTTCAACGTTGGGTCTTTCGTAGTCCATGTCAGCGTCCATTCATCAAAGACTGTAACAAGACATTTAAATTTGTTTTCAACTATTGTGCAAAAAGAATCCTACTTCGAATCACAGCCTTCCACTTCTTAAGAGATGCTTGAAGAAGATAAACTCTTAAGGAAAAACCTGTAGTAAACTGTACCACAGTAAGCTAGCTGTTCCTTTAAATACCGTCCAGTTATGCAAATGCATGACTATTTTGACCACAGTTGGTTTATGCTGTTCACATGCTATTTTCACTTTGGTTTCTGTAAACACAAGCCTGTTTGCAGGAGGTAGATCTTGGTGAAACAAGGACAGCTAGCACAAACTTACCTCTTGCTAATACTTTTTATGCCAAGAAGGAGAAAAGACTGGATACCTGTGGGTTTAACCTGCAGGATTCCAGTATACACCTGTCTTCTGTAATGTTGCCCATTCAGGATTTGATTTAAGGCTGTCCAAACAACATTGCCAGCAGCAAGTCACACAGATGATTTTAGTTATGTGCACACAATAAGATTGACTTGTAAGATGACTCCAGAGACTCTGTTCTCTGCAAACCACAGCTCCCATCATATCCTGCATGTATCACACACTTTTAATTTTCCAAGGAAAAGTTTGTACAAATTATGGACTAAAATGAAACCAAAGAGCTCAGCAAGAACTTGCAAATATATTTAGTTATATCTACAAATTCTTTTCCATATGACACTGGAAAGTGAAGAGAAGGAGATTTTTTAAGATATTAGCCTCATGGAAAGTTATTATTGAAAATATTAAGTAAATATTCTACGGCAATATATTGAACAAATACCTGGATATGAATGTAAACTAGAACAAATTTATATTTGAAAAACTAAAACCAACTCCTGCATGTTTACTACAGTCTGTCATTTTCACACAAAGGAATGTGGAATCATAGTTTGATATATTTGATTTTGGTTTTCTAATGTCTAATGATCTGCTGAGCAACCAGGTCTCTGCCAGAGAATTGTAAACAAGAAGGGAGCAAAGGGAAAATGCAAGGCACAAACATGTCCAGGAAGGCTTGCCTAATAACCATCTCCACAAGGAAACCTACAGCAATTTAATTGACAAAACACAGGTCATCATCTGGAGTGAAGGTGTCCTTTTTCCTGAGAAGAAAGAACTACAGATAGAGAAATCAAACTATTTGTTTTAATACCTTTTTAAATATTCACATCTCATTTGCACATAAATATAGAATATATATTAACTGTCAGCCTGTTTAAAATACTAGTTATAAGCTGGTTTGGTGTACATTTTTCACTGTCAGAGGACCTATGATCTGAATTAAGAAAAAGCACGTTTAGTAATTACTAGATAAACACTAATTTTAACTGTATTCTTTCACTACTTAAAGTGATGTAGAGCAAGAAATCAGGTGTTAGAACTAAATGTTACCCATTTATTTAAAATGTTGACTATGGACTGCATGCTAATAGCTATAGTGGCTAAAGTACAGTTATAATCTTTATTTATGTGTGGATGAGAGGAGTTGGAGACCAAAGAGACAGCAAGATGCAAGGGTGAATTTATGCCACTACTGTGTCACACTGATAGATTTTCAAAAACATTGAATGCTTCTGGAAATGCTACAGCACAGGCTAACATGTAAGAACACATTTTAGAGAGCTGTCCTACACTAGACTGAAACATGGGCCCAGAAACTCTTCATCCTGGCATAAGTACGTGGTTGCACAACTAGAGCTTTGCAATCTGCCAGATGTGGAGCACATAACGTGGTTTCAAACACATATGCACAATAATTATTGCATATAAACCCTAATGGCCTTGTGATACCAACCTGCTACAGCAGCACAGAGGTTTTGGCTGATAAGGAAACAAAGCTATTATGATATTACCTTTATCCCCTCATCTGAGTTGTAACCTGCATCCTGAAAGGTTACTACTCTTGAGGGAAAGGACCACAGAGACTTTCAGTCACCTGTCTGCCATCCAGCCATAGCTGCCTGTTAGATCCAAGCTCCCATGAGGCTGGTAGCTGGGATCACCCATGGGCTCTGTACCACCTCCATGAGTCCAAATACGAGAAAATAAATGAGAGTTAACTTCTCTTTCCTTCTCTGCATCCTTTCCAAGAATACAGCCACGACATAAATAATAGTACAAACCCAATATTTTTTTCCCTCATTGCAGAGAATCAGAGATCATGGCCTCAAAGGCAGGGCCCTGAATGAGGAGCAAAAACCCAAGAGGTTTCAGTATGTGATCTAAAAAATTTCATTTCAAGGCTGAGAATAAACAGCAACCCTTTGACATAATATGTGGTATTAAATTACTTCATATTTTATTCATGCATGGACTAGACATCACAGATGGAATGTGGAAATGTTTACAAGGCTGGAAAACAAAATGAAGGAGCGTGGCTAGCCAGTGTGTCTGATTGGTTTTAAACTACCAGAGACACCAATTTTTCTTCCAACCCAATATCCCATTAAATCTTTGTTACACAGATCAGCTGAGGTATTATATAACAACCTGATTTTAAAATTCTTCAAAAGTTCTTAAGTGGTAGTTCTGCAAAAATGCTGTTCAGTCAGTCACAAAGTACAGTCTGGAATCCTAAAAAAATTTCCAAGAGGATAACAGAGCAAGTTTAAAAATAATAGCCAAATCTAAATAAAATAAGGGCAGAAATCAATGCAATTATTTGAGAATCCTAGAAAGGAAATGCATGAAAATAAAATTATTATTTTTAAAAATTTCCAAGGTACTTAGTAACCTAAGGAAAGCAAAGTTATCACAGAACTCAGACACAGCATGCCCTAATGCCCTGTTGTAGATCAATGGCAGTCTAATGAAGATATTTTTAGTGTGACTTAGTACTGCACAGGACAGAGATTAAAATAAATTGGGAATAAAAGCAAAACTAAAGCTTTGTGGCTATATTAAGGAAAGTTATTAAATCCACTCTGGTATATAGAGTATATCTATGTATTAAAAATGCAAATTTTAATATCGTTCACTAGTTTTCAGAAATGGATTAAAATAGAAATAGCTCCTTAAGAGATGACAGACAGAAGCCTGGACGGATATCTAGATCCCCCAAATAAAAACAGATGCTAACAACAAATTAGAGTACAAACAATTAGCAAAACACATGGAATAAATACCTGTAAATGTAGCCAGAAGCCTTCTGGCTACTGGAATTATTAAAGCCAGGAATATGTACAAGATCTTCAAAATACAGCCCTGGTCAGGTTTTTTTTAAGGTAACCTCTAGGTTAAGCTTGTGCTAAAGCTATTATATAATCACACCAATTAAAAATGCTAAACATGTATTTACAAAACTTAAATTAAAAAAAAAAAATCTAAATTTGAGCTCTGAAAGTCTGGTAACATCTGGGAAGACCAACTGGAACTGAAACAAAACTGGTTAGACAGGAGCAAACCAGGGTATATAAAGCTTCATAAAAAAACCCCAACCAACCAAACAAAAAAATAGCATAAAATTCCAAGACCAATGAAAAACTTGCTAAAAACAACCTACAACCTGCAATAGTTTAGTTTACCAACAAAACAGGGTAAAGTAAAAGGGAAGTTGCTGGAAGTGTGACCAGTCTCAGAGAGGACACTGCCAAAGAAGCCAGAGAAAGACAGAAAGGCCATCAAACAAGGAGCAGCCAGAAACCTGCTAGGGCAAAGATCTGATCACCTATGGCTGCTCCCAACAGTCAGCAGTGAAACATTCAGCTGCTTCACCCAGTTCTAAAGAAAGGTGAGCAGGTGGATGGAAATGAAAAATGATACTCAGAAGAATAAAACAGGATGTCAAAAATCTCTTAGGATGTTTCTATTTTTACATTGTTACCTGTGATTGTTTGCAGATGAAGAAGAGACAGAGGCAGCTAAAAATCAGTTTTGAGTAGACTCAAGATCTAAAATAAAGCTATTTAATCAATTCACTTGATTAGCAGAAATGAACTGTTTTAAATAAAGTTGATTTCTTTCCAAAGAAGTATAAGGTTACTGTTCTGAACCATGGCTTGCAGATGGTTATGGTCACCGATTTCTTTCTTTGTTAGTTCACATCAAATTGCTGTATGGTGCTTGGGTTTTCTTCAGTTTTTCCTCATTGCTGAAGTAGTTGTTAGTATTATCACTAAAAAACAGATGTTGTTGCCATAGCATGCAGATCCTTACAGCTAGTCGGCCTCAGTAATGCAACACTGCCTTTCTAGAGAAATTTTCCAAAATATCTGTAGATGAAGCATATCATTTGATCATCTAGTCCACTGGTATACAGATTAAACACAACAGATGCATACAGTTTCTCTCTCTGTGTGTTAATGTAGGTGTGTCTATATAGGAGACAATCAGATTCTAACTATGAACTTGTCATCTTCTAAGAATGCAGTTCAATATACTTAAGGGTATAATTGCATTTTTCTCTGCTAGAAAGAAAGTGGATGAATATCCAAACTGAACTGTGAATTTCCCATTGAGGATCAGGAATCCATCCCTATGGATCTCACTGCCTAAAACTGCCCATTTTGAAATTTTCAAATGTTTTAAATCATCATTTGGCATATACAAAACATACCCAAGACTTTTTTCAAAGACCAGTAGTTAATTATCAACCCTTTTGTCTTCAGCAAGATACCACAAATGAATAACTAAGAGTGTCTACATTAATCAGTGATTACCCAGTGATCCTGCAGTCATTACTTCTTAGCTCAGTACTTAAACACGTCCAATAAGACTGAGATAGCAGCTCTTAGCATGAAAACAAGCAATCACTAAAAGCAAACTCTTCAGCTGAAGGTTCAGAGTGACAGCATGTAAGAACCTTGTCTGCTCAGTAAACTTTTACTTCAAGTTATTTCATGGAAAAAACATTAATGATTCAAATCTGTCTCAAGTAATCTGACCAAACATGCAAATCAGAAAGTCCTTCAAAAAAACAGGTCACCAGCCACAATTGCATCACTGTTATTAAAGGAACTGAGTGGCAATTATTTGAAAAACTCAGGCCACCAGTACAGTAGTAAGACCATCACCACCTGTCCTTGAAAAACACACTCTTTTGAAAACATATGAAAGAGCACTTGTAGGTACTCCATATATCAATCAGTTCTGGAGACAGTATAGGTTTGGGGTGACTCCTTCAGAGAGTCATTACCCAGTAACGTATCAAAAGAGTCTAAAAACTTTTACAAGAGTACCCAATGCTCTGACCTCCATCCCCAGGTTACAAAATTACTTCTTGCAACCATGGAAACTGGAAAAGGAGATGTAAAATGCCAGGTTCTTCAGGCACTGAAGTCATTGCCTTATACGGTAGAGTCCCCAGGCAGCAGCGTGCTGGCAAGGACCAAAAAGCACATGAGCCAGAACAAGCACATGAAATGTTTGTTCTCAATATATAACTTGCCATGTGTTGTTTCAGAATCTTAATGGATTAACACATATATCCCAGGGGAAAAGCAACGAGACTCACTGTTCATTTGTGCAAGAGCATGGAGTTCACAGACAGCTCTGATCCGGGGAAAGGATGGGGGCCAAAAGGCTGGTTTCTGGTTTGGCTCAATTTCATAAATGAATTTAGGGCTTCACCAAGTATATTTATGAAATAAATCACAACATGGTATCAAGTAACAGATAAACTATACCAGCTGCTGAAAGGTCATCACAAAACATTTTTCACAAGGTATAAATTATGTCAGTATTTAATTAAATTACAGGAGGGGCAATGGGGAGATCACTGTAAAAATAAAAACTATTCCTTGTGAGCATCAAAGAACCAGCTGGTAACAAAGGGTAATAAGACTCAAGGTGAGATCAGATCACTGGATCACCGAGGGACAGGGACGGACATGATGCATTTTAGGCTGGATTCTCATTCATGATGAAGAGGCATTGCCCTGTTGCCATTATTTAAATTTCTGGCCGTTTACATAGAAAGACTGAAAAGGAAGAAACCAACATGGGAGAAAGAAATTAAAGATTAACGCTGGAATTTATCAACTACTCGCCCTACCTGGCCCACTGACAGAAGATGACAACAGACAGCCAGTGCTTGGGATGGAGAAAAGCCCTTATATTCTAACATTACCCTGATCTGAAATGTGAAACCCTCAGATCTACCATGAGTAGAAAGCGAAGGGTAGCTGACTGAAATGTTGTTTTACTGCATGAGTGACAAATCAGATAACCCTGGCTGTTGCTGCCCACAAAAGGAGAGTGCAGGTCAGCAGAAGAGCCTTTATCTTCCACAAGGGCAGAACCTAGTTCTACTCTTTTTCAGCTGTTCTAGGATAGTTGGGGTGTTTTCAGCCTTGGGCCAGTATTAACAAAGAAATAAATCCTACAGAACACTACTAAAATTTGATACAGCTGGAGAACCTAGGTATTCAGGTTGTCATCAAGTCAGACTACACTTGGCTTGCCTGAACCAGCTTCTTTCACAACAGCTTTTTGCCAACAAGCATCAGATTTAATCCTGCATGCTACCCCTTACTTTGTATTACATGCTGGAAGAAAGCTCTCAGAAGTCTCCATTCAGCTGCCATCATTCCTGCTCTATCCCTCAAGTTTTAAAGAAGGGAGCAAAAAATTGACTGTAGCCACCCAGAGAAATGAAAGAAGAACATCTAAGGAAGATATAAAGTTGAAGACAGAACAGACATCTCTATGTTTACCTAGAAAACTTCCCAGTCAAATCATCACCACCTCTTTGTAGAAACGAGGAATATAATTTGTGGCTTGTAGTACCAGAAGCCTATCAGGCTGCTCTTTCTCAGTATGCTCGACTCCAGATTTGTTTCTAAAGGTTAGTTACCAGGATGCTTACTGAAACCTGACTTACCTCTGTGATGACACAACACCTTTTGATCAGTAAAAATGAGCACTTCCTTAGATGACCAAAAATCAGAGACAGTAGCAAAATACAAATTGTTTCCATATTACTGTATAAAACAGACTGCCCTGAAGCGCAATAGCTGAGGATGAAAATATCCAATTTTAGGTAAAATAACTGATTCTCTTGAGCCTCCTGAAAATGTGCAGTCTACAAGGACCTGTCTTCGTATTATATACACAGTCCGTCAGACCAAATAGATATCCAAACGCAAAGCTTAGTATCAGACTTGAACTATGTCAATTTTCAGACAATTTCTAGAAGACCTGAAGGGCAGAAATCAACAAGCTGATTACACTGAGCATCTTACATATAATTTTGATCTGTGACATATGTTGTGATATCCTTTGTGGTGAGATCATCTCTCTAGAAATGAATCCATACAGCAGGTGAAGGACATGTAAACATGTGAGAACTTCATGTGTGAGAATCTAGGGTGAGGGTTTTCTGTATGGTGGGAGAGCCTGCAACACTGCCTCCCCTGAACCAGTTCTTCAGAGTCCACCTTAAGAACAGGTCACAACATGGGGCAGTGCCTTGTGGCTCCTTTTGTTTCTTCTTTCTTGCTGTGAGGAAGGGTGACCGCACTGGACTCACCCCTGGAAAGACAGGAAAAAGCTGGTACATGACTGATTTAAGGCTCACACTTTGGCCTTGCAAATGCATTTTGCTAGGCTTCTGGATACATCCAGCTACAACTGCCTGCTTTTGCCATTTGCCAGAGATGATCATAGCAGACACAGGAGACTAGGTACAGACCAAGATCTGGCATTGCTGTGGTTGCTAATCTGGCATATCATCACAAACTAAAATTAACTGGCTGACATTCATAAAAGTGGCTGAGAACCAAACTGAATGAAGAACAGACAATACCCATTGATGGTGATAACCATCACCAAACATCTAGTACTTCATAAAGCAGCCACCCACAAAATGTCATTGTGCACTGAGTGCTTAGATTAGTCCACCTTCTGCAACATAAGATTATACTGCAGGAGCAGATTAAGGGTTCACCTCTCCTAGCATTTGAGTTCAGATCAGGATTACATTTTTGAAGCAAATATCCAGGTCTTCACCACCTGTCATGCTTTGGTTCACATCACATGCAGCCAGAGTGAACAAACTGAATTCCTTGCAGGTGAATCAGAAGTGAGAATCGTGCCACCCACCACAACAAGCAAGCTTTCAGCCCACAGGAGCAGATTAAAGGCAATCTGAGTTAACACCCTTTGCCTCCCAAATATGTGTAGTGCAGACACTGGGTTCTCAGCACCAACTGTTCCATCCCCAGATCCCCTGCTACTGCATCATACGACCCACTAATGCAGACAGAGCATCAGATGCTCTGACTCCTGCTTTGTTATTTGGATCAACCTAACTGGGGCAAAGCTGCAGCTGAATCCTTACTGACTGCAATGCTCATGAGTATCAGAGATAACATATGAAACTCCAGATTAGAGGGAGAAGGATCACTGGAAAAGGCTGATTCAACACTACTGGTTTTCATGGTAATAAATGCCATGAAATTCCCGATTTTACTCTTATGTAATCAAAAGCATCAGAAGTTTGTACAGCATTAAACTATCAATACTGTAGCACAGGTTCTTACTGATTTTACCTATTTATAAAGACAAGTGTTGATATTGTACACTCTGTTTGGTAAGGGCATTATTCTGAGCAGTGTTCCCAACAGGATAGAAGGGAAAAAAAATAACCACCAAACAAGGCATTGTCCCAACTTTTGAGTATTTCTGTGGGGAAAATATTTATCAACTTTTGCTAGAGAGCTACAAACAAAGAAAAATATTCCAGAGACACTAGTGACCTTCTAGCACAGCGAGCTGTTGAATTAACTTTCTGTGCTTGTTTTCTTCTAAAAGACAGAATCAGTTTCTTGTTTCTTGAACTTTAAGTGACATTTCTCATTCCTTCAGCACAAGGTTTTGAGCTCTTCTATAGAGACCCAATCAATGCTCCAAGGGTACATTCACAAGCCTAGTCTCACTATGAGCTGCTCTGCATGTCTGCTGTATGCAGCAAGGACTGCTCAGACTTTTCTTCCCTCCCAAGCACATACTTAGTTCTACAACATTTGTGTACTCTTCTGGCAGGGTAGATGGGAGCAAGGGAGGAGCATGTCAAACACTTGTTGCTCCTTTGCTTCTCGTACTTTGAGGGTTTTCTGTCCTTACATCTCCTTCAGCACAGGGCAACATCTGGATGACGGATTTAAGTATTTTTCCAGCGAACAAAATGTATTAGCAAAGAATCAAACATCAGGATTTACTCGTCAAGTGATCATCTCTTCCTCTCAGTCTAATGCTTTACAGTATTTGTGAAGCTCAGAGTTTTAAAAGGGCAGGAGTTTTAGAAAGCTCTCCAAAGTTAAAATTCATGTTTATTTCTTTCTGCCCCAGATCTTATGCTCTTTAAGTGTTATGTCACTTAGACAAAGACCCCTAGCACAAATATAGAATTCACGAAGTTATTTTTTTCTGTTAATAGTGTATAGACACATTGTGTACCTAAGACATAGAATCAGGCATACAAATCCAATGTGCATATAAAAGTATAACCTAATGGGAGAGGACCTCAGAAAGATACTGAAAAGAAATGACAATGTTAACAATGGTGTTTGTCTCCCTACATGCTTTACTTTTGCCTAGAAAGACCAGTAGCCCAAGAACACACTGAACAAATGAATTTTCACCTCAGCTTCTATTACAGCTCAAGCTGAACATTTGGCTTTGAGTCAGCTGTGTGTCCTGAAATAGCGCACAAACTGAGGATGAACAAAGTCATTGAGAAGATTCTGGCATCACTTCCTTGCTCTCGCTGTGACCATATGCAGAGCTTCAAGGGCTTTCTTGTATTATTATCATCTTTTAAATGAGTATATCGTTGTCTTCAGAAGCCTGAGTAGTGCCTTGATCAATAGAAGACAATGTGGAGCTCTCCGACTAGCCCACCTCGGCCTGTCCAGTGACTGACTTCTCTTTGCAATATGTGTCGGATGCCACAATACCCAGTAAAGGTTGACTTAACAAATTAAAGTCTACTAGTGCTCATCTCTGCAAGCCCTTTCTGTGGCCTGCAAACAGGTCCCCACACAGACGCCTGATAATCTGTGTCCTGCAAGACCCTCTCAGCAGCCTCCTGCTGTTGTCACAGCAACCTACAAACAGACTCCACAGACACAGAAGAGGGGAAAAAAGGGGGGAAAAAAGAGGGAGAAAGAAATCCTTCAGGTTTTTAGCAAATTACACTCAGAAGTACCAAGCACCGGGAGGTTTCTGCTTCCCGTACACATCGTACCCCTCTATTTTTGCCTTGAATCTTGTGGCCTCGCTGTTAGAAGCAGCTAGACAGATTTGCTTTATCAAGGACTCAGCTCTCCCTGTCCTCGGGGGAGGGGAGGATGCCTCCTCCTCTCTCTCTCGATGAGGCGGGAGCGCACCTGCGGGGAGACGGGACGCGAAGGGCGCCGCCACCCGCACCCTGCGGCGCCGCTGGCTGACAGCCCGACCCAGCCCCGCACACGCAGCCGCGTAGGCTGCGCCGGCAAGTCGGAGCACGATCGCGCCCGGGCGACGCGGGACCTACCCGGGAGGGCGGGATGCCCGGCAGCCGGCGTGCACGCAGCGGGGCTGGCCCCCGGCCCCGGCGGGACGGGAGGGCGGTGGCAGCCGCCGCCGCGCCCCCTTCCCGCTGCTCCTCACAGCGGCGGGGCAGCGGCAGGAGCCAGCCCGCCTGGGCAGGGCGGCAACGTGCCGCCAGAGCTGCTCTGCCCGCCCGGCCCCGCGGCGTGCGGCGGGCTGCCCGCCCCGGCCCGCCCCGCTGACTCGCGCTGACGTTTGCAGCCCCGCGTTCTATTTTTAGCGCGCCGATTGGATTTCATTCATGAAACCAGCGGCTGGAGCCGCGCCCGCCGCCTCCGCCCGGCCCGGCCCGGGCCGCCTCCCGCCGCCCAGGAAGCGCGGAACCGCAAGCAGGGGCAGCCCAGAGGCGCACCCTCCTCATCCTCCATCCCGGCACTCGCACTCTAGGCCGGAATGCTTTCTGCCACCGCCTCGGGAAAAGGTCGGACAGGAAACTAGTAAAAAACAAACGAATACACACATATTTATACACACTCGACAGATACTCTGTGTGCATAAACAATGAATGTGATTCTGTGGAAGGGTCCTCAAGGCCTCCCTGGATTATCTACTAAATGCGGTGCGCAACTTCTTAGCATAGGTGCTGCTGCTATGGTTTGGTTTGAAATTACTTCTTTCCATTTCCACTAATATTTGAACCCTTCGTGTAAAACAGACATGCAACTAAACCACAACTGCTGCTCTCTTAAACTGACAATGTAGACTTGGAGTTTTCTAATCAGTGAAAACAGCTCAAGGCCCTGTCTCTATCTGGGAAAAGTGTTCACAATTCAGACCAGGCTCCCTGCTAAAACACTGCTTTCCAGCTCTATTTACTACTTTACACCATCAAAAAATGCAACTAATCCTTTAGTGCAGTGAAGGGCATGGGCAAAACTGCTTTGGCTAAGTGAACTTTTTAAACATGGTTGTAGTTGTGACTGTTGGAAAGAAAATATTGTCCTAGAGCAACCTGGACTCACATATTGCACAGTCTTGTAGCAATAACACACTCATTTTTTGGAAAAGATGTTATAAAGTTTTAAAAACACCACTTCCAGTAACAGTACCAATACAAGGTTAACAGCATCCCTCTGCATTTGATTAAAGTCAATTACTTGCATTTTTCAAACATCCAGAAGCCAAAATTACATTAACCAGGTGAGACCGCAACAATTTTCAGTTGAGTACATCTACAAGTACAGTTTGCAACTTCATACCACAGGAGGCTGTTAGGTGCAGAAGAACAATGTGCGCCATTGCAAACATTGTTATTTTTCTAGCTTTGCACCAAGTTTGGATCGACAAGACAAATGCATCAGAAACTAAAACAACTTTCACTCAGACATCTACTTGAGAGCTAAAAACAAATGAGAGCTAAAAACTTTAATTGTATGCAAGAAAAACAGTTCCTAAGTATTTGCTTGTTTCTGGGACACACAGCTTCTGGGAAAAAAATAAGGGCCAGGTTCATCCCAGTTAATTCAAGGGGGCTGAGCAAAGCAGGGTGATCAAAAATGGGAGGGTGATATAAAGGGTGTTCCTTTTACTGGACTGTTTCAGTACAGCGAATCTCAATTCCTTCTAGGTACCTTTGTTTTACAGTCTAAAAGATTACTTTCTGAAGACAAATCACAGAGCTAGAACCCAATGTCTCTGTTAAACACACCTCAACTATCACTGCTGCAAGCAGAGTGACCATTATTGTCCTAACATGTAGCATCACGTGGGAGAAAGCAACCAGACTTGCCCTGATACTGACTTGAGAAATATTGACTGTGATTAAAAAAAAACAACCAAACAAAAGTCCCCACCAAAACAAAAATAAAAAAAACCAAACACAAACCAAACAAAAAACACACAAACAAAAAAAACCCCACAAACAAATGAAAACCAAACAAAAACCCACAACAAAACAAACAAACACCTTCAGCTCTGCTTGCAAGCTTGTTAGAGTTTCTATACAAGAACAAAGGAAGAGGGCAGGAAGAAGGGAGAAAGTGCTATTTTTAGTGCACAACAGTAAATTGAGCAGAATACAGCAATGACAAAGATAAGTCAGGTGGTAAAAATGGGAAAAAGAGAAACGAGGTTCTGCTTTTGATGAGGATAAAGAAAACATTTCCAGTTTCCCTTTTTTTCTGTTTCATCAAAGGGTGGTTAGAGCCTGAAGGCTTGCGCAGCTGTGTGAACAGCTACATGCTACTATGTAGTTTCTGTTCTAATGACCATCTACAGCAACTTTTATTAAACCATTCAGTGCTTTCCCACCACAAACGTGTAACTTCTTATACAATTACAATTGCAACTTTTCCAGCAAAGTATAAAATAAAAACCCAGGACAGCTAGAAGCTCTCTGTTCTCTGAGACATAAGCCTATTGAACGGTACTTACATTGTTGCAAACTTTTAAACAAACAGTAGAGTTTTGACCATAAACTTGAGTGACACATCTTAAGAACTGTCTGGAACGCATCTCTAACATGGTGTAGAGCAAACAATAGTTTCTAGGCTTTGATAAAAGAAAGCACAGTAATAAACCACAAGTATTCCCACTGAGTTTGCACAAGCATTAAAAATATATGAGTGGTAAAGCTTCACTCAATTAGATGTTTCAGTATTTCAGGTAGCCAGCTTGGATTTTTCTTTTTTTTTGTTTGTTACTGGGGACAATAACAGCAAAAAAAGAAAAAGAGAAGGAAGTTCTATCCTTGCAAGCCATCCTAAAGGATAAGGCATCAGACCATGGATAGCATTTAACTACAGAGTCTGCTTCTGCCAAGTCTATACAGCTTTCCAAAACATGGCTATGGGCTGCCAGGTGTGCCACATCACTGCATCTCCATTATGTTTAACACTATCACACAATTCAGAGAATAACTGAATAAAAAAGAATAAAATAGTAATTTAAAAATGCATTCCCACCCATAGAAAATTCTACTTAGAATTATTTTAGTTTTTCTAAATCACAAAAGCATAAATGTAAAGGTATATTCCCATATGCTCTTAACACCTTGTTTGTTACTCTGGGGCTAAATTAACCTTTTGTTTTTGAGAATGTATTTCTCAGATGATTAAAAAGCATTAGTAGAGAATATCAGTTGTGCATAAACCATAACTGAGTTTACAAATAACCTTTATACTCCTGTATCTGGAGAGTTAAACTTCAGAGGCTGTTCCAACATGCAGTATTAGCAGAACTCCTTAGGGAGCTCCCTACCAGCTCAGAAATGCTGAAGCTCAGGGCCCTCAGGCCCTTCCATCCTCTGCACTCCTTCGACAGCACAGAAAAGCTCAGGAAGTAGCTACGTTGAAAAAATACTAGCCAAGGATAACAGGAGTGAATGAAGAGGGGGACTACAAGCATTTACTTCACCTTGTTTGTCAAAACTTCTGGAAGGCAAGGAACTGGACTAGCCTATGCTTCTTACCACCCATCATAATCTAAGTCTGGTGTATCTGCAGAAGAATGATGGCCTAAGCATGGTTAAATCTGGGGTTTAGTTTTTACATTACCGTTTAACAGCCTTCTGAGAAAGTCTACATCTCAGACCAATCCAGACTCAAAGCCATGTAGAAGCAAGGGGTTCTTCCCTCTATTAGAGGTCTAAGCAGGGTCTGTCACACGTCTGCTAAAAAAAAAAAAAAAATCTAGTAATGTGGCTCCTTGCTCCCTTTGAGGACTCACTCAAGCTTTTAATTCAGGATAACTGAGATTATTTCCCTTCTGTTTCAGGTAGTAGCATCCAAGCACAAATGCAGTTTTCTAAGACAAGTCACACGCACTGACAGCAGTCAGCAGGGACAGTTACAGGACCAGGCTTGAATGTGCACTGAGAGAAGACAGACCTGCCATTGCAGAGGCAGCCTGGGACAGTCTCAGAATGAAACTCAATAATAATTTATCCCCGAACGCAGGGACCCTTTGTGCTAGAAGACTTTAAGAACATGTTAAAAGATTGTTAGTGGAAATAAGTTTAAAGGCACAAGGAATTAAGTAAACAAAGTAAGTTAAATTATCCCATATGGGCTCCATGTTGCATATGGCAATCTCATGGGGACAGAAGGTGCTCTCCACAGTCCATGAAACTTGTTTTCAACAATACAAAAGAACATGAATACATGATGTACAGCCAAACTAAGGAGACGTAGTACTTCAGTTATGGACTTCACCATCTACCCATTGTATGTGATACATGTAGTCTCAGCCAACTGGCAGCATGTGAATCAAAATATCAGAATTATCCAGCTCCTGTCTTCGAAGTCTAGTTTTTCCCCACAATTAGGCTTACAGGCTTTAATTATGTGGGTAGATCAAAATAATTTCTAACTACTTCTGTAATGGATTACTATATATTCCATTAGATTTTTATCCATAAAAAATTCATAAAGAGAATAAATGCCCTGAAGAAACTATGTAAATGCATATGCTATACACATTGAAATAAAATTCAAATAATTTCCTGTCAAATACAATTTTTTGTATTAATGGCTTTGCATTCAGAACTGTAACATATCCATGCCAAATGCTTATGCATTCACAATATGCTCTCTTTTCAAAACTATTATGTATTGTGTGCAGTCCTTTTTTCTCTTTGGTATAATAAGAACAGACGTAATTTGACGTAAGGCGCTTCTATTTAGTGATGTCAACATCTATTCTCAGCCAACTATGCAAATTGATTAGGCCAGTTGCACCCCTTTTCATATTATCCAAAACAATTGTCTCAATTCTCAGAGATGGAGACATGTAACATATACAATACCTTCACTGTGTGCATTAGGCACTCTAACATAGACCACTATGCATTTATTTGTTAGGGTTTTTTTTTTCAGTTATTCACTGAATGCTAAATACAGTGCAAAACCATCATGACTTAAGAAGCCTGCAATGCACCAGATTTTATTAAAGCATTCTATATGAATGATATATAGCACCAGTTGTTTGCTCTATGAATTGTATTTCCAAATTATTTTTCACTAGCAGAGGGATATGAAATAGTTAATATATGCATACATTTTAAACAGCTGGGTAAACAAGAAAGGGACTATCTACAGGAGGAAAATGCCAGTACTTCTGATTTGGAAAAGAAATTAGATACCTCCTACTTTTTCAGAGGGTTATATTTCAACAATGCTTTAGTTTTTAGTCTAACCACATGTAGGATTTTGGCTTTTGCCTTCCCCCGCTCCCATATTTAACCTGTTAATTATAAGACCCTGTTCTCCCCACGTCACTCCACAACATAATCACAATTTAGGTGGGAAAGGGCCTCTGGACGTCATCTAGTCCAACCTCCTCCTCAATGCACAGCTAACTTCAAAGCTTCATTGGGTCACTCGAGGCTTTATCCAGTTGAGTTTGAATACCAGCAAGGATGGTAAGCCCACAGTCTCCAACCTGCCTGTTCTACTGCTTAGCCATTCACTATGAAAATGCTTTTCTTCACACCAAGTAGGCATTTACCTTCCTGCTACTTGTGACTGGTACCTCTTGTGCTTTTGTTATGTAATTGTAAGAAGAGTCTAGTTTCCCTTATAACCCTGTGTTGGGTATCTGAGATAGTAATTAAATGCCCTCTTAGCCTTCTTCATGCCAGATAAACAGCTCCCTCACTCTCTCTTTGTAGATTTGCATTTCAGTCCCCTAACTGTTCAGTGGCTCTTCATTGCACACACTTCAGTTGGTCAATCTCTCTTCAGTACTGTACAGCCTGAAAATGGACACAGTGCTTCAGATGCAGCCTCACAAGTGCTGAGTATGGGGGAACAACCACTGCCACTGACCTCCTCACTGCATGCATCCTAACGCAGCCCACCCAGTACTCGAATAGCCCTTGTTGCTGGAAGGGCGCTCTGCTGACTCAGGTCTGTCTCAGGCTCTTCACTTAGGCTGTTGGAGTCTATCTCATGAAACATTACAAAACCACCTCTGCTACTGTACTTCTCTTTCTATAGGATGCATAGTCTGCTCTTAAAAGGGAGTGGATTCATTCGACTAGTCCCAGTTTGCAAAGTTAGGTGTACCAGGATACAATAAAACAAAATAAAATTTTGGCTTCATATGAAGAACAGCAAGAGAAACAGCTGAGCGGTTAGGTAAGAGTCTCCCAAGGGAAGAAGTGGCTGAGTTATGGCTCGCTGCATTCACAACCCAGAGAGGACAAGGCCTTATTGAGAATTTGTTGTACAGCACAGTTTTTTATTAGATGTGTAATTTTTAAATGGTAATGAGTTTGCAACAGCTTGTATTTGCTATACTCCCTGCTTCTAGATCCTCAGAACTACAACATGGGTAAGAAAGATTTAATCAGCTTATGAAAACAGTGCTAAACAGCAGCTAAATGGGAAGAACTGACTAGTAGGAGTATTTCTTCTTGAATGAATGTCATTTTGCTGTTTGGCAAGGGAATGAAACTGGAAGTGATTGCACCAAAGTACCATAAGACTTTTTCCCAAGGCTCCAAATCATTCCTGCTTTATCAGATATTTCCAGTATTTAAAGGGTTTTTCAAGGTACAGGAGATTCATCTTCACATCAGTAGTTTGCCATCTATGGCAATCTGTTGGAGTTTCATGTTTTATAAAGCTCACTAACGAAAATTAAGGGTAACACTCTGCTCAATGCAGCTGTGAAAGGCTGACTGAGAATTATTCTAATTTCTAGACAAATCTGTCCCTGCCTACTGCCTCTGTTTGCAGGCTGGGACATACCAGAAACACATTTTCAGTTCAGAATCATGCTTTATTGCCACTTCACAGGGCAACATTCACACATATAAGAAATGCTAATCCCAGGAGCAAATCCTCACCTTGAAGAACTGATTTAATGTCTGTACTATGTTATCCATTTATCTCACCTGTAGTGCTGGCATCTGCATAACTGTTAAGAGTTTCTGAAAATGCTTCTGCCATCTAATCAGTTCTTAATGGAATGGGAAGAACCTCTTTGTGGAATGAAATTATAGCCATAGCAAACAGTCAGCAGGGGAAAACTTTCTGTCTGTCTGACCCTCTTGCTAGCCATTGGTCTCTGTCCCTCTTCTACATACATCAGTCAAAATGCACTTCTGTCTGAGTACTGAGTTTCAAAGGGACAGTGGTATCTTGGAACCCCTTTATACTACAAGAGATGGCAAACACAGTCTTTACTTCTCATTCTTGATCCAAGCTATTGAGCTATAAAAGCCATTCACAAATGGATCAGCTCTCATTCTTTAAAGCATTATAAACACTCTCCCTGCCTTTCAAAGCTTCTAAAAATCACCCAATATATTAAATGCCTAGTGGCTTTATATGCAGAAGGATAAAATATGTAGACCAAATTTCAGAAGCTGAAATATTGGTCAAAGATTGCATAAACTCTACAGAAGCAATACATAAAAGCACACAATGACATGCCATTACTTTTCTGAGTTGCTTAAACTGGTGCTATACAGAGATCATGAGGACAAGTCTTGAACAGACAACTAGAAGGTGTAGGGTAGGGATGGTGATGCGAAGGGAAACAAAGTGGATTTTCTCTCCTTTTTCACTGTTGCCAAAGACTAGTATTATTGGTCTCTCAATCACTGCTTATGTACAAGAACAGCAGCCAACAGCCTATTCTGATCTTGACAGGGTGCTAAACCAACAGAGGATTAAACAGTAGAATCAAGGGCAGCTTAATCTCGCCATCATTAATCTTTGAGAAAGAGCCTTGTTAACTACAGCTTACTCCTCTGCACCTCTGTCCCATAGTCAGCTAAACGTAAAAGACCCCAGTTATGGTTTAAGAGCCTGATATAAATCCTACTGAAACTGATGGGGAAAAGCTTCCATTGACTCCTATGGAAGTCAACCTGAAACAAAACAGCACTGAATGAAACCCATACTATTTTATATTTTTTCTACCAGGTTGCTCAAAGAATATACCAGCTTGGATTATAATTCCCCTCCAACCATCACCCCCCAAGACAACAGTACAATTCTTCATTTATTTTGAATTATGTGATTCTGCACAGTAGCAACACTGTGGCTTTAATCATTCACTCCTGTCACATTCTACACATTGTCCACTTTTGAACCATACATTTTTTGAGAGAAAACTTTGCCAGGAAGGTAAGACCTTGTGCCTCTTCCAACCATTTACACTAGTTCAATGACATAATTTAGTTACACTAGCACTGATTGCCTTGCAAAGACTACATTTTCGCAACACAAACTTAAATTCAGTGGGTTAGACTGCATTATATCAAGACAAGGTTACTACTGTCCAAACAGTGCTCCTCCCTTTTCGCAGTTTAGTTCAATATGTCTAAGGAAATCTAGTTACTACTTTTTTGTTTCTGCATTGAGTCAAGGCCTTAGATCATATACAGAAAATGACTGGGGTTGGTTCTGATGGACATCTTTCTCCCCCTGAACCACTTCCTGTACATTCTAGCAAAACTGTGTAGCTGAAGGATAATGATAATTGAAGAAACTGCAAAAGAATGCACACGAGTGATCCATATAAGTGAATGCACACAAGTGATTTCAAATCTAAGAAGCAGAGAATGAAAGCAGTTTGCACGTTTTGCAGGCTGTTTGATGAGACTTTCCCACATTATGTTTATTAGGAATAGTTACCAGAAAGGATTCTGCTCTCTTTCAGTGCTACCATTCAAAAGCCACCAACCATGAAAGCACACCTTTCTTGCACATATTTGCAGTTTTTACAGAGGGTACGGAACATATTACCTCCAGGAGCTGTCAAAGTATCATTGTTACAGGCTTGAAATACAGATTAGGCAAAAGACAGTGAGCTTAAAGGATTCAAGCTACTATGTATATGGATTTGTAAAGTATGGAGAAAAAGACATCACTTTCCAACTACACATACAGAAACAGATAACTGCAGTGTTTAAATATGGCAGGAGCAGAATTTACTTTTGTGAAATTAAAAACAAACTAGAACCACCAGCAGTGGTTTTGAACTTAATAAGGAATTTAGGGAACTTTAACAAAATCAGAAGTATTCCAATGCCTTGAACCTTCTCATGTATTTATTGCCTGGAAGTTATATTGCCAAAGCTTTATGAATTCTGCTACAAGTTGTCTTCTTTTTCAATAAAGTAGCAAGGCATATAGCTTTTTATGTTTAAAGAATCCTTTACAGTCTTTTCTGAGCCAGGTCAAGAGTCCTTTTCCTGGGTAAGGGTAGAAGAACTACAAAGGCATTAATCTTACTTGCTCCCATACATATTGTCAAAAGTGCTAGAGCAGGGTGCATTTTGTAGCATGTTAGAAGCCTCAAGAGAACAGAATGCCTGCCAGAAGATAAACATTTTTCCACCATTCTAATTTAAAATAGGTGAACATCACTTATTTTTTTACTTTAGGCTTCTAGCTGAAATTCGGAGCTAGAACTAAAACACTATTGTTCCATAATTGTAAGAGAAATGCTGAGAAGTCCTTTAACTATATTGTTGGCAGTGAGAACCACTGCAGCAAACACACCAAGAAAGGAGGATTAAAAGAACCAAGTTCCCTCCTGGAGAAATTACAATGGAGACAGTTGCATTGCCTCAAGAAAAGCCTGACCTGCAGGCATTTTCCTTAGAAGATTGAGAATTTTTTTTATTTTTTTTATTTTAAACTTTCCTCTTTGTTTAGTGACCAATAATCTAAAAAAAAAAACACCTGAGCACATACAACAGTCAAAAACACGTATCTCAAATAGAAGGGCCAAATTTAAGGAGGTCAAGTGTTAAGTAATAGCCATAAATCAAGAACTGAAACATGGATAGTCATAAGGGTCACAGCATATTTATCTGTCTCAGGTGTAAATGGTACCTGTTGCTCAGGACAATTATTGGAACATCTGCCTGTTTAGAAGCCTGTGTGGAAGCACATTTAACCACTGAGAAAGTGGTGAAAACAAGTAAGTAACTAAACCTTAGGTACTGATACCATACTAATTATGTTTTTATTGCTACAAATCCTCATCTTGAGAGTGTTAGGCCCTTGCTTCCAAAAATGTGAGACACAGGTAATTTCAGTTGGCAAGAGGATGCTCTGGGGTGACAGCACTGCTTTTATATCACAGCTAGCATTTCTTGTGTTGGCGACCTTGTTGCTTAAGCTCTCTGAATTAATGGACACTTGAGAACTGCATCATTTCTCTCTTTATTTCCCACCTAACTATAACAAAGAATCGTTTCCCTATTTTACATAGGTGGTGTTGTGAGAATCATTCATTCTCTTTCAACAAAAGCACAGGAAATCCCATGATGAAGTTAGAAATGTGTTTAATATAGGATTTCAACAGTCTGTGATAGAAAGTGCTAGAGAACATACATTTAATTACAAAGATCAAAAGTAACAAACAGCAACACTGCCCCTTCCCTCTAAACCCCAGCCACAGACACACAGCAGCCTCCCAGTTTTCTAATCCCTAGTCCCAGGCAATCATAAGCTTGCCAAGAACTAGCTCAAATAGTTTTAAAATTTAAAATTCACTCTTCTATATTTAATTCTGTTGAAAGTTGCTGTTTCACACATATACCCCTGTTGTCTTTGCACAGTCCAGAACTTTGTTTTTACCTATTTGAATTGTCAGTTAAATTAAATTGCCAGACTCTGTGCTGTAGTGGCTAACACACATATTTATTTTATTCCACTGACTATGGAGAAAGTAATCTTTGAGGGAGCAGTAGCTTCTTTAACCAGAGGGCTAAATTTATTACTACTTGTCTCGTAATGCCTCAAGTGACACAGAAGCCCATAAGCAAATAAGCTGTGACCCAGATATTAAGGAGCAAATAACACCTCTACAAAGACATGCCTTCCATAGATGCAGCATTTTCTGACTCAAGCACATGACAATATGTAAGTTAACTTTTGTCCAGACCTGCAGATATGTTCTCTTCCAGAACTGAGACCCAATCACAGAAGCAACAGAAACTGGTGTGGAAAAAGTACACTTCCAAGAATATTATTCTGTAACTTAATTACATAAGCTATGTGTGTTACTCAGAAATTCATTCAGAAACAGAAAATCAGGCTGGGAAATGAGACTTGACACTGGGACCAGAGGTGAAGAGAGACAGTTTGGTTCTTAGGTGTGCCATTTGCCTTAATAAGTACTTTGTGATGCTGAGATCACTCTTAGTGTATATTAAATAATTCACAGCATCACAACTTGCATACATGTAATATTTTATGCTGGCTTTCAGGAACTGCATTACCTATAAAATTATTTCTATTTTTGTTCACGAAGTGTATGTTTGACTTTGATGATGTGCTGAAGGGGGCTCATTAAATTACTAATGTAACTATTAAAGCTATTAAATTACCAATTTTGAGGGATCAATTCAAAGCACATTGAGATAAGCATAAATCCAAAGCACATCAAGTGTCTCTTCACTTCAATGACCCTCCTATGTGGCTCTGAATGTTGAAATCTCTTCCTTCTGACAGTATTAACCCTCCCTTGCCAAAACGCTGAAGTAGTTATTCCTAGGGCTCATGAAGCATTCTGTTTGGTAGTACATAATGAGGGGGGGAAGAATGCTTTGTTTGTGTTTACTTTGCTCCCTAAGCTTCCTGACAATATGCTTATTTTTATTCACATTGTCACTATGTTTTCCCATGAAAAAATATTTATACTTCAGAGGAAATGTTTCAGTAACATATATCAGGCAAGAACATGTATCAGGCAATGTGTTCACTTCCCTTCCCTTTATTATGAGAAAGCAATTTTGCTTACATGAGAAAGTAAATAAATAGATTCCCTAGAGATGCCTGGGAAGGGGACATTCTTGCAGAGAACCCGTCTTGAAAATATTGGTAGCATGTCACTGTGCTAGATGACCTGTAAACATTTCATTTGTAACTGCAAGAAATTAATACATCAGAGACTTATTGTTTCCTTTGTTCAGAGAAACAGGCCATTCTTGTACAATCCTGTCTTAATTAAAATATTTTCTCTTCTGACAAATTTTAGTACCATGTTATGTTCCTATCTACATTGTTATAATGTGCATTTAATACATATGGCAAGATATAAATCCACCTTTTGTTAATACTTCTGAACATATAACAGACTGGGAAGGCCAATGAGTGAAAATTTCCTAACCCCATTGACCACTCCAAAATCTGAGTAGGGGGCTGGACCTCCTGTTCCTTACAACCTGAATTTTCCTGTAATCTTAAATTAAGAATATGTATTTGGTTTTACTAACTTACATGCTTTCTGCATGACCCTGCAAAGATCTTGGTGTGGACAAAAGCATTATTAATATGCACCTGTAATTCAGGCTGGCAACAGCCCCACCTTTTCCCTAGGCTGCACAGAGCAGGAACGGAGAAAGCTGCCTGGTTGCATGAAAGAATACCTGCCTATTTGTGATACAAACTCTTTCGTCATCCCAGGATGTCACTCATTTCCTGCTTCTGCAGTTAGTCTGTGTAAGTATTCACTCATGAAAATTAGACTTAGCAGTTTCCGTTTCTTTGATCCTTTGAAGAAAACTTGACCTTGGGTCAAAAGTTCCTACGTGCAGACGCCACCCGTTACACTAACTCTGCAGAGTGCAGATCCTTTATACATTTGTTTTTATCTACTGGAATATCAGAACAAAACTGACTAATCCTGTAAGTGAAAGAATTAATTCTAGGACTTCTCAGTACACAGATGCTATAACTTTAAAATACATGACCAAAAGCTGCTGGACAGAAGAGTAGTGGTGACAGACAAGTGAAATTAGTCCTTTTTTTTTTTTTTTCACTTTTTTTATTTCTCCCTGGGAATACTTACCTCACAGAAGAAAATAATGTTCAAATCCATTTTTAACAGCTTGATCAAAAGCAGAATTCCATTAAAGATATTTCTGTCTTTCTTTTACTGTGGCATTCCTGAAAGGGAAAAGGAAAAAAAAAAAAAAAAGATAATAAACCTGATAATAAACATTATAATTTTAGATTGAAAATAGTAACACATCCAATATCAAAGACATCTCTTATGCTCCATTTTATATTGTAACACAGGCCTGCTTGGTCAACAAAAAAGTTTTTCAAAGTTTCAAACAGGTAAATTGAATATCTACATCAAAATACTAGCTGTTCACTCCAAGGCACTGCAGAAATCATGGGTAGATAAATGAGCTTTTGAGCATAACTGAAGATTGACACAACTCTGTTAAATAAAGATTGTTCTTGAATAATTTTCCTGTGGATTTAAATTAAAATAATCACCTTACATATGAGAACCAAACACCACTGTATCACAGATAACCAGCTCTTCATATGTTAGCTAACAGACTTCGAGGAGGAGAGTTTTGCCCAGCTTCAAGAACGTGACAAGACTCTAAAATATGAGCTGACAGCCTGATGACCTGCGAACTGGGACTTCAGTGTTGCTTCCACCTTTGGTCCCAAATGAAATTAGCTATAGAAGTGCTTTGTTGATTTTGGTAAATGGCTGCATTATTGTGGCTTGGTTCCCATCCCATGCCAAGGCTGAGGTTTCCCAAGAACCTAAGGTGGTACCAACATTGATTTCACCTCAGATGCTGCCCTAAAAGCAATGCTCAGTGACACAAGTAGCTCTCAGAGGTTTCATGTTAGCTTGGAAAGCAGACATGAAATACAGATTCTTCAGCTGAAGAGACTAGCAGCCTGCTTAGCTTTTCTAGCCATTTCTCCCTTCTTATCAGCTACATTTCAGAGTTGAATTAGGACTGAAGTTAGTTTCTCACAGAAATTCCCACCTTCTGTAGACACCCTGCACAAGACAACAGTAAAAGTGAACACAGAAAATGAAGTAAGACCTCATTCCACCTTTGTGGAATAGATAAGCCACTGGAATGGACACTACAGCTAGAGGCATGTCTTTTTATCCCTCTAGAAGTCCTTCCCTTGAAGCACATTTGGTACTTATCCTTAAGCATTTTAGTGGTAAAGACCATATCAGTCTTCCCTAACTGGTATGTTTCACACAGCTACAACTGCACCTTTTTTATTGTCTTCAGCCTGACTTTCTCCAAGGCAGGTCCTTACAGCCTACACACATAGGTCCCTTTGTGAGCCCTACAAATAACAGCCTTATCCCACAATGAAACAAAACCCCAAATAGTCAAGTAGTGGCATTAGCACACACAGAGGTCTCTAACTGTTTATATACCTATTTATGTGGTACTGTACCATTTATAACTGTTCATTTGTTTCCTCTGTACTGATGGCAGATTAAAAATAAATAACTTCTTTTAGAATACCTCTTTTCAGAAAAAAAAAAAAGGAGGGGGAGGGGAGGAAATCTGGTTTATCTGATACTAAACTCAGAGCTTTCTCTGTTTTTATTTCACTGAGATCTCATACATTTCAACCAGCCTTTCTCTGCTTTGCCCTTATTAAAACCCACAGACATGGTCCCCATGGATACATTGAGACTCTTCTCACTCTCAAACAGACACACAAAGCCCTTTTACCAGCTCATTCATAATTCTTTTTCAGAAATCATTAATTATTTACATTATTGTCCCATTAAAGCCCACTTTGAGACTCTCCTGCTTGCTGAGAGACTTTTTAATTGTTATGCTTTAAAATTGGTCCGGTTGTTTGAAGAGTGTAAAGAGATGATAGAAATGTAGTTAAACCTGATTTTCATCATTACTAAAGCCTAAGCCTAAAAGTTCCACTTCACAGGAAAAAAAAAGTTTCTGGCCTCCATCCCTCTGTGCCTCAATCTTACCTTGGCTTTCTGATTTTGAAGAAAGTTAGGACCACAAAAGAAAGGTTAATATTAATTAGCATTATGTTGCCTGGTTACAACTGCAAATTATAAACATCTTCCCTGTCACAGTAGTGGAGGAAGATTTATTTCTGTGATGGTCATCTGCACTCAGAATAACAGAGCAGCTAAAGCTTTCGTGCAGCTTCCTTATCTGAGTCTTGAAGAGCTCATAGCTGAAAATAAAGATGGCTTTATGTGACTCTTACCCCGTGTGCCTGCACCAGAGGGTATCGGTTCTGGCTGTAGCAGTGCAATTCCTTCTTCCCCCCATCTGCTCCTCACGCAGGCAGGCATTACCTGAACTAATGCTCACCCACAACAGCAAGTGCACCATAGTGCTGCCTGCAGACATGCAGTGAGGTCACCATAAACTGAGGGAAACTAAAGGCAGCTGGAACAAAGAGTAATTCAGTGAAGGCTGTACTTATATGGTCTGATTCTCCAAGGTGGGGAACACCCTTCAAATGGGTGGGAAGGGGAGGAAGAGGTGGTTGTTGCCACAGGTTGGCAGGTGATACAATTGCAAGTGCCCAGAAAGAATGCAGAGGAGACCACGTGGAATGCTGGGCTCCCTGGACTGCCCCTTCTGGGACAACTCATAACTGGTCATGTCCGATCTGGCCTAGGAGCCTCTTCTGCTATGGACAAATTGCTCTTCTAACATAACGACATCAAAGAAAACTCAGCCCAATTTTCTCCTCAAATCCACTCCAGCTTCACCTTTGAGTTTTTCAGTAGTGTAGGTTAATCCAGTCTTTTTTTCTCCCCCAGTTTTGTTGTTGTTTTGTTTTGTTTTTTTTTAAGATTATTACCAAACTAACAATATTGCAGAATTTAACCTCTTAACCTTTCCTTTTACTAGCCTATCATCTCTAGGTATTGGTTTCATGTTTCTGTAACATCACACATTTTCAGTATGTCTGCCCAAAATCGCCTCAACAAACTTGGAGGGATTATGTGGAAGTAAGTGCTTAGAAGAATGATGTTTCTGCTTTGTTTAATAAGGTCTTCAAACTTTTGCTTTAAAAGTTCAAATACTGGAAGAAGTTCAAGTAAAATAAAGAACAGAACCTTGGTTCACTGTTGCAATCTTTACTATGACACACCTCGCTTACTTTACATTACATAGTTGAATAGACAGTAGAAATTTTACTTCCCATTGATACCTAAAACAACATTTCTTCTCAACATATTTTCAAACCTTTAATGTTCCAGAATCTAAACAAATGCAAATGTTTTGCCCTTCCTACTTCAGTTTAGACAGGTGTGCTTTTTCTGGAGTCTCCCTGACAGATAAATGATTTTTTTCCTCTGCTGACTACATATACAAAAGGAACTGATGCCACGTGATATAAAGACTTTTTAAAAGAACTCAGTACAAATGCAGGCATTTGGTGAGAAGCTGACAAGCAAGTTCTCAAAGAAGATGGGATGCTGTGATTGCCACTAACCCTGTCTTAGGAGCACTCAAGACTCAGCTAAACAGCTGCTAAACACAAGTGTATGTACTAAAGTTCTAATTTCCTATGCTACCCAAGCAGGGAAAACTTTTGCCTTTTTCTTATTCCTCTTTTCTGAGAGCTGCAAAAGTGCTGGGCTGGGTATGGCCCACTGCTTCTCCCCCAGAGGAACTCAACAACTGCAAGGAACAGAAGGGGCTCTCTAACTTCAGCCTCCTACTCATCTCTTTGGAGCCACGTCCTTCATAACCAGCCCCTCTTGTATCCAGATCTCTACATGCCTTTGCACTCTGTACTGATTACAAATTTCATTCATGTAATGCAGAGACCCATTAATAATTTAAGATTAAAAAGGAACCCAAGGGGAGCAACATTTCATTTTTGCTCATGCAATAGAGGTTACTTTGCTAGTACGTCAACTCAAGTTATCTTTGTGCATGCTACGTTAATTCAGTAAATTGCTTTTCAAACAAAGTGCATTCAGAAAGTGCCTGAAGAATCTATATGAAAGTTTAA
Organism: Patagioenas fasciata; assembly: GCF_037038585.1. NCBI lineage: Eukaryota > Metazoa > Chordata > Aves > Columbiformes > Columbidae > Patagioenas > Patagioenas fasciata. Next base: position 11,270,604 of record NC_092527.1, on the reverse strand, counting down.
TTTTTATGGCGAATGTACCAGATCAATACCCAGAAAAGGAAAAAGGAACAGATTTCAGTTTTGTCCATCGAGTTTTCAAAAGAGGGTGTACCCAGAATAAATCGTATACAGAAGCCCTCTGCACGAACAAGTAAAAGCCATATCAGGTGTAGTGAGAAATATCCCAGCACACTATTTACACCGTGTTCAACCGGAGAAATAATAATTACGTGTAACGGTATTGAACAGCTCTCCAGCGTTGCAGCGGGACCGCCCGCACACCCGAAAGAGCTGTCAGCATTTTCCACCTTACCGGGGAAGGGAACGGGATGCCACGCCGGGCTAGGGAGGTGCCGGGTCTCCGCAGGGCCCGGACGCAGCGATCCCGCTCAGCGGCCCAGAGGAGCCGGGGGCTCCTGTCGGGATCTGTCCCCGGTCCGCTGGGCACCACCACCCCGAGCCCCGCGGTCCCTAAGCCGCCCGCCGCTCCTTCCTCGGCGGCTGCCGGCGCCTTCTGCCCCGTAGCTTCCCGCTCCCCTCGGGTGCACCGCAGCTTGCCAGCCCGTCCGGCACCAAACCCGCTGGGTCACCCGCGTCCCGACGCGCCCGCCCCGGAGAGACTCGGGCAGCGCCTGACAGCAGCACCCGCCCGGCCCGCGGAGCGCGACCGGGGCCGCGCGTCTCACCTGAGCGCAGCGCGAAACACGCTGGGGAAAGGGTAAAAGAGCCAGCCGCCGGCACCACCACCGCCGCCGCCGCCGCGCTCTGCCCGGCGCGGCCCGCCTCCTCAGCGATGCGGTGCGGTGCGGTGCGGTGCGGCCCGCCCTGCCCTGCCCGGCCGGCGGGGCGGGGAGCGGAGCGGCCGGCGCGCCCCAGCCAACCGACCAGCCCCCTGGGGCGGGCTCCCCCGAGCCGTCACGTGAGCGCGCTCGAGCACGCGGTGCCGTTACGACCGTTGCAGCCGCTACAGCCGCGCGCGGCGGGGGGGGGGGGGCGGGGAGGGGCGGCACTGCGCTCCGCGGTGCCGCGAGCCGCTGCTCAGGTGAGGTGCGACGGCTCCGCAGCCGTGAACCCCGCGGGGCTGCTCGCCGCCCGTCCTGCCCTCGGGAAAAACCGTTTCCAGGAATTGAGGGGCTGCCGAGGCAGGAAATCCTGCGGGTCCCGGTGAGAGGGGCCAGGCTCAAGCGTCCCCGCAGCGCGGAGGTCCCGTGTCCCCCTGCGGTACGGGTGGCAAGGACACCCGCGCTGTATGTAAGCACACGCGTGATGAAATGTTGCATCTGATCGCGGGATCAGCGTCTGTATGTTCCAAAGGAGTGTGTATATTTGCGTGTGTAACATTTCTGTCTGTTGTGTAAATTACACTGAACTGTTCACTCACTTTCCCCACAAAGAATTTTTCAGGCTGAATCGCAGCTAAAAAGCAACGTTCAGCCTGTTTTCCTACCAGGATGCTTCTCATTTATATTGTCCTCAGGGTGTCTGACCTCGGTATCAATGGTACACCAACAGAACTCTTCAAAGAGAACAATAGTAGGAAGTCATAAGTAATGCAGTGTTGTATGATATTTTAAAGGCTTGTAGAGCCCATTGCTGAAATACTTAGGTGAAGTCTGAGGAATGGCCCAGTAGCCTGGTATTAAAAGTATTCTCTGCTTGCTTGATGTCTTGGACTTGATTTTCAGCCCTGGGCCTTATTGTTGGTGGATTTAGGAGGAGTTCGAAGGACTGTGGAGGCCAGGTATTCAGCAGTTACCAGTGTTCCAAGTCACTCAGCAGTGACATTTAACGTTGGTTATGGAGGGTTTCTGACAGCGTAGCTCTTCTAGGCTGAAGAAAAAGTGATACAGCGCCTGAAGTCAGCAGGAGCTGGCAGCATTGCAGGTAGAGACAGGCTGGGCTTGCTGTCAAAATGCTCTCCCATTTGCATGGCAGAGGTCAGAAATCCTGTTAAGAACTAATGAATCTAGCCCCTAGATCATGAAAATCAGAACAAAAGCAGAGTTCATTGAATTTGCTTTCTTTTTTTGGATACTTTACATTTCATGTGCTTTTTCCTGTGGAGTCATGAAGGCCTGAAATGTGCCTGCTCTATACAATATCAATACTGCTGTATACATGCATACTGAATCAATACATGCTGTAGCAATATGCTGAACTGTGCAGCAGGGTGAATTAGCCTGTGTGGAACTCCATGTTTGCCATGGATATACGGCCTTCAGCACATAAATAATTGCTTTAAAACTGTCAAGCACCAGCATACCTGGTGCTTTAACTTTGTAAAATAAATGTGGTAGTATAATCACAGAATTCCAGGACCTGGGCCTTTAAAATAAATGACAGTTGATATTGTTAAGGGAGGAAAAAAAAAAAAAGGCATTAAGAATGTGGCTAAATTTTAAGAATTTAAATAAATCCTGAAATAAAATGACCTTTGTTGCATGTGGCCAGGGTTTACGGTTACGATTAGGCCTTAGGGTCATGGTCAGCGTCAGGGTTAGGGTTTAGGGTTAGGGTTTGTGTTAAGATTAGGAGTTAGGGTTAGGGTTAGGGTTAGGGTCAGAGTTAGTCATTAGGGTTAGGGGTTAGGGTTAGGGGAAAGAAAGGTTGCTGGGCCCTGGTTACTCACTAGGAATGGAAGGATTATCTTGTTTGGGAAGAGTTTATTCAGAGTTCTGGTGACTCATATTTAGAGCCCCAATGAGGAAGCCTCCACAGTACTTCCACAGTATTTGTGTACAGAAGTGTATAGTTGTGCAATTACAATTAGTAGAAACAAACTGTCTAAATTCCTGTAACTTGTGCTGGGAACACACTATCATTTGCAAGGCAGTTGGAGCAGACAGCTGAGCTCACAAGGTTATAATCTGCGTCTGTTCAGAAAATGGCCTCAAACCTTGTATTGGCTGACATTTTTAGCTCTGCTAAGTAAACCCATGTGAGATAAAAATCAACCCACGCAACAGGTTATATAGTTCGCTTTAAATCAGCTGTGTTTTGTGAACACTGAGTGACTTGCTTCTATTTCATGTTATTTCCTTTAGCACTTCAAAATGAATTTAGGCTGTGTGAAAGGTTCTTGACTGACAGTTTTGGAAATTGAATGTTTAATCCCAGACTGGGTCCAGCACAAGCAAGCTTCTCAATGCTATCAGGGAGGATACTTTGCCAGGCTGAGGATAGTCTATTCACTTAATTTATCATGCCAACAAAGGCAGGATTTCCTGTTTCTTCCCTGCCCTGTAGTTACTGGGTCTAGGATATTTTTGTTGCATTAAAAGTATGCCTTGGATACTATGTGTTTAATTGAGAAAAAAACCCAAGTATTTAGTAAGTAATCATCTTTTTAAAAGTGTGATGACTCTGTTTCAGCCTTAAATTAGTTAGGCAGTAGTTTGGAAAGTTAGTGGTCTTTACAGCACACTTGCTCTGTTTTCACCAACTTTGATTTATTGTCTTTTTTGTTTTTGCAAAAAGCTCATTTATGCTTTTAAGATGCAGCTTCTTTTTGTGCAAAATTGCACATGTTGAAGCTAGAAGCAGAGATGAAGGGTGGGATATATTATCCTTCAAAGTGCCCATGGAATAGATGGGGAGAAACTATAAAGTCCTAGGCTTCCAGGAATGGATACGAAAGCATTCGATTAAATGTGCTGTTATGAATAATTGTTGTCTGACAGCTGTATAACTTTTATGACAATATCTCTTGAACTGAGTCATGAGACAAGCTGATACCGGTCATGATGTCAAGACTGTGATCACATTGTTCCCCATTCACAGAAGATACTGTGGTGACAAAATATTTATGGTTGTGAGTCTTTTCATTGCTGCTCCATTGTAGATGAGCTGTGGTTATATTATTCTGACTACAGTAGCTCCAGATGACTCAGGTCTTCCATTATACGTCTGAGTTCTTGAAGGATAGTAGATTTGGGAGAGATTTTTGTTTTGCAGTAAAGTGATACAAAATCTATTCTGTGATGGTTGGTGCATTTGCCTTCTTCAACACCCCCTAAACGTGTAGGATGGAGATAGACCGCCTGAACTTACCAGAAGTCCTAACACCTGTTTTCAAACAGTACCTGGAAGCATCAGGTCTCACTCACAGTTGCCAGAGCGTAGGCCTTTGTACTGTGGTGGAATAGGGAGTGTTTGTGCATGTAGTTCCGCTAGCTGAGCTGTGGTGACACGGGAGCTCATATGGGAGGTGATGATGGGGAGGGGAAGTGATGTCCCTGGCCTTTCCAGCTATGCCTGGAAGCCAATGGCTCATTATGCTACAATTTATTGAGGTGGTTTTATTATTTTACTCTCTATTGTCTTATTATTATGGCTGTGGTTACTGTAGCCCTTCATTGCCAGGAGCAGACTTCAGGTAGTAGCATTGCATCCTTGAGTATTCTCTGACTGCCCACAGCTTCCAGCAGGTGGTGGCCAGCTCTGGCTTACATTCCTGTTGCCTGTCATTTGGTGTTAAGCAGGTAGAACTCCTGTTCTCCACATCTCTGTGTGGGCAAAGATTGTACTGGCCTGATGGCTGCTTGTCTCAAAAGGCATCAGAATCACAGTGATTTAGCTACTGAGGGCTTTCAGAGCCTTTCTTAGAAGACCTTATTATGGCTTTAAACTGTAATACAACAGATCATTCCAGAGTAGTGAGAGGTTTTATTTCTTTTCTATGAGATTTTGGCAAGCCCACACCTGAAACACTATACACAGTTCATTGGGAGCTGTGGGCAGAGCAACAACTGAATAAAACATCAGAAGGCATGTTATAACCTTTTGCTGAAGGTTTACGTCATCTTTATAGGCTGTTATAAACATAATATTATAAACACTGAAGCAATCACCACTGTGAATCACTTTGTGTTCATACTAGACAAATCTTCTATGTAAGGCTGGTGGATGTTTGTTTGGGTAAAGATAACTGGTTTGGAAACTACATGAGAGAGAAAGGATATCACTGGCATGTTGTTGCAACAGTGAAATGTTTTAGCGTGAGCAGAAGTACTAGTTAGGTTGTGGAAATGTCTGATCTATAATATGCAAAAGTCATGCAGAGGGATTTCATTCCTAATTTTGGCAAACCTACCTGAATCTCCTATTGCTTTGGGGCTCAGGAATAGCAGGAGTGAAATGACAGCAGAATTCCTGAGGTCTAGTGGTTCTAACAAATGAACTTTTGTTAACTCTGCTTTGATGGACAGTTTGTGTTTATCCAGCATCAGTCAAAATGGTGTCCTCATACAGCTCCTTCTTTTTAAATAAAAAAGCTTATAGCCAGGTTGAACAAGCCTATGAAAAATACACTCCAAAGAACACTGGAAAGAACAGTAGTGATATGTAAGGGGGTTAGAGAAGACAAACCCTTTCCCTCTTTAATTTCTACAGTTTCATTAAACGTAGTCAATACATTTAGCCACATCCAACTAGTCTTATGGGAAGCACGAAATTCAGCAATGAAAGCTTATATGACTTTATAATTAAACAAAATCGATCCAGGCAAAAAAGGTTCATAAGGTAAAGTGTTAAACTGTCTGAACTTTGTCCATTCTCCAATTCAGGTGTAAAACAGATCAAGAACTGACCAAAAATTCCCATCCTATCCTTTTTCTACACAGTAACTACAGAGCTTAGGGATGGATTTACTATGAGACAGGAGAAGGGACTAAGTCTCTCCATTTGTGTGGGGCTGTGCGCTCCTGCAACGTTTGGTAGAAGGATTGCATCCATGTAGTCTTCCTTTGCCTAGCCTAAATTGCAGAATTTAATCCCTGCTTGAAACCAAGGTGGATGCAACAATGCATAGAGTGTGCAGTTGTTTACTCTGCCAATAGGGAGGATTTGCACCAATTTAGCTGCATTCCTAGCTAATCCTCAGTGTAACAAGCCAAGGCTTGTGATACCACCTGGACTTAGTTCTCAGCAACCTTTCACCATAACCTTTCACCATGCAGTGAATGTGAAACATTACCAAACTAGAACAGCTTTACTCTGCTTTGGAAAGCATAAGTGATCAGAGGTAAGTAATGGAAAGGAGGCCCATTGTGAATTAAATGCTGGTTAGCTGGAAATGCACATTGGGTTTAATCAAATTACTTGTTTGCTGGCACAAATTCTTCTGGTGACCATCAGCTTCCAAGAAAAAAGAAACTATTTTATCATCCTTCCTAGGTTTAGCACAATTCAAATGTTGAGTTCTTTTGTGTGCCTTCACTCCTGATCTTGAAGTTTGGGACCAGTTAAGAAGACGAGCACACTACTTCCAACCTTTATCATCTAGGACCAAACTCTTCTTGTGTAGTATGTGTGGGAGTCTCTCATAAGCATCACTCTCACATAAGCATAATTTTTGTAATGAGAGTATACATCAGTTTGAACGCTGGTTGCCGTGAAAGAACTCTGGAGCATATACTGGAGCTACCATGCTTGCTTCCTCCTACCCTCTGTTTATCCTGTTCATAAGTTAGAACAAGCAATTAAGGATATGACATACAACTTCGTTTCTGTCCTTACAAATACTGCTCACAGTACCAAAGGAATTTGGCCAAAACAATCCAGTGTGTATAATTATAGAAAAAACAGCGCCTTCTAATGTCTCAGATTATGATGTGCATGCAAAAATAGATACAAACATCCAAAATGGCCACACTGTCAATTTTGATAGTTCTCAAGCTGGTACTATATGTTACGGTAATTACGTTTAGTTGTTGAGTGTTTGAACTTCATGTAGATATCTTCTTCCAGATCTGGTAATAGGCTACTGTCCATAAAAGAAAAATTAACAATAAATAGTATTTTTTCTAGTTTAATCTGCTTTCTGTCTATTTTCACTTCTATGTTCCATCTCCCATTTATCAGCTAAAATAAAATGTAGGTGTTTATATAAATTTTTTCAACAAAAGTTTTAGCTTTTAAAAAGGCCCCAAACCAAAGCTCAGGTTTATGTCCTACCTTCTGCCATGGGCTGTAAGTGTTGAGTGTTTTCCTCAGAAACCAAAGCCAACATGGCACAAAGCCATCCCTAAGAGGGCACCGCACCTGAGTGTCGAGTGGGCATTCTCCTTTGCTGCATGTGCAGTTGGAATCCTTAATTTGCTGTTAGCTTATGAGACTCTCATTGAAGTGTTTGGCTGAGAATCACCTTTCAGTCACCAGGCTATGAGCTGTGGAGACCAGAATTGTCTCATGGTAAATAAGAAATGTCTACTACAATGGCAGTTGCAGTAAAGAGTCCTTGTGTCTGCACTCAGATTCTGATCTATTTGTTCTAGCAAGCTGTTGGGTCAGACAAATGTCTCCATATGGTCTGTGTTTTAATAGTTTGTGGAGCTGGAGAATAAAAGAAGATTGAGGAAGAGGCTTATGATTGTTGTATTACCTCTGCTTTTGAAGCTTGTGGTCCTCAGACACATGGTGTGAACTGTGAAGTTTTCATATGCAGGGACAGGAGTTGGACTCGATGATCCTTGTGGGTCCCTTCCAACCAAGGACATTCTATGATTCTATGATACTGCATGAGAAAACTTTCAGATTTTCTCTGCATTTTGCAGCAGGAGAGAGATTGAAAAGATGCCAGAGACATTTAAATGAACCTATTAAAATGTAAGAAAATTTAAAAATATGGAGAAAAAGAAAGGGAAAACTGAGTATTACTTTCAAATTTTCAGATTTACATTTTAATGGAAATACTTAAGTAAATAATGCCAAACTAGTATTTAATCTGTGGAGAGCTTCACTTGTGCTGGGGGTCTGTATGTCTTGATAGCCACAGAAAGGTTGTTTTCTGAATACATACCTGGCTCCTGTAAACATTGCATGCTGTACTTGTAGACTAAAAAAGAAAAAGCATGAGGACATTTTGGCAACCTCCTGCATTTTTTGACCAAGTACTTACTCTTTTCAGACTGAGTGCATATACTACTAAACTCAAGAAAGTTTTCCATTGTCCTTAATGAGATCAATCACTGTCAAAGCTCCACCCGTGTTTCTAGATATTGATTGCTAGTTTGCTAGAACTTTCAGGAAATATCAGAGTGTCTGAAGAATCATAGTCTGAAATATTCCGGGAAAATTCAGATGCTTTGAAATCTGAGAAAGGTACAGACCAGTTGGCGTAGGCAATGTTGCTTCTTGTTATTTGACTACCAGCTCTTAAGTAGGTGCACTGAAGTAAACTTTCAACAGTTTGTAAAGAGTTAAAAATATGTTCATAAGTACTTAATATTTTGGTTCAGCCATTACAAATTTTGATAATATTATGCCTCTTTGTCCCTGACATGTTTAAAATGTGTATTAATAATTCACTGAACTCTTGTGTATTACATTTGTATTTCTATATAGCTCAGAAACTGTGAACTATTTTGGTTTTAAGGATTCTATAAATTTAGTGATACATTTCTGCAATATTTCTGCCACTTCAATTATAGTCTATTATGAAGAACAACACCTTTAATTTCTCTGTTCCTTGTCCAGCAGACATCCAAGCACAAGTCTTGCCATTTGACTGACATACACATTTTAGAAATATTTCCTGTCTCAGCAACCTGAGGTCTGAAAAATTCTTGAGAACTTCTGAAAAAAATCTTGATGGTATTTCTATGTTCTGAAAATGCAGGACAACAGTTATGGTGTAACTCACCAGTTGTACCCTGGAACTTGCCAGTTGTTAGGGTTAACACAAGCCACGAGCACTAAAAAGGATCAACTGATGCTTGTGTCTTTCAGCACAGGTATGCTCCATTTCATTCCGTTGGGACTGCACACATAGCCACTAGTCAATACAAAGAAGATACAGGGGAAAATGAATTAAATCTGGCCACAAATTCTGAAACAGCAAAATAATCTAAAAGAAAAGTCCTGCCAATTTAGATGGCAGCAACTGGAGTTGCTAAGAGAAGTTGTATACGAGTTATCTTTATAAACCTCGGTTATTCTCAGTTTCCCAAAATTAAACTTCTGAGACACGAGGCCAGAGGGGTTTTAAGGCTGTCAGTGAATCTTCAGTAAACAGTCAGACTCGCAGCTTCAGGGCTGAAGGCCTGACAACCCTGATACTGCCACCACCAGCAGAGCCTACAGGGCATCATGATTCAGTTCTATCAAAAGGAATTTGAATTTGCAGCTGTGCAGAGAAGGAACACTTCTGCAGGGTCTTATTTTGAGGCTACTCTTCTCATCAGCAGGTCATAGACCATGTTACTGGTAGCAAATCAGTTGCAAGGACCTACCCTAGCAAGTAAGTCATAGATAGGAAATCAGTGTCAGTACTTCTGAGTATAGAAAGTTTCCTTCCTTTCCACCCCTGAATCTATTTTGGCTCTTTGAAATATAACATGGCAATCTGTCTTGTCATCTGTTCTATCACATCACTTGTGCAGTTACATATTGTGGCTCCCAAGAACAGAAAATACAGTAGAAAAACTTGACAAAATCCATAGTTAAAAGCCAGGTTATTTTAAATTTTGCGTTTGTTTTGCGGAAAATACATGACTTTTTCATTTCTTAGGCTGCAGTGGATCTGTGAGGTAAAAAAAGCTGTAGCATCTGTGACATGATTTGCTTTCTGAATAATTTGGCAAGGACATTTGTATTCTGGTATTAATCTTGACCATTAGAAAGAGAACTAAGAAGTAGTTTGTGATTGGTTACTGTAAAATTGATTAATAAATCCCATGCATTCATCTGAAAACATTTCAGTTCTTTAGGTTGTATTTCTGAGCTTTCAAGCACTCTTGTTAATTATTTATTGATAATTGATCCTGCTGGGAATTAAAAGCAAAGAGCACTGTTGACTGGTTAGTGAGAATAAGATGGATTCATATCTTCTTTTTAGTGGCAGAATGAGGCGATGAAAGTGAAAAATCCCATGGCATAAATTGGTGGAAATGTGAGAAACTGCAGCATGAGGATTTTTTGTCTGGAATGAGTATCTTCGATAAACTCAATGGCTTCAGTAGTTGCTGTATCACATGCCTGGAGAAGAGGGTTGTCATTTTTGCAACTAGAAGGTTACCAGGAAAGGAAGTGAGCACTTTTGTGGATCTGCCAGGGCACCTTGTCTAGTTTATGTCTCTCTCTTGAATTACAAATAGTTCTATGAGCAGTAGAACTAAGGAAGATCCAATTTCATGTTTGCATCTTCTGGGGATCCAATAATGTCTGCATCATGACCAAATTTTTCCTCACAGTTAGGACATTTGTTGGCTGAAATTGGCTGGATATTAGAATAGGACTAGGTGTGTGAATATAAAGAAAGTGTCGTGCCATGAAAGTCATCATTTTTAAGGGTTTCTTTTCCTGCCAGCCTGGTTTTCTGTAAAATATGCTATGCCTTACTTTTCTGCTGTGAAATGGATTAGGGCAGTGCAGGCTTCCGAGGAATGTATGGTGCTGATTTCCTGTCCATGTTCTGTGGGAATAACGGGCCCATTCTTAGTGCCTTTATTTATGCTGATATACAATTACAGGCATTGTCTCAGCCCTAACAGATTTAGCAAGACAGTTTCCTTCAGGAAAGATTCACCAATATGAATAAATGAAATGCATTGGTTTTGGAAGAATTAATGCTCAGACTTTACAAATGAAGTGTGATAAAGTCACTGGGGGTTGAAGGTAAAATAGGCTCTATTATCAACAAGGACTTTGCTGTTTAGTAATGCCTGCATATAGGGAACATTTCAGTTCAATTCATTTTAAGCCCTGTACTTACTTTGCTGCCACACTGTTCACTTTTTACCTACCTGCAAATCACAGGGTGACTGTTTAAAGAAGATCATGTGTCTCAGAGTGTGTGGGTGAATGGAAGGTTAAACATTTTGACTGGCATTCAGGTAAGTCTTGTGCAATTTATCCCAGAGATACTGTACTTAGTTAAAAGAGTTGACAGCCATGGGGAGAAGAAAAGGGTGGGGAAAGGTGAAGGGCAGGCTCTTGAATGTGTCTTCCAGTGTTGCATTAGAATAAAAAGACCTGGGCTTTGATTCTTAGTGGCAGCTGAGTCCCTAGGAGGTATCGGGATGTGCTGAGTGCTTGCCCAGGTGTTCAGGAATGCAAGGTAAAAGACTGAAACCTGGAACACCTCTGCTCACATTCTTCTGGAGGTGGCAGGCAGATGGGGAGATCTGTGACCTTGGCTGTATCCTGTAAAATCATGACTGCTTCCTTGCATGCATGGTCATAGAAGGGCCAGATATATTTCCTTTATGCATTTTGCAAAGCAAGAGAGCTTAATAAGAAAGAAAATCTGTTGCTTTTTCTGCAGTAAGATACTAAAATGTGTCAAAGATTTTGATGTTCATAAATACACGAGACAGCCAATGTTTAGATAGTCCAAAAGGTGAAGATGGGGGTGATTTAGCAATACTTTTCAGCATGGAGCTCAGGGTTTAGTGAGTCACTTCTAACAATGATATCCACACAGGTATCATTGTACAGTAGCTAAAATAAATTAGGTTAAGCCTTAAGCTGAGAGGCAGGGAATCTTTTTGCATTCTTTCTAAGATCCTGTTTCAATCAGTGAAGTGCTTTCAGCATACGGGTAGCCACTTAATGGCTTGCACAAAGTTTGTGTTCTTGCCATTACAACTGGAAATCCTTTTTGTTTATTTTGTATACAATGCTCCTGAGAAGTACTCAGTCAAGTGCATTTCCAATTACAAGTTCATCCACAAGCTACATTTGCTGGCTCACTATCAAGGTTTTCTTGTGGTGCTAGAACATTGGCTTTCCTGAAATGACTGGGTTTCACCCAATTTCTGTTCTTTCTGGCTACCTATCATGTAAAATTGGGAAGCAATATTCCTTTTCGTAGTCTTGTACATCCAAGGTATATAGGTGAATGCCAGTTTCTGTTATCTTGGAGTTCGCGATAGTAGTGATATTCAAAGTCTTGAATGTCTATGCTATTTCATATGATAAAGGAATGTCATCAGGGGGCAGAAATTGCATGTCGTGTCATTATAGAAGACACCCAGGTATAAATTCTTTCTTTTGGATATCTGGGATATATGATGCTTGTGCAACTGGGCAGTTACACATTAAAAACAGCATGGTAGAAAGGAGCCGATCAAGTAGTTTTGTACAGCCAATGTTTACAAATGTATATGTGATTATGAAAAAAAATAAAAATCTGTCAGAGGGAGAGGAGCTAGTGGAGGGTGTTAGCTGAAAGGGCAGGGGAAATGAAATTTCACATCTCCATAGGCCTTTGGAAGGATTCCAGCAGTGATTTAGAATCTGAGGAGAGGTGGGACACAGAGGCAATGAGGCAGCTGTGGATGGCAATGCATTCCTAAGCAGTTCTGCAGTTCTGTACAGGGAGTAAGAGATAAAAAAAGAAAGGCACACAGGCAAAGGGATGTTTAATCTGGTACATTATCCTCTTAAAAGTGAAGAATAGCCTGTGCTCTCCCTTGCTTTCTAGCTTGCTGCAGCAGAGAGAGCAGCTACCTGAGTACTTTTGCCTTCACAATGGACAGTTACTGAGAGAACAGTTGGGCTCCAAGGTCATTGCACACCAGGTGCTGAGAAAATGTAAATACAGTTTATCTTAGAAAGGCATTAAAGGTGGCTTGCACCCCTTAACCTGCCTTGCCCCTCCCCACCCTCCAATAAACCACATATCTTTGTAGCATCACAGAGGGAGGTCTTTGATTACTTTTTTTTTTTTTTTTTTTTATTTAGTTGAACGCAATAACTGGGTGCAGCACAGCAGAAAGCAGATATAAACTAACTACGGGAATAACATAATCCTCCTCTGTACAGGTCTAGGGACATCTGCTATAGTTGTTGCTATAGCGTGATTCTAAGGCCACTTTATGAAAAGTTCTGTCTACTCCAATGGACATGCCAAGGGAGAGAGTTTCCTGTAAATACAGAAGCTTCCAACAACTACTAAAGCTATCTTATGTAGAATTCAATTTAGGATTTCATAGCCATCAGTTTCCTTACAACTGCCTTATCCTGTACAGTCATTAAAACACATATGTTTTGCAGATGCTGGCAGAGTTTTCAAATGTGTAAAGCAAAGTGGAAAAAGAACCATTTACCCTTAATGTAAACAATCTTTCTTCTTGGAATAAGGCACTTTTCTCCAAATTTACTGGCTCGTTGCCAGTGGCACTCATGCTGCCTTCTTTCTGAAAAGTGTGGAACACCTGTCCTTTGAAAATCCAGTCTTTTCAAGATGTCTCACATTTGCAATCCCAGAATTAAGACACTCTTCAGAATCCCAGCTGTTATCTTTACTTAGCCCAGGTGAACCCACATTGCACCATAGGGAATTTCCTTATCATTAATTTCCCATTAAGTCTTATATGTCTCTCAGACAAAGCTCTTATTATTGTTCTATTCCATATTAAAATAAAAAAAACACATTAGCTAAACATAAGGCAGTGCTCACAAATCTAGAATGAACATGGCAGTTTGACTCCATAAACTTGAAATCACATTCCAAATCCAGTTTTTCCCAAATTGTACTCTATAAAGCAGCGTGTAATTTCCTTACTTACACATTTTGTATGTTGTAATCCTGGGCAGAAATAATGTCACCTGGAAAGAACCTGCTTCATAATAATGACAAAAAGAACTCTTGCAGCAATAGGTCAGAAAACACTTGTGGCTGTGGGGATCTCTTATCAACCTTATTTTTTCTCAGTATTATTAATCTGGATAAAGCTAATTAAACATCTTGGATGCACTGGAGATATATAAAACACATATATGTCTTGTACCTTTAGTAGCCTTGTATAGCTTCTCCCTTGCTTAATTACTGAGACTAAAGTATAATCCTTCAGACTCACAGAACTCATTTTTATGCAAAATAGGGAATTACTCTGAGTCCAGGAGCAGAATGAGTGAAATACAGTCCTACTCCCATAAACCATGCTCTTTGGGATCCATTGGAAACAGAAATGGCAGACTGAGAAGAAGATAGTTTATACTTTCCTTGAGATGCAGGTCTTGCATCTAATTCTGTTAGGACTTAAGATCACCATCTTCTGTCTCTGTCATAGTGAACAGGCTGTTTGAAAGAAGAATTCCGAATCTGGTCATATAATTTTCGTCCACCACAAGGCCCGGTGGTGTGATCCCTTGATACTGATACAGTCACTAATTCCTGTCTGTGATTCTTAGGTTTTATCCTGTATGCCTGGCTCTGTCAGTTTTTGTATATGTACGTACATGTTCTACATATGGCTATATGGAATATCCTGCTGTTTTCATTTGTGGTTCCACTACACAGACAGTTGTGTAGAAACAGACATACCATAAGACCACAACTGCATTAAGCCTTTAAGGGAAACCAAATGGAAAGTCATAGGTCAGTGAACAGGCAGTGGAAAATTTAGCTAAATTATCAGGGCAGAGCTTGAGCTTTGTGAAATATAGTGTGTAGCAGCAGATGGCAACTTGAGCCAAAACAAACAAACAAACAAACAAACAAAAAACCACAAAACATTTAAAGCAATTGTGTAAAGGAAGAATAGATCTGCACACAAAGACTTAGTTGCTTCCTGGAAAAAAAACATCATCATTGCCACACTTTTCATGTGCTGATTTCTATCACTGTACTGTGGCTGTGCAGGTGTGCCATAAATAATTCCTGACCTCGCACAACCCTTGCAGCAAAGTAGTCTGCAGTCTGTTTGAGGCTGGAAGGAAGCTCCACTGTGTGGCTGCAGAGCTGTGGCCCTCACAGTGCCAGGCTGGTCACTAGCACATGTGAGAACAGCCTTGGCTGTTTGGACCTGTACCAGCAGAGAGTGCATGTTGCCTTCTCCTGTCTGTGCCTCTTGCAATAAGAGAGGTCCAATGGAGGAGATGTTGAAATAAGCAGCTCCATGCCCTCTGAGAATTTCCTCTGTACAACAAAGATCACTCAGTCAAATTCAGCAGACTTAAGAGAACAAATTGATCAGTGACCCAGTTCTTCCATTCCATTTAATTGCTTTATTGAGCCAGAATTCCTGATACCAAGGGAATCCCTGGGGTCTGATAAATTTGGTGTGAAAAGAGGTGTTTGAATTAAACACTTTATGGATAAGGGATGCACAACAGCTCAAAACAACTTTGACTATTCCTGCTTCCATTAAGAAACTGCAGTAATATTTGGAGTCTGCCTGCAGGTTTTAAATGGAAAGATCTTTCTCTGCTGTAACATAGTGTTTAATATATGAGATGCATTGCTGATACTGTTATGTGTAAATCACGTTCATATGGAGAGCTAAATAAAGGAATTTCCTGCTCCCATCAGCCTTGTAATTTGAAGAGTGTCCAAAAACTGTGAGCAAAAAGTTTGTAGGCCTGTGAAAGAAAAGTAGCTTTAGGAGTGTGTCCTCCACACATGGGATGGGATTTGACAATTTTTAATTTTCCAATGAGGTGAGTGATAAAACTTTGCACTTGTATGAGTGATGCCCATATTTACTGAATAGTACATTTACTGGGTGTGTTTCTGATGGCAAATATTTATGTCTGGTTATCCTAGTCCCCAAGCATGATTCATTCTCCCTCAGTTCATCAACAGCCCTCCATTTAAAAGCCATTTAAAATTTTATTTTCTCTACCTCTATTTGTACTGTTCCCTAACGCTTAACTCCACCGAGTGTAGACTGTTGCTGGTATGTTTAGGAAGTAGCTACAGTATTATGAATGTTACTGTGAACTACTAATTTCAATGAAATCTTCAATCATTCAAATGCATTAGCAACCTTATGCATATAAGAGAAAAGTAGTTCTAGTTGAGTGAAAATAAGAAGTCATAAGAGTTTAGTGAGGTCATTCACACATATAAAGTGAATGTGATCCTGATCATGCTCAACCCCAACTTTTTCAGAAGTTCATTGTTCTGCCATCAAAAGCTATGAATGCATGTAATTTTCTGCAGTAAGCACTAACAAAGATAGCTGTTTGGAAAAAAAAAAAAAAAAAAAAAAAGAAGTCTGAAAGGCCCATTCTGCATTTTAGGAATGTGAGAGATTATGTTGATCTGGAGATTTCTAATAATTACACTTAACATTTGGAAACCCAAAACTTAAAGCTTCATATCAAGTTATCAACAAATCACAAATGCTCATTGTTGTCAGGCTTCCCTGTGTATTGCTTACAGCTTCCTCTAATTCTTCAGGACTTACTCATGGATGACTTATAACTCATGTTGGAATGACTACCATGTACAGTAAATTATGTAAGAAGATTGCACAAGGCACCTCTTTTGTGATGCAACTAATTTAAATCGTTAATCATAAACCTAGGGTTTCTCAGCTTTAAATGCCATATGCAGCTGTTATACAGCCAGATGAAACACCATCTGAGGAGTCTGATGAAGTTGCTCTATTCTTACTGGCATTTGTTGAAAGCCATACTCTACACATAAACCAAGAAGAGAACAAAACCTTGTTTCAAAAGTACAAGTTTTGTGTATGGGAAGGATGCTGGATTTTGAAAAGATACTTTATTTTAGCAAGGACATGTTTTTCTTTGGTCTTTTCTGGACACATGGCAAAACCTAACCCTAAGGGAAATCATTTGCTACAGCTTAGTGGTGTGTTGTATTGTTGTCTGACAAGATTTGCTTGCTATGTCTGTTTTACAAGCAGTTTATAAACCAGTCATGCTGATCAAAACCGGAAAGCTAAAAGGTTCTTAAACATTCAATGTGAAAGATGCTTTTTGCCTTAAAACAAATCCTCTTTCCTTTTTGTTAGTTTGACTAACACAAATGTTTACTATAAAGATGACTGGAAAAAAAAAAAGGGTAATCTTTTAAGCTGAAGTTGTGTATGTCAGCTGGAGTGTACCATTCCCATAGTGTTATTAATCATATTCTGGTCTATGAAACAATACTATGTTTCTCTGCATGCGGTACACTAGCTAGCTTGTGATTTCACTGTTTCTAGCCTAGCTTAGATTCTCCAGTGATATAAACCTTCAAGTAAAGCCTGTTTCATTCCAAGAGGTATGTTTATCACATCACACGCACATATTTTGTTTTACTGCTTTTTTCTGATCTTATGACATTCTTGTCCTACTGTAGGTAACTGCTGTACCATGTTTTTGGAAGGCAAATATAACAAACTGTGTAACTGTCACAAGCTACCACGCATGTTACAGTATGATAGTACAGTACCTTACAATATAGGGAATTATGATAAATACATAGGAGTGGTCTGGACTGGTTCCTAACACCCTGTATGTGCTGATGTGAACCTCATTAGCTAGTAACTGTGTCTATATTTACTGATATCATGACCAAAATATTTTCTTTCTCTTAGATTTGGTGCTTATGCAAATAATTTTTCAGGTAAATTTAAATCAGTTTAAAATCTTTCAGGCATTTCTAGACAGATCTGTACATACTGATTCACCCGCATTGATACACGGCTATCCCCTTATACATATTTGAGCTTCCCCAAAGCCAGCAGTACTTTTCCTTGTGCTGATCAGGAAGGGACCAAGTGTAATTGCAAAAGACTAGTCCAGTGTCCCCTCTGTACGCACAGTGACTGTGTATGCTCTCTGCCATTGTCGGATGAGAAAGCAAGGTTTGTTTGTGCATTATGCTAAACCTGTACTTTAGGCTGAGTGGAGGACTAATAGGTTAGACTGTTAAAGAGAGCTTCACATTATGATATTCTGTTACAGCCTCGTAAGACTAGAAGACATGTTGGATGTAGAGGAAAAAACAACAACAACAACCAACCAACCAACCAACCAAACAACACACACCAAACCAAACCAAACCAAAAACCAAAAAACCTAGGTAACAAACCAACATTTCATGAAATCTGTAGACACCAGGTATTGGGGCTTGCCAGTGAAAATGAAATGAAGTGCAAAACAGTTACACTTTTTTAATGATACTTATGACTACAACTATACTGTTTCCATAATTCATGCACAGAATTATGCTGAAGAGAATGAGAGTCACTTGTCTCAGTGATTGGGATAACACCTTAAGAATGGGAGAGGAAAATTTGATTTTTGTAATGTAGTGATTCTTTACTTGTGACTGCTGTGCCAGCTTTGAGTTACAAAATAGACAAAGATGTGAACCTGCCCCTGTGGAATTTATACTGTGTGGGGCCAGGTTCTCTAGTCCGGGTGCCTCCTGATGCTTTGATGTTGCAGGTCAAAATTCTTTGCTACTATGAAAATTCTAAAATGTCACTCCAGTTTCCACAGCAGGTCTTCCCAAGCTGTGCTGTTTATCCCACAGGACTGTGGGAACTAGTTTGAAGTAGTCCATGGACAAAATCCCTCTGGCTGTATTTCCTTGAAAGGGACTGGCAATAGCTGGTGGAGCAGTAGATTTTTCATGAAGAACCACATGTCTGCTCCTCTGTTTTGCAAGGCCTGGCAGAGAGCTTGTAGTTCTTGTCTCTGCTTTCAGCATGAGGATATGGGGAGTGGGATAAACCACCTCCTTCTCCTCTGTGCTCACATAGCCTGGCATAGAGTTGAGCAGTTTTCTTTCTATACCAGCAATACCCAAACTACCTAAATAAGAAATCAGGGATTTCAGAGAGTAATTGAAAACTCTTGTGCAATAACTACGTTGTAAGAATCCATTAGCAAAAGGAGCAGCTTCCACAAGTTTTCTATCAACAGTTAACTATGGTTGAAACTTGCTATTTCTTCTTTCTGTCTCCTGCTGGGTTTTGAGACTTCTTTGCTGCACAACCTTACTTGTCAGCCACTTGCCCAGGAGGCTTAGGCAGTGTTGAGTCAGACCTTACCTTGCAAATCTGTGTCTTGCATTGTCCTCTGTGTCCCAGCCCTCTTTGGCTGGCGCTGGCTCATTTTGCCTGAGGCTGCTGGTGGCTGAACTCTGTACTTGACACGGTGGAAAGAGGCTTAAAATACTGCAGTAGGTGCAAAAGTCAATGTGTCACTGTTGATGCCTGTAATTACCTTGTGTCAGTGTAGCGGGATGGCATGCCATGCTGTTTTCCTCCGCTGCAGGCCATATATGGCCTGTTACACTTTGATCTGCTCAGCAAAACAGAATGGATTCCTTTTGTCTGTAAACAGCAGCTGGGTGAGAGGAAAAGGTAATGGAGCCTGAAGGTATTTAATGGATTGGTGCTAGCTTTGAATATATTTGCTGACAAGATAACAACCCATATGTGTGTTGCTGATGTCAATTTGGCCTGTACTTATTGCTTCTAGATCACAGTTGTGATCTAGATCAATCTGCTCTGATTTTACCTTGTAAGATTTGATTCTGGAAGGAAAATGTGGCCTGCCAAAACTGGTGTGGTGTGCCTTCCTGTGACCCTCTCATCACACGTGGTATTTCAAGTATGACTCCCCTTGTTCCTGGCAAGAAGGACAGACATATTCTTCGATGGGTAGTTTGCACGTCCTGTTACTTTCTTCACATTTAAGGAGTTTCGACTATGCAAATAGAGCTGTTTTGTACCATTCATCAGATTCAAAGCTGACTTAAAATGAGCATATGGAGTCATATGGAAGGTTTGTACTGCAGTTGAGTGTCTCTGAGGGTCAGGGAGGAACAGCTAATTTAGAATAAATATTTGCATTTGAAAACATCTATTATTCAGCTGGGTCAAGTGACCATAGCACTTGAAAGATAGCATCATCTCGTCCTACTTCATCCCACATTTTCTAACCAAGTGTTCATGGTTCACATCTGCTTTATTTACTATCTGTTAGAATTACTGCGTTCTTATAATATATTAGAAAAGAAATGTATCTTCAGACAAATATGTGGTTTTAAAATAGGATTATAATTCCACGGCCTTCAAACACTCATGTTGCAATGAATAAAAGCAGACTTTCCTGATTTATGTTGCAGGGCAGAAATGGTTGTTAGCTGGCTCATGCTGTATAAAATGATATAGAGCAGTTCTCTCTTTGAGTACTAAATCATATACTTAGTAACAGGTATAGGTTGTGAATGCAAAATTCATAATCCTTACACTAAAGTGTAGAGTGTGAGACATATTAAAATTCTTAGCATACCAAGATGTGTGAACTAGATTTGGAAATCTGATAGTACTTTTTAACACCTCTTTTAAAGTGATGTAGATGCAGAATAATCTAATCAAGATGTATGTCCAACGTATGGAATGAAATCTGTTCTTAACCAAACTTTCTGCATTCAGGAACTGCACATCCATGTATTAATAGTTCTCAACTAAAGCAATGTACAACCCAGGTTTCTTCCTCTTAGTGGGCAGAGAAAATGTGAGGTATTTAAGATTTTCACAGGATGCAAATGCTGGTTTTTTTGCAAAATCTTTCTTTAAAAGTAAACATTGAAAGCAATTGCAAGTGCAGAGGCAAATGTGTCATCTCATGTGTTGTCCATTCACATCAATTCAGCTGATTACGAGTAATTGTAAACATGCTTTTGATTGTGATGGAGAGCCAGGCCTCATGAAGGTTTTGTAGATTTGCAAATGGAAAGTGTTTGAACCCACTTTTAGTGACAGCAAGACTGCTGCTGGACACAAACACAAATTATGTTCTACCCTCATGAAAATAAACATGTGCCTCAGCTTTAAGCTTGTTTTGACCCTGGTTGAAGTAGATTGAAACAAGACAAGCTCTTTCCTGAGCATCCAAATTAGGGAATGCTGGGGAGAAAAGCAGTTTTGAACATAGAAGTGGTAGGGGAAAAAGGCCTCCTATTGCCTTAGCAGAAAACAAGGAATTACCTTCATTGCTTTCTGCTCTTTTCTCTGTTTAATCTTTACACTGTTATCCTGAAAATCTTTTAACTTTACATAGTTCACTGTTTTTCCCTCTATCTGAAATTTCTGTCACGTAATTTCAGCTGCTTCTCGTTAGACATCTACAGCAGGAATCAATTGCCTAAATGAAGACATGTAGTGCCATTTCAGATGCCATACAGAGTTATTTGAGATACCCTGTATTTTGTGAGACTGGCAGGTATGACTCAGGACTTATGGCAAATCTTTGCTCTTCTGGAGCAGCAGTGGTTATGCTGGAGCATCTCACAGGGAACTAGACCCTTGCATTTAGTCCTTAACCTAAGAAAATTATCTTAGCTCCTTGTGTGCTCAGGGAAGAGAGAGGTTGGCACTTTCAGAAGATGGTTTTGCGTGCCTGTCTTAGGCATCTGGACAAATCAGTCATCTCCTCGAAGTATTTGTCTCGTCTTCTACCAGTGACCCTGGGTGACAAGGTGAGTTTAGGATTCTAATTTGTGGATGGCAGAAGTTGGTTAAGGCAAATCATTATCTTTGTGTGGGCTTTAGATATAAGGAGTTTGATTTAATAATGTTGCTGAGATGTATCACCTATTGGAGAACTGTAGGAAATCCTGGGGACATAACTAGCTAAAACTCAAGTGAATTAAAGGTGCAACTGAAAATCAGAATTATATATATATATATTTTTTTTTTTAAATTTTTTTTTTCCCCCTAGCATTAGTTGCCATTTAAAGAAATACAGAAAGTTTTTTATTTGTTTAATCAACCAAGGCAACTTTATTCCGCCGTGTTACTGGAAGATATACATATATCTTTTCATATTAGGCCATTCCTTTCTGTTTTAAACTGACTTGTTAACTGTTACCTGTCTAAAGTAGATTTGTTGCAGTTGTGATGGTCTGGGGATACAAATGGAGCATGATTTGTGAGAGGTAACATGATATTATCTTCTATTAGACCTGCTACTGTAGCAGGAGAAAACAGAAGAGCATTCAGCACACAAGCCACACCTTTATCTTCTCTGTTTTCCTCTATTATTTCAGCTCAGCTATTAAAAGATACTACTCCGCTTACAAGACTAGCCTCATTTATTACTGTCTTAAGGAATGCAAATCTATTAATAGTGGAAATGAGGTAAGGAGGTCAGGATTGTGAACAGAACACAAGATATAACCTTTAGAGTTGTCCCTGTCTCACTTCAATTAGACTCAAAATGATAAAAAGATTGCTTTGACATTCTAAAGCAGCACAGGAAACACACCAGTGCAGTTTAGTGTGATACACTTTCCAATGCCATTTGCATGCCAACAGCACAATTCCGAGGCTTGGCCAAGTTCAGCACAAAGCTGCAAGAGGGAGAAGAGAACTTTTTGGGTCACTGTCACGTATCCTGACAGATTCACACAGGATGCAGGGTGAACACACACATCCCATGCCCAGAGAACAGTCCCCGCACTGTCTTACGCTGCAAGTGGAGGCTAGTGGAGTGCAAAGGATAATCAAAACCTGGAACTTTCCCAATTATACAAATAATATACAACTCCTTGCTTAGTTTTATATAATCTTTGTGTGCTCTTTTAAATATTCAGGCTTAATTACTGATACAGCATCCCTCACAGTAATTTTAGGGGATTCTGACATTTCGAAACAAAATAAGAGTGGAAGCAAATGTATTGCTTGGCTTTGAATTTCAAAGCTTATGGACATTTTTTATGAATTTTATAGGAGATAAGTGACCAGCTTTTGGGTTAGATCTGCCGATAAAGAATTTGCCGCTGCAGAGACCAAAGGTGGTACCTGGTGAGACGCATCCTACAACAGTGAAAAAAGCCTGTGCAAAGCCATCTGTAGGATATTATATGTTAAAATGAGGTTTAATTAGCATGTAAGTGGCTTAATAACTGTCTGTTGGGTTTGAGATCTGAAGTGGTTGTTTTGACATGGGTATTTTGACTTTGGTATATTAATTATATGCAATGGTAGTGTTATTCCTTTCTGCTGGAAAATCTCGTGTATAATGGCCAGAAGTTGCTGAACTCTGAATATTTATTGTGTTTGTTTCTTCCCTGAACATCTTTGCTTGCTTCCTTGCATATGTGGGAACATGCATGCATAGTTTCTTTGTTGGATTTCTTTTGTATTCGTTTTGTAGATTACTTCATGATGGATGATGGTCTGCCAGTGATCTCTGGACCACAGGGTGAAGAACATTTTGAACCATGAACACAGTTATCTGTGTGCTGACGAAAGGCTGGAAAACATTATTTGTTTTGTTAAAATGAATATATGACATAATTTGCTGTTGAAAAATCATAGTGCATACTAGAATTTATTAATAAAGTGTCAAGGTGTGTAAGATAACTAACAGATGAGATAGGATACAGTCTGCTGGGAAGGTCTCAAATGAGGACTTCTTTGATGATTTTATGCCATATTCTTCTGTTGAGGTTGTAATGATGAGGCTAGAAAAGAGGCGTCCTACTGCACAGACTGTGAGGTCTGGACAAATAGGAATAAAAGGCCTGCAGAATCCTCTGGATCTCACTTCCCAACTGGGCCATAGCAGCCAGTGTGGGAGAGACGCTGGTGACTGCACAGGACCACTGTTGCCATGGGCCATTTGGCATCCCAGGACTCTGTGTACTCCAGTGACTGTTACAGAGAGAAGGTTAACCATAGTTCCTTATTTTAAAGGTTCCCCTGGGAATTCTGAATTAATTTGTTATCAAGGCAACATAATGTTCCTAGCCATACTAAGCAAAGTAACTGTTGATTAATGTTTGTTTCCTTTCTAGATCTCTGTCTGAAGGTCTTCTATAACACGTGATCCAACAGTGTATGTTATTGATAAGGTATGTGATGTTGTCTTCGTAACAACTTACAATCACTTTTCTTAGCCACCAACATTTTCCACAGTACAGATGTTTGTTTTGTCAGCTTCGCACAGAGATGTTGAGGCATGTCCTCACATAGTAATTTCATACATTAGGTATGAATTGCTTATTTTTTGTTCCACAATGTGCTGAATTTTTTATGATGATCATCAAGTTAGAGCAATCTGATACTACATGTGCTGAGATTTATGACACTGAAAGGTAAGTTTGCAAAAAATAATGAATGATAAATAATCTAGTGTAACTTCTGAAAACAAATATTGAAGTTAAAAAGTTGAGAGATTTATTTTATTTATTTATTCAGAGCTCTCAAATACCTGACTTTTATTTTTAATTTCAATGAACAAAATTATCTGTTTCAGCTAGTCCCTTAAAGAAAGGTTTGTATTTTAAAAAAACCTGTAGCATTACAAAAAAAGTGGATGTGGATTATTTGAGGACAATTACGTCCTGAGAGACTCAGTAAAACATGTTCTCACACTTGAGAAACCCTGGATTGGAACATGATCAAATGTTTTGTGATCTTATTCTCCACCTTCATATCCTAGTTCTTTAGGTTTATTATAATTTGAAGAATTTCTTCTGTCAATTCCTACTTTCAAAAGCTCCAGATGAAAGATTGTTTTCCACAAATAAGCAACTTGGGCCTGACAGATTGATTCAGCTAAGGCTGAGCGTCAAATTAACATTTGTATGTATTAAAAAGTTAATTGTTTAGATAAAAGATCAATTATATAATCAGTTCAGTTCTTTGAAATGGAGAAATTCAGACATTACTCTGAAAAGTATTAAAAGCTACAATAATTTCTATTTTAAATCATAAATAGAAGGTATGAATATGCCTTATGCATTATATGTTTAAGGGCAGTAGAAATATGTGATTGAGAGGACAACATATGGCATGTTAAAGAAAATGCTACTTCCCCAAAATCTGCTGTAAAAGAAAAAAATGTTTATTGCTTTTTACTTGGCTATTTACGTAGCTATTTATAATGATTTATATTGCTGTTTCCACAGAAGAGAGCTTGGCACAGTAGCTCAAGTACAACCCTTAAAGAATAATTCCTGCTGTAGAAAAATCTGAGTAAAGTTATATATCTTTAACATATAAGCTTTTCAGGTGAGATCAGTGCTGTTCATCTGAAAAATCTTACAAATTAAATAAGAACAGTAATGTACAAAAATTTTTAGGTGCAATAATCTGTGGTATTCTGAATAATAATGGTGTTTTGTAATCTTTGTTATTATTTCCTTTCTCAAGCCAGGACATCTAATCTCATTGATTTTTCAAAGAATGTTTCCTTTCTGGTGAAGTTTCTCCTTGAGCGTGTAGCTGTAGTGCTTCTAGATGTCATGAAAAACTATATCAGGGCATGATAATTTGTATGCAGTCACTCTAAAAGGCCACTGCAGAAAAATCTCTCTGTAGCATACATGAGAAACAAGTATAGTGCAGACTTGCTGTGACAGGCAGAGGTCAAACCACTGAATAGTGACTGCTCACACAGTTTATCTTATAAAAATCAAGAAGTTTTGATCCAAGGATGGTATGACTACGTGCATTATATGGATATATATAGCATAACCCTGGAAAAATCTGCTACTTGTATCTGGATTTGTTGAACTGGCAGATCAAGCAAGTTAAAAACAACTGGAATAACAGATTTTCATTGCATATATATAAACCTTACCCAGTGACCTCAGTCAGACAATACAGTGCAATCTGCAAAATTATTGACATGGTTTGTGTGTTCCTTAGGTAATGTTAATTGGCTATCTTTGGGAGAATAAATTAGACTGATGGCCAAATGATCCTAACACATAATCTGCTGATAGCCACTAAAGAGCTATGTGAGCACTTGACATAATGCACTGTCCTTCTAATCCATTGTCCTGTTCACAAAAAGTAAAGTTGAAAAGAAAGTTGGAGTTTCTGCAGAATCAGGCCTTTATCATGCAACTAATATGTTTTTCATATAGATATATATTTACATTCATATACACACCCATGCATTATTTTACATTTTAGAATGCTTGAAATGTATGATAACTGATATAAATACAATGGGTACTGATACTTTTTATGTCATAAATATCCATTGGCACAAATAAGATCTTTATCTCTTATTGCAATTTCTTGATAACAAATGTATCAATTAAAACTTTGTAGTCTTCAATGAAGTTCTACTCCTGCAAGATGAGAACAAATGTATTTGTGTGATCTACTGACAGTAGAAGATAACAATAGCTCCAGTGTCACTGTTAAGTTATCCACCATCTTCATCCAAGTCTGATGAAGAAAGATGTAAGAATCAATGACTTGGTGAGCTGGAAAAGAACTTCAAAAATGAAAGTGAGCCAATTATAGTAAAATTCTAAGAAAAGTGATGGATTGTCTACCTCTTGGTATATTTAATAAAGTCTGGATGCCTTCTGGAAAATATTTGGACTAACACCAATGTTGTCAGTAATATAGAGGTAGGATGGGGAGCCATATGACTGTATTAAATGACCTTTGACTCCTGCAGTCATGAACATTCTATACATCAGGTCAAAGAATAAATTAAAATTAAACTGGCTATTTTTATCCATATCACTGCATGTAAAATACTTGTAACTTAGTGATTCAAGGCCATAAAATTATAAAAGTGCCAAAAGCCTTCAAAATCCCACCATCTCTTCAGTGAAGAGTTCTGTACCAGTCACCATGTCATGACACAGCAAGTGCAGATAGGAGAAATGGGGCTGGGCACAGTGTGTGCATTCATACACGCTGCATGAAGGTGTGTGTGTCCGGAATCACCTCCAGGGTAGAACAGGACACAGCATGTCTTGGATCTTACTGAAATAACAAAGGTAGGAGAATAACTTAAGCTCAGGGATGGGTGTGAGTTGGAACTCATGCCTGAAATGCAGTGTGGATCTACATTATGCGCTTGAAGGTTCTCTAGGTTCTGGAGCCATTGGTGATAAAATCTTACAGCTCAGAATTTACAAACCACTGTCAGGCCTAATGTTTTCGGAGTAGCCACTTGTGTTTATTGTGTGTTTCACAGAATCACAGAATGTTAGGGATTGGGAGGGACCTCGAAAGATCATCTAGTCCAATCCCACTTGTTTGTCTTACAGCATTACATATCTGACTCTTTGATGGGCTGCAGTCTCGTGCCAGTTTATGGAAGATGCATAATTGCTTGCTGTCTGTTTTCCTTCACAGACTACAGAAAATTATAGATGGGTTTTATAGTGACATGGATAAATCATGAGGTGCATCTTCTTACTTGAAAATGACATCAACTCTAGCAGTGACAGTGTTAAGAACCATGGCTGGAGAATTACTGGCTGAAAGTAGGATGAAAAAGTTGTAAAATGTGCAACTATCCTTTTTGCCTTACAAAAGATATTGAAATCTACATTCAGACAATTCTGCATGACTTAGAACTAGGGCAGCTGCATATGCAGCAGTAAATTTGATCACAGCTCTGGGTTTGTTTGCTCAGTTGCTCCTGGAAATTCATCAGCATCTGTAAAAATGCACAGGAGTACAACAGATAATATCATAGTACAGGGCACCTTGTTCTCGTTCACAACCGAATGTTCTCATGTATCATCATCAAAAACTCATGGGCGTGATAGCAATAGCAGGAGTCAGAGCTTATCATAGCACAAACCCATGGTCTTGTGGTCATGACTAATAAACAGTCTGTATCAGGGCATGTGAGTCACATCCTCTACATTTAACTCTGCAAGATAAGTGGTTATTTGCATCATAACAGCTACCATATAGCCAGCACAAAGTAAAAGAAGGTATGAATTGGTCATCTTAACTGCCGCCAGAATAACATTTTCTTTTGATGTGCTGAAGGTGTCAGCAGAGCTGTGTGTAGGTGAAAAGTAATAGATTGTGACATGGAAGGCAAGACTGGGTGTAATTACTTTATTTAAAACTTATGAAATATGAAAGGTAGCATTAAAGCTGTTCACTTTCTACAAACAGCAAACATGTTCTCAGTCTGCCTTCATCAAAACTTTAATATACTTAATGCCAACTGCCAGGCTACTGGATTGGTTCTAGGAAAAAATATGACTTGTTTTTCCAGAGAAATTATTTTTTCATGGTGGCATGGATGATTTAGTAGCACTGCCAATGAGATAAACATTGTTCAGGCAGACTTCAGATAGCTCTTTGTATCTAATTTTTGGCTTTCATTTCTTAAATTGTTATGTATTCTCTGTTTTGTTTTTCTTGCCACTGGCTGGAGAACCGAAACTGTTCCAGTGACATGTATGCTGGCTGGAGGTTGTTGCAGCACCTGCCTCAGATGCTTGTATAACAGGGCTGGGAACTCAACGTTGTGTGAATGTCTCCTCAGTACTTTAAAGGGAATTTCCTCTAACAGGAAAATCAGATGTTTATCCCAACTCTTTGCTCTCCAGGAGAGTCCTTGGAGAGGGAATGAGAAGCTGCAAGACTGAACCATTACTTGATTCCCTTTCATTTTCTACATGAGTGTAGAGTTTTTAACAACAGCTAAAGACCAGCCACATTAATAGTCAATGGTACAGGTTCTTAAGGCATCCTCTGAATTATTCTTTGTCCTACAAGCAGTACCCAGTCTCTTTCCACAGCACTATGCTTTTGACCCAAGAAATATAGTAATGTAGAAACAGTTCCAAGAACTTACTAGAAGTTGCAAGTTTTTGATATCTTTAGTAGTATGTTCACAAGTTGCATATCTATACTGTTGTTTTACTCACTGGCTTTGCTTGGCTGCAGCTCGCAGACGTAAAGATTGTTGAACACTGTGCCAAGTATGTTTGAATTAGTTACTTTCTGTAAGGGAGCCATCTCTAGCCTTATAAGCAGGAATTTAACCAAACTTTCCCATAATACCTCAGTAAGAAAAAATGCTATTTCTCTGCTTATTCTCCAGCTGTAAGTTGCTAAAGATGTTATTTACAAGTTTGTGTATAACTTTTGCCTTTGGGAAAATTTTCATCTCATTTTTTCTGTTAGATAGCTGAGAACCATGGAAAGAAATAAAGAATACATTTGGTATCGGTTCACTGCTACTTAGATATTCATTTTTGTAACATGCCACATTAATTCATAAGGGTTGAGATTCATCGCACGAGCAAGAGTTGTTATGAATGTGCTTTACTGAGTATGTATTATCTCTTGGATAGATTTCATGTGCATAGATGCATATGCAGTATGTGTATGTATAAATTATGACTAAAGGATAGATGCCCTGATATCTGTTCAGATACTTGGAAATCCAAGGAAAATCATGTGTTCTTAGTAATATTACTTCATCTGTTTCTATGCCCTACAGTAGATTGTTTTATTGTTGTTATTCTACATTATGAAAACAGTGTATATTGCTTAGGCAGCTGTTGCAGGAATCAGCTAAATGCAGGTCAAACAATGACTGTCCTATCTAACTGCTAAATAGAAAATAAATGTAGCCTAGTTAAGCAGCATTTTGGTAGAAGACAATATTAGTGTTGGCCTTTGGTCTTTTAATAGATTTATTCTTGTTTTACCAAGAGACTACACATCAGAGAGGTTCCCTCCATGTGCCATCTGTTTCCTTGCAATTGGGAATGGTAGAATAATTTTCTGAAGAATTGCTGACAAGATGTGGCAAGGGAACAGTAATCCATAAGGACAAGATTTCTCATTAAAGTCACTCAGCTTATCTGTGATACAACAGCCTCTTGATTTACACTGGTCACCTCTGGAGCAGGGAGGATAGTGACTGCTAAGTTATATTTTTTATTGCACAGGCTAATGGTGACGTTCTTGACAGTAACTGGGATTGCTGTCAGATCAGTTTTCATGACACAGACACACTTATCTAAGTGAGATTATTCTAGTTAGACAGTTTATCATGATAACAGATATGACCATAGATGCCTCTTGACCTTAGTTACTTCATGATGTCTTAATGTTGGCTGACTGTTGTCATATCATTCCTTAGGCTTTTGCTAGGAAGGGCAGGCAGACTGCACAAGGCTCCTCATGAATTAGAACAGACCTTTCGACCTTTTGGTAGAGATCTCTTTTTTTCTTTTTTTTTTCTGTGTGTGCCTCCTGAGCTTTTCTCATGAACAGAACCTTAGAGCAGATCACTGCTTCTGCTCTTGCTGAGTAGCCAGTTTATGGCATATTGACACAGCTGTATATGTCAGCCAGCTGACAATAGTTTCAAGCAGACAAAGGAAATCGTTCTAGGACAATTTACAGATTAAATATTTGCCATAGATGGAGAGGGCAAGGAATGATATGATAGAAATGAGAGACAGAATTGCAGACATGGTGGTTGGAAAGGATCCCACAGGTCATCCAGTCCAGCCTCCTGCTTTAAGCAACACTATATACCTTGGAGGACTGAGACCATAACGGAGCGCACATAGGTAGGAAGTATACCCAGACTAGAACCCTAAGAGGAGACGTTCTCTTGAGTTAAGGAAACATGTCTTTCCACATTAAAATGAAAGATATGATCAGCTCTTCCCTGTCCCTCTATTTCTATATATCCATATTTCACAATAAATACACGCTGTCTTTTCAAGAGGGTCCTCAAAGTACATGAAAGTATAGGGTAAGTTAAGCCTCCATATAACATGAAAAAAGGAGAATCCTATATAATGTGGGGGGGGGAGGGAGCAAGAATCCAGGATTATCATGTAAATCATTGGCTGGAATAAAGGTGTTATTTCTCATTCTCTGATAAAGAGCAGCTGCTTTGCTCATGTTTTATTCTTAGTATATAAGGAGCCCTGTAACAACGATCTTTTCCTACCTTACTCAAATCTGAGTAAAGAAGTGTAAAAGGTAGTCAGCTTTCTAGCAGAATCACATTTAGCCTTGAGCTGCCAGTAATGCCAAGTGAATTTTGGATCTGGAAATTTGTGTTCCTTCTGGTTTATCCATTGTTAACAGGAGAAAACCAAATTAAAAATCTAAGGTTGGAATTTGAGCCCAAGCCCTGAGCAGACTAAAAGGTGTGCTTAGTTTCATGTAGAAATGTAGTTAAATGAACTCAGGACATGGTTTCAGCCCAGTCTGTGTGGTTGGAGGGGCACTGCCTTGATTATCCATGCTGATGGTTGGTGATGCAATGCCATACAGTTTCAACAGGAGTGACAGTCTGCTATTTGTCTTACCTGGCAGATCCGAAAAAAACATACTTTTTCCTAATGTTTCACTCCAAACTGCTTTTAACGGCAGTTATTCTGCTCTTTCCTTCTCACAGATGCTCCAAGGAAAATATGAAAATGCAACTGGAGACAACAAGAAAATCAAGACCACAGCACAAGGTAGAATACCTAACTGAAGCAGCTGTTTGGTAGATGAAAGTGAACATGCCCTCAAGGAGTGAGAGCCCCAGCTCTGTCATGAGGCACCCACATCAAGGTGTTCTGCTTTGCTTCCTGGCAATACACATTTGCTTTGTTTTTGTTGTAAACCCTCTAGCTGGGATCCTCTGGAAACAGGAGCCTAGAGGAACAGCATGGTTGGCTTGAAAGGTTATTTTGTTGTGATTGCTAAATCAGCTGCACTCTTCCACCAGCTCACTGTGTCAGATTCACATACTCATGCTCCAGTGCATAAGCACACTTGCGAGACGCTAAATTCAGCCAACCATCTCTTCACTCCTCATGGGCTGAGATAAAGAGGAGAGTAAGTGGCAGATACTAGAGGAAGAGACTAGCAGATCACAGAAAGCCAGGCTAACTGTTGAGTTCTGAGTCACTTAGTCAGAACAACTTAGTACTGCCTTAATAGTACCAAGGATATTTTGAGCTAGGTGAACAGAAATGGAAGATGCTAGAGTAGTCACTCCAATATCCCTCTCTCACAAATATGAAACATTAGAGCAAAATTTGGTTATATCACTCCAAGTAACTCCTAATGAAGCAACTTAAGAGGCAGTTCTAAGGCCCAACTGT
Source organism: Patagioenas fasciata (assembly GCF_037038585.1). Lineage (NCBI taxonomy): Eukaryota > Metazoa > Chordata > Aves > Columbiformes > Columbidae > Patagioenas > Patagioenas fasciata. The sequence goes on along the minus strand of NC_092527.1, from coordinate 11,239,067 downwards.
CTCTGGTGTGGTCTTTCTAAGGTAGTCACTGCTGCCTGTTTCTTGTTGGCTCTTCCTCCAAGCAGACAATCTATACCTGTGCGACCTTAGCCTGGAATCTCTGCTAGCGCTTTTCTAGAATACAAGCTCCTTGAACTGAGTTCATGACTCTTACAGGATAATAATACAAAACATCTTAGTCAACCCAATATGTCACTTGGCTAATACCATGTAAACAGAAAAATCCATTTCTGTTGGCTGCAGTATTGCCAAGGTTCATTAAAGGCGGTACACATACACTTGAACATACTGGTATCATGCAGATTTGAAGGACTAGTAATTTTTTAACAAAAAAAATGCAGAACATTGAATACTGTATATGAGGATGAAAGATGCATGGTTTAAATTGGAAGCTATAGAGGTGACACTGGAATGAAGGTAATGTGCCTAAAGAATGGTTTAGTAACAAATGATTTTTGCCAACAGTGAAAGGTATAACTACTTGTTTGCAAATACACAACTGCAACTTGTCCATAAATGCAAAACTATCCATGTAAATTACATATGGATTGTTCAAAACCAAATTTTCTCTGTGTCTTTGTTCACTTGCATTTTCAATCCTTGATATTTCCAGTGAAATAAGGAAACAGCCTGGGAAGAATATACTTCCTTATATGTTTAAACTCATAATTGCAAACGAAAAAGAAATTTTAAATGCTCCATACTTCTGAAAATTAACCAGCTTCAGACTTCTTTCATCACAAACATTTGATCACAGCTGTGTGTATAATTGCAAGTTACATGAGGTGTAAGCAGCCTTGAAATCATCACACAGGTGAAAGTTTAAGAATAGTACAGTGGTCACTGACAGTGTATTTATCATAATGGATCCTTTTGCTATTTCTTACTTGTCTTGCATAGGCAAGGAAAAGGCTGAGAATAGCAGCTGGTGATTTCTCTTCATCTCTGTACCTGTGTCCCTTGTCATGACAGGATCCTTATCTACATAGAAAGAGGAGGAGCTGCCCCTGTTGCAAATGTGCTTATTGAATCAGGCTGATGGTTTCATTCAAGAAATATTTGCATGTGCTTGGATGTTTTTCTTTATTTTTTTTTGCTATCTGCATTGCTGGATGCATGCACACACACACATACAAAGCTTAAATGCACTTAGGGAAAGCCCCCAAAATGCAAAGCTTACAGTTTTTTAAGCTGGATGGTAGTCTCATATTTGACAGCAAATATTTAAACATACGCCAAAAAAAAATGCATTCACATTGTCTTTCATCTTAATAGACATGGTCATTTTCATCTTGTGTTTTGTGATCACTATCAAATGATTAGGGAATCAAGCAGTTTTGAAGAGAGATTTACAACTGAAAGGTCACATGGCAGTATGGCAACTTGTTTACTGTTCTAAGAATAGTATAATTTAACATGCTTCTCAAGGATTCTGAAAAAAGGCCTAGTGTTCCTCTGTGCCTGGTGTAATGGCGTTGTATTTGGAGGCCTTTTAAAACACACAAAGACCTAGCATTATTTAAGCAAAACTCTCCCATCCTGGTGTTGACAACTAAGATGACTTAGTTACATCAGCAATTGATGTTGACTAGAACAAGCATTTAATGTTTATGTAGAAGGCTCTACTCATACCAAATGTGTATCTTGACAGATATGTTACGGTGTTAGCATATTAGCATGCATCAGCAGATACCAGAGTTTGGGCTTTGACAGCTGTTGGAGAGAGGAATTATAGCTTTTTATCATCTCCAGAGCACAATGATTCTGAATGTTACCTTTGGCACTTGCTCTCACTTTGATAGCCCAGGCAAAACAGAAGGTATTTTCCCCATGCTGCAGCTTCACTTATATTCTCCCAGTCCTTTACAGTGAGGAGGCTTAAAGAGAGTCAAAGTTTGCTTCTACCTGAAAATGCCTCAGGCGTTGTGGTTGTTTGTTTGGGGTTTTATTTTATTTTGTTTTCCAAACTATTTTCTCAAACGAGTGAGGCAGAGGATGTCTTGCTAAATAGTAAGTTAAGAAAAGATGTTACGACAAGCACATGTTAAGCACATCTTATTTAAGTTCTTGCCACAAGGTTAGAGACTTTATTTTGAAATGCACCTCCTTTGATCTTGCTAGGCATCCTTAATGAGTGTTTCTGGTCAGAAAATCTGCCTGTGCCAGTTTGGTTGTTGTGTATGGGGACTGAAATTGCTTGTACTTTGCATGATAAAATTACAGGGTTTTTAATGAGACTAGAGCTATAGTCTTTACTCATTGGCTTCTCAGTGGCAGCCTCAATCTCTTGTAGAAATACTCTGTAGAAATAAATATAGTGCCAAACAGTGAAAGAGAAGTTACATGACTGAGACAGAACATTTTAATTTATTATAAGGGAATCTTTCAGAAATCAAATCTATATGCACCCATGAAAGATACAGAATAAGGTAAACGAGCACACCTCCCATCAACTAGCCTTCTGCATACTGCTTAAAATCTTCTTTTTGCTGCTTTGGCAAAGAAGTATGGTGAGCTCCTACTGAGTTTACAGAAGAACAATAAATAATAGAGTTGAATTAGCAACCGTGATCTGAATGATACCATGGAAAGTACTCTGCAACTTGAGCACTGTAGAACTTTCTGTATACAGTATTTTCTTCTTAGTTGTTCCACTGGGTGGCACAACTCCTACATTGCCTTTTTCAAACGAATCACTCAATATTTGAATATGTTAAATTATTTTGCCCTATTATTTTGTGCTGGCAGCTGCAGCCTTGAGTTCTGATTACATTGCCTAGCCAGATGAAATAGGGTCATGTAAGGCAAGTGCCACTGTACTGTCTTTAACCCAAGACAAAAACTGTTCTCACACACCTCCCCATCTTACAAACTGTAGTTAGTTGACTTTGAATAAAATTTGACGTGTTAAGAAAACATGTAGCTTAGGACTTAGGAACAACTAAAGCTTTCCACAAACAAAACACTTTGGTTTCAGGAAAGAAAACAAAACGGGTCTGCTCCCTTTACGGGAACTACTTGATGACCTGTATTTTAAAAAATTCTTCTGAGACTCTCACGCTTCCCAGGGTGGAAGTGGTGAGGAAACTGTCCTGCACTTCAGGTGGATCCACCCACTGTCTTTATTAAAGCCTTGCCAGTGTCAAGGAAGAAATCTGAATGTCCAAACCCTGTCTGCTCAGAGAAATGTCAGTTAGAACTCATGACAACATTTCTCTCTGTGTGTTTGCCTCGCTGATGAAGAGTATCTGGTTTTGGTCTTCAACGTTATAAAATGCTCTGACAGACTAACAAGATTCAGCTGCTTCACAGTTTCCCCCACTGTTATTTGCTCTCCAATCCTCTTTAAGGCTTTTTCTTAAAAAAAAAAAAATATATATTTACCATATTCACCACCAACTCCACTCCAACAGGTAGTTGAGCCCGCTACAGTCCCTATTTCTAAACGCATGAAGACCTTCAGACCTTGGAACTGGTTGACTCCTGAGGTGACAAGGAATTACCACAGCTTGTCCTCGGGCAGAGGACAGATGGTGGCAATAACAGCACAAGCATCTCCTTTTAAGTTATATGTTTGCTGTCTCTAATTATGTGTGATTAAGGAAAGCAACCCTGTGATGTTTAAATGAAGTATTTTGTTATAGTGACAGGGATGCTGAGATATTTCCAGATGTTAGGGCTTTTTATTTGTAAGTCTGGTGCCGAAGGAAAACACTTCCATAGTGTAGTTGTTGTCCCTCTGTTAGTTCTTCCCTTACCTCCTTTTTCTTTTGAGCCCAGGGCTTAATGTTAGTGAAATGTGAAAGAGGAATAGGTAGGATGCACCGAGGTGTCTAAATGGGTACAAAATCTGGGAGAACTAGAGTGTAGCTAGAAGAGAACTGTACAAATGAAGAACCCCCTGACAGAACTCACATCTCACATGTAACTTTTGGTTGTAGCTGATCAGTCAAAATATACCTGAGTATCCAATTAGCATTTGTGCATTGTCAGATAAGCTGTAACTCTGTTTTCTACCTGTCTCTTGCAGGATGCAGCTGGAAATACTGCTGCAGGAACTGGGTCGTGATAGTAGGAGACAAATCTATCAGAATACTGTTTCATTAGTTATGCTGCTCATGCAATAACTAATTTTAAATGAAGGAAATGTCTCAGTAGTCAGCTTCACATATGTCTTTTGTGTAGGGTGATTTTGCTTTTATCTTTCAATACTCTGTGGTTTTTATTTTACAAATAAATATATCTGTGTTTTTTGTAGATTCACTTCTCTATCTCTAAAATCCCTTCATAGTAGGGTTAGCTCCTTTGTAACTATAAAAGTAGCAAGGCTGTAAAGGATATTCTATACGGCAGGTGACAGCTCTAGAGCAGTAAATCAGGATTACTTACTGAAGCTCATTAATTTACTCATATAAGCAAACTCCTACACCTCATTTTTGTGTCCAGAGTGCTTCAACTTTTTTGCTTTCTTTTTAAGCTACAGCTGCTATGCCCCCAGATCTTTTAACACATGGGGTAAATTCCCCTCGACTTCAGTGGAGTTCTACCAGCCAGAAATTTTGCTTCTGGCCTTCTTTAGGACTTAAATTGTGTGTGTTGGAAGAAAATGTCAGATTAGACTCAGGAGAAAAAGAAATAGAAGAAATACCCATGTGTCTAAACAATGGGCAGAAAAAGGAAAGTGGGAACTGGTGCTGGATTATTTTCATTTAAATAACATTTAAATAACATTTTTTAATTTGCTTGGAAATCCAAATGTGGCTTTAGCTTTCCCAGGTTAAATAACACTTCTGAAGTATTGTTTGGGACAGCAGACACTTCAGAAAAAGCTAATAGGAATAGAAGTTCTAAGTGTCATTCACTGCTAAGTGTGGTTGTGTCCTAAAATAGAAGATGTCATTTTTAGGAGAAATAAGCATGGCACTTTAAAAAAAACAGGTTTTCCATACTCAGTTTTTTTCCCACTTTGAATGAAGTTTCAAAACACAACTTTAACTTCCTTTTTTTAGAAAAGGGTATGCTACAAATATGAATTACCTTGCCAAAGAACCTTGGTTTCTTAATTGCATCTGATATTTGTGTTGCTTCTGCAGTTCCAATTACACTGAAGTATCCTGATGCTGTGTATGTAAACCAATGTCCTTGCTAGCACTTACATCTGCTGCATCTCTTGCTGAAGTGCTGTGGCTCTGCTGGGGGCTTGTCCTTGGTTAGCTTGCCCTTGAAGATGCCTGGCAGAAATGAGGTTCTGTGTGGGCTCTGAATGAGAAGGGGGGAAATGACACAAGTCACTAGGACATATGTGTCTATGCAGTGGTGGATGATGAAAAGGGAGTATAGGGTAATGCACATTTTTCAAATAGTAGCTTTGCTGGGTTGCCAAGGGGTTGCAGTTAGGAGATGAGTATTTGCCCTATGGACACTTGGAGGCTGTAGATTCTCTGCACTACCTTGTTCTTCATTTGAAAGCAAGACCTGTAACTATGCGAGCAACAAGGATGTTTGTGTGAAAGGGACAGGTTCAAAGTGAAGCTGTGTACGAATGAGAACCTACGGGTAAGGTGAGAGTGGTCTTGCTGGGAGAATAGTGAAAAACAGGAGATAAAGTTGCTTGTCATGTTTTCTCTATTCTTTTCTGTTCTTTTCTCTCTCACCCTCTTCCGAGAGGGAAAAGAGCTTCTTATCCCCTTAATGGCCTTTGTTTTTCAAAGTGCATTTTTCATGCTGGCAAATACCAGCTCTGAACATGATTGTACCAGTAGAAACCTCCTTTTAGTGATACAGTTATTCACTTTGTTTAGGGAACAGACGGAAACTATGCTGGGCAAAACACTCTTTCCAGGGGAAGGTGTGCCACTACTAACTTACCTTCTGAGCACTTCCACCTTCAGCTTAGTTTCTTTCTTTAAAATCTGTGTTGTTTTTTGAAAGGAATGTCAGGCTTTTGCTTATTGCACACAGCAATCCCAATGGCTGTAGCTTGGAAATTTACTTCTACTCTTAAGAAAAGGAAACATTCTGTGTTACATACTACACAGGACATTTTCTTCATAAACTATTATCTAAAAATAGCCTGTATCTCATCTAACAGAACAGCAATGAATGCTCATAAAACAAAGTGAGAGTTCATTATTATTTGTGGCTTCTCATTAGGGTGTGAATCTAATTCTTTAAACCTTAAATTGTTGATTTTTTTTTTCCAAGCTGTTTCTCTAGTTATGATACTAGCCTGCCTAGCTCAATGCATAATTAGTTTCGACATCAGAAGGACTTCAAATAGAACAGTGCTGTGAACTGGGTGGTCTGGTTCCTTTTAAGTGCTTGCCTACCACAAAACTGTTAGACATAGAAAGCATGGGTTTTTTTCTTCAAATTTTAACTTTATGCCCTTGCATGCACAGGCAGCTTTGGTATTAGTACTAAAAATGAAAAGCAGTAGATGATTTTAAATGTTTTTTAAAAAGAACATTGCTCAGCATCAAACTCTCGATTAGAATAACTATCAAAGCTCTTTTGGTAGATAGTTCCAGGTAAGAAGTATGCAACAGGGTAATTTGTATTGGCTGCAGATGATGAAGAAAGTACCAGAAATTTCATATAATTAAGAATAATTCATTTAAGAGAACTCTCTGCTCTGAAGTGAATCATTAACTTACTAGTGATCTCTTGGACTATTCTAGTGTGACCTGGAAGGAAGGAAGGCTTCAGATCCAGGAATGGTTGTCATGAAAAGTGGCTGTTCAGGATATGTCTGTAGAGTACGACAGATTTACTGTTAATGTGTAGAAATTTCTGCTATTACGTCACTAATACTGTTGTTTTTTGGACCATCTAGCTTAAAGCTAGTGCAGATAACTTTATCTACATTGTGCTTTTGATGGCAGGCATTTCCAAGCAGAGAGTATGTTTCTCTGCAGTAATAGAAGTAAAGGCACTTAAGTAAGTGGAACTACAAAAACAAGGATAGAGAAGTGACATGGTGAACCTTGAAAAAAATCCAATGTCCGTTGCAGTCACTCGGTGGCATTTAGATATCTATCTCTTGCGTTACCCTATAGAAAGCTTTCAAGACCTGCAGTTTAGGAAAGTACATAGTGAAGACTGAAGCAGGGACTGTGGCAAAAAGTCCAGCAAACAAACAGAGGTGGTTAATGTTAGCCGTAAAGGATAAGGAATACAGAGATTGTAGTTATTCAGGTTGTGTAAGAACTTGCAGACAGAGATACAGGAGGAACTTTACAAATGTTAAGGGACAGAATGTACTGAAGAGAAAATAAGCCTTGAATTATTTTGAATGATGAATTTGATGTTAATGACACCAGAAGGGCAGAAACACTTAGCTTTTGCTGTAGAGTTGGTTTGGGTAGGGTTTTTTATCTTTTTAATTAAAAAGGCAAATAAAAGTATTAGAGTTGTTGAGAAAGCAGACAGACATGGCAAGATCTCTGCTCATTACCTGGGGAGGTGTTCCAAAACCAATATCTGAAGGAACAAGAGAGATCTTTGCTGAAGCATAATCTTTAAATGAACGTCACCCCAAAGTACTCGCATTGGCTTGTGAATGCTCACAAAGAGTTAAATAATTCCAGACTGCTGAAGAACACAAGGATGACTTCAGGAAAACTAGTAAAATGCAGATCAGTCTCCAGAGGAATACACAGTAATTGAAGTGGGACAAAATTCAAAAAGCTTGAGCTGGACTGAACTTCTCCAGTCCTGAAGTTAGTAAGGTAATTGGTGCTGTATGTGGATTCAGTGATTTTCCTGTACATATCAGCTTGCAAAATGGGGATGTGAATGATCTAATGCCCATCTTCCATTTCAGTGTGTTCACATCAGTTTAACTACACCATAACTCAAAGAAAGGTTTTCTCTAGTGCTGTTCCCCAATGGCACGATGATACATGACATTAGATGTGCCAAGTAATACCTTTTTGTATCAGTATATTAAGTAAACCTGATACTTTATTTAATGAGGGAAAAGTATGGCTGAAAGAACCATGAATTCAAGATGTTAAGGTTAATAGGTCAAAATCTAACCTAGATAAAACTCTCAATGAGAGTTTTGCCTGGGCAAGGACTATGGGATTTAGCCTTAAGAGAATTAACAAGGTACATCAGGTCTCTTCACTGTTCTGATTGCCAGAAGCCTGTCTGGACTGTGTCCAGAAATACATTCTCAATCACAGCAGATTAAAGCAGCTAATACAGGAAATGATGTGTACTGTTTCACATTGTCTGTTCTATTTTTATCTAGGCAGGTACAGTAATAACCATACAGAGAAAATAAGAGGGGAAAATGCTGTATTATTTTAATCAGCGGATGTTTTTCTCATCTGCCTGTGTTCTGGGAAAGTAATTATTTTCAAGTAATTGTAAGCTGACTTTTAAAAATCCTGTTGTAGTTCTTTCTTCACCTTGGAAATCCTTTTTGATCTTTTAAAGCTGTTGTGGATTCCTCCCCCTTTAAAAAAATCTCATAAAATGTTTACAAGTCTTGTTTATATTCCCATAACATTTTTCATTATGCTTTGACAGCTTCACTGAAAAATTATTTTAATTATCTCAAAATGAATCGCACAAAGAGGGAATATGAAAATATAAATCTTATGTCTGACTGTATTTTAATTGCTTCAGCTAATGAAAGAGGCATAAGATATCTTACACAATGTGAAAGCTAAATTGCACGAGCAATATAACCAGTATTAGAAATGTGCTGAATCTGTAACACTCACTCTGCTTCAGTGGGAAGATATGGGGACTCTACCTGTTTTGCAGGACTTGTTTTCTGCTCCTGATATGGCAAGTTAATTTCAATGGGAAATGGTGTTGGAAACACCTCATAATTATCTCTTCTGTTCTCTAGGTCAGCAACACGGAGACATTGATGAACAAAACAAAGTGAATTTATGTTCCAGAAGCTGTGAGCCCCCTCCTGCCAACCTATCCACAAGAGTTCAGTGATGTGAGTAGTTCTTATGTGACAGTGTAATGTGAGTCAATGCCTTGTATATGTTATTAAAGTAAAATGTCCATTGATTATAGTAAGTAGCCTATTCCTACAAAAGGGTCAATAAAGCAAGATGAAAGTGGGCACCAGCAGACAACAGAATGATTTTAAATATATACACACAAAACAGGTCAAATCTATAGGTCTAATTAACTCTTGTCTGTTCCCACAATAGAAATTTTTGCTTCATCAGTTCCTAACCTTGTGATCTTTGACTGAATTTTATCCAAGACATTGCACACAGGCATTTTACTTTTACAGACTTCTGAACTTTCAGCTGTTTAGAAGCCATTGGTTGAAGGTGATGAATTCAACTAAACTCAAGGTTATGACAGAAAACCAGTGTTCAAACTGTTGCTTTGTCAGTGACACTTCCACCAACATAATGCAGAAATGCTGCAAGGTTATTAACCAACAAATCTCCACTCTGTAGTCTAAAAATATCTCCCAATTGGGTGCCTCAGTGAAATGCCATGTGTTATAAATGGCAAAGCTGATTTCCAACTTACAGGGATAACAAGGAAGGACTGCAGGAGCTTTGATATTTAGCAGAGTGGTAATGGACATGTTGCCGTACACGTAGCTAGCCATAAGTAATTGTTTCCCCCTGCTTAGATTAGATACTTCATATCTTGCGATAATGTTGTAAGTCAAAATCCTTCCATTGCTTACCACCTTACCATTGTCTTTACAGGGTTGTGCTTCACTCCCTCCCAGTTTTGGGGTAATAATCTTTAATAATCTTTATATCTCAGAGGCTTTTCCCCGGATTCACAAATATCATCTTGGGTTGTAAATCTGTGTGATTAGTGACAGGCATTAAGGGAACTCACTGACTCAGGAAATTTGTAATGATTAGGAGTGGCTTTCACTTACGTCAAATCAGCAGTGACAGGACCTTTTTCCTTCTGATGGCTGTTTTAGGTTCATACATTCAGTGGGTACTATGAATTTGTACAGCACATTGCCCCTTCTGCTAAGATGTTTTACCTTCTCTGTTTTCAACAGGAACAGTTTTATCCAGTGTAGTAGTGGGCCAGATTTGTCATTGGTGTAAACCAGAGTGATACTACACTCACTTATGCCAGCAGTTGATCTGATTGTATATATCTCTAATACCATGATACAGGGGCATCAAGCCAAAACTGGGAGGCACGTTCTGGAAAAGCTGATTTATGTGTTGTTCATGGGAGAAAAGATGCGGGCATTTGTAATTAGCACTGTCTTCTCACATGCAATAAAAACACGCAGGACAATCTCAATTTCTTGCAGTATATAAGGCAGTATGGCACACTGTGTGTCCAAGGTATAAAGTGTGTTCATACTCAGCTATGTTATTTTGAACTGTTACGTGTTTTTCTCCTAAGAATGTCTTTTTTAGTTCAGATTTATTTCTTTCTACTTACCACCTTGCAGTCCATCATTCTGTCACTTACCTGTATTGTGTTAACCTGTGTTGGGCAGAGTGATAATCTGACTCTGTCAATATGAACACCCTTGCTACAAGGGAGCATCACTAGCTTCCTCTCTTCCATGGCAATGTGATCCCTTGGGAGTAACCTCTCACATGATATTGAAGCAGGGCTCAGGTTGCTAATGAATTTTTCTGTTATTTTGTTGGTTAAAAAAAAAATATTAAAGTATTAAAAATAGAGTACATATATAAGTCAAATGAACAGGCAGCAATTTCAGGGGTTATGTTGCAGACACAGTTTACACATAGAAATCAGGGAAACCAGCTGATTCTTGCAATGTCGTTGCATGAATATGAATAGATTTTCCTCAACTGAACCTCTACCACGTTGAATTTGTTCCAAACTGCTGATTCACCTAAGGAATGTTCCACCAGTGAGCAGCACTGTCGGTATTCTTTCCGAATTTCAAAAGTACCTATGTATTATTTCTTACATTTCAAGGCTTTATAGTCTTTCTAGACTGTTGTTTGGAACAAACAGTTTGGAATTGTTATTGTGTGCTCTTGCTACTAATTCTGTTTCACCATAATTGATGTGTTTACTTAGCTCCCTCCAGTGACTTGATGAGCAAATAAGTTCGTGGTGTGCTATCATTCTAGATATTGCAAAACAAGTTACCACAACAGGCAAGTTCAGTCCTTTAGATGAGATTATATGTAGCATTCTGCAGCATAATGAGTAAATACTGTGTGCTAAAACCATTGTAGCATTTAATGAACAGAGCAGCTGAGATTTACCACGTAGCTCTACTATTATTTATTATTAATTCTTCCTTATACTTGGCAGAATTAATGAGTGAATTTGAGCATTAAGTAGGAGTGAAAAAGCTCCACACTTCTAAAGGAGCATTAGTATTTTTAGGAGAAAAAAGAGTAGGTTCAGAATCTGAATTAGTTTTGTGAACTGTATTGAAGATGCTCCTTTATAATGATATGCAGAAAAACACTATCTATAATCAGCTACAGACACAAAAGTATTATACAATGTATCCTGAGGAAAATCCGTGTGCTTTTACTGACGTTAGATGGAACAAATTTAACTGAATTGAGGTCGATTTGTGGAAATTTTACCATTTTTGAAATATATTTGAAGAACAAAATGATGTAGTTGTTTTTGAGCTAAACTGAATCAGGAAATGATCTTGGAGCTGAAAAACTATGGAGAAGGTTGTGCAGATAAATTTCTGTAGTATTCATAATAAGAACAGGAAAAATGACAGTATAAAGGAAACTGATTAGATAGTCAGAGGAAACTCTTAGTCCCATTGAAGTAAATGGAAGCTTTGCAGCTGATTTAAACTGTACCATTATTTAAATATGTCAGAATGAAGCTTTGGGAGAGGTTCTTTGTGTTTGTGCCTTTACCACTGAAGATGCATCATTAAAGACTTTAATTTTAGAGGATTGCATTTGCAGTGTGAAGAATTATTTTTTTACATTTCTTGATACTCTACCTCAATTCCTTAGGTATTTCAATATTAAAAAAAACAAACAAAACAAAACAAAGCAAAACAAAAACCAAGAAGAAGCCACACACGCAAAAGCAGTGAAATTGCTCTTAATAAGGTTCTACATGTTGAGACACATTCCCAGTGGTTACAATTTGTTATTTGTTTTCCTATAGCATCTAGGATGTCACCCTCAGGACCAAATTATCACTGTATTAGGCTAAAGCCTGCATAACAGTGCCAGCTCCAAAGAATAAAGAGAATATGAGAAGTTAGTGTACTAGTTCATGACCTGGAGTCAGGCTGAAGGCAATGACAAGAACTGAAATCCTGGCTAAGGCTTTTGGCATACAATAAAAAAAAAAAAAAAAAAAAAAAAAAGAAAGAAAGAATTCAAGAAATTTCCATTATTATTTTCTTCTTCTCTTTTTTACACTTTAAACTTTCCTCCTCAGCCCTACAACTTCCTCTGCCTTCAGTGGAAAAAGCAGAAAAAATGAATGAGAGGAGGGAAAACATGAAAACATGTTATCTTGAAATTATAAAAATATACCAAAATTGCTAAAAAGAAGAAATAATGCTTCTGCAGGAATATAACCTGTGGAAATGCACAGTTTCAAACAATTCCGGTGCATAGAGGTTGATCTCTAATAATCAGCCTGATGTGTTCAGCTGTAGAGCTGGTACAGTCGTGGTTCAGTGTGTGGTGACACACAGCAGGCAGAACAAGGACTATTCCCTGGCCACCTAGAAGGAAAACTTTTCCCAGTATGTTTATTATTTAAAAATACCAAAGCTGGATTTAGATGGTGGAAAAAAAATGTAGTGAGCATCTTGAACAAAAAAATACACACTTTCTTGTTAAAAAAATTACTGGAGAAAAATTATTTGTCTGGAAATAGCATGTCCTGAAATCTTGTGACTGCATCTTTGTTTCTTAAGGGTGCTTATGGTAACGTTGCACCAATTTTGTGTACTAGGAATTTTATAATATAAATCATTTCCTATGGGCCACATAATTTTTCACTGTGCAATAGAGTAATGCAAAATACAATGTATTCCTATTACAAATGGCAGCAAAAGAGTACGACTATTTCCTTGCATCATTTCATGAATTTTAACCCATTCAGTAGGATTTTCGTTTGTCTGTTCCTGTGTGGGGAAAGTTTTGTGTGTGTGTCAAGTTCTACTAGAAATGTAGTCACATATGGTATTTCACCATAATTGCCATGGGTCTGCATAATTTTTACCCAAGTTGAAACATTGTCTATAATTTCTTGTTGCTTATGCAATCTGTAGAAAATTAAGCAGGAAAAGGTGGATGAGAGAAGTTGGGTTTGCGCTGTGTTGTAATCATGATGGGAGTACTGCTCCTTTGTATCTCTGGTTCTGGAGTGAATGTTGATCTGTGTTTTGTGTTCAGTTATTGTTCCCAGAGCTCAGGAGTCACTGCAATGCCCACATTTGAGCTCCATATAGTGGCTACTTCTGCAGCTCAGCCTACCCTGCAGCTGCATGGGCCAACAGCAGCTACAGCCAGAGTGATCTTGGCATATTACTGCCCCTTAGGGGAATGCTGAGGACCTCTTTCTCTGTGTTTTCTGGCTTCTGCTCTTCTCCTATCAGAATATTGGTTCAGTCTGGACACAGCTGATGCTGGACATTGTACTCGTGCACTGAATGGCCAGCCAGGACCACAGAGGGATCGTAAGTCCACAGACAGAAATCAGTGGTATGGCTCTCTAATCCTTTTTGCACCAGTCTTAAAATCAGATTAGTGGTGAAATAGCAGTACACTCTGTGGCTCAAGAAGAAAACTGTTGTGTTCTGTACTGGTTCACACTGTAACCCCAGGGCAGCTGGTCTCATTCCTGCATAGAGTGAAGAACTTCAGTGGAAGCTCCGTGAGCCTGAACAGCCCTTATGTGTAACCAGGTCTGGGTCAGATGAAATGACTGCATAGCGTCTCAGTCAGCAGGTGAAGAAAAAGAAAAATGGGCCTCCAGTAGCAGACTAAACCATATCTTCTGTGTAAAAAAAAAGCGTAAGACAGAATAATTGCTTATAGTACAGTTGTTACGGATAAGAGTTTAGGTTTTGCTGTGATTTTTTTTTGTTGTTGTCAAATCAGAAATGTCGCCTATCTGGAGTATTAAATTTTGATCACTGAGTCAGAATGTCGGAGTCCTTTTGCTAGGTCCTCTGAAATTAGAATGCTGCTCTTTTGCTAGGCTAGGTCTCTCTGAATCTGGGTTTGTGCTGCTTATGTTATGGTTTACTCATGATTAGCAAAATATTAAGTCTCCTTTTCCAGGCAGAAATGAACAGATGGGGGAATCAGCTGATCTGATGAACCTTGTGTGTACATTTATGCAGTCAACAAACAATCAGAAAAACAGGGAGGATCGTGCTCAGATGTTACCCATTTAAAAATATTCATAAAATCACATACTAAATACACTGCCAAAGGGGTGGATTGACTGAGGAAAGTTTATTATTATATGCATTATTTATCTGCTCTTTCATTCACAACAGGTTTAATTAAAAAAAACCTGCAGTTTTTCTAAATATTTGTTCAGGATGCTGTTCTTAAATGTAAATGTGGCATTTGGCATAACATCCATGCATCTATCCTTTGGATTAGAATTTTAAAGAGAAGTAAACAAATAATGAGTATTTCTTAGGAAGCATTTATGTGCTTTTCATTTCAAGAACACCAAGTCAGCTGGCAAAATTGTGTAGAAAGTAAGTATCCATGAGAAGTAAGAAATGGCTGTGGAGCATATTCAGAGTCTCTTTGGTATGTTTAGAGTTGCAAAACCCAGCAAACTCCTCACATAAAAATAACCTGGACACAACAAAAGACTAAAACCAAATAATCTTCAGATGATAAGGTAAACCTGTATAATTACCTAGCCTACCCATTCCCCAAATAGTGAGTCATGCCAGTGTCAGGGGTGAAATGTCTCACAGAGCAGAGTCCAGCATTCGGAGCAGATTTGCCAGCCTTGTGGAGAGTGAGTGAGCCCAAGGGAGGTGTGAGAAAAGAGACATGTAGAGAGTGAAGTGTTCCCAGCCATGGCTCCCAGACTGGGAATGGCAGTGAGTCATTAATCCTGGATAGCTCTTGTGCAAGTTGGTGGCTATACTGAGACAGCAGGTCCAGACAGGGTTCTTTGGTACAGAATTGTATCCATGGAAAAGTACAAGGCAAGAAGAAGATGCCTAAAAGGATCAAAGTGGCTCAGTGCTACAATAATATTGCAGCCCACTTCAAGTTCATGTCAGTTTGGCTGGACGTTCCCATCACATGGGTAATAGAGGTCTCAAGATCCAGTTTTGCACCTGAAGTTCCCCAGATGCTAGCACTGGTAGTTCTAAAGCCTGACCTTGTGTGAGCCTCGCACAGCCCTCTCGAGCACTCAGAACTATAAAAGGCACATGTTCAACAGAGACAGGCATTTCTGTGCATCTGTGGGTAAACAATGTTCAGAGGACAGTGACCGAAAGAAGGAAAGCTGTGTTGAGAGGGCAGATCTGAAAATGGGATTTACACAACTCCAACTGTGCATGATATTTTTTCTAACCTTGAACAAGAACCACCCGCAATTGATTTAACACTGGACATGACTGGAGACATATAAAAGACATTTCGCTCATCTGTATTTCTAATTTCTTTGCATTAACCCAGCAGTCTTTTACTGAAAGATGATTTCCACATTGAATGACAATCAGGCTACATTGCTATTAATAGAATTGACGAAGTACACATCTGCTCTACCCTTCCCTCTTGCTAAAGCACCTAGGAGACAGCAAATGTTTCTGTTTACTAATGGAAAAGTACCTGGGCAGACCTCACTTGCCCTGGAAAGACTAAAAAGTGGGCCACAGGCACTTTCAAGATAAAAAAGAAAGCCTAGATAGGAGGCAGGCAAAAACAGCCATGAAACAATATAGAGAAATTTTAGAAATTACCTGTCTTCATCCTTGTGAAGTCCAGCCAAGATGAACTTTCAAGACAGCTTTACTCTCTGAGATAGCCCATGCCATCAGAAGGCCTGTGATAGAGGAAATCTGCGATTTCCCCAATCTCTGGGATTGAGAAGCTGTCTTTCCTCTCTAACCTGCCCCTCTCCAGATACCCTTGCCACTACACGGCCCTGATTCATTGATAGGGCACCTCATTTTGTGTATGCAAGGAGACAGAAGCCATGTAGAAGAACGTGGTATAACAAAAGCTGAATCTCATTTCATGATAAATGTCCTTCAATAACTTTCCAGAAGCAGCTTTCAGAGCACATAACAACTGAGGTCATTATCATTTCAGGGGGGAGAGGAAACTGAGGCAACATTTTGCAGTGCTTTCATACAAAGTTGTAAGTAAAATCACAGAGGCATCATTAAAAGTTACCAGGCATGATAATAACTGTTTATTCTTTGTACTACCTGAGAGCTGTAGTGATGAACAGGGCTCTGTCTGTGTCTGTGCAAGTGCTGGGTGAACTTACAAAACCATTTTGAATGTATTATGCACAATGGTTCAGTTTAAGGGCAATTTAAAGCTTTTACCAGCTTCTTCAGTTGTCTTGACTAAAAGCTCCCTCACCTTCCTGGGCTAGGTAAGACTGCAAAGATGGAAGTTATATGAAAATGTCAGAAAGCGTTTGATGTGCATATTATCCAAAGTCTCCCATGTTATGTCTCACTTGGATAGAAAAGTTTGCATTCAATACACTGCCACTCTTGCAGAGGGCTCAGATTAATGCCCAAAATGTCTCTTTTCATGAAAGAGTGTCATGGGTAAATAATAAACAAAATTTCCCTCACACAACAATTGCTGAACCCTGTTAACAAGTGAAAGAAGGTATAAGAATCTTTTGTCAAAATACCTCAAGAAATGGCATCTCATATGTAGTTGTTTTGTTAGTATATAGATTGTTTTATTAATATATTGATAAAAGTTCTCGAACTCATTTTCATCTTTTTAAATATTAATGTACGTCTGGGCAGTTCTGTGCTTGGAAAGCTGCCCTAACTCTTAGGCAAAATATGATCCAATGAGTTTATGAGCATCTCTTTGGAACAAATTTGGCATCACTTCACCTAGTCTCTCTCTGCTTGAGATACCTCAGTGCCATCGTAACCCTGGCTTTTGTAATAACTTTGAGTAGGTACAGTGAATTTTACAATAAAAATTAAATTTGCTGAAACGTGAATTTTGCTTCTGGTGTTAAAGTAGTTTGCTCCAAGTCTTGGTGCAGCTGGCTTTGTGAAGCCACAAAGTGTCCAGACATGTCTCACGTGCTAAAAAGGCCAAGAAACATGTCTTGATGAAGGCTACTTGGGACCATATCTTGGACTATTTAAATACAACTGAAACTGTGCCCATGCGAGGATGCTGTTGCATCCGGAGTTGAGAACCGCACCTTTTGATGAAGTACAAGACGTGAAGGTTTTATTTCCTCATCCACTCCATGATTCGTGGTCAATCTTTTGGATCAGGTGGCATCCATGTGAGTTGATTTTAACTGGGTGTCTGACTGACAGATAAGAACCATCAAACAGACTTGTCAGAAGCCAAGTATTGTCAAATGCTCAGAAAGATTTTAGGGTATGGGAATGACTCCAGTCCTTTTGTGAACTCGTGCTTGCACTTTGAACAGACACATCATTTTCTGCACATTGCTGAGGAACAGAGTCCTTGAAATGGCTGGATTGGTGCCTGTGTGTTCAGTGCAGGTCTCCTTCTCTAAATGGCATGTTTTACACTCTGGAAACACTTAGTGCTCAGCACTGTTGTAGTAAGCCTAGTGCATCCCAAAACAAGTGTCAAGTCCCTGTAAATTACAGAGTATAAAAGCTGTAATTTCCCCTGTTCCCCATGGGCAAAGTGTAATTCATACATAACATTATTTTAATGGAAATCTCTTATTCTATTCCTTGGTGAGGAGGCAAAAGGTAGAAACTATCACAGTGCTTAAATATTTCTCCTTGGGCATTCATATGAATGTTTAAGTTGATTTTTCATTTCATTTAACACAAATACTTTACACTCCCAGGGGAAATTATTTTCCATCATATTTTCAGTGTTATTGTCTTTCAAGGACTAATTTGTTACATACAGCCATTCCAAGGTGGAGGTGAAAGAGGGATGAAAGGAGAATGAGCTAAACTTCAGTAATAGTTTTGAAAAACAAAACAAAACAATCAAACAAAAACCCCACACCCAAATCTGTAGGAATTAGCCCAGTCTGCTCTATTGCCCACTAGGCTAAGTGGCAACTGATCTGCCTGCTTGACTCGTCTGGCAAACATTCGTTTCGGAATCATTTTCACAGTATTTGTCAACCATCCTGAGAAAACAAAACAAAACGCAACAAAAACATTTTGTGGCCTGTGTCACAATTCCATTTCATTGCAGTATCTGCTTTTTACAATTTTAAATGAGACCAGAATCAAGCTTAGTGGGAGTATTACAGTCATCTTTATCAGACTGTTTGGGATGGGAGTTGTTGCCATTAGGGATTACATCACTGTTTTAGGCAAATTGATCCAGATGCTCTGTTCATTAAGAATATGAATCTTTTTAGAAGAATAGGACAAGGAATTTTGTTAAAATCATGGTGGGCTGACAGACAATTACTGTATTTTTAAATGTGGGTTTCGTGGAACTTGTGGCTCCTGAAATGGACTAAAAAGAGGAAATTACAGGAAATACTTCCATTTTAATAGGCAGCTATCCAGAAAACAGTTGAACAATAAATCTTTCATTGCTCTCACTGGAATTAGAGCTGAAGACCTGGTCTTTTCTCAATGGAGGGGGAAAAAGTCTTTAATAAAGGGTTCCTCTGTCCCTTTATATCGCTACTTGGAGTTTATACAATACATACACCAAATCAAGGTTAGTAAGGATGAAACGGAACAGATACTTCAGAAATCAGAGTTTTCTGTGCATCACAGAGGAAGACAATTCTTAAAATCACTGGAATGTATGAAAGGTCTCATTGAAGTTAAAGTGCTGTGTAAGGGTATTAAAATTCAGCCCAGAGGACTGTACACATAAGAACCCGGTTCATTCAAGTCCTGCTATGCCTTGCAGTATTGTTTCTCAGAGTGCTTCCAAGCACATTTTCCTTTCTAAACATTTTCGTCCATTAGAAATTATCTGAGAAGCTATAGTTTGATGTATGCAGAATCTTAAATAAATCACAGGATTCCCACATTTGAACGTAAATATTCTTCTTTATTTTGCACCAAGAAGAGCTGTTCTTCAAGGAGATCCTATAGGGATTATGTTTCTGTCCAGACAGACCCTTGTTTATACCAATGTCATAGTGAACACTGACAAGTAGTTATTTTTCCGTATAATTATTTTATTCTGGTTACAGGTCTTATGAGAGTAGCATGTTTCACAGGCAGTGAGCATTAGTCCATTTTACAGAACACATGACTTCATCAAATAGAGGATCATCTTAAATACTACATTTTGTATTAGGAAGAAGAGCCTTTTGTTGATGCTGAAAATCTTTGAGGTTACTATGTTTTTACATTCTCACAGTCAGCTACGTTCCTAGAAAACATTTGTACTTCCAAGTATATAAAATAACTGCTTGATAGTTCAGATAATATATTTTGTGGAACTTATTTTAGTTGTTTGTTTAGTTGTACATGCATGCAATAGGTCTGGATGTTTTGCTGTGGGGTTGTTGAGGTTTTTTTGGGGTTTGTGTGTGTGTATGTTTTGTTTAGGTTTTATTGTTGGATTTTTTAATTGTTTGTTTGTTTGTTTGTTTGTTTGTTTGTTTTTTCCAGTGTGTTTTGACCAGCCTGAAATACTAGTTAAGCTTTTGGTGGATAAGAACATACAATCAGTAATTAAGAAGTGTATATAGTAGAGATGTAGGACAACAGAGCAACATGGTTAAGATCAACAAAATTATGATTTGTGAGAGGAAAGGGAAAGTGGGAGGGTCAGAGGGTGAAAAAAGTAAAGAAAACAAAGAGATTTATCATGTGAGCAGCAAACGCATCGAGAGATGAAAGAACAAATATCATCTGTCTGCAGAAGCAGAAGTTTTTAAAAGTAATTTGCAGGGATTTTTTTAGCTATATATGACAAAACTTTGCTAATCTTTTCCAAGTATATGCAGATATACGTAAGTGCTGGTTCTAGATTTGACATGTCTTTATTAAAAACAAAATGAAACCCAACCTTCCTAAAAACATTTGGCTCTGGCATCCTGGAGGGGTGGATTTGGTGGGCTAATGGTAGATTTTGAGAAGCAGTATGACCAAAGTGAGTGAGGTGCCTCAGTACCATTGAATATTTGTAACCTTCGGTACTGAGACATCTGGCCCTCATTGTGCACAGAGCAATTAGCATAACTTGTTATTAGTGAAATCAGTGATGCCTGTGAGAGTCACAGGGATCTTTAACACATTTCAGAATCCAAGTGTTCAATGTCATTTATCCTTAAGGTGCTCAAAGAATAATGAAAAAATTAGTGCGCTGTGTGGAGCTACGCTTCTTTTATAGATTCTACATTTATAGCTATTAATTCCAGCTGAATTCCTGTCAGCAGATATAAAAGCAGATGTATCAGATAGCAAAAGAAATACCTCTGCAGATATTTCAATTATGATGTAGAACTTAGGGGATAATAGCCTTGATGTGTCTCCTGTTTAATGAAGTAACATTCCTGTCAGATGGGTAATTGCTGCAGCAGGGCTCTGTTCAAAGAGATTTCTTCTCTCTGCTCTTACTCTGCACTCACCACTGTGATACCTCAGTTTCTTGAAGTTTAGGATGTTACTTTCCTTTTGTGAGTTGCAGTCTTAATGAGGGCAATTGCTTCATGTTGGCCAGTGCCAGTTATTGGCAACAGCCCCTATATTGCAAGTATTCTCTGTGTGATCCACACTGAAGTTAATGGGGCTGGAGGCAGAGACGTTTTGAATAACACCGTTAAATGGAGAGACTGATATTGTGTATAGTGAGATGAAAGGCTGAATTTGCATTTTGTTTATTGGGCGCAGGTCAGGGAAGAGGGAGTGGCACAAAGTACTGCTTAAACCTGGAATCTGAGGTGCAAGGAGCACTGGTCCAGTAGCACTTCTCTCTCTTAGTACATGTACTTAGTACCTGTACTAAGTAAACCTGTCTCATTACGGCCAAGGGTGCACCAGAAGCACTCAACGGTCTTGACAATACAGGGCACTGGCCCTCTCACAGAATTCAGTGATCCCTCCACTGGGGGAAGTGATACTGTTCCTTATTAGTCGAAGCTGAAACAACAACCAGCCAAAAGAAAGGGAACAGGTTTTGAAAAATGCTACGCAAATATTTCTACTTTTGTCACTCTCTTCTGCTGTCTGCCTCCAAGCTGCATCAGGGCATTAGTCTGAACTGAGTCCTAACATTGATGATCATAGGAACTATGAAGAAAAACAGTGGCCAAAATCAATCACGGGTCTACACAGAGGAGCTGGGAAGCACAGAAACATGGGTTTCAGTCTCTCACTGTTTTTCCTGATTCCTTCTATCAACCTGTCAATGCTACTGCAGAGTTGCGGAATTGCTGCTGAACCATATTGCTGCTGTTGTGATGAAAGCAAGGGCTGTGCAGGTTAATGGCTAGTCCATGTATTACGTTGTAACACTGTGTGCAGACAAATATTCAGTAATCTGAATAGTTTCCTATCAGTGTTCTGCCTTACATAGTGAAGAAAAGGTGGGTGCCACAGACTATTAAGGACCTGTGGGTTATATTCTGCACTCCTATTAAAATATCATCACCAAAGCAGCTGAACAGAGAATGTGTACGTTCTTTGTGCACCTATACAAACTTATATATAGATGATGGAGCACCTGGAATAGATATCTTGTTTCAAACACTCTACATTGCTGTTAGGCTTTGAAGTCACATTAAGGTTTAGATGAAATGACATGCTCTCTTCCCCTTTCTGCTTGTTCCCAGTACTTTCTGGGTGGCCACAACAACTTCACACTTAGGACAAACATTGGCAGAATTTATTGAGCTGGATTATGTCCATAATCAAGACTTTTCTACAGAATATTTCTAATTGAATTTTCAAAAGCTAGAGATCACTAACATTTAGATAAGCAAATCACATTCTTTCAACAGGAAGTCGGGGGTTAATGCCATTTATGGTGTTTATATTGAATCCAGTTGAGATTTTGCTCAGAAGGGAGAAGAAATTTGAAGTGCATTCCAAGAAAATGAACTCCTGTGTTTTCCTTTCCTTTTAAAATTCAAATTGGTGCATATTCGGAGAATTTTGCTGATGTCATAGCCAACTCCACTGATCTCTAATGGCATGAGGAACCTTGATTATATAGCTTAATACACAATGTTACTTTCCCTTTGATTCAGTTGTTGGCTCTAGTAATACGTGTCTTTGTGAATCATGAGCTGGATTTACCATGGTTTTAGTAATTTCGCTGATGATGAATTCAATGTGCTCTGTTATTTGGAGAAAGAAACCACTATGTGCTCCAACGCTGTATGCATTTTAAATGACGTAGATGCCTGAACTAATTTTTTCCCCAGGATCATCTGCCATGATGAACATCTCCACAGCAGCACTGGTTTCCACAGGAGACTTGTCCTAGTGGAGCTTTTGGTTTCCGCAGAAATGGGCATCATGGGAATGTGTGAGAGTGATTGCTGCTCCTCTTCTGGGCTTGGCCATATCAGCCCCACAAGAAAATGGAAAGCTGGTCACTGCAGAGTATAAACAAAAGTACAGAAAAGAACCTGTGTTTTAATGATCCATAAAGAAACTGTCATGAATAAACATGTACTTTCAGCATCAAAATACATACTATGGAATGTGTTTAAGGGAGACTGGATAACAAAAAGAAAGCCATAAAACCCCAGCTGATTCAGTTTTCTTTCCATCTGCCCCTTGTTTAATTCTGGCAATCATTGCATGCTCAATATTTCCATTTCAATGCATTATTTAATGATAAAGGGAGTTTAGAGAAAGGGAGGAAGATAGTTTCACTTGGACAGCAATCAGAGAGAATTTCTCTAAACATCTGGTTCTGTTTAAGACAGTTTTTAAAGCATTTACTATAAAACGCTATTAGAAGGTAGCAAATGAATGCTGAGTGTTCTCACTGTGTAAGAAATGTATTTTTCCATCCTGGAAGTTTGCATACAATTGAACTTGAGTCAAGTTTGTAGATGGGTTTCACAAAGACAACCTTGCATTATCTAGTGTGAGTGAAAGAAACTTGCAAGAACAACAGTGAAAGTCATTAAAGACCTCTTTAAAAAGGAAGTTCAAGAGATGATAAAGCCCAAATGGGTACATTTCAACCAGCTGGATTTCAGTAATTGAATGAACACAGTTGAACAAGTAGTTAGAGATGAAAAGCGAGTAGTGAATAAAAATGGAGACAATGGAAAATTCATGATACAATGGTCTAGTCTTTTTCTCATTTGGACAGGACTCAGTAGATAACTTGGAGGATTGCCTGTGTCTTTGATATTCTCATGTTAAGTGAGATGCTCAAGTGCTAACACCAAAGGGTATGTTTTTAGCACAATTCATTATTAATACCACATTTTTATTGTATTGAAACACTTCAATCACATTTTTTTATTCACTAAAGAAGATATAAATAGGATTAGTGTCACAGCTGCAAGTAAATGTACTTGATTTAGAGATGATATTGAGTAATTGCAAACTTTTAAGTGTTCATTCATGGAGGAAATAATATAGGCCAAGAATGAAAATTGCACTTTTGGATTCCACTGCTCAGGTCTTCCAATTTTGCGAGTGAGGTGCAATTGATGCTTTCTAGGTGGGCTGTAGTCAAGGTAGTCCTTCCTATAAGGATTTTTCTTGAAAGAATAAATACATAAAAATTTGAGGGTTTCCTCAAATGCTTGGGCTGAAAAATGTAGGGCTTTGTATACTGTGACCATTTGAAATTAGCCCTGAGTTTTGGATTGATATTATGTAGTTGATACAGGACTGGCTCTTCCCAAGCAGGTCTAATCTGAACAATCTGAACAGGCTGAGTTTACAGAGGGGACATTTAAAAATCCATTTAGTCACAAGTCACAAGTGCCAAAGTGCCAAATCACAACTTTGCCACACAATCCAGTAATATGACAAGAGAACAACTGCAATACATGTTAGAATTCAGCTCAAAGAACAGTGATAAAAGACGAAAGAGAATTTGTATTCCAAGCCTGAAAATGTAGATACATCACAACTGTCTTCTCTTCACAAGGACATTGTGTGTTTTCAGAGTATTTAAACAGTAAAGTAACGCTATCTTTAACTGGGTAAAAAAAGGAGCCTATATGCTGCTTGTGATGGTACTGTGAACCCTGAGAGCAGTATGTTTTTAACACAAGAAACATTTCATAAGATAAATCACCTAGCTCAGTATATTTAAATTTTGCACTCATGAATGCTAGGAACAGGTATTTTTATTTTTAGAGGTAGAGCCAGAGGGAGTTTGCAGAGTTCATAACATGGCAGATTTTTTACTTCCTGTGCCTGCACTGGTAAATTTTCCTGGGATGGCTTAAGATACTTGTCTGTTCTCCACCTCAGCTCCTGATGGAGGTTACTGAACTTGTAGCAGGAAAAGCAGGATGAGGATCATGTGTTTGTGTCTTAACTCCTCAGTGCAAAACAAATTTCATGGTCATGGAAGACAGAGATTCAGACACATAGTCCCTTCTGTTGCATCTGCACTGGGAGCAGTAACTGTCATGAGCTTGGAAATGGTAGGCAGGAATGGTGACTTTTTGAATCAGCTCAGAAAGATGTGCTGAATGATGTGTAAGGGCATTTAAACTTGTTCTAGGTGCAGGAAATGTTACTTGTGCCACCTGTTATGCATGCTGTGTGGATAGTGGACACTAATAGAATAAAAGAAAATAAAGTAAGAGAAGGGCTGAAAATAAACTTCCATCCATACCCACCTACTGCTCCTTCCTGTACTGGCACTACCCTTGCACTGGGTACAATAATAGGGTGTGGTACAGGACCTGTCTCAAACATGCCATCCTTATACATGAGTCCAGCTTTGCCCAGGGCTCTATTGTGAAGCTGAAGTTGGAGACAGAACCAGGCAGTGGTTCACGTATTGCTTTAGACATGTGAGCTTTCAGTGGCATTATGGCTTTTCAAAGGCAGAAGAGTGATTATTATATCTTTTAAAAATGAGGGATTGAGTTACCTGGTACCTGCTGTATTGCCCTCTCCAGGGAAGCAAACTTTGCTCTGTGAGCCAGTTCACATGGGTCAGCTCACACTCACACTCCCTAGGTTCTGGCAAATGAACCTAGATCCCTAAGCTGTACCATACTCAGCCTGGATCCTCATCAAGTGAGATGTGACATTCATCTGGCCCTGTGCATGGTTGTCCTTAGTTACTGTCCTTCTGTCAAGGGCTCAAATACTCAAAGGTGTCTGCTGCAGCAGCCCAGAATGTTTATTCATAGTATGGCACAGGGAGCTTGGACCCTTGGATATGCTGAAGTGACCTGCAGAGTCTCATAGGGTGACAGCACAGCCTGCTGGGTCCTGCTGGAGAACTGATGCTAGTGGAAAGGAGACAAACTAGATGTGGTCCATGTCCTAGCTTCCTACCTTGCATCTAGTTTGGACCCAGCAGTGACTATTCTGTACTGCGATTTCCTCTTGGAAGGAGCTAGTCACTTTGCTCTGGAGGGCAGCCCAAAAGTGAACAAAGAGATAGACAATGTGGATTAGCAGAGGGCCAGGTCCAGATGTGAAAAAGGACTGAGATCAAGTGAGAGAAGTCCTATCAGGAAGCCAGGATATACCTTGGGTTCCAGACTAGCACGTATTATAGTACCATCCTTCCTTCCTTCCTACCTTTGTGACCAGGTAACAGTTTCTGCCTCTCCTGAGTGTTTTTCTGTACACTGTTGCCTCAATATGACCCTCTCTGTTTAGAAAGTAACATTGCACCAGAAGAAGCCAGAAAATAGACATGCTTAAGTGCAGCTTCCTGACATTTTAGAACTGTTTGTTGAATTTGAAGGATGTGTGGCTGTACTGATAATTTAACTTCTACTAAAATGTGCTCGGAGAAATGGGATGACCCAAGCAACCTTCCCCAAGACCTCTTATTCCCCATTTCTGCATTTATGAGTGCTTATATTAACTTTTTTTTTTTTTAAGGTGATAATCAGACAAGGTGCAGGCTGCATCAGGAGATGACTGTACTGAGAGGTGTTTGAAGCATAAAATGGCACCCTAGACAGGCTGCAATTTTTTTTGGATTTTAATGCTAACCATGTGAGAAGCCTGGCAATTTAAAAATTGACCATTTCCTTATATCATATGAAAGAAATGCATGGAAAGTAAACTGTGATGCTTTGAAACTGCAGTACATTTGCTTGCCCAGCATCTGCTGCACAGCTGTAGTAAGATTTGCAAGCTTTTCGGAAGTGACAGAAAGGACTTGCAAAAGCACTACTACATTTCAAATACTTAGCTAAAATTATTTTAAGGCAATATCAGAATAATGTTGCTATTTAAAGACACCTGGAACTTTTCTGTTAAAAATTGTACTGCTTTTATGACATTCTCCTAGAGAAGGCATGTCATCTAATGTTTCTAATAATGGAAAAATAGTGAGATTTGGGTTGAACTTAGGGTTGTCTATATTTATTAGGAAGCCTACTCCTTAAAGCATTCTGAAGCGATTCAGCAGCATTGAAGTACCTTGTGAATATCTTACCTTGGATACTTTCTTGGAGCACTTTGTCTATATCAATATACTTGTATACTGTGCTGCTCAGACAAATTAATCTTATATATAAGCGCAAATCATACTGAAAAAGCTTTTTTTGACACACACTCATGCACATCTGTGCACATGTGTGCATGGACAAACACATCTTGCATCGGTGAGCCCTGTCAAAAATACACTTTTGCAGGCATCAGTTTGTCTATTTAAGTGCCTTCTACTAGCACATTGTATCAGGAAGGCATCACATCTCTGTGAACTCCCAATAAAAACATCTAATGAAGATGTAATTGTATTTAGAAATCATGTACTGTACTTCCATGTATATAACACATGAAGTTACACTGGTATAGGGAAGGGCATAGGCAGGCATATAGTCCACATTTGAATTTAGTGCCATTAGAACTGTGTGAACCAACTGCACTTCATGGCCATGACTGTTATTTGGTTGTTGTAATAATATGTTCAACCAAAGAACAATTGTGCATCTGACCACCCCTATCAAGGTGTACCCAGGAGAAAGAGGAAGGGAATGCAATCTATGCAATGAATGCTATCACCAGTAAGTTACCCTATAGATTTCCTTGCAAAGAACATTTAGGAGGTAGGCAAGGGGACTGCACAGTAGGTTATGTGTGTGAAAATTAATATTTCCCTTAAAATTATATTCTCCTTTGCCTACTGCTTACAAAAAGTTGGCACTGCCACAGTAGATCATTCCTAATAAAGAAATGCTGTACTGATATAGTTAGAAACTGTTCTCTGTTTCTGGTTGTCCTTATTCATAGTGACAGGTGTGTTATGCCTGTAGGAAAATATAGGAAAAAACCAGTGACGTCACTCATTTTCACAACTCTGTTCTGGTAAAAATAACTGCTAAACCCGTAGGAATACAGAGGCCCTTCAGCTGAACCCCAGTGACAGCCCTACTGCAGTTATACCTTCATCATCTGTGCCTTTCTCCCAGTAAAGGAAAACACCAGCATCTCTCCTCCTGGAGGCCTTGCATATTCTGGATTACATGCACTCTGGAGTTTATTAATCATAAGGAAAATGAAGAAACTAATTAACACTTTCAAGCAGTTTTAGTGTGTTACATGGGCATGTAATCTGCTTGCTGTATTCTTATAAGTGTAAATATATCAATTATAAAACACCTTAGAAGCATGAAGAGTAAGCCAATGGCAGGAGTTATTAGAGCAAGCACAAGTTACTCTGCAGAAGGCTGGCTTTTAATAATTTTTAATTCATAGTTTCATTTACTATCTTAAAAGGAATAAACCTGGATACCCTATGGCGGGGATTGAGTAGGGAAAAGGGTCTGACTTTTGAAGGAGTCACTGTCACTGGTGAATATGTGAAAAGGTAAATAATGGAAAATAACGGAAAAGGATTTATTTTTTATTTAAGCCTGATCCATTTAAGACCTGTTCCATATTTTCCCTCCAGATCATGTTTACCTGAATTTTTGACAGGTCAAGGCACAATGTCATGGAAATAAAATATGCAAGAAACATACGCTGGAAGGTGCCATGAATATGACTAGTTAGCAGCTGGTTATCGTTCTCATCATTCTGTGATTGTTGAATTTTGGAAACTTTTGGAAACTGTGACCTCTCCAGCTCTGGGCAGTCTGCTTAAAAGGTGTTAAAAGGCTGTGGGCTGCCTACTTCAAGGTTGTGCTGAGGAGCAAGGAGTACAGAAATCCTTAGGCTCCTCGTGATGGTCAGGAGGCTCAGCCCACACAACTGCCAGCATTGTGACAATGACCTTGGAAGCCTGACCTCTGAGCCTGTCCTGGAGCACACACCAGAAAGCTTTGGTGTCCCAAGCAGACTGCTGTGGACCTAGGGAGGGTTTGTAGGAACTCTGAATTCAATTGATTGGAAATCTGCAAATCATGGATGTTTAGAGATAAAGGCTTTCTGTTTGCCCTGTTGATACCAATTAATGAGTACATTTTGCTAATTTTTTTCCATCATTTCTAATATACCTAGCAAATTCATTAGGAGGACTGAGAAATGTCAGCAGCTCTCCTTTCATATTGCCACCCGCAGGTGCCCCACGCTGTGCCAGCTGTGTGCAGATTGCTTGCTGTCATGATTAGGTTGTGATTGTGCAGCATTTCCATTTACACTGGTTTTGCACTTCCCCGTGGTTTAACATCTTAACATTAATTGTCTAAAATAATTAATGGGATATTTTCAGGGATTTTTTCCAGTTCTTTTCTGTTTCCTGAGGGTACCCTTATTTTTTTTTTTTCTGAATAACTTGAGCTCACCTCTTTTTACAGTCAACTGCCAGACATGGAGTCTGGGCCTTTAAAATCTTTGTGTATACCTTCAGCCATGAAGCATTTACAGTCAGGCTCTGATGGCATAGAAGGAAAGTAACATTATCTATTTTGGGTTCAAAACCAGCAAGTTTCTGTAGAAGCCACGAGAGGAGCTTTTTTTTTTTTTTTAATTATTTTTTGTTCAAATTTCTCAGCTGGGAACTGCTTGAACTTTATTACCGTGCTGTTTTTTGAGACAAAAGCTAAACATTCATCAGAACCCCTTGCAGCAACCAGTTTTGTATAGCTTCTACAAATGTTTTTTACATTTTAGTTTCTAATCTAATTTCCACATCCTGCTTTTTTGAAGCCTTTATCTGCTCCAGTGAAATTGTTCAAGGGAATTCTATAATCATTAACTCTCTATCTGTGTTTCCATTATGACTTTTCTTTCCTAGAAATGGAAAGAGGACTGCAAAATTGATTCAGTGCTGAGAATTCCTAATTTTTTTTGCTACAGAAATTTGTATATAAATATAAAACCCAGTGCAGGTATGTGCCACCCAGGAAAGAAAGCAGCAGTGCCAGTACATCACCAGTTATCCCTCACTTCATTGTTGCCTGCTTTTGTGCCTGCTGTCAAAATGTAGTTGGGCAGACTTCAAAATTACATCAGGCTGATATAACATGGAATTTGTATCACATTGCCATGTCAGGGATGATATCATGATAATAGCAAATAAAAAAGATCAGATAATGCTTGGCAGCTGTAACATGAACAGTGTTTAAGAACTAGCCTCCAAGTCTATTTCACAAAGGGCAAAGTGTTGCCTTTTAAGCACATTAAAGTATTATTCTTAAGAGTCAGCAAAACAATGGAAAGTTTATTTTCACATCAGTACAGTCTTATTTTTTTTCTGTCTCATCTGTCTCCATCCTCCTTTCCATTGACTAACACATGCTCTTGTTTCTGGTTCAGACATGTTGGAAGTTCCCTGTATGGAAAACTTGCACTGCTAAACTCACAGGGAATTCCTCCATCCATTAACGTTTTGTAAAACTGATGAAGATCAAAGGTTACCACCACCTCTATTTATTTTAATAAATATTATTATTATGTTAAGATATTTCCGTTTATACTAAGGCTTTTTGTAAAGCTGTGTATCAACATATATATAATTTATGCTTTAAAAAGCCAAAAGGTTTTGTTAGTTCTTCCAAATGACTTGAAGGTATTAGACCTTGATGAGAAACTGAAATAAATATATTAATATTTAATTTAATATGTGAAAAGCCACCTGGTTCTCATTCAGGTAGTAATAGGAGCAATTAAATTGGGCCACATTTAGGTTTTGGTTCAAAAGGTTTGAACTAACTAATGGAGATGTTTTAGGATTAACTATCCTTACATGAAATTTATGAAGTCAGACTTGCTTTCCAAGACATTTTCAATGTTAATCTCTAACAACTCTGTAACTCAGATAATATTCTAATGTAAACATAGTGTCAACCAATAGAATATATGCACTGAGGCTATTGTGAAGTACCTAACTAATATTTATAAATGAATGTCGGGAATTACATAGTTTGAAATTGTTTTTAGATGGGATTTCTATATCTTGCCTCTGTTTTGTATCCAAAGAAGTAGAGGAAAAAAATGTAAATACAAGAGCTGCTGAGGGTTTGGTTTTGCTTAAAGGCCTATGAAATAAGTGGAACTTAAGGTCATTAAACAGGAATATCTCATTAATTTTATTTTGCAAATAGCTGATATTTCCAATAATACTTCCCATTTGACTCTTTACAGTGATGCACAAATTCAAGAACAGGCACTTGACTGGACTCTTTATCCAAAAGTTTATAGGTGAAAGCTTACATATCCTCCAATGAATACATTGGGAATTAACTAAAATTTAGAAATGAGAATGAGCCACATGGTTCTGGTTTCTTAAACTGTTCTCAATGTGTAGAAACACAAATTGTAAGCATATCAAAAGTCAGTTCAGTCAGTTTTAACAAATGAGTCCTGCAAACTTTCAAACAGCATTTACTTGGTTTTCCAGTTGACTACTCTGTCCATTCAAGAGTAAACAGAAACAAAGGTGTTATTTAAAAGGGAATAATTTAGAGGAAGAGGCAACAATGTTGGATGGTGTTTTTTTCACTTCATAAACTCCAAGTTGGTATATTTTAACCAGAGATTTCTCTGTTATTCTAGTTACAATTAGTTAAGAATTAATCTAACTGTTGATAAACAATCTCTCCTGTAAAAATCATTGCATTTGCTCAATGCTGATATAATATCTATTATTCATATAACTAGTCTAAATAGGGTCTACTTAGCACATGGGCAGTTTTTGCATGAAAGTGGTTGCAGCATTTGACTTGTACCTTACAAATTGTATTTTCTTCTAGGGATGAGTGGGTTGTTTTATACACTTCCTGATAATCTCAGGTGAAAGTGCATGGCTGGATTTGCAATATTTTGTGATGGCCACAACACTAGCCAGTTGGAGGGACCTGCAATTCTTAACCTTCCATCCACAGAATACCCCGCTTATTTGATCTAGACAAAATATTCACTGCTTTTCCTGAGTGAGCCCTGTATCTATCACTCTTTGTAAATATCTCAAAGAGTCTTCCTTAATAGTAATGCAAAAGGACCCATCAGGCATAATTAGAGGATTTTCCCAGGTTTCTTCTCTGGAGGAGTATTGTCCCAGCTTCTATACAAAAGCGGTGGCTGGTAATAGAAGTGTAGGTTGTTCCTGAGCTCCAAGTGGTCATTTCTTCAGAGCATGGTGTTACTACTCAGGAATGGACACATATTATCAGTTTTTTTAAATGTTGTTTTGGTTTTGTTTGGTTTTGGTTTTGTTTTACTTCCAGAGTTGCAGTAATTGAAACATCATTGTAATCAGAGATTCCTGGGAATATCACAAAAGATTTTGTGCTTCATGCTGGATATGGACACTTCACAGGTCAAAACAAGCTAGAGTAACATCTGTAACCAAGACATGGCACCAATCTATTTGTTTCAAAGAATGTGTTTGTTTTTTCCACAAGTTTTGATACAGGTCAGTGATTCCATTAATGTCACCTGATAAGCAAGCCATGGCCTTTATAAATTAATGATCACATGCCCTTGGAAACCTAGTCCTTGTTTTAATTTAAAACAGAAGTTCTTTGTTTCTGTGAGGGGTTTTTTCCCCCCTGTTTGGAAGCAGTCAACTATGTATTATCTTTCTGCCACAACAGTTCCTGAGAATGTCCTGGAAATTATCAAAGTCCTGTATTAATTGCGAGGTATTATATACTTAATCATTTTATTGTGATCTTTTGGGTGGAAATATATGGTACATTCTTCCAGAAATAGATGAAAGCAAACAAACACGTAAGGAACTAGAGCATTAGGATCTCTAACTTTTAGAACAGCAGTGCTAGTGAAACTACCTCTTCTTCCGTTATGTTCTCCATGTTTCAGCCTAGATGTTGATAGGATTGGAAAGAAATCTCTGCATAAGAAAATGTAAATATGGAGTTTCTACTATCTCTGCATTATAAAAAAAATTACTTTGGTATCACTAATAACAATTAAAGGTGACTTGACCCTTTCAGGAGAATTAGAATTATTTCTAACATCTCTCAAAGCATCAGTCTACCAGTGTACTTGAGGCACACGTGTAGGCATCTACAGCTGTGACTTTCTCCTGTACTTGAAAACATATGCCAATCTCACTAGGTTTCTCTGTTCTTAAGGAGGGAACACTACAAAGCTGCTTTAAAAGAAAAACCTAAGTAATAATGTGTGATTTCATTTTGCAAATCTACAATCTCAAGTCATTAGTTATTAATACTGAGGGGAATTGACTTCAATTAGACTTGTCTTCTAAATAAAGAGACAGTTAAGCCATCTAACAGGCTGGAGTGGGAAAGTTAAGTTAATGTTTCTGACAAGAAAACTTGGGCACGGAGGTTGTTCCATTCATGTCACGTAGAAATTTAGTCAGATTCTTGAGTCTATTTTACACATACATGCCGTATACAAGTACTATCTCAAACATGAACTTCTGATTGGCATGGGTAGAATTTATGAATGGATGGGCAAATTCAGCTTTTTTGATAGAAACCATAAGAGGTGTTCAATTCAGCAGGAGTTATGTGTGGATGATGGATGAAGGGAGCATAATGTTGAGGAAGACTCAGTTCCCTGAACTCAGTCTGAACTGAGCTTACACCAGGATGCTCACCATCTCCCTGTTGGATTCCTAGTCCATGTTACACATTAGCAGAAAGAATTGTCATGCTAAAAGCCAACACTTCAGCCGACTAGTTGCCAGTGGCAGTAGAAACCTGCACATTCAGATGAATCCCAACCTGACCTCTACAGGAGGCGGAGGTGCTATTTTAAATCTTTCTTGAAGTGGAAGCATATAGATTTTTCCAGGGACTGTGGCTGTTCTTTGGTATACCTCACCTAGATCTCATGACTGTTAAGAGATGGAGTAGTGTGAATTCTAATTATCTGTATCCTCTTATGCTCTGTACGAATTCCCCCGCAACAAGAAACATTATGAAGCTAGTATCTGGTAGCTTTTATGGCTGCAATGTTAAACATCTCAGACAATGCTAAATGTGTCTTGAATCTCTTTCATTGTGCTGATTGCTTTTGAAAAATGAGCATCACAGGAGCTGAGGCTCCCAGCTTGAAGTTACAAGTGATGTTCTATTTCATGTTTACAGGCTCATTAAAAAACATACAAACAAAAATACCCCACAAACAAAGAAACCCCAGACTGTTCTGAAAATGGAACAAAACTGAAAATTATAAAATTGAGCCTCATGCTTTTCAGGGCACCCCCTGCTTACTGAATGGACTTTCCAATCCTTAATCATATCCATCTTTATTTATGCATGACAATGTTTTACTAAAAACTTGAAGGGTATGCAAGTTAGTCTTGTAGTATAAATCTGTTCTTCAGGCAAAGAAAACCAGGTGTACTTTGGAAAGCCAGCCCTGAAGCCTGAGTTAACTAGTCAGGGTAAAATTGGCTGCACAACCAAATGGATCCAGCTCTCTCACAAATGGTGGATCTGACCACAGATTAAAAAATGGTCAAGTCTCATATCAAAGTACTGTGACACAAAATATTCCTTCTTACCAAGTATCTGGGTCTGTACTACAGCTGTCCTGCTCATCACACCTTATCCTGGGAGGTGCAGAGTCTTCCCAGATCTGGCTGAAACCAAGCTCTGGATACCTTGTGCAGTGAGGTCATTACAAAGATGCTTTCAGACTGCACAGACATGTTCAGAATACAGTTCTTACAGCAATTTCCTGTGTAAGGCATTGATGAGACAATAGGTCCCTTTGTGAGGCTCTGTTTGACTACAGAAATGAGCAATTGTTCACATTATATTAAATAAATCCCTCGACACCCTGTTAAAAGGGCCTATGTTTAGCTGAAGACTTGGCATGAATGTACTTCCAGAGGTTTAATGACCTTTCACTTTTTGAGGTGTTCTTTATTTAAACTAATGAAAATGAGCTCCACTTAAAAGGCTTTTAAATGCTGATTAAAAATTAAATCAGCTGTTCATTATCCCCAGGTGGCCTTGTTCTAAGAGCAATAATTCAGAGAGAGTCAAACAAGTAGTCTTCTTTAATGTAGCAAGATCTTGGCTTGGGAGGACTTAATTAGAGCTGTTTATTAATCACCAAACTTTCAACTTCTCATGCAAATGTGTCACCAAACACAGGACTTCGCCCCTCAATTTCTGTCCCCTTCTTGTTAGGAATATGGAAGAAAATCAGCACATTTCTGAAGGTTCCTTTTGGCATATACAGCAGAAATGTAAACTGCTGTGGTGTTTTGCAAACAGACAAAATATTGACCTATTAGGTACCATCACATTAGTAACAATAAATTGAGAAAACACGTACAGAAAGTCTCACTTTACGTATTTGATTATTTTGCTCTAGGGCTGGAAAAATTTCAGAAGCATTTACACTAGAAACAGTAATGGACAATGATAAGATGTCAATGGATTAAATTGTGTGTGTGTTTTTTGTTTTGTTTTGTTCTGTTATTGCTGCTGAGTGCATGTTCTGGGATTTAAGTAGTTAAACATGATGTAAAATGCTAAGAGAACAAAATCTTAAAGCTTATGAAGTATAATTTATCTGCAAAGCAGGAGCACTCACTGCTCAAACACCAAAATTGTTTTATAGAATTATTAATGTACTTCTTAGTTAGAAAATTTCACTTGATAGAGTACATCCTGATCTTGAAATGCAAGCTTAACTAGTAAGAGATATACTTGGACAGAGCAAAATATTCATGATCGCTTTGAGAAATTATAAGATAGTGCATTTCTGAGAACATTTAGACATATGAAGAAAGGAAACAGTGTTATACCATGTAAAATCCTGAGTTCCATGATAGGTAACAGTTTCTTTCTTGTTTTTTATAGGCTATATGACTCTTTGCATGTCAAAAGGTTGCTGGGTGAAATATGCCACAGTCTTAGGGAAACTATGCAGCACTGTTACCTAGTTTTTGTTTCAGCAGGAAGGGTGGAAAAAACAATCCCTTGTTGGGGAAAGTTTTTGAAATTACCTGTATTGCACAGAGGCTGGGGCCATGGCTCCTGTTTCTGTCTAGCAGAGTTGCCTGTTCATCTGCCTCTTAGAGTGGCTGCTGTAGGGATGCACTAAAAGTGCATCCTTGTATTCACACATCATTTGAAAAATCTGACAGAACTGAAAATCTCTGTACCCCACATGGCTGCAAGGAAAACTGGCTCAGTGCTAATAGCCAGCCATTACTTCTCTGATCCCCACTCCTGAATGCTTTGTCTGGTAAAACTTGTAGGTGGCCAAGACATTCTTATTCCTAGCTTTATGAACTGGAGAAGAAGAGACTGCACTGGTGATATTATGAAGACGGCTGCAGAGACATGAATGTGTCCTACCAGCTTGTGGGAGATTTATGCAGTCACACTCACGCGCCTTTTACCTCGTGACTTTCTAATGGGTTTTGGAACTGGGCACATGACACCAGGGAATGCAATGTGTGCATCTGAGGTAATGAGCAAACACCCCTAAATAGGATGCCTTGCTGGAGAAATACTCAGACTTTGGTCAGTGAAACTTCAATTCCCCTCCCACCCCTCAGGTTGAGAGAAGCTCTTTTTTTTTTTTTTTCTGTCTGCATTGTAGAAGGAATAATAATTTAATCATAGTGTAATATTCAGCTTTAAACGTCAAATTCTAGGAATCCTTTCTGCACCAACACCAATGCAGAATAGATTGTAATACAGTGGTAACTGCATGTCTAAAATAATGAAAACACTGATGTTTTGAAGAATGTCCTTGCCTGATAACTGTATTTAATTATCCAGTGTAATTGGAAGAAAGTTATTTTCCAAGGTAATGAATATTCTTTCTAAAAACTGCTACTGTTCCTACTGATGAAGAAGCTTCACTGTTGTCCATGGAAGAAATGTGTTTGTAGAAAGAACAGTGCTTTGAATGCAAGAAGCAAAGATCTGTAAAACTGAAAAAATGTTTTAAAAACTACATGGATGAGGTAACTCTAGCTGACTGCATACGTTCCTATTGCATGTAGTATTGTACATGCAGCAGAGCTAGGATTCCATTCTCCTTCCTGTCATGTGTTATTATTTTTCAGTAAATGTGTAGAAGCCTATATGAAGAGCTATGCCTTTCGGAACAAATTTAGAGAGACGGCAAATACGCACACACTAATAAATAAAGAGCATAGCATAAAAGCTCCCTCCTCCCTGGCTGTTTCTGATTTCAGAAAAAATCTTGTAGATTTTTAGTCTTTTTTTCTTTAAAAACAAAAAAAAACCCCAAACAAATAAAAGAAAACTAACAAAATAACTTGTTCTGAGTGACTATAAGAAATTGTCACTTCCTGTTCAAAGAAATGCTTTATATCCCCTCTACCTTCTGTGGAAACAAAACTATTTTTTTCCAGGGGAAGGAATATCTCTGCAGAGAGGTCAGTACTGTGTTTGCAGGGGAAAGAGATTTATCAGGCTCTAAAAGACTGGGAATGAGAAAATATTGCTGCAAAGGCTTGTGTTTTGCATGGCACATCTCTCATCAGAAATCAAAGCTATGATGTTCTTTCCTCTCATCAGCAGCTTTGGTGCTTTTTCACAGTTGGATGGCACTGTTGTTCTCATTGTTAGCAATATTTTAGAAAAACTTCAGTATAGATGGGGATACCCCTCCGAAAATGGATTTTTACCCCCAATAGTCAAGACTTTTTGTAGTTAGTTCTGGTGTGTGTTCTTAACTTTCCTTCATGCGAGCATTGCTAAATTAATACGATTCCTGGCCCCTGGGCTAGATCCAAAGGTCTTGTGTTTTCAAGTGCCCAGTGTTACTTACTGTGTCCCGTTCTCATGTGCCTTGTTTACTTACGGGAATAAATCACTGGCTGCTGTGAAGCATGTTAGCTTTCCAGATGATGTATCGGGGCAGTGAGGAGCTGTTCATATTTCAGTCCAACCTAAACAGAGCATTCTCTTTCTCATTTAGATGTCAGAAATGATCTAGTCAAAATAGCACAAAATGCTATTTAGATTTATTCATCCTTCTCTACAGAGTAAATTAGTCTAGTTGGAACATGGCGCTGCCTTAAGGACAGTTTAAGCTGAGCCTGAGTGCTCACCTGGACAATTGTTTCAGACTAGGATCCATCAGGCCAGTTACAGCAGCTCTGCTGACAGGTGGTGACTTGTTTAGTGGCTGTGACTTTACTGCTTGCTATTAAACATTCCTTGCAGATTTAGCCCAAAATGTGACACTGCATCCTTCATAAAGTTAGAATATTTTCTTGCTTCTTTCTATTGTTTTGAGTGTATTCAATGCTTATTTTGGAGTAGTTTCAATTGGAAAGAGTTGTGT
Source organism: Patagioenas fasciata (assembly GCF_037038585.1). NCBI lineage: Eukaryota > Metazoa > Chordata > Aves > Columbiformes > Columbidae > Patagioenas > Patagioenas fasciata. The sequence continues at coordinate 11,201,146 of NC_092527.1, read as the reverse complement.
TTAAAAGCACATTCTCAATTTATGGGTTTTGTCTTCCTCTAAACAATGTCAGCATTTTTCTACATGTAAAAATAATTACACTTAGGAAGGTCGTGCAATAATTAGAGCCTTAGAATAATTATTTAGTACAGGCATCTAAAAGAAGAGATAAGGCTGTGATCTAACCCTGGTCAAGTCTTCTGATTTGTTCTGTTTGTGCTATTAAAGTAAAGTTTACTGGACAAGAAGATTCTGAAGCATCCAAAGACATTCACATGTGTTCTATGAAATAGATGCAGCCATCATTCAAATACTCTTTGAGAATATTCATTTTCCAAGCAGTTTATTACTATTGTGTAGGGATCAGTGAATTTGGTATTGTTACTGGTACTGGGAAAAGTAATAAAGAATTATTGCCAGGGCTTTTATAATCAAATCTCGAGCAGAATTAATTACTTTGGGCAGACCTTGAGTTTAACTTTATTTAGCAGCATGGAAAATGTGTATCAGGAAAGGACATACTTATTTCACTTTTTAATTGATTTAAGAGTTAGAAATCTTTTGGGAATGTCACAAACATAAGTGATATTGAGAAGTCGTACAATCTACATTTACAGTTCTGATTTTGCCGAAAGGTGTGTAAAACCTGCCATATCTGTGTGCCTGAGCAGGCTCCAGCATGAAAATTATTGTTTCCAAAGTCCCTTTTAACTTAATCTCAGAAGATTGCCTATGTATCACTCTCTTTCAGAAGCCAGAATAAGAAGAATAGGTTAACTTCATCAGCCTATTGTGTCTCAAATCAGTGACATTTTGATGAGGTTTTGCCATTGCCAGCATGGAAGATAAAGGCCTTATTATGGAAGCTGTTGTGTTGGCCTTTTAAAAAACAAATCCTGAGAGCAAAGAGAGGATCTTGTGATGAAACTCCCCAAGTGAAGGTGTGAGCGCTTGTGCCTGGAAGAACTGAAAAATGGCATTTGAAATAGGTCAGGCTATTTATATAACTGTAGGAAAACACACCCTCAAGTTTTCCTTCGGGAAATTCTACAGAATTTTCTATCTTGTTGCTGTGGAATATATGTAGTCTCATGGAGTAACTATGAAGTCAAACTTAGGACACTGAAAATAAAGAGGGTGTGTAAGGAAGTTGCAAGCTTCATTCTGGAGAGAGGAAATGGGGATAAGATAGTGCTGACAGGACTGCTAACAGACCTTAGACCACGGAATCAGACTAGTACTGGTCGAAAATAACTGTGCCGTGATAGATACTATGTGGTCATCAGGTCCTCCGCATTGTTTTGTTCTCGGCTTAAGTCCTGGCTTAAGATACTCTTGTCCGGATGGCAGAGTCAGGTGACTGGGAGAGGTGTTCTCTTTAGCTGAACATTTTAACACCAACTTGGAGCACTCCCACAAGCTTCAGTGAGTGTCTTGCTGTCTCCTTTGGCTTATCCTATGCATGTGTGATCAACCGATATTGAGGAAAGACTTAGTAAATTATTCCATCTACCTATCTATCTATCTATCTATCTATCTATCTATCTATCTATCTATCTATCTATCCTTGCTAATGTAGGAATGTTCCTCCAGTGCTTGGAAGTGAATGTGCAGCCTAGATCTTCCTGGAGCAGATTCCAGACATGCCCTAAAGACAGCTAATGGACAAGATGCAGTAAATATCCAGCACACCAACCAATCTACAATTTAATTTCAGTTTATGCTACAAAACTTCTATTTTTTCTTCAGGCTCATGGGTTTAATTCATTCAGAGACTGGCTTCTTTGCTGTCTTTGTGTTTGCTACTCAGTCAGTGTCAATATAAATTTCCAATACTGCTGTAGAGGCATCTATAAACTATCCTGTAAATGCAGAAGTATGAATCACTAAATAATATTCTTTCATCCATCAATCTAGTGGTAGGTTCCGAAGATGTACTGCTGGTATCGTAGGGATTGTCAAGGTGTTATTTTCATGAGAAAATAATTCCTGTCACATGCCAAACATAAGGATACAATATGTCTGTACAAATGCAATATGGGGTATTGTTATGAGGGAGTAACAAAAAATATCATATGGACTAGAGTAATTAATCACTTGAAGGCTCTAATTCATTTTGTTGCTCAGTCAAAACAAACCAAACATAGATGTGGAGAATCAGCCAGCCTTAAAGATTGCTCAGGAGTCTCTTAAACCTCATAAGAGAAAGGTGATTTACAGTAATGAAGCATCTTTGAAAAGTTGTTTTCTCTCCCTCTTTATCGGCTTGGAAATGTGTTGGCAGCTGAGATATGATCAACAAGTCTTTTCACACTCCAGGCTTTATCCAGAACACTTCAAACCAATGTCCCTTTTCAGTTTTCTGCTACACAATTTGCCTTCATAAGTTAGGTGCACATCTTTAAGACTGAACCCCTGAGCTCATCTCTTTTTTTGGAAACACTGCAGCAGCTGATGTACTTCGTTGTTTTAGTCAGTTCACACACACAGGCCAAGAAAGCCCAAGGCGTAAGGAAATGTGGATGTTTCTTTGCCTCGTCTCGCAGAGATCTCTGGTAAACCACAATTCAAGGTTTGCAACTGAGGTTTCTCCAACAGCTTGGATACAGGCGGAATTGATTTTGTGGTGCAAGAAGAGAGATGTTAATTAATCTCACATTATTTTCTAACACTGTTTTGCACATTCACCCTTGAATGTTCAATCCCTCTTCAGACTATTCTCTAGGCATGAAAAACCCACAATGTGGCTTTTTCCTAGAAGAAATAATTTTATGTTCTCAAAAGCTTGTGGAAATACATGAGCCTTGAAAATGCAGAATTTAAAAGTAGTTTCTAAGTAGTGCTGAACACACTTTGTGTTAAATGTTTTAGCTCAGATTTATTACACTAAATTTATGACCTCTTAAACATGATGTAAGAGTCTAGGCCTGCAAAATTAGAAAGGCAGAGTGTTAATACTCACATATTAAAAACATCTGTACCTAAAGTACGGGAAAAAAGCATTAGGGTAATATCTTGGCTGTGGTCTTCCAAGATGCTTGAAGTTCCCTGCACTGTTTCCCTAATAACAAAATGTAAACCTGCTCATTCAATCACAGGTTTGTCAAGATGCGGTTTCACAATAGTTTCTAACCCATCGCAGGAAGTCAGTGTAGTTCCACTAAATCTCCACTGAAAGTTCTTCATGTAGTTACATTCCCTGTTCTTTAATTGCCTGGACATCTCTTAAGTGAGAAGATTTCTTGGGAATCTAATTCTTTCTTCCTCCCTTTGGTTGCAGATGTTCTGGCCCCAAACATATTCACCCAACCCCCTTTCCCTGCTGCCCCTCTACAATGAGCAGAAATCTAGACTGGGGATTCCAACAGGAAAGGGGAGCAAAGAGAAAGCAGACCTTATTCTTGACTGTGGGGGTGATTCTGGATCCAATAATGCTTCCCTATAGCTTCCATAAAATTGTGCTGATTCCTACCATCTGCTCTACTCATCCAAGCAATTAACACATTAGATGTTTATCTTCTTTTCTCTCAAATTAATTATTTAAGTTGCTGCTTGATGTGAAAGTTTAGACCATTGATGTATTGGCAGTGTTAATATTTAATGATCTAAGGCATAGGGAGGAAGAGGGAAATCAATATTTGTGCAGTGTTTTCCATCTCTTAAGAGAGCTACAAAATTTTTGCTCTCTTCTGTGTATGCATGGATGGTAATAACGTTAATTGAAGCAAGTGGATTGGCTGGGTACGGAAACTGGGCTCTCAGTCTCATAGTTATTTCATTCTAACTGTTCATACTCGTAGCAGAAGCCAGAGGATGCCCGACTTCTGTAACATAAACATGTTTAAAATGTCAAAAATCTTTCTTCTCTGAAAAGACAAAGTCTTTCTCTTATGAAATTTCCTGGTCTTGATAACTCTCAAGTATTTCAGGATCAAAAGTGAGGAATCCATTTCTAGCATGCACATGCCTTTCAGGGAAATCAGTTTTTAAAGGTACAGAAGGAAGAGGATAGAAATCCAGTAACATATGGGGAAACCTTTGAAGCTGAAAGCAGTTGTGTTTATTTTCAGCAACTCAGTAATCTTTGGTCTGTCTTGAGACTGCTCTGCTTAGACCAGGTGTTCATTTCTTCATATACTTAGTATTCCAATAATGCAGCTGTTGTACAAGAATTCTCTCTTTCTGCTCGTAAGAATTCATAGTGTGTAGCAAGGTGGATATGGATAGACTTGGTGTTTTCCTTAAGTGCTGAGGAATTTTGTAGGTAAGTTGGAATGAAGTTCTCTGAAGGTACTGCGTACATGGGAATGGGAACAGAGGCTGCCATTTGACAAAGCAAAAAGTCAATGAATTTTTGCCTTTAAAACATTGTTTGTGTCTTTGAGCTGGGAACCATGTCCAAGGATAAAAGAAAGTTATTTTTCAGGCTGTTGTAATTCGTGTAAATGATGAGCATAAATCGCAGAACAACTGAGAAAGGAGACAATCATCTATTGCTGTTCTTTGTGGATTAGCTGTCTGCATTAAAAAAGGTTGTGTACACCTTGCTACAAATATCCGTGAGATTGCAGCTAATGGCAAGATGGAGGAAGGTCTACTTTTAAAAATGTTTAATCTGAAGGAACTGTCAATCAGACAGTAGATTGAAATTGATACAGTTCCAAAAAACTGAAACTGTGAAGTCAGCCATTCTGCTAAGCAAGCTTGGATTCATTTTTGCTGCAATCCACTGTTGGAGGACTTACATCTCGTTGCCTACTTAGCATCTGGAAAGCTAGCCAAACACCTTTGGGGAGAGACATTATCTGGTTTCTGGTTTGCTGCTTTCTGGATTGGGGGAATTCTGAATGACAACTGGCTTAATTAGGACATTTGTGGGGAGCCATCCAGGACTTATGGAAGGGCTGTCCAAGTACTTTTACTGGCCAGATTTGCAAACACCGGCTGGAGTGTGTTTGTTGATTTTGGTTTGTTTTATGATGGGTCTTGGGAGTAGCAAAGAGCTAATACATTGTATACCAGTGTTAGATTTATGTTTGTACCAATTGCACTCAGAAAGGCACTAATGCATCTTTTAAAATTTGAGTTTTAGTATTCCTAATAATTAAAAACAGAAGTTTAATATTTCAAACAAAATTTGATCCAAGTCAGTATTAGAGGGAGTTGTGCTTCAAGGATGCAACAGAGTTTTCACTGCGATCAGAGTTGGTCAATTATTCTGAGCACTACTGTGGCAGAGTTACATTGCTGCAATGGAGATGTAGAGCTGGATTATTCTTTGCCTCCTCTGTAGAAAAGTTAATTTTGCCAAAATGTTCAATTTGGCGATCTTTAAATCTTGGAATACTGGTAATGCTCAGTGAATGGTTCTATCTTTTCCTCTCAAAGCAGGAAGGAATAATCAGATGTTCAAACAAAATATTTTAACAGTCAAGAAAAAAAAAAAAAAATTGTTTCCAAAAGCTTTTCACTTCTCTGTGTGACTTGTCAAGGATTTGTGTCCACTGGTCTACCAGACTGGACCTTACCTTTATGTCTCTGTGGAATGCTTTGTAGATCTCTGGTAACCTTTCGCACAGTGAATTCAGGCTTGTATTGGCCTCTTCTCAGAGATATTGTCTGCATTTCCCAACTGCATTGTTGCCTGCTCAGGAATTGCTTGCTGTTGCAAATGATTAGACCTGTGACATGGGTGTAACATGTTGCCTGATGCTTAAGAGAATGCTGACTAGCAGCATATGGGAAATGACTTATTTTCATTACCCTGAGTCTGTGATTAAATTCCGAAGGAACTTTTCAAGTCTTTTAAAATACATCTGGTTGCTTAACTTTTGGATGTCTGACTTTGCTTCTGTGTATCATGGAATGATTAAAAAATTACCTCCTTGGATTGTCAGTGTCTGTGGTGAAACTGAACTGAATAATTGGACCTCACATCCAATAAATATTTCTACTTAGAAAACTGTCTTTATAGGGGGACAACTTCCACATCAGATTTCCTCTAACCCCCAGAAAACGCACAATCTCCTTCATCATTTGTGACCTACATGTGAAGTTTTACAGTGACCATCCTGCTGAGCTGATTTGAGATGGCGAGGTGACAATATATGGATGGGAAACATTCATTGGGAAACAGTCGGAGGAAGGAAACTGAGTGCAGTGTGTGTTGATGGAATTGAAGCTGGGCTGGCTCTGGACCATTGAGAGAAGATGACTGGGATATCATAAATTCTTAGTAAAAAGACTTACCTAGAAGGTGCGTGTGAGAGTAAGGAATAGAAGTATTTATTAGATGCTGCAGGTCATTGGCCACTGGGACCTAGGAAGTCATCTGAATGCTGAACAGGCAGCAAACACTGAGGTTGCAGAAGTACCTAAGACCATTTTAACATATAAATAAATATTCCTTTCACACAGAGACTGTCTCTTTAATGGGGAAGCAGAGCCACAAAGATCAAATGTTTTGTCTTGTTGAGCTCAGATGTTTGTGCTTATCTCTGTCAAACCCACTGCTTGGTTTCTTTGCTTCTAGGTTCTGCTTGGAGCTCCATGTACATTGACAGCAGAGTGCCTTGGGAGGTTAGGCTGAGAGAGGTCCTTCAGAGTCCCACTCTGACTAATGCAAGGTACTGAGCAGCATTAAAGCAGAGCGATGCCCTGGTTCTAGGGGTGAACGAATCCAACTGAAATTAATGGCTCTTTACCAATGTGGAACTGGCTTCTGCTTAGCGACATCAGTTGTGGCAGTTTCTCACACAGAGAGAAGGGGAAGGGAAGACATCTAACATATAGGAATGCTCTATGATTAGCCCATGCTTTATATATTGGATTTAGGATGATGAATGCATTCTTTGTGTGTGTTGGCAGGATTTTATTTTAGACACGTGGTATATGGTGTCTCAAATACAACATGATTAGATGTAAAAATACCATATACTGACAACTAGGATCAAAAACTTGGTATATATGCTGATGATCTCTCAATTATATTGATTACATATATGTAGAGTGTACATATAGTCATGGGAGTTCGTTGATCGAATGTATTTTCATGCAATTTTACAGAAGGTTTTTTTGGCCTCTAGGAACTACAATCTTATGCAAAATATAATTGCTCTGTATTTTCTGTCAGACCTGTTAGTGAGGCTAGGATAAAGAATACATTACTAACTCAGTGTTCCTCCGCACGCCCAGAATCTGAAAGAACTGAAAATGATGTTGCTGATATCATGAATAGTAGCATTACTCCCTGGTTATTTTATCATTATTTTAATAGCATGTGGAGCCATTATGCCAGATAGCTGATACAATTCTGAGTGTGATTTAAAGAGCAGTAAGACACTGATCATTCCGTTTTATTCCAGTGTGAAGAACTACTACTTTCATGAGTCTGTTGGTAGGAGTAACATGTTGTGCTCTTGGCCCTGCACTGCAGTGTCCACCCAGGGTGGCAGGTCCATGAGCAGCAGCCCTTGCGCACTCCGGCTGCTGCCGAGGGTGGTCACAGCTCCCAGTGCCATCTAGTGGTGTTCTTCATGAAAATAAATGGGGATAGAATCAAAGAAAGGAGTTTGATTTCCCGGTGTAATTTCCCACTGGCTTGGTGAATTTGGTGTTAAATGGTTAAGAACTCTAATAGTTATTGGCCTAAGCTCAGAGGCACACTGAAAAAGCCTCCCTTTTTATACCCATGCATACTCCTTTGCGCTTGCATGGACCCAGAGGTAGCTCTGGGAACAGGGAAAGGCTGAAGGAATGGGAAATCGGAGGGACCAGAAATATCTCAGAGAGCCTCAGAGGGCGCTTATTTTCTGCACAGTGCTATGGTGTCTCCATGTACTGTCTTTCCATTCTCGTCTCATTCTTTGTTAGGGGATAGAAAGTAGACTAGCTGGAAACAAAACAAAACAAAACAAAACAAAACAAAACAAACAAAAAGGCTGGAGGTTGCCTATTTTCATTTACCTGGAAATTTTAATGGATTCATTTAACCTGAGGAAGCAAACAGCAAGAAAATCATTATTCCTTTCCCCTTGCTCTTACCCCTCCCTCCCACCCGTTCTGCCAAGATCTCTCTTAAAAGCTCCCTTTTATATCTCACAGGCATATGTTTCAATTTTCACTTGCTGGGTGTGATATTTGGTAACATACGGATGAGTCATATTAATAACTTGTTGAATCTAAACATAAACTGCCCTCAATCATTGTTAGATGTGCTGTAGCCTTTATTTGTGTGGTAGCACCTGTCCAGTCTTAATCACACTGTGCTGTTTACTGCACCTGGGCTTTTCTCAAGTGTGTTAGAGCTAGAAACCTCATCAGTTCTAGTTCCAGCAGGAATATCTCTCTACTCTGATTTCCTGACGTGAATTGTCATTTCAACCAAGAAAGGTCTATGAAAATCCTTTAATACAAACCATCTGATGAGTCTTTTTAATTTAGAGTAACAAGCATTGAAAACTGTGGGGAAGAACCATTTGAGTAATATTTTTACTTTCAAAATAAAACATTGGCAAAATATAATGAAAATGTTAAGAAAACAAACACTGAAACTGTGTGTCAACATAGCCACATCTGCTATAAGCAATATGGGAGTGTTACTCTGCTGTAAATTGCTATAGTCTTCCAAGCCATACAACACCATGAAATCTGTCTCCAGATGAGATTGACCAAGTCAGAAGTCCTGTATTCCAGTAAAGTTTATAATTTTGCCTACATAAAATCCTCCTGACAGAATATAGTGACTCCGAGCTCTTACTCACACTGAGATTTCAGCCTCTTCCAAGTCTTCCCTCACTGTTTCATGGCCAAGATGACACAGAACTCCTTCTCCAGTAGGAAAAAAAATATTCAGTGATGAATTCCTGAAGGTGTAATACAAGCAAAGGAGTTCATTTTCTCCAGAAACACTTGCCTTTTGTTCGATTATTAATTCCCTCACTATCCAGGAAATCATCCTTAGTCCGTGTCCCCTCTTTGATTACTTTCTTCTCAACTGACCAGCCAGAGAAGTTGCATAGGAAGCCCCACAACACTTATTCGTGCCAATGCTGAGAGAAAGGCAGGAGCCAAGTGGTTGGTGCATTAATACTTAGAGATGCGTAACATGTGATTTTTCACCAAGAAGTAAATATGAAATCATTATTCTAGAGGAGACTAAGGTATGTAAGAGGATATATGAGCTGTTTGAGAACCTAGAATAACAACCAGTCCTTTTGATAAAGAGAGACTTCTAACCCTGAGAGTCAGCTTGGAGTCTGATTTGCAGCTGGCAAAGAAAAAAAAAAGGCCCCAGAGAGAGAAAAGCAAGATCAAACATGATATTGTTTAGATGAAGAAAGCTGCTCCCCTGAGAGGAACAGGGTGATGCTTGTGTTGGGTGTTGAAGAGGCAGTGTGGGTTATTGCTGTCCTGATTTTTTGCAGGGTAGAGTTCCCATGTTCTTTTATCTGATGATGACTTGTACAGAAATAAGCTGTGGCACACATCACCCTGCTGCAAGAGGCAGAGTCAGCATTGTTCTGTATGTTGTATAACTTTGCTCAATGGTTGTTTATTAGCTGTATCTAACGGAACACGTAACAGTCTGTTCAAACCAGGATTAACAATTACTTTGCTTCTGTTTCCCTTTTTTAATGTTTTATTTGAAGAGGTGTTTTGGGTTTTTTTGTTGTAGGTTGTTTTTTGGTTGTTGTTGGTTTTTTGTTTTGTTTTGTTTTGTTCTGGGTTTTTTTTGACTGTTCTGAAGCTTTGTTAAGTTGTGGGCAGTGGTCATTATAGTATCTTGTTGAAACATCCCTGGGAATATATTTTAAGCCAAATTCTTATGATATTAATTTCTACTGGATTGAAGTTTCTTTCTGTTTTATACTACTAGAGCCAGTTCTTGTTTTTATGATGCTATTGCTACAGTTCAGTATGTTGACCCAATGAAGTCTAGTCCAGATTTTGTTTTTTTAGGTTTTCCTTTGAAGCTTCCATTTACACAAAGGGAAGAGGAACAATTTCTCAGTGGGCAGCAAAGCCATTTCAGCTTAGAATGGGGTATTCCTAGCCTTGGTCTGTGAACTGCAATCTTTTCTGAGGAGGAATATATTACCATCTTTTTGTGTGGAAGTGCACTCAGCCTTGACATTGGATATATTTCTGTTCTCTTTCAGTACAGCAGACATCTAAACCTGTTGCTAATTTAACAGTACTAGACAGATGTGTCTCGTCTTTATTCTGCAGAACAACTCACTACAGATATTTATATCTCTTTTAAAAAGATCTGAGTTTATGGGGGAAAAAACACAAACAAACAAAAAACAAACAAACAGAAAAACACTCCTTTCCTTCCTCTCTCCTTTGAGCTTGTTCTTCCCTGACGAAGTATTGAGTGCAGAATGTGGAGCAGTGCCAAGCTTGGGCAACTGATGTGATAGAATAAAATTTCAAGAAATCACTTCCCCTGTTTACCCACTCTTGAGATAGTGAGAAGGCACAGGTAGTACATTTGAGAAAGGCTTTCATCAAGGAAACCTTTATTTATGGCTTTTATACCAATGATATAATGCCCCTTCCAAGCGAGCAAGCGAGCAAGCAAGCAAAGAAATAAAGAAGGAAAGAAAGAAGGAAAGAAAGAAGGAAAGAAAGAAGGAAAGAAAGAAGGAAGGAAAGAAGGAAGGAAAGAAAGAAGGAAGGAAAGAAGGAAAGAAGGAAAGAAGGAAAGAAGGAAAGAAGGAAAGAAGGAAAGAAGGAAAGAAAGAAGGAAGGAAGGAAGGAAAGAAAGAAAGAAAGAAAGAAAAGAAAGAAAGAAAGAAAGAAAGAAAGAAAGAAAGAAAGAAAGAAAGAAAGAAAGAAAGAAAGAAAGAAAGAAAGAAAGAAAGAAAGAAAGAAAGAAAGAGAGAACCAAACAACAAAAAAAATCACAAAACTCAAACAAGGTTCATTTTCTAAATCCCGAAATGAACCCAAAATTCCTATGACTAGGCTTCTAGAGATGTCAATAGGACAGGAGTAGCAGGATGCTGTCAAAGAAGGTCACTGAGATACATGCTTCTGAATGACAGTCCAGGGCACTATAGCAAAAGCTGTGGGTTAACCCCGGCCAGCAGCTAAACCCTGCACAGCTGCTTTCTTGGTCTCCTTCGGTGGGATGGGGCAGAAAATTAGAAGGATAAAAGTGAGAAAACTTGAGGGTTGAAATACAGTTTAATAAGTAAAGCAAAACTGCACACAGAAGCAAAGCAAAATAAGGAATTCATTCATTATTTCCCATCAGGCTGAAGTTCAGCCATCTCCAGGAAAGCTGGACTTCACCACACGTAGTGGTTACTTGGGAATAAAAAAATCCCTGTGAATGATCTCCATTCTCCTTCATTTCCCAGCTTTTATTACTGAACATGCTATCATGTGGTATGGCATATTCCTTTGGCCAGTTGGGGTCATCTGTCCCAGCCGTGTCCCATCCCAACTTCTTTTGCACTCCCACCCTACTCACTGGTGGAGTAGTATGAGAAACAGAAAAATCTTTGATGCTGTGTAGGCGCTGCTCAGCAATAGCTAAATAGCTAAAACTTCACCGTAGGGACTGCTACACAGAAAATTAACCTTACCTCAGTCAAAACCAGTACAGCAAGGTATGTGATTGCCATCAAGAGAACTGAAGGAATGGATGTCCATGAATGATACGTGTCACCTATGAGAGAATCAGTTTGGATGTCAATCTAACTGGTGAAAGTTGAAATAGGACTGGAAACCAAAGAATCATCCAGGGGAACCACAAAGGAAGTTTCTGGAAGGATTGCTGCTGCATCAAAGCTGCAGTTGAAAAGGAGTTAACTCAGGGCTAAAAAACAAAACATACAGATGGTTCTTGAGTATGATTACCAAGCAGCAGTGCCCCATGTAAAATTAATTCAGCCTAAGAAAAGGCATATCAGCTGCAAAGGAATAACCAAACTGAGTCTAGGAGATGATCTGCTGCCATAGCGAGAGTTTACTCTTTAATTATGAGGTCATTCCAGAGTGACTACAGCAGCTGCTGATGGGATCTGAACCCCGAAGCAACAAGTAGGTTTCAAGTACTCATTTCAGTTGGCTAATTTCAGCCATATTCACTCCAGAAATTTCCTTTCAGAAGCCTCAATTGTCAAGGCAAAATGCGGCATCTGAAAGCAAAGTTTTAAAATGCCTTTAAAAATTATTTTTATCTAGCACATGCTGATTTATGAAGAAAGAAATGACGTGCTTTCCTTGGGGTCTCTTGATGTAGAATTTTATTCTGTAGCAATGATTGTAGTTATTCGTGCTTGTTGCTGAGGATGTTCATTAGATATTATCAGCTTCAAACAGAAGAAACAACCTTTGCCCCTACTTATTTTTGTGGGAGAAATGATAGCACACATGATTGCTAGTCATCAGAATTCTTTTCTGACCGTTTGGTCATGCAGCATACCTTAAAGAGATGCTTTTGCTAAAAGAAGAATTCAAGTATATGTATCCAAGTGCGACCTGTGGCATAGTGGAAAATAAACAATAATGAAAAAAAAAAGAATTTCTGATTTGTGTTTTCCCTGAAAGCTCTATGGATAGTTAATGTTTTTTTTTTTCTTAACATAATAGATTAATTGTTTAGAAATTGAAAGGAAGATTCTGTCAATTAGTGATGTGAATGCAGATATCAAGTGATGTGATACCGCCAAATTACTTTTGTGTTTAAATCACCCTTGATTTACACTTTCTAAGCGTTAGTATCTTTGGAAATTTGTGCTGGTGGTTTGAAAAAAAGAAGGAAAAGGTTAAAAAAAATTAGAACAGCTTCTACTGTTCTGGTTTAATGTGCTAAGGATACTAATGGATTAATGTTAGATATAATGATTTTACATTTAGAAGATGACTTGTTGCAGTTTCAAAATCAACCTTTCTTGTCAAGGTTGATCTGTTGTCAGATTATTTAATCTGTACCACATAAAACAGCAATAACAATCAACAGGGTGTGGATTAGGATGTGGTAAGTGTATTCCCCAAGAGCTTGGGAAAAGAGTGCCAAAGGCTGAAACTCAGTACGCATCTTCAAGCCTATAACTGTGTTTAGGCAATGAAGCCTTCAGCATTATTCAGGAGAGGTGATACTTAACGTGTTTGTTTTTTGGAATGTCAGTGTTTTGTACATAATTAGTAAACTGACTCCTTTCAATTCTAAATTCTGCTTATTCCATTCACTTTAGGCTATTTGCTGACAACCACATTTTAGTATATACTGAGCTGGTTAGAAAGTCAAGCAGCTTTCATGAAACAACTTCCCTTCAAAGCCTGTAGTAACACTGTTGATTGTCCTAAATGGCGTTTTGGCTCCTTTGGCCACTCTGTCTTCTTTTACACATATAACATGAGATGCAGGAGAGACAAAACAGACAAATTTATGTAAGATATGCCTAGAAATATTTCCACCTGAAGTGCATGAGTCTTGTCCTCACTTCCAGAGCACTGTTATATCAGTGCCCCCCTCACATCTCCACCCTTTTTACCTGAGCTTCCTGCTGTAATGTTAGAATAGAGATTTTTATGGTCCATTCCCTTCACCACAGAGGGATGAATGAGAATTGGTAGCAAGCACTTTCTTAGTTAAATGGATTTCATCAGACAATATAAATTTACTCACAGATCAATGTTTCATGGAAAATATTTGGGTTTCGGGAAGCTTGGACCAAAATGCCAAGTTTCTAGACAAAATGCTACATACCAGCTGGCTGGCTTGTGCCACTGGAAGCTTTCTGCTGGTTTGAAATCCTTGCTCCAAGGAGCCTCACAACCAGGGATCATGGTCTTGTCTTCATACTGAATACTCTGAGAGCCTCAGCTCAGTGAGGACTCCGAGGACTTCTAGTCTATTCTTACAACGGCATGGGAAAGGAGTTAAAAAATTCCTTATGTCCAAATGTCCTGAGTTGCTCCTAGGGTAAAGCAGCATAGGGAAGCCCTGGGAATGGACAAACACATCCTTTTTTCCCCCATATTAAAAAAATAATTTCAGAATGAATGTCTTTCCACATTAAAACGTTACTTTTAAGAATGTTTTGTGTCCACAGGAATTTTTGAAATGTCAAGCTTTCATACTCATCTGGAATCCAGACTGGGGAAAGTTTTAAGCACTAGTGGGTATGGTTCTTAAGAAATAACACATTCTCAGCACCAAGACATGATAATCTCTGCTTTTCACAGAGTGTTGTCTTGTCTGGAACCTCCTCCTTCTCAATGCTTAGATATAAGGACCCACACTAAATAGCAGCCATCTTTCAGCTTCCACGAAACAAGCTGTCTTTTTACAGCTGGGAAATTGAAGCCTAGAAGGTATGTCATTTGCAGTGTCATGGCTTCAGAAAGCTTAGTTGAAAGCTTGGCACTATCTTGATCCAATCTGACTCACAGTGCTTTCCACTTATTCTTCCACCCACACTGCAAAAAAGAAAGGCTCCTCCCTCTCTCTAAGGAATATTGCCGCTAAAAGTTGTAAACAAAATGCTCTACCTTGTATTATTTTCCTTCTTTTTCCATAGCTAATCTTTGGGGCCTTTTAGTGGCTCCATATTTCCGTCACTTTAGTCCTGGACACCTGGAAAACATCTCACTGTTCTAAGAGGGAAGAGATGGGAAGAAGTTGCAACCACATTCTCTGTGTTAGAATGAAGGAACTCTGCCTTTGGCCAAGATATTTTTACTTTCTTTCCAGTGTTGTGTTTTTCTGGGAAACTTGCCTTTGAGTGCAACTGGCAACAGTTTTGCCTTTTGGTTCCTTGCCAAGGGGTAAGTCTCTGTGTACAGCCATGCCCTCAGACCTCAGGGTCTAACTGAGCCTGAACTAAGCCAACACCTTGTGCCCTCTTGCATCCAGCTCTCTGTCACCATATGCAATCGGGTTAGGAAAGGTTAGGGTATAGTTCTGCAACATGAGCAGAGCATTTAAATATGATGTTATTTTGTCTTTTTATTGTATTCATAAAAAATATTAATGTGAAGGTACAATAAAAAAGACGAGTGGCTTTATTAAAACAGAAAAAATAAGTTTGTAAAATTGTTCCAAAATCTCTGTAAGGTTCATCAAATAAACTGAAGTCAAATGATTAAAATACATGTAAAAATAACAGAAATTCAGAGTTACTTATAAGATACAGAGAGAAAAGTACTTCTATGCCTTAGAAGAACAGAATGTCTATTTTCTTCACTGGAAAATGTGCTGTGTTTGGGTGTTCAGGTAGTACCTGATGTGGAGCAGCTGTTGGGTGATGCAGTGGCTTGAAGCAGAGACCTGAGCGAAGTGCTGGGGCTCCATGGAGATTCTGTGACAATATAGGACACCTCTGAGTCACTTTTCCTCTTTGGCTGATCCCAAATGGGAGTGGGATAAGCATTTTTCTTCTGACTTAAGTTAGAGCAATGACTAAACTGCCTTTCCTTCATCATCCCTTAGATGTGCAGGCTACCTGGCTACTACAGACAGTAAGGAGCCAGGACTGTCTCCATCCTACCCCTCATGGAGCTTAGACATTGGGTGGTGGAATTGTTGGAAAAGCTGACTTTCTTTTTCTATATATTAATTTCTATCCTCAAAGCAGTAGAACTCATAGGAATCATTGCTCCGGGTTTTGGTACTCGGATGCTGAACACACTGTGAGTGTAATCGAAGCGTCTGCAACTGCTCTTGCTAATGCGGAGCTGTTGGTACCTACTAGCAGAGCTCATGCCAGCGGTTTCCCCTCACTGTGGGTGCTAATAGGATCTCCTTCCTTTAGCTTGTTGTTTGTTTTCATGAAACTTGTAGGAATTTTTCTGTTCAATTGCTGTTGCTGTGCAAGGTTTAATTTACATTGGCTACTGGGTGTCCAGGCTACTAGGCGAAGAAAATGGTGGCAGCAATGGACAGGCACACAAACATTTGCTTGGTATGATCACACAAGTCTTGTTTTCTTGTGTGTTCTTTTTCCTTTTTCTAAAGCAAAAATGTTTCTGAATTTGGCACAAATTTCTGGAGAGTTGGCCTGAAATTTCAATGTCTTTGACAAACTGACTATTAAAATAATTTCTTCCAGTTCCATCCAGTAGCCTTGGTTACTCCCCCACATAGACTGGTAAATAGTTTGGTGAAGAGTGGTCTTTTTTATTCCACAACCTTGGCATACAGCTCATGTTATAGTGTAATGCAAAGAGCCTTTCTTACCTCAGAATGGAAGCAAGGGTACCAAGACAGCAGATATCCCAGAAAAAGACTGTCAACTTCTATGCCTGCTGCAATTTTAAAGAAATATTATCATTTTATTTAATCTGAAGAGGCATACAGTTGGACAGAAGGATAGTAGGATAAATAATTTGTTGAATATAAAAAAATCTACATCAAGAGCACAAATGCGTAGCGGAAACAACATCCTCTTATGTTATTTTTATAGTATGTGAACTTGATGATATTAAATAGAATAAATGTGGATCTGATAAAAGGAAATACTACTTCTATTCAATGTCTGGTAAGTCTGTTTAATTCATTGTCAAGGAAGGTTACCAAGAATGACACCGTAGTCGGATAGTTTAAAAGGGCTGAATAATTTTATGACCAACAACACTTCTAACTCCTTAAGCTATGTGAAATCTTATAATTCAAAATGTATGTTGATAGCAAACCAGTCTTCACTACTTTTTCCTTCCACTACATCACTAGCTAGATTTTGGCGTCAAGATGCTTTCTGCAGTCAAGCACTAACTAAAGACAGGATTTCAGGATGACTTCCTGAAAGCAACTTGGTAACTCCATAGATCCTGTACATTGCATGGACAAGAATTTAGTTAGACTGTGATTCTGTCCTACATGTGATAGTAACAGGAATTTTTTTTTTTTTTTTTGTTAATTCATACATTTTAGCTGTTAGTTTCATCTTCATTGTTGTATCAAGCTGTATAAAGGGTCTATCCAAGTAAGCTTCTCACCTGTAAAACATGTGCAGTCCTCTTTCGAACTGCAATGGCAATCTCATCTTGCCACAAGACTTCCTGTTATCCAAAACATGATTTGTAGCTTTATTTGACATGAAAAAAAAAACAAACCTAAAAAAACCTAAAAATAAAATAAAAAAAAAAAAACACCAAAACCCAAAACCTAAACCAAAAACCAAACCCAACAAACTGAAGTCTTTTGTAGTGCTTCTCACACAAGCACTTCCAGATGAAATCAGGAAGATAAATGCACTTTACCAGGTTTCTCATTTTTGTCAACCTCTAAACACTTTCTAATCATCTTAAGACTTTCACTTTAGTCAATCTTCAATCACTTCTTCTTATGCAGTCTTAGGTGTACTGGACTTCTAAATTCTTTGTTCTTCTAAATAGTATTTTAAATGCATGGCATTTGGTTTTGCTATTGTAATATTGTCATCGGGGTTCTCTTGTCCAGCCATGAAGGAATGTGATTGTATTTCCTGTAGCAGAAGTCTCAAAAAATTGCATTCTAGTTCTAAGATTGTGTATTTTGGATCATTAATTAGAATCTTCTTTTATGGAGAGGGCAGTTACTATGAGGGAAACAGCAAATAACTATAATCTGTACAGTTAGGATACTATTAATTGTAACTTGCACTTGCTCTCCTCGCCCTAGAAACCAATCTACAACTGAGATAAAAATAAAATTAGATGAATCCAAGAAGATGCAGAGATCTTTTAAGCTGTCTCAGGATGGGGTTAGGGGAGGTTGCTCTCACTGTGTAACCTGTTGAACTGTCAGTTCCAGGCCAGATGGAATTCATGGCAAATGAAGACGAGGAAGACACGTGTCAGGAAGGATAAAACCTCTGACAGTAGAATAGCTCAATAGCTATTCTAGACCCATTGTAGTCATATGTTATTGTGACTTACATAGAAGCATTCCTTTGCCTATATATGTCTCTGACCTTTCTTTGCTGTTCAGAGTGCCTGAGAGAGAAGTAAATTATCTGTTGTTTTGTGCGACCTACAGATTACACTCTTCAAAATTGTTCCATTTGTAAAAGATTTACTATCGCTGTGCAATATTGTTACATCACATATGACCAGAAATTGCTGCATTCTGTTGCAGTCAACTGAGACGTGAAATTACTTGTGATTTTCAGTAAGTAATGGCAATTTCTGGAGATTTGTAAGATCTTATTTTTCATGAAATTCACATAATTTTTATATTTTTAGTACTTGTGTCTCTAGGAATTTTCAAGTGCAGTAGCAGGTTTTGATTAAACATCTAAAAATACAGAAATTGCTTTGTTGCAACCAATTACTCTCTGGTTTAAAAGTGCAGAAGGTTGGGAACAAAAAAACAGAATATGACTTTGACATGGTTGGCTTTCAACACAAACAGAAAGTAGTCACGGCAACCGACTCTGAAGTAGTTCATAATATTAAGAAATGTTTGTCCTCTGCCTGTTTATTCTAAGAGACTGGATTGGTTTGTGGCCATGGTGCTGAGAGAAGGGTACCTGGAATGGATTGACCTCAGAATTAGCCCAGTTGCATTGGTTTACCTGAGGTGGGTGAAGTGTCATGCTGTGGAATCTCGTTTTCTGTGAGGTATACGAAGAACTTCTTAGGTAGAGGGGCAGAATTTCACTTTGTTACCATTTCACAGCAAATTCAGTGAGCATTGCTTTTTCCAGGAATAATTTAAGTTTCATATCCAGAAGTATTTCTGTTGTGTTTGTACAAAGGCAATATGAAATAAAGCAAAAAAAACCCACAAGCATGCTATGGCAATATATAGGACTTTACCATTTATCACTTCTGTAATCCAATGATCTGGACTGTCCGGTACTAGGGATGCCCATAAAACCTGATGTTCTGTTGATCTGATTCTATCTAATCCTATCTCTTTCCCGCCCTGCTTGGCAAGGAGCACTTGCGTGCCAAGCCGTGAACATGTGTGAGCTGACCAGCTGCAGCAGCACTCTTGGGAGAAGCTGCCATTTGGTTCCAAAGTATGGGTGCAGTAAGAAAAATCCTTTGTTGCTCCCTTAAAGAGAAGACAGTGTTTCAAATAATAAAATGACAATGCAAAGACTAGAGGGAAGAGCTGTCACAGCCTAATTGAAAGTTCGTTATGCTGCTTATACCATTATTGTAAAACTCTTTATCATGTGTCTGTAAATGTGCAAATTAAAAACCCAGAGGTAATTTTGTATTTTATCTGCATGTAAAAAGATTGTGAAATTATCATCTCTTTCATAGTTAAATAACTTTAACCTGTATGGTGACCTTTGAATATGCAAATAACAGAGCTTTGTTGGATGGAATAAATTTTGTTAATTGTAAAACGATAAGTTGAGAAAATCTGAAGAAAACAGGAATTCATTTTGAAGTAATCATAGTGGAAGGTTTATGTGATAAGGAAAAAGGAAACTTTTTATATTTATGTGCAGGCTCAGAAAAATGATTGTCTACTGCTGTTCAAGTCTGTGATTCCACAGCTGTAATCAAAACCAGCAGGAGAATTTCTAACTTACATCACCAGCAGCAAACTTGGTGAATACATAATATGTGCCCAGAGACTTAAAGAATTTCAATAGGCTCGTAGGTAACAGGGCATTTTATTTTTTTTTGTTCTCAGCTTGTAAGATGTCTCTGAGAAAACTTAATGTTGTGACCATGAAAGTGAATAATAATTAAACATATTTCTGCAGGTCAGGATGATCATTTTCACATAAAGAGGAGAGCAAATATAATGAACATGAGGAGAGAATGAATTGCTCTTAGGCATAGCACAACTTGGTTTTGCACAAATCTGTGCAGTCTCTCGTCAAGACAAGGCATGCTGACTTGTGATGTTGCTGTCTCCAGCCCTGCTCACCTCTGTGTGTGTGTGTGCACATCAACATTTTCAGTGACCATGTCTTGATTTGGTGATTTCTGGAATGAGGTGGGTTTGGATTTCACTTTATACCTGGGATCTGACCAGAAACTTCAGTGTATCTCTCCAGAGGTTTATAGTGAGAGTCATAGTGTTCTATACGGTTCTAACCATTTTGGAATGCTCCCACATACCATTACACTTCTAGAGGCAGCAAAGCATAAGCAAATTTCACCACTGATCTCAAAGGGAACACTTGCAAACTCTTGATGTCCTTTATACCTGACTTGCAAGCAAAGGTTTGGAAAGAGGTGGTAATAATGCCTGCAGAATACAAAGCTTTACTCAAGGTACACTTACTTGAAGGTATGGTTAATGGTTAAGGTAGAGGAGATCTGTGCTCTTGGCCCATTTACTACTGATAAACTATCCACTGGCAGAGTTAAGATTCATGACTAGGCATAGAAGACTTCTGTATTACCGTAATAATGATTCTTTTTAGGCAGCTTGAGCTCTGTTGAATTATGTACAAAAAGGAATGACAGAATCAAATTCAAACTGTAAATCTGGGTGAATTCCATGAATGTCTTTTTCTAGTCATTTACTTATTTTCATAATTTCCATATTAACAAATGTAAATTACAGACAAGTTTTTCTTTCATCTCTCATTTTCTTTTCAGAGTGTATTTACTCTCCATTGAGCTGTACCATGACCAGTTCAGATTTACTGCTTTGAGGGTACATGGTTTGTTTTGCAATTCTGCCCTGGAAAATCAGAAGATAAAACCCTTTTGTCTCATTAGATCCTGTGAAACTTAGTCTTTCTCACAGTAGATTTTTCTGATTACTCTGTAAGTTTTGACAGGAAGTTAGACAGACTTGGAATTAAGATTCCAAGGGGCTGCAAGCATGCTATGTTTTGACTACTGCATATGAATATTTGTAAAGGCTGCAAACTATGCTGTCATTCAGAAATACACCATGTGAGCAAAATGTGCTTTCTCTGGCTAAAGTGTGAAGAGCTTTGTCAAGGGACACAGACATTTTTAAAAAGGAAAATCCTTAAAGACAGGGTTAGTCTAAGTATCTCAAAAGAGCTCACAATAATCTAAATAATTCTTGAAGATATTTTGCTGTAAAGACTCTTATATAACATTCATATGCTCCATGCCATGAAGAGGTTGTTATGTTCCAAGAAGTACAATAAAAGTATATGAAAGTAGGGAGAATTGAATTCTAACATGTAGGCAAGTTATGGACCATTTGTTGAAATAGTCTCATATTTATGCCTTTCCTGGTAATGTTTTTACTCAGGGGGTGAGTGCAGAAACTTCAGCACTGCCAACACAAAAGTTACAGCCATTTAATTTTCTGTCATTTTCTCATGAACTCCTCCCTATGGGTTTTCATTTCAGAGTTCAGTACTTCTCTTGTTACCTGTTTTTTTTGTAGGCATCCAGATGATCATAATGATATCATGGGGCAAATCCAACTGTAGGCCAGATTCTGTTCCTTTAACTCATGGTGCACAACTAGTTCTTCATATCAATCCGTAGCTGAAATCAATGACAATCGGTTAGCTTACGTATTTTCTGCTAAATTAAACCTGTTAGAAATGATAAAAGTATCAAGGCCTTGAGGTTTGCTGGCACAGAACAGTGTGTGCTTATGATTGGGAACTCCACATGTGCCAGTGCTGCCAGCTGGGGACAACTCCGGGAACACCATGGCTCTAGTACACACCTTGGGGCTGTAGGGGCCAATACTGTTTTGCCTGGGTCAAAAACCTTCCAGGAGCCATCCTGTTTAACTGCATAGATGTTCACATTCAAGTGTCTGGAAGTGTTCAGGGGCATTATTTAATTTATTATTGTACTTCAGTGTAGCCGTTGTGGGCCAACGAACTTCAGCGAAGAAGTAGAAACCAGCTACTCATCCACTGCTTTATGTGCTCCTGAGAGTACAAGCAGAGGTGTCTGGGCAAGAGTAAGCTGCAGGGGTATCGTGTTCTGCACTAGGATCCTGCACAGATCAGCCTCAGGAACCCTTAATGGAAATTTATTTGCTGTGTTGGAGAAAGCTTTGTTAGATAAGTAACTCTGTGTCTTATCTTGTATTTAAACTCCCTTGGATAAAAAAATAGATGATTGCAGAAAGGGTTGTGGTGGTGTGTGGATTGCTGTCAATGGAAAAGAAATTGTGTGCTTTTATTCATTTTTGTGTTGCAAAGATAGAAGAACAGCGAATGTTGGAAACACGAGCAGCATAGTAACACGTGTGGTACTGGGTTCTGGGGAGAATGCATATGCCAGAAACTCATTTGTAGCCTTATACAGATAACAGACTTATCCCAGCAGGAAAGTCAAAGCCTGCAGATTTCCAAATCTTAAAGACTTGAATTCACTGATGTTC
Organism: Patagioenas fasciata; assembly: GCF_037038585.1. Taxonomy (NCBI): domain Eukaryota; kingdom Metazoa; phylum Chordata; class Aves; order Columbiformes; family Columbidae; genus Patagioenas; species Patagioenas fasciata. The sequence continues at coordinate 11,178,921 of NC_092527.1, read as the reverse complement.
GGATCTACTGACTGCTAAACATGTAGAGGGATAAAGCCAGCTGGACCAGAGTAGGATCCTGTCCTAAGAATGTGTGAAAAACTTGATTTTCTATAGCATTGACTTGCTTTGGGTTTCTACTAACAATAGGAAGATATCTGAGGGAATCTATTTATTGTTGCTGTTCCTGGAATGGAGATGAGCTGGTGAAGAGAGAAATGCAAGCAACATCTTCCCACACATCTTCTTGTTCTCACTGTTCCCAAAGAAAGCCAGACCTCTTTTGATTGTAGCTGATTTGGACAGTATTCTGATCCACTGGAAAAAAAAAAAACAAAAGGCGGAATGCCTTCCTACAGGAAATGGGAGTTAACTCTTCAAAGCAGCTACATTCTATCAGTGTGCTCATTTACCTTTTCATGACAGAAGCGGTAATCGTACCTCTGAAACTGTAATGTTTGTAATGTTTGCCATTATTAGGTATAAAAGTGTAGTCATATACTACCAACTCTAGTGATAAAACTGAGAAGCAAACATATTCTTAGGCAGAAAGGCTGTGTTAAAAATGGGAATGGACTATTACAGGAACTTAATGGAAAAAAAGTCTTTTCCACCACCATATGGTTGTGATATAACACAAAGTGTTTTCCTGCCAAGATATCACATCACAATGGCAGGCTGCCAGTAGCTTCTCTCTTCCTCATTTAAACAACAAAAATATCCAAAAAGAATTCTTTGGCTGAATCAGGCCGTTGCTTATAAACATATACTATTGGCTGGTACTCAAGTGGAAAACTTACTGAATCACTTGGTATTCAGGCAAGCTATGGAGCCCTAAAGAAGTTTGTATTTTGTAAAAACTGCCAGAGGAAAATAGGAGCCTTAAGTCACTTTTTAAGTCACTTTAAAAAAAAAAAATTGTCCCAAATCTCAGACCTGTTTCTAAAATTGTGATTTAATGCAATTTTTTTCTTCTTCCCACGAGTCAACTTGACAGTGCTATTTAGTCATGCTTTTTCCAGCTATATTTGAATATAGTCAGAGCCCAGAGTGAATGAGCCCAAAGAGGTCTGGGCTGTCATTAGTGTCTGGGATCCCAATCCTCTTTGTTATGAAGGGAACACAGAGAAGTGTGGAAAGCAGTGGAAAACTGGCAGAACTGCCCCTTTTCTGTTTTATACTTGGGGAAAGGGTCCATCTCCCTTGGGTCAGTCCTCCACTTTCTGTTCTCATCAGTGTCTCACAGTCTCCTGTTCCATTTGCAAGCAGCTATTTTGGATAGACTTGCTCCACTTGAAACAGAACGGGATCCTGCCACTGCAGTTTAGACGTTCTCAGAAACTTTCCAAGTGCAGGCAAATTGGAGCTTTCTGCTGGTTTGTTCTGTGTTGTGCACCGGACAGAGGCATTCTTGGGTAATCCTTCTGTCATGTGGGAGTCAGCAAAACAGAGGGCTCCAGGTCAGTAATGATCCACTAAATGCAAGCCAAATTGTTAATGCAACAACACCTGTGCCACTTTTTTCCCTGCCTTTGCTTAATAGTTTTCTGCTGAATTAGTAAATTGGAGCTGCTATCTGCAATCAGGTGAGCCCCAGAAACAGCAAGAAGGGAAGAGAATGGCTTAGTGAATAGGCAGCTGGGAAGGTGAAAACTCTTCAGGTTGCAAGCAGGGAATTAGATTAGTTCAAATGTTTAGGTGCCTGGATTCTTGCTCTCTCAGATGTTGGATGTGAAATAGACTGTACTGACATGGTAAGAACATTTTCTGCTAATGAAGTTTTGAATTCAGAAGCTGTTTTGTTTTTTTCTGATATCTTCTGTCAGGGCGCTTAGAAAGAGGATGGATGGAGATGTTAGTCATAACGTATATGGTCCTATAGTGAGTAGAAAGGGAAGACAAAGAAATAGTTCACCATCTGCTAAGCTGGTGCTTCAGAAGGGTTTGTTGGTATCTTGAATGCAGTAGAGAAGAGGGTAACCGCTTCTGATGGGATGTTGTCCTGCTTGAGTCTGTCTTTCAGATTTCCCATTTACAGGACAATTGAAAGCAATGGTACAGTAAGTAGAGCTGGTGAATACTATGTGTCTTTTGCAGTGTTGGATGTGTATGGTGTGAAGAGGTGTATGTACCACATGGTTGTGCAAAGTTGTGCTGAAGTCATTACGGGCAGTATTCAACTACAGTAACTCCAGGGTTAACCAAGCCTTTTGCCTACCCCAGAGTAAGGTGCAAATCTGTGCCCCATTTTTAACTGAGCAAGTATCATTCTCTTCTACCTGTTTCCCTCCCAATGCCTGCAGCTTTGTTCTAATAGCTGTGTGTGTATAAGTAAAGCATTTCTGAATCACATCTAGTATAATCTGAAATGTTACTGTTTGAAAAACAATATGGTCCCTCACTGGGTTCCCTGAAATGTGCAGGTAGAGGGCTTGGCTATATGTTCTTGTATGTAGCTGAGTCAAACCTCCCTGTGGTGGCGTCCCTTCTCCCATGTCCTGCATGACTTTGCTTCTCCTACCAGTATCTCCATTTACAGTAACACAGGCTTCCACGAGGACAAAGGTGCCTGTGCAGTACTTTCTGTTGTTATCCTTAACCAGTGTTCTCAACTGCTGTGAGATACACTGGGAACACAATGATACTTGTGATTTACTCACTTTTATTTTCAGTTTTTGTGTAGCTTGAGGTCCATCTTTCAGAAATGACTGTAAGTAATAAGTGATCCTTGTCCATGAGGCTCATTGAAACAAGGCTGTATAGGAGAAAGGGGGGGAGCCTAGCCTCTCGGGACGTAGAAGGAAAGTAGAATGAAGAGGATTAACTTCCCTTGCTGCTACTATGACTCAGTAAATGACTTTTTTTCCTTTATTTTTTTTTTCTTGTCTTTTTCCCCCCCTGCCTCTTTGTTTTGCTTTTTTAAACACTTCTGCAGGGCACAATCCTACTTTCCATTAAACTGTTTAGTAGTGACTCATTCTAGAATAAATCCTCTCATGCTCTAATTTGAGTATAATGTTTAATATGGTCTTTGCTGCTGCTTAGACCTGTGATCTTGCAGGTGTTTATAATACCTGTTTTGCTAAATCTTTCACTACACTGTGTAAGTGTGGGTTATATATTGTGGGGTTATGTAGTTTTGTTTGTGGGGGTTTGTTTTAGTTTTGTTCTTGACTGAGACTGTTTTATAAGTTTGAGGTAAGGAACTAGTGCAAGCAACAAACAATTGTTACTGATAACAAAATAACCAACAAAGAGCCTGGAGTCTATAAATAGAGCATCACACAATAGAAATTAGATAATGGGAGGCTAGGGACTGTAAAATACTCAAAGTGGAAAGCTAATGGTGTTTCATAACTCACAGGACATGTTTTTATGCTCTGTCTTGGATATGCTGTCTCCGAGTTCTGAGAGTGGCTGACGTGCTTTAGACATTTTCTTCTAAGACCTAACCATTCTGTGGGACAAATCATAGTTTTCTACTTGCAGGGTAATTTCTTGTTCCTAGTAGGCACCAGTGTTCTCAGTGCAGCACAATGGAGTATGTTGTCCTTCTAAAAAGGTTTGGTTTTCCTGTGATATGAAAAGTTGGTGCTATTGCACATCTGTTGAGACCATGGTGACAGGCTCCTTAAATAGCAAAATGGAAATTTGTCAATGTTCATTATTGGAAACACCTCCATAGAAAAGACACTTTGAGAGCTAGTTTAGACGCATGGTCAATTCCTGTTGTGTTTCCTTGTAGGCCACAAGCATTTTCAGTGCTTTAAAGAGAACTGTGGCTGCAGAGCTAGTTAAAAGGACAGCTTGCTATGAGAAAGTTCTGTCCAGTATGAATTGTATGGAGGTAGACACAGAAGTGCTGGTGCAAATTAAAGTGTGATCAGCTGAAGATTTCTTAAAGGATGTATCGGACTTGCTCAGTTTGCTTTGTTCAAACTGAGAGGCTTGATGTAAGTTATCCCATCTACAGAAACAGACCTTTAAAACACAAACGTACTGCCTTAAAGCTTTCCTGGAAGAAACAGTTCTGTTAAGGAAAAAATGCTGTAAAAATATTCCATTCTCTGTTCTTGCTCATTTTAAAACTATATTATTTCTTATATGTAACTGTTGAAGAGAAAATCTCTTAACTTCTGAACTGTGTTTTTAGTAGCTGTTACACAGTATTTTCCGAGGTATTGCTCTGTGGCATTATTGATTGCAGTAAACCTCCAAGAGGTGAGAATAAAGCCTTTTCCAAGTCTAGTTTTATAATGTTGACCATCTCTGGACCAGTCTGCTTCTTGTATTTCATTCCCTCTTTCTGCAGTGGAAAAAATGATGTAGCTGGTCTTTTTAATGAGGAAATGAACTTGAAATCATCTGATGGGAGTACTGTTGAGGTAACACGCTTGAGAGAAAATAAAGAGCCTGTTCAAACTCTTTTCTTGCCAATTGTGAGTCCTTGCAAAAATTCTAGGAAACTGTATCCAGACAGACTCAGTCTTGATTTTAGGCAGCTAAAGGTTGGCCACTGTGGTACATAGGCTGCAGGCAGAATGGGAAGGTTGAGCATCTTCTTCAGGAGCAGCCCAGCCGCTTACTCTGTTCTTTCATAATGGTGAACGTAGGGCAAGTTTGCTAGACAACCTTTCTATTTTAACAGTTTTTCCATTGTGCAGTGTAAGAGCATCAGATTCTGTTTGCATGTTTACACATTACCTCAGCCTTTGCTTGGACTGTGATATACAACTATCTTTTAAATTTCCAGCCTTCAAAAGATTTACTGAAGTGTATAATCTTTTGGTATAAGGTGTCTTTTTCTTTCATTCCTCTCAAATTTCAAAGGGATTGTTCCACTTCAAAGATCTCTTCTGAATGTGCCTATTTATTGTGCGTTACACTTATTGTAGGTTATACTTATTGCATCTTTTATTTTCTACCTGTGAGGTTTTCGAGGCCATATCTTTGCTACTACAGTGAGGTCCAGAGCACTCCTATGTAGGAATTAGTGTTTCTTTATAATGTAGCTTTAGAGTAAGTATTTTATGAGTAAAAATATAGTTGTATTTAAATCCTGTGGAAAAGAACCTAGTACATTTAGTCATATTAGCTTTCAGTTCTCAGCACTGATCATTTAAATAAAGACATCGACATCTGTAACTCAGGTGCATTTATGTGTCAGAAGTTGGCACACTTGTAACTTTGCCATGTGTTAGTTGTATGTGGATTCTAGGAGAAACATGGAGGTTTTAAAGTGTCTTTAGGCCCCCTCGTTTGTGCATGCCTGTTTCTTTTATCTAAAGTTGCCCAGCTGCTAATTTACTTTGGCTTCTCTCCTGACCATCTCTTTGGCAGGTTTGTGCTACAATCATTAGTTTATCTTCAGCAGTTATGATGAGTCTGAATTCATGTCTGTATGCAGCTGTGATATCTCTGCGTTCTCTGCCATCTCTCAGGAACTGCCTGCCTCTGTAGTGTTCAGGTTTCTCCTCAGCATTTGTCTTTTTCCATTTGTTCTAATACCTGAAAAATGATAATATTTTGAAAAGAGGTGTAGGGGAAAAAATAAATACTTCAAAATATAATGTGATGGAATAGGGATAAAGATTTTGTAGGAGGCATATGTACTTTATGTATTTCATAAATATTATTATGACCAGTTCTTTTCAAACTTTTAAAAGAACCTTGCGCTTTTTTTGTAGTATTCTGTATCTTGAGATTGAAGTTGCATCCTTGTTCTCTGGATGTGTGTCAGCAGTCCCTATGGGGTTATGGAGTATTGTGCTGCAAGGGAATATAATACAGCCATTGTAGTTAGCCCTGGCTACTACAGACTGCATTGCTGTCCTTTGAAATCAATATTAGTATGAATTGAAGGCGGTATAAGAGAGACTAGTCTCTAGCCCCATCAGTTTAAACTTTGAGGAAAATAATCAAAGGGAAATACAGTAGTGAAACCTTAGTTTCTTTATATCTGATTTCAATCTAAAGATCTAAAACCTCACTGCTTAATTTGTTGGAACGTTTGTGGATTACTCTAACCTGGCATCTGTTAGTCACTTAAGAATTTCCAAGCAGTCCTTTATAACCACCGCTATTCTTCTCACCTTTCTCAAGTCTACACACTGCACTGCAACACTGTAAAAGGTACAAAAATTCACATAATAGAATGGTAAGTGCGTTTGTCCTTCTAGAACATACTCTGCTGCAGCACAAGTACCTTGTAGTGCAAAAATTGCCATAGTAACTACTCATTTCTTATTGATTAGATGGATAAAAATTCTCATAATATACAAGCAGAGTAACTTGCTGGCATATGGCTTCAGGCTACCCCTGTGGCATCTCTTACTTATGCATTCTCTCCTTTTTCTGCATGTAAGAGGTCTTTTTTCAATGAATTAATATTCCTTGAATTAGAAAAAAAAAATTCTTTTTTTTCTGCCACAATGGAGCTTAAATTTTAAGTTAAACTTGATATGCAGCTCACAAGGCAGAATGTGAACTCCTATTGGTTTCTTATTGTATGGGGATAACTAGATTTCAACTCAACCTGAAATCTGGAAGGAGAATGGGGAAGGAAAGAAGAATGGGTTCTCCCCTTCCCCCTCACTCGGGGAGAAGGCTAACCGCTCTGCAGAGCCAACCTTGGAGAAAAAGAGACTATTCTAGTTTGGCAGTTGTGATAAACCTCTTTGGAAAGTGCTTCCTAAAACATTAGAGTTGGTTGCATGAGAAAATGAGTCCTGGTTTTGTTTCCCTAGTAGTACTATAGACATAGTAATGTTCTTCACCAGCGGCATTGTGAATGCTTACCGAAAGCAGGATTAGGCCTACAGTGAGTTATAGGGTCTGACAGCTGTCCTGGTTCATGTACTGCGGTTGCTGAATGTACTATTGTCTCTTGCAAGCCTGAAAGATGCTCCAACAAGCCGTCTACCAAGTTGGCTGTGAAAGACAAGCTATTTGTGAATTCTATCAAGGGACTGAAATTGTGAAGAACTTAGGCAGGATGCCGGATAAAATTAAGTCCAACACATTCCTCAAATGTGAAACACCAGTTTATTCATGATAATATAAATTGAAAGAACAGCAATACTCAATCAGCTTTTACACTGTAAATCTATTCTAAAGCTGTTCTGGAGTCTTCTGTGAGGCCTAGCTGTTAGCTGTGATTATATCCATTTTGTATGATTATTCCAGGAGGCTCTTTGTTCACATATATTAAGAGACTGAAGATTTTAGAGAAATTTTCAGTTCAGGTCTTCCAAGCTGCTATTACAGATGATACTGATGCGGGCTTGGAGACCTTTCCCATCTCCCAAACTTAAAAACACTGGGTTAGGGCATCACCTTTACGTTGTACCACCCTTCAGCTCCCTTATTTTTATCTACAGACTGGCAGCCTCTTTTCAAACTTCATATCACCTTAAGATTGAAGGAGATATTAATCCATAGGGCTACAGAAAATGATGCTGCTGTTTCAATAAGCAAGCCCTTCACAAAAAAAAAAAACTGCTCAGGAAAACATCATTTTCTCTGTAGTAGGCTACAAACAAATGGAGGAAGCTCCTTAGCAACTGTAGATACCTCCTGTCTTTAACTGGAAGAAATAGGCTTGGCTCTTGTTAATCTTTGGCCTGAATTCTTGTGTGCTTGTGTGAAGGCTTTCACAGGCAGCAGTGGGTAGTTTGGTGTTTAGTGTCTCTTGCCTGTGTACTGAGATACGGACAGTGGCCCAGAAAGCAGCCAGAAACATAGATGGAGGAAGAGCAGCGGTACGTAGAGGATAAGGTAAGAGTTTGGGTGAATAAATTAACTTTTTTATATTGTTACATCGCTTTCCCTCACACTACTTTAATGCAACCTAAAGGGAAAAAACAGGACCCAAATGAGCCCAAATTAGGGCTTTTCAGGGTTATCTGCATGCCAGACTTGGGACCACTGCAATTCTGTATTAGCGGCTTGCTGGAGATCACAGGAGTGGAGCTGGCTGAGAACTCCTTCCCATGCTGGCTCTGAAGGGCCGGGGAAGGTTTATAGAACACAGCCAGTGTGGATTTCCCAGTCATTAGTATCCATCCCATCAGGGGTCTGTACCACTGTATTTCCCTGCTGGTGCAATGACCATTCATGGGAAACATCTCTGCTACTTCTGGCATCATACCCCTTTTATTGCCTCACCATTACAGATTAGGAATAATCTGTTTTGCTTGCTCTTGCAAGGAAGGAAAGGCTTCCTTCCTCATGCAACGGTATGGCAAAAGATGGAGAATTGAACCCAAAGACCAGAGGGCCAGGGACTCTTCAACCCGGTGATTTCAAGGCTTACCTGTATTCTATTGATGCAGAACCAGCAAAACAGTTTGTGCTGTTTTTAGACGCTAGTGTTCTGTTTTAATGGTTGTTCCAAATACTTTTGAGGGGGAAATAATGATTGGGCAGGTTTCATTCAACTTAGGAAACCTGCATGGAAAGAATAAATTCCATGGAACTTACAAAACTTTTTTTTTGGGGGGGAGGAAGGAAAAAGGGAGGGAGCAGGAGTTGTGTTTGTGTGTGGGTTTTTTAATTATTGTTTTAATCAGTACATTGTTCAGGGACTATCATGCTTAGTATTTACAGCCCCAAGATTTAAGATATTAGTAATGTTCATGTATTTCTGGAAGTGTTTTACAGACATCTGCAGGGTGTTTTCATCAGTAATCTCACACACATAACAGAAATAAAAGATGTATCATTAGGCATTGCCCGATGTGTATGGATATCTTAATGCATATATGTTTGTGTGCATCTATAAAATACATCCTGTGCACAAATATTAAACACGTCTTCTCTGGAATTGTGCTGTGATTTGTGTATTTGGAGATAAAGGTTCTGAATAAAGAAGAACCTATCCAGAATAGAGCAGAATTTACTACAGTTGCTTTGGGTTTTCAAAGCAATGGCTGCAGTCAGAATCTGGCCTAAGTAATTAACTTACAAAGGATGGAAAGGAAAAGTAGCATGTGGAAGGTATAATTAATGGGAACATATAACAGTCAGCTCTCACATAATAAATTGGCAGCTATGCCGGAGGTAACTGCCTTTTATTTGCAAATACAATTGGAATTTTTTAAAAGTAATTGCACATTTTCTTCTATTTCCACTTGGTCTCAGAGAATACAGTACAAATACCAACAGAAATGCAATAAAATAATGGTTGGGTTTGTTTTTTCTTTTTTTAGGCTTAGGGCTATGATCTTATTTGATCCAATGTCCAAAGCAAAGCAGGAATACATTTTAGCTCGGGAAAAGACAAGTAGTAAAACATTTTAGTGAGGTCTAATATAGAATAATCTAAAAGGACAAGGCAGGAACAACCAGAATAAATAAAAGTAAATGGCTAGATAACTATTTGCAGAAGAGATTTAGTAATGTAATTCTCCTGACTTGAGTAAATAATGGTTAAGATAAATGTTCTGAAATCCTTCCATTTTGAAGGCTTGAATTTTCCCAATTTGAAAGTTATTGCAGCTTTTCCTGAATAGCAAGCATGACATCAGTTGCTATTTAGATATTCCACAGATTGCAGCTTTTCCTGAATAGCAAACATAAAAACTGTTGTTCTTTAGATACATCACAGGTGCTGGCAGATCGAGAAAATGTGTTCTACCTCCAGCTAGTGCAGGGTGACGCAGTGTGTCCCCACAGCCAGCTGCAGATCCTGCTGACTCCCGCAGCCTGCTGGAAACCTGTGCTGCAGCCTGCCCTTGCAAAATGACTTGCAAGGTGAGGAGGGCTTGCAACTGAGGTGTGCTTCTGTGACTGAACATACAAGCTACTAGACTTGCTATTTCCAGGCTTCTCAATGAAGTAGAGGGAACTGCACATCATTCCTGCTGCTACCTGGCATGTGTGATCCCCTCTGCACACAGGTGGGGAGGCAAACTATCCACCATTTACGTGCTTTTTTGTCTGGGTTGTTTTTTGTTTTTAAGCAATCTGGTTTTTGTCATCCGTGGTAGCAGGGAGGAAAAGGGAAGTCCAAATCTATTCCTTCATAAGCGTGAGGGAGGATCTAGCCTGTTTTGTCTGTGAGTGGATGGGGATGGGATCTAGTAGTGGAAACCTAGCACTGGAGTGAGTTCTCCTCACAGTAAATCTGATTAGAAGCTTTACTGCTGTTTAAAATGGAACAGCCTGAAGGCCAGGAAATACAGTTCTTTGTAAAATATTCCTGCTGTAACTAGTCTCTGCATCACTGACCTCAGGGGATCTTGCATTTGCTGTGGGCTGAGCCTTGTAGGCAGTTTGTTGCTGAAATAAGCCCTTTAAATAGACAGCAAGTTTAAAAAAGTACATCCTGCAATTTTTGTGCTGATGAATTTAGAATGATATTCTAGCAAGCTCAGTACCTTCCAAATTAATTAGCAAGGATCCTTTTAACAGGATAATTACTCTATCAGCAAGTGGTAAACTCAAAATGAATGTGAGTAGTCCTGCCTTGCATCAACAAGGAAGAGATGTGTTGCAGTTCTACCAACTGATTCTAAATTCACCCTTGTGGGAAAGGTTTTAGACAGCACAGCTGGTCAGCAGCAGCACTCGAGCTTTTTTACTTCTAGACTTGAATTAAAATCTCAAATTAAGTTGTACTCCGTTCTCCATATGTCTGCCACACAATGCTATGCTGAATGATGATTGGCTTTTAATTTCTAGTGGAAAAAGGCACAAAATAAGGAGCAGGGAGTGTTGCACATGATTACTAAAGTATAAATGTTAGAAACAGCTATGAGGTATATGAGACTTCTTTATGGCTGCACATTTTCTTCTTTCATAATGGAAGGACTTGATTCTGCATAGAACAGTACCAGCTCACCACAAGTTCACATGGTTGGGGGTTGGAATTTTTAAATCTTTTAAAGATTAAACATGTCATTGCTTATCAGGCTATAGATAAAAAAGCATATGATTACTGCAGTGGTGGTAGAAACACTTTTATTCTTCAAACCACATTCTGTTTTTAGATAGTGGAGGCTTCCGAAAATAAGGTTTAATTGTGAATTTTTAATGAGAGACGTTACCTTAATTAGGTCACTTCATATTTGCTAGACATTTTTAATATGCTTTTCTGTACTCTTTTAGAATGAATGTAGAAATCTGTAAAAGCACTTGCCATTTTCTGTGAGAATATAATTTTAGGCAGATTTTTAAAAATCACTTAACTTTCAGCTTCTATTAGCGAAGACCAGTGAGGTCAATGGCTTTACACTGATACAAAGTGTGCTCTTGGGAGAAATTAATCAAGCCCTATGTTGTTCACTCCAAACGTCAAAATAGTAAATGAATAATTATTAGCCGTTTGTTAAAAGTTGATCTTGACACTCAACAGACTGGACAATCTTTCCCATTATTTCATGGGATCTTGTGGTGCTTCATAAAGTGTAAAGCACAAGTCCGAATCCTTCTGTCTAGATTGTCTCGTCAGATTTGAGCAGTGCCATTTTCTTTCTAATTAGATTGTATGCCTGAGTCAGGCCACTTTTAAAATCATATAAAATAGAGACATTTTAAAAATCCTGTCTCAACTTCAAGTATAGTGAAACCAGAAAAAAAAAAAGTCTTTAGAAATATTTTGGTGGTGTTTTTGTTATGTAACTTCATAGATATAGAAAGGCAAGCACCTCTGTAGAAAATGTCTGGGGCAAATGCAGTTGTCTTCTAATGATTGTGGGCCTGCTTTTTTTTTTTTTTTTACTTATTGTTATTGGTAAGATTTAGGCTACTCAGACCATGCAGTTTTGTTTGTGCTGTTTCATGATGTTGCATAGTTTTTAACTGAATCCAGCCAAAGATGAGGTAACAGTTGGACAAAACTTTCTTAAATTTCCAGGTCACAGCAACAGTAAAAATCTGTCATCTGCCTTCACTTGCCTGTCTGCACAGTGTTGCTGCTGAGTATGCTCACATACACTGTGAACATGTTGTTCATCACACCCTACTTACAGCCTGACCACTGAAGTTGCGCTATGGTAGAGCTAAATGCTTCTGTCCTTCTCATAGTGGACAGAAGGCTTGTCCTTCTGTCTGAATACATGCAAGTACATACCTTTGGTGGCACTGTGCTAACGTAAGAACCAACTCTGTTAGTGTGCCAAACCTTTCTTGCTACTACAAACTATGGCTACAAAATCCCTGTGGATAATATAATAGGGAATTAGTCAAAACCCAGCATACAAATTGATACAAAAATGTCCTATTTCTATGGGTTTGCTTCAGAAATTTCTCCTACAATTTAGAAGAAATTATTGATCTCTTGGTGGAAGAGATGACTTAGGCACTCGCTCAGGCTGTGTTTGATCATAGAAACAGGCTAAGCCCTTCTGAAGAAGCTGTGGGAAATGCAACCTCTTTCAAGTCAGTAACTGTGCTCACTGATCTTCTGACAGCGACTGGGATTGCTCTTTTGGAGAAGGAGCAGCAAAGTCTTTCATTTCGGTATCTTGGTCAGTGGTAGCATGAGTACTCGCGTTGTAAGGCTCACATGGGCAACAGCAAACTTCTCCTTTCCTGCTCTTCTGCAGAATGGTGGCACGAAAGTCCAACATTATCACTGCCAAACGATACAATTGTAGAGTCACAACTAAGATATTCTTAGCTGTAAAAAACACCAGCATCTGATTGAATATTCTGAAGTGGCCCATCAGGATTGACCGCACAATGAAGAAGGGACCATCCTGTATGAAGAGGCTGACCCCGATGTTCCACAGTTCCGCGCTGTACCTGCACAGCAGCAGGTTGGGGATCCGCCTGGTTGATGCTGTTGGTTTGCAGCCAATATGCTGTACTGGAAATAAAACACAATTATTTTAAAACACAATTCTTTAAAATTGAGCCATGCATTCAACTGTGAGCAGTTCAACATAAAGCATATCCCATTTCTGGGATCTGGTTTGGCAAAAACCACTAAGCTCACGTTAAAGTGGGCACTTACGTGCTCCACCAAACAGGACCAAAAACTGCTTCCCCTTTTCTATCACACAAAACTATCAGCATTTATATGCTTTTAAAACAAGAAGCAGATCACCTAATCTTTCTGTAACAACTTCCCCAGCCAGGCTAATATGTATCTTAAAAAACCGAACAAACAAAAAACAAACCAGCTGCCATGCTGAACGGAAACAACCTGAGCTGCAGTACTTCAATTTGTTCCAGGCTAAGACTTCACTTTTAAAAGATTGGCCAGATAGCTGTTGCCTTCTTTATCTGTTATAGTTAAGAACGAGCCATGCCAGTGTGGGGCAATATCAAGCATTATGGATAGGAACAAGCTTTGATTGCTGCTTGCCATGTAAAATTTGAGCTACAGTTACTCATTCTTAGCCTTCTGGGTATGAAATCGCATCAGCCATTGGGACCTGCATGGATGCATTGCCCTTGGCTATAAAAGTTGTGGTGAGCTAAAATGCTCTTTGTGGTGTCTAGAGAAGGATTAGCAGTAGGGTTTGTCTGTGGTAATATGGCTGCCCCTTATGGAAATGAGTGGAGATTAACTAACCTCTTAGGCAGTGGGATTTCATTAGTTTTCAAACATAGCTGCTTGTGATGCAACAACAACTGCCAAGCATTTCTGCTCACCAAAGAATTCTATTGTTTGAGTCAACGCTGGGAAAAAAACAAGATGAGACTCAAGTGGAAAATGAGCTGTAGTATAAAGAAATTTGCTGAACCCATTAGGCAGAGCTATAGCAGCAGCTAATTTTTTAATATGCTTTTGTGCCATTGCTGTTTAATAGTCCTAACTGCATTGCTGTAGTCAAATAAGTGCCTATAAATGTCTATTTTATGTCATGTTTAGTGTGTGAGTAAACATACTGAAGCTTGAGTAAAAAGTACTGTACAACTGTATAGAACTACCTAAAATAAACTGTACCCACAGTAAATTTCAGGGAAATATGTGTTCCATCACTTAATTTTAAACAGATAAATGTAATTAATCAAAGAGAAAAGTAATAGCCAGCAAAAAAAGTGCACAGTACTACAGGTTACTTCATTTAAATTCAAACAGTGCTTAAATAACCATAGGATTAATTTATTTGGATAGTTTTGATGTGTATGGGTGACTTGAGGGTTGTTTGTTTGTTTGTTTTTAAACCTGAGTGTTGTGCATCTTTAGCAGAATATATTTTACCAGTAACAGGAAATTTAGCTGTGATAAATCTGAAATGTGGCAGCATCAGTTTTTTCAGTGGATGAGTTGCTGTGCTGAAATATTTTAATAACTTCAGTGTTGAATATAAAGCCTAGTGCTGTCCATGGAGAAAAGACTAATGAAAAAAATCCTGGAATAGTTTTTCATAATTATTTTAATCAGTGTGTCAACCTAGTCATCAATTTTATATAAGATGCTAGTGAGGATAATTTCTCTTTGGATTGGTACAGTTGAGTTGCAAACTTGTAGTGACTGGAGGACAAAATGCTTGGAATAGATGATGATTGGGGTGTCTTTCATCATTTTGCTTGGATGTAGAGAAGCCCTTTTGCCTATGGACAAATAACAGCCTGAGCTGGCTGAATGTTGGGCCTGTTGGTTGAAGATAAGGGTGCACAATCCCAACATTATGTGTTCCCTGTGAATAGGTGATCTCCCCTGTGATAACTGCTGCTGTGCTGTGGTTGATGACAGCCTCTCTCTCCAGAGGGTCTAGGAACCCACCCAGATGGGACCATGATATAATTCAGGACCAGATCTAACTTGAGAGCTCACCTGGGAAAGTTTAAGGCAGTAACAGCCAGCTGAAGCAGATGCTCCAATACAACATTGCAATTCTATTGCTTTCTGGAAGGAGAGAGGTTTATCAGGGAGATCAGAGTTTAACCAGAAACAAGTGTTTCCTCAAAAGAAACCACAATGGTTTTTCTTCAAAAAACATCATCATATGAATTGCTCTCTACCAGAAGCCCTTGGTGTAGCCTGTAGTGTGTGCACAGCCAGAAGACATGCCAGCAAAAACTTAAAAGCCTTTGTTCTCATCTCTTGTCTATGTGCATGTACTAACCTGCAAGATCTAGTGGAAACTGTAACATGCTCCAGGTCCATACAGCAAGAATTGCATTTATGAGAGCATAATTCTTCCTGTGGGATGGGAAAAAAGTGATAAGAGTGAAGACTCAGTTTCCTTATGTGATAACAAAAATGTTTCCTGTGGTATTTAGAATGTCATTTAAAGGGTGGTTGAGTGAAACACTGATTGATTAATGCATGCTCTTGAGATGTAAAAGTAAAGAAAACAGAGGCACCTTTGGATATAGAATTTTTGCTGTTCAGGCCACACGTTCCAGCTGTGTAATTACACTAAATATCTGACACTAATGTTATAATGATAAGCATATGGCAATAGACTCTGTGGCTCAAAGAGGAGATATTTTTACCGTTGTAGTGATTATACATTCCTTGCAAGCCTGAAGCTTCTCTGCCAAGTGGGAAGGACCTCTCCTTCTGCTGCAAAACCTTTTATTTGATATTTTTTTAGAAAAAAAAAAAAAAGGTATGTCTGTAAAAGAGGATGAGCCTCTTCCGTGATTCATTTTCTTTATGATGGATGTTCACAGCTCATCTTTCAGTGCTGTGAGGAGGAGATGGTGTTACTTTCTCTGGGAGAGATCACAACATTGAAAATTCACACCAGACTACGCCATTCCCTTTCTTCTTATCTTTGAACACTTTGTCATTCTATCATGAAGACAGTACACAGGAGATAACCAAAGAAGCAACTTGAATAATGAATCACTAAATCAAACTAGTTTTAGACTTCCTTGCTAGTCTAAAACAATTTGTTAAACTGCAAGAGGCATACTGTCTATTCAGTGTTTCAGGGTGTAGCTATGAGAACTGATGCTGCAGGGCAGTTAGGCTGGTTGTTTGGCTCTTTGTATCCTTTTATTGCAATGGGTGCAACGTGCTTCTCTGCTTGCAACAGATGAGTAATCCTTAAAGCTCCTAGGACTGTTAGGTGTTTTACAGAGGAAAAAGTGAGAATAGGAAAACGGAGCCCTTGAACATAGCTGCCTGTTATCTGTGGGCAATATGGTTCCACTATTCTAAACACTGCAGATCGCACAAACAAATCTTCAAACAAAACAAATGTCTCGCACTATGCAAATTATTTATGTCAGCAAATAGACCTTACCGAACATCTTCAATGTCCAAAGTTTCACTAGCAAATTCAAGTATATCTGCTGCTGTTCCCACAAACATGAGAAGCAGTTGAGACAACTGGTCCCGAGTGATTTCAACTCCAATGGGGAGAAGCCACCTGCCAACCACTAGTAGCAGTAGGAAAGTCTGGTGGAGAGCTAGTGTCCATACAGTCTCACAGATTGTAGAGAGCTGATTCACAAAGACTTTAGCCTGTTGTAAAAAGACAACAACAATAACGTACTGTAACTTTAGGAGACTGACATTATAGTTGCCTTCGGATACTCTATGCATCCTTGAGCCTGCTTTTGTTCTCCTTCACATTGTATAGAATAGATCATTTCTATGTGGTAGGCATAATTTTAAAAGGCAAATTACTATAAACTTTGGGTAATGAATATGAAGTCTTTCTCTGTGTACCACTCTTCCTGTTTTCATTTTTCAACTGAGTGTCATCCTTTGCAGAACCATCACCCAGACACTTTTAAAATCCAGTTACTGAGACTTGGAAGAGAATGGTAGTAGGAGAGTCTCCTCTTCACAAAGGAACTTTTCCTAGCAACAAGAGTTAGTATGCAGCATGCTGTAGACCACTTTCACAACATGGTTTCCTGAAACAGTTTTTACTTTTTCTATTTTTAGTTTTAATCACTGTGTGAGAAGCTTCCCCAAATAGACACAGTATCGAATTTCTTTAATCTCATAAGAGCTCTACTAGAAACAGGAAATGTATCCCACCGTCTGAATGATGTGGTGATCTGTTCCCTCGCTTCCATGACTGCTGTCTCTGGATTGATTGAAGTCTTGGTTGCTGACATTCACCTGAACTGTTCCGGGCTCATTACCACAGTACTGTTGTGAAGAAAAACATCACACATGCATAAACATCCCACACAGGGAGCAGATGTGCTCTGTGACTGAGAGAATCCTGGTTTGCTGAGCTGCAGAGGGTTTCTTTGTGAAAGCCAGTTGATGCTTACAAAGGTATGTGCTCACTCTGAACGAAGTTCTCCTCTTGTTCAGAAGGGAAGAATTCCTTCCATGAGAAGAGGAGTGATGTGTTGGTAGGTCTCTGAGAAAGTGTAGGATTGTGCTGTATAAGAGGATTTAAATTCAAAGGCTGATGGAGCAGGTGACACCTTTGTGCAGTTAAGACCACACTCTTTGACTGCGATCTGCCTGCAGCTCTCCCAAACAGGCTACTGGGTTTCCTACATAGTCTCTTTCTGTCTAAAACAGTAAAATAGAGTAAAAAATTTGTCATGGTCAGTCTCTAGATTCAAACTTTTTCTCAAAATATCTGCTTCTCATCTCTACTATCCATAAAAAATGCTGTAGTTGTATTCTTCTGTATGATTGAAATGAATAATTGGGGTAGGATCTTTGGGTTGTATTCTTTCCTTTTCTCCCCACTTGCACCTCCTGCCTTCTAGCTGTGCCTTATTCTGCAAGGAAATTCATAATGTGAAAGGTGAGAGTCAGGAATAATTAAGAAAAATGGGCCTGTGGTGTTGCCTACCCCTTCAGAGTAAAAAAACCCAGATATTTTTACTTTCTCTGAGTACCCACTGCTCTGGGAAATCAAATGTTGGCTAAAACATTGTTGTTTCAACTGCAGTAAACCAGTGGTGGGTCTGTGTCCTGAGGTCTGCAGCACTGCATTGACCTTCTGCTTTCACCCCCAAGGCTGCCCCAGAGCAACTGGGGTATGTGACTAAAATCTACCTTCATAACAATCCTTTAACATCTCTCTTCACTGTAATAAAAAAGGGATAATTAGAAAATCAAATCATGCTGTTATTAAAGACTTTTATCTTGTCCTATTTGTGCCAGAGAACACCAGATGATTTGCATTTCTCCACTGGGCCCCCCACCATTTTATTTAATGGGGAGTGATTTTCTGCAACAATTGGAATGTGTTCTGGTGCATACTGAGTAGCTGTGTTCAGCATAATGCCTGCCAATATCAAGGCAACATTTTCCAGTGAATGTCTCATTCTAGCAAATTTTAGACTTCACTTTGATACTTTACTTGGTCTCTGATGTTGCTCAGTATCTGGGTAAATGCTGCCTCTTGTCTGACCCGATCACAGATAAATGGAGCAACTTCCCATGATCCGAAAGATCTGCTAAAAGTCAGTGCTTGTTCCTTCTATAATTGGTGGTAAAGGCTTTTAAACTGAATGCTTGCCTTATTGGGACAGTGGGTATGAGAGTGTTGAAAGATTGACACAGAGATGTGGGGAACATGATATTTCCATTTGGAGGAGGGAATTCTAAAGTTCTGGGCATGGAGACAGTGCAACGGAGGGGCTGGTACTCTGCCAGCTACAGCCTTGTGGGGCTCATCTCCCTGGGTTAGCCCTTGAAGCAAAGGAAAGAGACAGAACAGCCTGTTCAGAGAATGTTTCAGAATGGAAAATTAACTGGTGCTCTAGAGAAGCCTTTTTATCTGTCAATTGTAGAAAAAATCTAAAGTCTATAGAGACTAACCCTCAGGGCCCAAGACAGCCTTTCTGAGTAACCCCACAGGCAGCGTGACACAGTCTGCAGAGGAGATCATGACCTAAAAATATTGTGTAACTGGGGTAGCCACCCCAGAATATTACAGAGTATCTGCCTTGTAACAAGTAGCCTGGGTAGCATAAAGGGATTACTAACTCTTGCTGGAAAATGAAGGCTAATTCATTGTGACAGCCTCTGATTTGTCATTAAATCTGCATTTGAGCCCACTCCTCTGCCACCTTGCCCAGCCTGGCAGCAGCAAGAGAAAAGAAGCCATGAACTTGCATTAAACTTTACATCAGAGTTTTGGAATTTTTTTTTGTTTACTTTTTAAAGCCATGTTGCTTGAGGAGCAATTTGCCAAATTTGAGGCAGGGCCCATGTAGGGCAGCCTGCTGCATTTGCTGTACGTGTAAGAACAGTGGAAATCCCTTCCCAAGCACTGTATGAGAAGCCCCAGTGGGTAAATCAGGTGGCTGAAGGACAGGAGTGAAACGGCAGTTAGCAAGAGTAAAGGTCCCTCTCAGCAGATGCTGTGGCTCTCCCCACACCACCACCCCAGAGCAGAGAGCTCTCATGGCTCTGGAGCAGCTGCTCTGCTCAACCTGCACACAGGGCAGAGGTGCTGCAGGAGTCAGCAATGGGGCTCTTTTGTTTTTCTAGTGGCATAAACATGCAGAGTACACTATTTTAAGAAAATTAATTCACTTTGTCAGTGTCTTTTGTAGGTTCCTTATATATGATTTTTGCAGCTCCTCCTAGGTGAATGGAAGGTTACTCTTTCAGCGCAAGGCTCCATGAACTCTGATTGAATGGTGCTTCTCAGGGCTGGGTCTGTATCTCTTCTCAGCTGCATGCAGGCAGGAAATGGAAAACTGCGTCTGCAAATCCAGTGATTTAAGTGGAGTCCTGATTTTTAATTTAAGAACGTTCATATTTTGATTTGGTTTGTTTCTCTCTGAATATTTATTAAGTGGTGATTGTGGTGGCAACTCACTTTGAAGTTTGGAGAAGAGCATTTATTTTTATCATGTATATGCACAGAAATAGAACTGTTGTGCCAGGCATATTTGCCTGGCCAATTATGTATGTGTAGTGACTTAATGGGAATGTGACAAGGAAAAAGTGAATACTAAGTTTCACAGATGGTTGATAAACATGGTTTACCTCTTTACTGCTAGAGCCCAGTTACTCTTAGGTATCAAGACTGTGTGCACAGCTAAACAGAAATGCCTTTTTTTCTGTGCAAAAAATAAAACAGAAAAAATTTGTATACATTTTGCATAAATTCTCGCTTAGTTTACTTCCTTTGTTTTGTCTGAGATGATGTTTACATTCCTGTGATTTACAGAACATCTAATCAAAACAGAAACTGTGGTGCATGACATGGTGGTGTCCTGTTGTGCAGCCTGCAAGAGTAACCAAGGCAGAGTTCCCTCAGTCCTGCTAAGGTGCTTGGAGGCTGGAGGTGTGAGTACCTTTTGGAAGAGGCCATTCCTTCCCTGGAGTGGGCCCTCTGCCAAGCAACAGGTACCCTGCTTGCCCTCTGCGATGTGTTGGAAACAGTGTGGCCATCGCTATGGCAACATGTGTGATGTCAGAAATTCAAAGCAACCGTGACTGCTCCATTTTACTCATACCGGAAAGCTAAAAGGTAAAACAGGGAGAGAAGACTGCTTAAGCTGTTTTCCATGTTGAGGAAGATAACGGGTGTAGGAGGGAAGAAATCGCGAAAGACGTAAGAACAATTTTAGGAGAGTGTTACACTAAGATTTTAGCTGCTTAAGAGAATCCTACCTCAGGATGAGGCTGAGGAAGTGGCAGTAATATTAACTATTTCCTTAAAAAGTTCAAGTTAAGGTGGTTAAAAATAATTACGAGGTTTACCAAGTATCAGTCTTATTACTGACTGGGAAGCCTACATGGACTACAGGACTGGTAGTCAGGTAAACCCTGCAAAAGGTGATCAGTTATTGCTTTCTGTGGCAGTGATGCGCCAGGCATTTGAAAATGTAACAGAGGTATTTGTTTATCTGAGATCTTATACAATATTAAGAAAGACTGTTTAGGTGCTTTAATGGATTAAATGGGTTTAATTTTCTTGCCATGCTATTTTGCAGATAGCAATTTTTTCACTCAGTACAGTTCAATTTACTTTATAGTCTCTCCCAAACATGTATTTCATCCCCAAATACTTTACTGCAAAGCAGTAGTTTCTATGCAGTCAGTATTTCACTGTTGATATATGAATGGTATTACTTATGTCCAGTTCTGCAGTACTCAGAAAGGCAGAACTGCCTCTGTCTTAAGGAAGATAGGCTGCGTATTAGCATATGCCTTAAACAACAGCACCCACAGAAGCAGCTGATGTTTCCTGTTAGAGATTCAACGTGAGAGCAAAGTTCTACTGCCTTAACGACCACAAACTGTCTTCATGGTGTGTATATTTTAAATGGGCAACTGCATCATTACCCGTTCTGTTAGTATTTTAATAAGGAGAATCCTAGTAGTACTCGTCTGAGCGCTGTGTTCGAGTTTAATGATTAGGAGGACTGTTCCACTTCTGGAGGTATTGTTTTTGAATCTATTAGATTGTGTATTTCCAGAACTCTCTATCCTATCTCTCCAGGTATAAACTAAGCTGTTAACTTGATATACTCCCCCTTTAATTCACAGTAGCAGTATATCAATAAGAACAAAGTATGCCATGTTCTAACATCATTTTGGGAAATAAACTGCTGCCTTTGACTACAGAATTAGCCTGTTTCTTGAACTAGATTTAACTATGACAAATGTTCTCAATATCCACATTACCTGTCTGTGACTGTTTAAGGAGATTTGGCAAAACAAGAAGACAATAAATTCCTGCTGCTGTATTTAGAAAAAGCCTCAGGCATTTTCAGTGTAAACACAATTTTGAATATTTGATTATGCTTCCGTGGGCTCTAACAATGTTTCGAAGAAGAAAATGAGGCACTATGTCTTCTTAGTCTAATTTATGTATTTTCTTTTGTTACTTTTTGCTCTTGTTCCTATTAGGCCCCTTTCTGCTGTGGATGTAAGGGACTGCATATGTGCAAATGCTGGGACAGGAAAAGATCCCCTTTTCACTATCTGGAAATGCTATGGGGACTTGAAAGCAGCCTGCATGAGGAGGTGGTTCACTCCTGTGAGCTGCTTGGCTAAATGGTCTGTCCTGGCCCTAACCCCATCTGCCAGAAGAACAATTGCTTTTAAAAATGTTACCATGTGTTTTAGTCCTAAATTGGAATCCAGACACCCTCCCTCCCAGATTACTATACAGCACAAACGAAGGATATAAACCCTGACAGACAAATTACCATGTCAGCTACCTGTAGTAGCAATCTGTGACTATTCTCCTAGGTTGCAGCAAACATGAGGTAATTTGAGTTTAAGACCCCTTTCACTGATACCTGTCTCAGTTTTGGCTTGCTTGAGTCGTGATATCTGCCTGTAAGTGCTGTGAAACTCATACATTATTTTACAAAGGCCTCTAAAGCAATGAAATTCTTTCACCACCCTGAGCAAGATTCAAACTGGTGGCCTGGGGGTGAAAGGCTGTTTTTCAAACTTCTGTTCCTCAGGCAAATACAAATAAATATTTTTAGCAAGGAATGAGGGTCATTATTTGATATTTAGGAAATGTACAGTAGTCAATAGCATAGCTGTATCTGGATTGGGAGGCTTACCAGTATAAAATACAAAATTGGAACAAGACCTGGCAGACTGCTGTCTGTATGCCCAAAATCAACCTACCAAACACTGCATCAATTTCAAACTAGTCCATCTTGTCTCATAATAAATACCTGAGTCCCGTGATGAATTTCTAGTAGCCATAGCGATGGTACTGTACAAATCAGATACAAAAATATTGCTGGTGAAAACCTGTGAAGGAAAAGATAGCTTGATATTATATCACATAGTAAATACCAAATATCCTATCATTACCTGCATTGAAAAGTATCTATCTTGTGCCTCCTGCAATATGGGATATTAAGAAATAGGGTAACTGCAAGTAAGAGTTGCTATTTTTGCTGAATCCTCATGCTGTCAGTATTATGAATTATGTGTTTATTTGTATATCCATCTGAGATCAGATATGGAAGCTTATTTAAAATCTCTTTTTAAAAACTAACCAAAGGCACTCTGCTGTTTGTATTTCCAACACAGCATTCTCTGTACTTAAAATAAAAGAAAAGCCTCTAGCTAACATGCTCTTTCTGGTTTCATGAAGGGTGAGTTAATACATTGAGTCATTTCACTGAATGATGCTGGGATCAGAATGCTGGGCACTGACACAGGAAATATAGAAATAGCATCATTTTGCCCAAACCAAGCATTTCTTCAGTAGGAGGTCTTTCAGTGCAGGCTAAACTTGTTTATAAAAATGGGTCTTGGCCTTCTTTCCCTGTTTGTGTTGGCAATTGTATGATCCTTTAGGATATCTGTCTCTAATTCTTCTCTCCCTCACAGTCTTCTATGTAACTTACAGTGGTGAAGCTTTATCATCTTCAGCTTCTTGATCTGAGTTTATACAGAAGTACCAGAGGCGTTTCATGACTCTTTCTGCAAGCACTCATTCTTATGAGGGTTGCTGATGTCTTCTTATTTGACAGGTGACAGTTTTGTTTGGGGTGTTTGTTTGTTTGTTTTGGCAATTCCTATCCTTTTGTAGTAGGAATGAGGTCTCATGCCACCTATGTTCCATTTAGCTCTGCCATGGTATGGAGTGATCATCACTGCAATGCTGCCGAGATGCACAGCAGTATCACAGTATCACAGTATCACAGTATGTTTGGGATTGGAAGGGACCTCAAAAGATCATCTAGTCCAATCCCCCTGCTGGAGCAGGAACGCCTAGGTGAGGTCGCACAGGAATGTGTCCAGGCGGGCTTTGCATCTCATATATGTACTGGCCTGGGACAGGGCAGTGGACTCAAACTCAGGATACTTGCTTGATTCCATCTACCCTGTCATTGGCACATTCTGCAGTGAATTGAAATTGCTTGTAGGTTTGTAACTGCAGAAACTTTCTGGTCAAATGTTGTTGTGTTTATTGTTTATTCCTATCCTGAATGTACTTTTATTTTTGTAATCATTACTTTTCCAGTGGAGATGAAGTATTGAGGAAAAAAAAAAAAAAAGCCTGCTGTTCAGGAAAATTACTGTGCTGCTGAGCTGCTATGAAATGCATCAAACAATCCCCTCTAACTAAGATAGTCCTGGGGTTTTTTCATGTCATGTGGGGTTTTTTTGTGTGTGCTGGGTTGTTGTTTGTTTGGTTTTGTGGCGGGGGGGGGGGGGGATTGAGGGGGTGTTTGGTTTTAGTGGTGACATTCTTTTGTTGTTTGCTTTAAAAAAAAACCAAACAACTTAACAAGTGATTCTGTGGGGGTTTAGCCTGGTTATTTTCGGAGAGAACACACCTTTCATTTGAATGGGAGAGCTAACATATTTTACAGTATTTCCTGTAGGACTTGAGCACATGAAAAATCTATCCAGCTGGCAGGTTAGCAATACTGAGCTAATGACGCCAGATTAGGCAAGAAGACTTCAGGGGCTTTAACTCTGCCTTTCTTTCCAAGGAAGCAATCTAGAGGAAATATTACGTGGCCAGGCCCATGATAATACTTTTTCTCCACATGTGCCATTAAATTTTTTTATGCTGATGTAATAGGTAACGGTTTTTTGTCAAGGGTGAATGGAGAGAATACGAGGCTCTTGGAGGCAGGAGAGCGCTGTGGCACAGTCTGCCCATTGCCTGGATCACTGGTTGTCTATGGGGGTGTTTCTATAAATGCAGATGATACTGCCTGTTCAGAATGTGAGTGTTTTCCACAGAAGAAGAATATAGCAGAATGTTAGCCTGATGCAAATAGATGTTGGCCATTTGTCTATAGTTCTTACCTATAAACATACCTTACTGTCCTGCTTACAGTACCAGACCACATCCATTTCAAAATTTCCTTCTAGCTAAATTTAGCCCAGTCTTCTAGCATATGTATTCATTTAAACTGAATCTGCTTTCTGCATCTGTTTTTCTTTGGATTTTCCAAAATCTGCCATAGCAAGTCTTCCTTCATGAAGACTGCTGCTGCCTCTTCTCCCCAGTGAATCAGATCTGCTCACTCTGTCTCATAACTGTGCATTTGGAACTCTGCTGTTGTTAAATTTTCCTGTGTCCCATATTTAATCACTGCTTTTATTACACTCAAATTTAGAGCATGGAATACTTGTGTGAGTTGTCACACAACATTACTTCTTTATAATGAGTTTCACAGGTTGCAATGAGCAGGAATTTAAGCTCATTGAAATACTCCAGGGTTTTTTTTTTTGTCCTGGATTTCTTTCAGGCCCTTCCTGCAGTTTGAGTTTTTAAAAATAAAAGGTCCTAGTGAAATCTTGACAATTAGTGACATGACCACTTCCTTTTTACAGAGCATTTGTTTTGGCTGGCTGAGCACTGATGAGCTGTAGATGACTGCAGTGATTCTTTAGGTGCATGTAAAAACCCATGTGCTTGGGCAAACTCTGCTCTAACTTTCGTGTATCTCTCAGGCAGCCTTTCATGCATGAAAATTCCCCTCTGGAATAGACTCTCAAATCCAAATATTTAAACCACTCTTACTCTACTGCAAGAGAGGTTGTTGCTCATCTTTTATTTGTCACTGAGTTTTGGTTCATGCACTAGCTTGGTGTTAGTGATGTTGGAAGGAGGAGAGACGGGGAATGAGGCCCCAGGGAAGGAGGTGCAAACCAGGGAATGGCAGAATGGGGTAAGAGATGCAGGCCATCCCCATGGAATAATGTGGGCCCCCAGCACTCTTCTGCACCTCACTTGTGTGGTCCCTGACACATTGTGGTCCCTGCTCCCCGAGCCTGCTGGATTGGCAGCTCTAGAGCATCTACTTCTTGCCTTGCAGATGCATTTCCCACATTTTTCAATATGCATACACACAGAACTGTACAGAGTGGCTCCCAAGTAGTCTGCTGCAACATTGCCCCTCCCGAAAGCCCTCTGGATTTGGCAGTGGACTAGCCGGGGCTTTACCAGTTCTCCACCCCCCAGGTGCAACAGGGGAGAAAATGCCATCCCCTGAAAGCCTGCCAGAACCAAAGTCAGGTCAGCAGCCACAGAAGGCCGCCTCACATCTGCAGCAAAGTACATGCAAAGAAGCAAGAGGGGCTCCGTCGGAGCCAGTGGGATATGCTCACCATTTGTAGCCTCTGCCTTGCTTAAACTTGAGGGTGAGCCCTGTCTCCAGGCACAGGAGAAGATTGAGCAGTGCCAGCAGCCAGTACTTGGGTTCTTTCTTCGCCGCAGTCACTCTCCAGACCCCGATGAGAGAGTGCAACACAAAGAGCAGGCGAGTAACCAGCGCGTTGAGCAGCACCATCAGCTCCATCCCGGCCCCTCCCCGCGTCCCGCACCGCGGGGGCCGGCGCGTCTCGGAGCCCTGGGCAGTGTGCGCACCGCAACCACGCAGAGCTCCTCTCCTCTTCCATCTCCACAAAGGGGCCCATTATAACAAAAAAGAAACGGCATCGCCCCTCCTCCAGACTTCCTGAAAACTTTTAAAGGGTAAAAAAAAACAAAGAGAGCTCACGCTTCCAGACTATAGTGGTTTGTAGCGCTCGCTCTGCACAGCTCTGGCCACGCCAAGACAGGGTTTAAGGAGGCAGTAACCATCTCTCTGCTAGCCCCACTTACTGCTCTCATCTCATAGATTTCTAGCAAAGAGATAAAATATAAGAAACATTAATTTGAATCTCCCTTGCTAAAAGCTCCTCTGCGTTATTGAGATTGCAAAACCCTCTTTCCTCTCCCTCCTCCTGAAATATATACTTAATGTTTGGGAGCTTTTAAAATTGTTAATTTAACATTGCAATAAAGAGAACAGAGACTGTGTGCTTAGTTCAATGCTGGAATCCCTGTGTGCAACAAAAGTTAGAAAAGCTAATCAGTACTGAAACCTAGTCAAACCACTATATTGTATAATCTATACTCTGCTTCAGAACTAATAATCAGCCCTAGTGAGGAACTCCAGAAATCAGGCTGAAATATAGGTTAACAGTAATGCTACTTAGTAGGCCAATAGGGACATATACAAAAAATACACAGAAGTTTGACTGTTAGGTCAGTTATCTCTAGACTGACCTTTAGTGTCTTCCATGGGAACAGTTTGTGAAGTACGGAGTATGTTTAAAAGTTGCTCTGACGTTTCTCATAGTGACTATAAATTTTATTTGAATTTACACTTGGGTAACCAAAGAGAAATTTCTTCTTGATCAAAATTATTGCTGTGTTGCTCCACTTTTGCATTAATTTGCCACCAAAGCACTTGAATTGAGATACACCATTGTGAAATACAAATAGAGAATTGAGTCCATGTAATGTATTGTGGTTCTCCAAAGGTCCTCACTTCCTAGCTGATTTAATTTGAAATATCCTGTTCTACTTTAAACACAAGGAGATATTCTTCTAAGAGTTGTGACCTTTGTAAGCAGATATTTTCTCTCAATTGCTGAGATCCATGTTTTCCTCACTGCAAAACCCAGCTTCTTTCTCTATGAAGCACTGAAGCTGGTGCTGGCCAGCTGACATCCTAGGGGGTGGGGAAGACAACTTTAACCCTGCCCAGGAAAAAAAAAAGAAAACAAAAGGCCATTCCACGGTATAGATCACTCGCTCAGGAAATGCCTGAGTAAATAAATGGACTGTGCAGCATGCCTCTTTGAAGCAACAAAACCAAGTTCCTCATGCTCAGAGGAAAATTAATTCAAGTTAAGGGGCTGCTACTGATAATCCCCTGCCAGCAGCCACCCTGCCATATCATGCCTTGAGTGCTGTTGTTTCACAGCCCTTCCGTTGGTGTTAAGGTCAAACCTAGTTGAAGAGGAAACAGGGAACAGACAGAACTGAGAGATTGTTTAAACAAGATACTCCTCTGTGGGAGTGCTTGATGTCTAAGAAATGACATGGGGGAACTGGTATGTCTAATTGTTCATGGAGATCCTAACAGTACAGATGTCTTCGACTTGGAAAGATGGTCAGCAGTGGGACATTCCCATGATATTGTGTATTCAGGAAGGATGTGGTGAGCTTTGTTGATAGCTAGTGGTTCTGCATATTAAACACACTTTGGAGCTGAACGGCTTAACAAGGTAATCTCATAAACGAATAATCCAGACTTCACATCGGTGCAAGCCCCAAACTTTACTAGGAAGCATATATAATGTTGACTCTGCCTAGCTAACCAATGGACCACGATGGCAACAAAAGAGGCTTAGCAGAGAGACGAGGTAAGTAGCTATGGATGCCTTCAATTATGCAGTTTAGAGGAGGTAAAAATTGCATCCAGACTTGATAGAGTACATTTTTTGGAGCAGCTCATTCAGGAGCCCTTGAGAGCAATGCTTGACTTCAGTCCTGAGTGGTTTACAGGATATGATGTAGAAAGCAATGGTTGAAGAACCCCCCTGAAATGGGGATCTTAATGTGTGTAGACTCAGCATCCTCACAGGAGTAAGACAAGCCAGAGTTCTCTACCGTTGCTGTGCTCAGCTTCAAAAAGGAAAAACAGACACAGTTCAGGAAGGACCTTTGGTCTGACCTGAAATGGCTATGCTAATGGAGTAGAGAATTTCCAGTCCCTAAAGAAATCAACTTGGAGTGAGAGCAGGACAGTTCATGCGTATGGTAGGTTGGTAGTGTTGGTTGGATCCAAGCTCATTTGGGAAATGTTAAACCTTATTGTGCCCCCACACCAGTGACCTTCTGCAGGAACTGGGAATCTGACACTGCAGAAAGCTGTGCTACAGAATTTTCGTATGTGCGTTTGTCCCATTTCTGCTTTCAGGCTGAATCACTATGCTGATTTCACTAAACAGGCCTCGTAACTGCCAGAAACATGAAATTGCACCAGTTCCCAAGAAAAATCTAGGATTGGAGATGGATCACAAGCTGAATGCACGTCAGCAGTACCATGCTGTTGTGAAACGGGTGGTCACATCAGTACGTAGACACAGAATGGAAGCCTGCAAAGCATCTGCTCTCCTCCACTTGGGAAGGTCTGTGCTGAAGTGCTGCCCTGCCTCCGATCAGTGAGGGAGAATCCAGTGGAGAAGTGCAAGAGTGTTTCTATAGTAGGAAGGTGATAAATAGCATAAATAATTCATTTTTAAATAGCAAAATAGACATCCTTAGTAGGTTGCAGTGCTTATAGAATCAAAAGACACCTGTTGAAGCACCCAGAAGACTCTAGTTTGGATAGGAGTGTGGCGGTCAGAAATCCTTTGTGCGGGAATTCTAGTGCAGAAGTTCTGGGGGTTTTAGTGATCACAGGCAGTGTTATTTCATGGGGAGCTCTGATGAAAGGAGATTGTCTCAGAATTTACTTTAATTGCTTACAAACAGGAATGTTTTGGAAGTGAAATTTGGGATGTAGTGGCTATTTACCATCTTCAGTTCAGAAGACTTTGAAGATTTGATTTATAATATTCATAAAGAAGTACTTAGAGGGTATTAAGCAGGCTGAAAGAGTCTAGGGATAAGAATGCGTCATAAATTCAATGCAAGTCAGCAATGCTGTTCTGCTATGAAGGAGGCACACTGGGATGTATACACAGACCTGTAACATGCCAGATTTGAGTTATTATTTCTGCCATCATTGATGCTGGGAATGACCGCAGCTAAACTACCCTAATTCAGGTGACGCATTTCTGAGAGAGAAATGATGGGATAGTGTCCAGAGAAGAACAAAACAGCAGAGGAAGGAAAAAGAGGGTGCTGTGATTCAGTCTAGAGAAGAAAAAGCTGAGGAGAGATGGAAGTGGCTGGGTATTCAGGAAACTGCTGCATGGAGACCAGGAATAGCCCATTTCCTGGCCCCAAAGCACAGGAAAGGAAGTAAAAGGCTTAAACAGCAGGAAAGATTGCAGTTAGATTTCTGGAGACACGTCTTGCTAGGAAGGACAGTGAAGCACTGATATAGGTTGCGCAGAGAGATGTTCAATCTCCATTGTCTCCAGCTTTTAAGCACAGATTAGGGAAACATCTGTCCAGGAATGACAGCAGTTTAGTTGATCGCACCATGGGGCAGAGGGCTGACTAAGAAATCTCTGGAGGTTTCTCCTAGCCTTATCTCCTAGGGCTCAAATGTTTATTTCTTTATTATCTGATCATTGTCTTAAGTCTCTGAGGAAGTTTGTTGCTTAAATTAAATCTGCTTAATTTTGCTTCCAGTAGGGTTCTTAAGGAGGAGGAAATTGTTTTGTTTTCTGAATGCTTGGCTGCAAACCGTGAATAACTGACAGCCTTGTAGAGAGATCACAACAAGTGGCAATTAACATACACATTGAAACAAATGGGAATGATTCAGTTTTACATGTGAAACAAATCTATCCGATTCTGACATAAGTGAAAGCCTGACTATTGCAGATCAAATGCAAGAGAGGAAAGCCAAATCTTTGAAAACATGATAGAAGGTACTAGCTATAGCTCAGTAAGGGTGTAAGGGAAATGGATAAAGGAGTGAAAAAACAGAGTATAAAAAGATTAGCTCTCCAGTAAAGAGGCAATGTGATTGCAGAAGCATTAAAATCCCTGCAGGAGATTTACTGAGGACTCGGCTCTGGATTAGAATTTTATATAAAATAACTTAACTGAAGTCATACAATTTCTCTGCCATTTGTAGATGAGTTAATAGCATATGTTCCTGGAGGATTACAGTCAATGATTAAGGAAATTAGGTTTTGTTTGAATTTAATTTAGTTGTATAAAGCTGCTACAATAATTTACAGCTTTGATATTTAATATTTAATAACCCAGATCTTAAAAGAATCCAAGATATAGCAATGCCATTATATATTGAAGTATTATCCCCATAAGTCATTTATATTTGCTAGTTGATAAGAATGTTCATCAACTAGATGGGCTCAACAGGAGCTACTTGATAAAAGCCAATATGGTTTTACAGGTGGTGGTGGGGAGATCTTTCTCTATCTGTTATCCAGTAAATCATAATTCACTTAAAGAGAACTTTGCAGTTTCAGTAATCACAAGAATATACCTCTTGATAGTTTTCTTTCATCTATTTTCCTAGCTTTTTGATTTCATGAACATTACAAATCCCATCTCTTCTTTCTTATAAGCCGCCTTCTGCCCCTCACCTCCCTTCCTTTTTTATATCTTTATGCCTTCCTCAGTCTCCAATTTAGCAATCCATCCTGCCTCTGTTCAGAGGAAAACAGCCATGTAAAAGAAAGCCCTCATCTGAAAATCCAGTCTCCAGTATTTTCAAGCACCTTTCTATTTGCCCTTAAGTTTATAAGAGCCACAAGATGCAGCCTGAGTCCCACCCTGTACCCACACTGCCAGCCGCACAATCCAGTCTTAAAAAATACTTGTACGAGCTTGTCATCCAAAGTGTAAAACTGTGCCTTTCAAAGAAAGAGAGCGGAAGGATTCCAGTGGCCAGCCCGTTCTCATTTTCTCTCATTCCCCTCTGTAACTTGGACATAATTTTCACTCCATGCTTCCCTTTTTGTGCTTGTAGTCAGTTTTCTCCCTCTCTACACCCCTTTCCTGGAGGATGGGGCCCATCAAGTGGTTGACTGTTTTGGATAGCTGCTACCTGTTGTGCCTTCCAAGGCATAGATCTGACTCAGGAGAGTGAGCTTAGCACAGACTTCAATTCATATTTTAATTCATTGTGAGTACAGCCTTTGAGAAAGGAAGGTGAAAGCACTTCCTACGTGTAATTGTCACTTATTAGTGGGCATAGATCTGCAATGAACACCCAGCCTCTGGCCGTAGAGTCGGATGGTGTAAGTTGCCGGAGCTCTGCTGATGTCAAAGCTGTGTCAGTCCCAAAATGTGGCACAGAAGGGTATGTTTTCCCCTCTCTTTAAATCTGGGGAAATGGATATGAGCAGTTTATAAGTCTCTACAGTTATAAATATTTTCTGTTGGTTTTATAGTTCAGGAAAAAAAACCTTCTGGAAGGACTATTTTTTCTTAAAGAATTGGAGGGCAAAGAAAGTTAAGTATTTTTTTTTAGGATTTGCAATTCCTCCTCCAGTCTGGACTCTGTTTCTGAGAACATACAGGACTTCTGCAGCATTGCATATTTCAAAGAAGAGTAGAAGCAACCTTATTCTGCAGGCACCATTTCAACCATGGTTGAAGTGGGAGCACTGAAGTTACAAACACTGAAAAACCATAGCATTCATCCTTAGCAAAGAGGAAAACTTTCCATTTTGGGGTAGAAATCCTTTGAATGGTCTTTCTAGTCATTGTCTCTCCTGTTTTCTAGTGTAAGAATTGTGTGGTGAACCCCTCAAAAAATGTTATTCAGGTTTGGGACACAATGAAATGGTGGCTGGGTGCAGCTATTGCTAGTGAAAAGGTCAGCTCCTCTCACAGATGGAACATGAGGTGTACAGGCGAAATATTTCAGGCTTTGTAAGGCAGTTGTCAAGTTTGTAAGGTAAAAGCTAGTGGTAATGCTTTTTGTTTACACTGTGGGTACCTCTGCGTAGTATCTTACCATTAACATCTTCCTCCATGGTCTGAACTCACTGGAATTTGTATGAAAGTAATAATTATGGCAACAAGTCTAAGCTAATGGGTCTGAGGCCAAAGTAATACAACCAGTGTCTTATTACAGGCTTGGTAATTACAATTACATGCCTTTGATAAACCCGAAGTGTAAGGGAGTTTGATCAGTTGGCAAAACATTTACTATATTTAAAACAAACAAACAAAACAAACAAACCCAAACAAACAAAACCAGAAACCCCTGTAATTTTAGTACCGGATATATGAGAAGACATGTCTCTCACAAAGCCAGACTGTATCTCATCAGGGGAGCCGTGGATGGAAGGGCACTGACTTCTCTGCACATCTGTACATGATAAACAGTGTCTTTGTTTGTTGTGCGTGTGTGTTTGTTTTATATATATATATTTTTTTTCCCATGATATAAAGCTTGTGTGTAGGCCTTTGCCATCATCACTCAGAACAGTTAAACAATGGTACTTGGCTATGGTCCTAATAAGGCACTTTCCTCTCTGGGAATATTGGGGTCCAGTAATGATCTGCATGTATGTGTATATTTTGTCTGTTCCCTGACATGTGTTCAGGATTTAATGAAGGAAATAATACTGAAGCTGTGTACAAAACTCCTTTAATGTTTCTACAAGCTAATTTGTTAAGCTGACTTTTTAGTCTGTATGTTGGAAAGGACTGAAAGACTGGACTGTACCACAAAATACAAGTTGGCAGATTGCAAAATTATTGCATGAGTGCAGACAAGGGGAGGGGAACATGTGAAGGAAACAACTCTCCCTTCCACAAAAAACCCTCAGTCACAATCTGCTAATCATATTCATCATCACTGCAGTAGAAACATAATGACATGGGTCTTTGTCTGAGAGCAAGGCTTCCATAAAGCTGTCAAGATGTTTAATTCTGTTCTTCTGTTACATTTGACTGCCACAGACCTGCTGAGTTTAAAAAGAAAGTACATGATTAACAATAATATTTTTAAACCAGAATACTCTACTGGCTTTCCTGTCTTCTTGCTAACAGGGAAAACTTCCTAAGGACAAAAACTTCCACATCTTTGTTCCTTGCAAAATATATTCAATTTTACAAACAGCTTCTTTGTAAAGACTGCAGTTTCTCAACAAACCATCTGCTCAATCATTTTCTTTCTTGGCAAAAAAACAACAAAAAAAAAGAGCCTTAGTGCCAGATTTCTTTTCCATGATGTTTATCCATAAGTTATTAATACCTATCTGACACTCAGAGAGATTTTCAACTTCTTTTCCCTTACTGAGTAAAACAATATTGTTCATTTGTCTGACAATATCAAAGGATGAGTGAGCATTGTTTCTCATCGCCCCCATCATAAGGCTAACAATGCCAGCTTGTTTATAAATAATGTCATCTGTTGCCTCCTCTTGAGTGCTTTATCCCATTAACTATACTCCCCTTGTCCTCTATTTGAGACATTTGCCTGTCCTGGTATACATAATAACTTGAGAGACTTGAGTAAAGAAAGCTTATATGGTGTAATAGGCTCATACAAATATCTTCTGGAGTTTAGACTCAGCAATGTCACAATATGTCCCTAATGGTCTTTAAACTGCCTTGAAGTGTCAATTCTGAGTACTGCTGATGGGAAAAGTCAGTTAAAAAAAGGAACATACACAAAAAAGGTCAACAAAACAGACAAAACAAAACAAAACAAGTAATGATCCCAGAGAATGGCTACTCGTTCTCAAGAACTTGCTGAGTCTGATAAAACTGTGTTTGAAATAGGAAAATCTTACTACCAGGCGAATCTTCAGCATCTGACAAGAAATATTAAGGACAGGTTTGGGGCTGAATCGTGTAATTGTCTCCTGACTTCTCTATGTTTAGTATAGACTAGTAACAGCACTACAGGATTCAAATAAGAAGACACAAGGAAGGGTCTGTTTTGATGGATCTTGCGTGCATTTGGAACAGCTTTACACTCAGGTTCCTTTGGAGAAAAGTTTAGAAGTACATCAGAGTACTTGCCATGCTAAATAACAGAGGACAAAACCAGTAGAGTCTCATAATGGTTTTGGTTTGACTTGTTTGTTTTTTTTTTTTAAGAGCAAAAGTATTTCATGTTAGAGTTTCCACTGGAGTATTTCAACCATGCCAGCTTCTGTTAACAGTTCCTATGGGGGGAGATAGTCCTGTTGCTCTTTGAAATGTCTTGGCAGATTTATACTCTCCAGTACCTCTAGTGACTAGGAGCTGTGGAGTTCCTGCTCTGGAAGTCTGATTAGTATTTACTCTTTTAGTGTTTCAGCGTGAATTTTGTAGAAATCGACATTTATCCAAATGTAGTACATTTTTAGAAATTCTACTAATTGATTCCTTTTGTTGGTAATTGAATCGGAAAACAGGGGCTCTTCTAGAACAGGATACATAAGATTCTGTCAGTTCTGTACTTGACAATCTCCTTCAGTGTCTCAAAGTCAGACAACACAGTTTTGATGTGTTTACTGGAGGATTTGAGGAGAGAAATAACCTGTTCATAGAAGGAGCTTTTATTATTTTGACTGCACCAAGTCAAACCAAAATCTTTTAGAGTGAGCCTATTAAAATGTAGAGCTCAAAGACTATCAACCAAAGGGACAGCTGCCATATTCAGAAGCTCTATAAAAGCAGACCACAATTACAGTTATATCAGAAAAACCTTGCTTTACTAATTACACCTAGTCTGTGTGGTTTCAGTTTTGTGTGTTTGGGTGTGTGTGTTAATTTGGTGGTGATAGGAGCCAGAGAAAGAGAGGTGAGCAAGGATGATGGGAGCCTGATCAAGCTGTCCAGAACTACTTTTATTGCACAAAGATAGTATAAAATAATATGGTGAGGTAAGATAGTTTGAAATGCAGCCCAAAATGCCCAGAAGCTCTGGGTCCTGATTTACAGTACTCTCTGAGCTCAAGGCACTTTGTCAATTCTTTCATTCTGTGGTGAGTCAAGAAATATTTAGTACTTTTCCTGAATAATGTGAAATCTTGGGCTTTTCTTAAAGTATGTCAAACTTCGGTTGGATAGAACTTTGCAGCTCTGAGATTCAGAAAAACCTTTATTCTTTAAATACGCATGTGTGGGGAGGATCTGGCTCCCGATCCTTGTAGCAAGGAATGTTGTCTTCTGTGACCCTGAATTACCACAACTGTTGTAAAGGTCCAATAGGTAATACTCAACAATGATAGATGTAGAGGAGTATTGAACAAAGTGAACCATTGGTGCTACAGAACTGGAAATTGAAATTAGTATGCCAGAACTGAGGCACTAGTATGACAGAGTGAATGGCACATGAGCATATGATTTATACACTGTAATTTGGCATACTTTGAGGTGACTTAATACATGTAAATGATGTCCACATTCTGAGGCACTGATGTTGAAATACAGATGGATGGTTCAGTAGTTTTGGATTGCTCCAGTTTCTACATAAGCTTTTTTATATATAACTGATTAGCTCGTCTTTATGGCTTACAGGTGTGTTTTTTCTCTTAATTGTCTTATGCATGTTTGATGGCAATAGTTAGCTAGAAGTCTGTGAACTGTCATGCCCAAATGAAATGGATAGTTTCCAAATATGATACACTTCTACAATGGAGAATGTTCCACTAAAAAAAACCAACAACCCAACAACAATGTGTCTTTTGTGTTACTGTTTGTTGCCATTATTTATTATTTATGAACTTGTTTATTACATTAATGGACAGTATGAGGACGACTATAGTGGTACTTCTCATTTATGATTCTCATGTTTGGTCATTGTATGTTAATAGCTTTATTGTGATACTTCACAGTATGTTTAATTAAATTATCTCAAACTGTTTTACTGCACTTCACACTTTCAAAGCATTGAAGGGTAGTGGGACTGTGATTTGAAATAATATACAAAGCTAAATAAACTTCCTGGCTATTGCTACGGACTCTGAGAAGTCAGAGGAGAAAGTTGTTGCACCAGATGTAGAAATCAGGTGGTGTTAGTGTGTAATGAGAGGTCATAGTTACATTAGAGCACCAAAACAGGCACAACTTGAGATATGCTGAAAGAGGCATCTGAAGGAAGAGGTGAGCCTAAACACTGAGAAATGGACTCTGAAATGACTCATGTGCTGACTGGTGCTACAGGTTCAGGAATCTCCTGGTGTGGTGCTTGGATATGCGTTCTTGAACATGTAATCACACTCAGTTCTTGAACCTGACAAGGAACCAGAAAGGCAAGATGTGGCTGAGATTTCAGATAAGGTAGAATTGAAACTCTATTGGAGATGTTGAAGCACAGATTTACAAATGTAGTAAGAGGTGGAAAAGGATAGCATTACTTAGGATGATGTCAGTAGTGAAGCATGAGTTAATATATCAAGCAATAAATGCAGTATATTGTAGAGTATCCTGAAGGAACATACTGCATACCCTGGAGGATATGGATGAACTGTCCACCCATTCCTGGCAAGCTCCATGATTTTGAAGTCCTACATACCATGGTTACAAAACTGAACATTTAAAGAATGAGGCATTTGGGAACTGCAAACAGAGGTGCAGTATACTGTAGATAAATATGTTTACAATCAAAGAGTTGAGTAAAATGAAAAAAAAATGGAGTAGGCAGAGTTGATTTCTTATAATCTGGAGTCCCTGGCTTGTCCTCTTTTATTTTGAGGCAATTACCCAAAGGAAGCAGAGAAGTCATAGGATTACTGAGTCAGTGTTTTACAAACTCTGTGGGGGTGGGTTG
This sequence comes from Patagioenas fasciata, assembly GCF_037038585.1. Taxonomy (NCBI): domain Eukaryota; kingdom Metazoa; phylum Chordata; class Aves; order Columbiformes; family Columbidae; genus Patagioenas; species Patagioenas fasciata. Next base: position 11,141,946 of record NC_092527.1, on the reverse strand, counting down.
GAGTTTGGTGGTTCTGGGTTGTGTGGGGTTTTTTGTGGTTTGTTTTTTTTTTTAGTTTTGCTACCAGCTGTACTGTAGGTTCATGCAGACTGTCAAACTCATCCTTTTCCATCTTCCTTCTAAGTAACATGAATAACTTCTTAGTACCAGGTTTTTTTTAAGTATTCCAGTAGCATACCTGACCTCTTCAATCTGTCACTACCAGAAGTTGGTGAGGGAGGAGATTATGCCCATGCTTACCCTTGAAGCCATTTACCTCTTAATTTGCATTAATGTCACATTACAAAAGGAGCATTCTCTTTGTGTTAAGAACAAGATACTTAGTCATTGTTGCCCATGTATCATACACTAATAAAACTGGTAAGAGAAGAATTGTCACAGTAGAGCATATTAAGTAAGGGACAAATGGAATATGGAAAATACCAGCATGAGTCAAAGTAATTAGCCTTTAAAAACTGGCAATAGCTTTTGCTATAAATACAGCTGCACCAAAGAGGTTAAAAAAAAAAAAAAGATGCTGTAAGCTGTCGATGGGTACAGACATAAAATATTCACATATGTGAAAAAAGAGCTATGAAATGTCTGATAATAACACAAAAAGTTTAAGTGTCTTTCTTTTGCCAGGTATTTATTGTATAAAAAGAAAAAAATCCTTTAAAATATAGGGTCTGTGTCCTTGGCAAACTTGCAGGGATTTAAACTGGTGGCTCTGAGTGGGATTATTCCATTTCTTGCATTGGCCTCCAAGGGCAAGCTTTTAATGGAGTTTTGATCTCTTGTATTTGCACATAAGAAGCTATGAGCCCTTGCAGCAGGGTATGCAGACCTTGGTCAATGGGTGTTGCTCAGGAATCCATTTTAGACATGATGTCTGCATGAGCAAACCTACCAGCATAGGAAAGGCAGATGCACTGTAAAGCTTTGACAGATAAACAATTGCTATGTCATGATGGTGTCTACTGCACTCAAAGTGGTTTAATGCATTGTTGTGTCTGAAGCCACTAAGGAAGGAAGCTAAAAATCACACTAAAAATAGGTTGATGAATGAAACTCCCCTTCTGGTTCTTGAGGAGATGTAGACCGGGAAATCCCTGCAACTGTCTGGGGCAAAAGAATAAAAGACGTCTGGATATGGCTTTACCATTTGTCTCAGTTGATGCTATATCACCCCAAGTTTTCAAGTACAGTCCTGTAAACCAGCATTACCTGTAATAAAGTGATCGGATACTGTGAAATTACAGGTTGAGCCTGCATTGCTAAAGCAGAGACCAGTTTTCAAACGTTTCCTTCTAAATAAAATACTCCTAGCCAAGTTTGAGATAATGTAATTGGAGCTTCATATTGCAGTTCTAGAACAATCTGGATTTGGGCCAAAAGATTAAGCTGAACGTGCTTCAGTAAAATTGTGGAGATGATCCTATCCAGGAGGAACTTGCCCTGAGCTCTGACAAGTACTCTCCAAGCTTAACCAAGTCAGCTAGTCTGAGGCCTTCTTGGTGGATACTGGTGAGAGGCTGCACCTCCAACTAGAGCAAACCCATTCCAACCCTTGTCCAGCCATTGCCTACAGAGGACTGGATTTGCTTATACTGTAAAGGTGATGCACATTCTATTTGTATTTTCCTACATATGACCAAATACACTGTCCCCTGACCATGCCATGTCACTGCAACATGGCATAGTTAGCTTATGGTTGAAGAATAGATGGGAGAAGGTGAACTTAAGGAAGGTGGCAATGACTCCAGTTAGCTGACAAGAGCATTTGTGGATGCCCTTGTGATGAGACACCTTTGCAGGGCAGCTCAGCAGTAGCTCAGTGTAAAGCCTCATGAGTCTCCTCGCCACCATGAACTCCCTCAGCAAATCAAGCCCATCTTCTCTACCACGCTGACTTACTATTTGGCACTGAATCAAGTTCAACTCCTCAGCCTGTCTATTCAGAGACCCATGGCTTAGGCTCAGGCCTGCTAGAAGGCAGCTGACAGCTCTGTGATTGACAATTTTCTCTTCAGACCTAATGGAATGTTCTTATGATGAAGATACAGGCCTGTGCCAGAAAGCAGACTTTCCAGAGGGGGCAGTGTAAGACCATGTTATAGACTTCCCCAAGAGCTAGTAACATAGGTATCGTATCCTTCTCCAAGGGCAAGATACATCTCTTTGATCTTGGTTCCTCTAAGATAAACATGTAGCTGTGTGCATTTTTTTCTTTTGATTTCCTACCAAAACAAAACACTTCACTGCAAATGCTTTTCCCTTTGAGGGACAAGAGTACTAATGACACATGACAGATGTTAGTCATGGTTGCTTCGTACGCTACTGGAAGGCACTTGGGTGCTACAAAGATGTTTATGGCATAGAACTTTTAGAATAATGTAACTAGAGCTTAGATTGGTATTTAAAGTTAATCACTGGCTTTCAGTTTTTTAGTCACTGAGTAGACAATTATTTTCAGGCCGTGTGAAGGGCAGATCTTGGGAAGGAAGATCATTTATTTTTCTGCCCAAGATCAGTGCGTCAGTAATAGATGATTCATGTTCAAGGAAATTTGAAATCCAGTCCTTAATGCTGAGGTATGAGAAGTGCATGTGTGTGAAGGGGGATAAAAAATTCTAAGAGCTAATGAGGGAAGTGAGTCTCTAATGTTCTTCCCTGTCCCACTTACAGTGCTGACAAAGATGCTAATGGACCTCTGTTGTGCACGTATCTATTTTGATAACCATAATGCAGGGAAAAAAAGCATTAATTTGAACTGCTGCTTCTCCAGAGTGCTTATTGAGCTGTTCTACAAAAGCCCAAGCTGGGCTTCTAGCTTAAGCACTGGCTTCAGATATTAAAATCTAGATACTGTACACATGGCATGACCCTTATCAGAGAGGAGCTTAGGGCCTGTAATTTTCACCTATTCTTACAGTTATCTGACAATACCTAGGTTTTAGTTTTACTTAGCGTAGACTGGGTAAATTCAAACACAGGCAAGATGCTTAGCATTCCAAAGGACCATTCTAGTCACAAGGCTCAGCAATTCTTGTATACATCCTGGTCTGTACTGCATCTCTCTTTCCCAAAGCCTTGCAGAAGATAGCTTAGCTACTAACTAGAAGATTTGAACTGTCATTTTGGTTGAAGACGTATAGCACAAAGTTTTTTGCATGCCTCGGCAAGAACATCTGTTTGGCAGCTGTTTCTGGTTTCAAATCAAATGCCACATCCTACCTCCCCACTGTTACTAAGAACTGCAGATGAGAGGAGTTAGCTGTGGCTTGCTTCCAGTTTTGTTGTGTGATCAGCTTGCACACCAATGGGACAACTAGAAATGCAGAGAGCACTCGCCAAGCTTGGCTTTTAGGTGTCAGATAATCCACAGCATGAAATTCTATAAGAAAACTGAGTATATGCAGAAAGTATTTCCAAATGCGTTTGAACTGACCATTTATTTCCATGTTTTGATAAGATCTCATCCAATATCATGGAAGAGATATGAGCATCTCTCAAGTCCAATAAACACTGAAGCAGGTCTTTAAATGCCCTGTGAACAATCTACTTACTCCATAGAGAATGATACAGTGTTTGTTACTATTCTTATTTTTTTCTGTCTAAGAAGAGCTATAATACCTCTGTAAAATGGCATTGAAGAAAGGACTTGTTGCTGGGAGTATTTTGATTTTGACTTGTTACCACATCCACGAGGGCTTACCACATGATCAAAGGATTTCCCAGGTCCCAGCTTGCAGGCAGTCCCACAAGAGAATCTCCCAGCACTGCTGGCAGGATTGCGCTGCCATAGGGCTGCTCGAGCAAGCAGGGTGCTAAAGGCCCTGTCACTGCACCTTGGCCACGAGTCCCGCTCAGCTCCCTCCTGCTCTGGAGCTGTGGGATCTCAGAGCACCGTGGTTCCTCTCTGTTCCAATCCCACACGGCTCTGAGGTCAATCTGCAAAGTTTGTGACTCATGGCCATGTGAAGGTTTTGCTCTGCTGGCTGATGCTACCAGCAGTTGTGATCGTCCTTCTGCAGTTTGCTGGTTCTGCTGTATTTTCATGCATGCAAATTGCATTTGGTATAACCGAACTCCATTCTTTAAGTACTGTGTGCCTAACCAGACCTTTGCCCGCCTGACACCACGAACAAGGAGGAATCCAAGGTGGGGAGATGACTAGAGAAGGGAAGATGGCTTAGAGAGGGAGGAGTTGGGGTGAATTCCCATCATATTTGCTATATGTGATTGTGAACCCCAGTGCTTCCGGTGCATGATTTCAGGTACCTGTCAGATGGTATGTGTGAAAATGTAGCAGTTCCTTGGAGGTACTGTAGTTTGGTTGAAAAATAAAATATTATATGGTTTGTGCAATACTTGGGAATAAAGACTTTTTTTGAGGAACAAGAGCTGATAGAGCTCATTTGCCCCAAGACCAACTGAATAAAAAATTCCATTGTTCAATTCTTTGGCTGTTGTAAGTAGGCGCTTGTTTGTCTAGTTATTTGTTAACAGTTGTTTGACCAGTAGCTTGAGTTCATTTACCTCAATGAGCCTTCTGGGTTCACAGCAACTGTGGGAATGGACAACATGTACCCAAATGCAGCTTTTTCTACTGATTTTGTTCAGCCTCTGAGAGAAGTACTTGTGGTTAAAAGAAAACTTCAGTACAGAAAAGGTGGGAGAGGAACAATGAGAGTGAATTTCAAACTACGTAAGATTAGGGTAAATGTTGTCATTAAAAGTATTTTAAAACACAGCTATCTCTGCAACCAATTAGCAGGGTCTTTTAATAGGTGGGGGCATATTTTTAAGGACTTCTTTAATCTTTTATGCTAATCAGGCTCTCACATTTACAATTCAGCAGAGTTCTCCATACAAATAACTTGTTAAAATTCTTAATTAGATTATAAGGACTATAGGAAAAAGTTGTTCTAAAAGTAAAATTACAGACTGTCATGACTAATGCTGTACAAATTAGCATAGAGTAGCTCAGACCAAATTATCCCTGAGAGTTTGCAATTAGGAGCACCTGCTATTAGTACACTTGTTAAACTTTTATCAATTAATCATTACTTCTTCAAATAACGAGAACAAAACTGAATGTTGTGAATATTGTGAGAATGATTAATTGCTAGTGGTGCATTGCTGACTAGCTCCATTATTACTCCTATTTTAAAGATTTTCAGAAATGTGTCTATTGGTTTTATGAATGCATAAATTACACTAATGTACTCAGTATCGGTTGTTTTTTTTTTTAATCTTATTTAGCTGGTAACATCTGCTCACAAACGTATGAGTCTCAAAGACTTTCAGAGGATGAACTACGTAACAGAACATTATTTTTATATTGATTTTTTTCTTCTCTTTTCCAAAATGGACTGTAAACTCTGATACCTAAATCCTACTGTCTGAAAACACTGATCTTTGACATTGGAAAAAATATTTATGGTTTAGCATTGTTAACATTGCTTCCTAAACTTATCTGTTTGTCCCAGCTTTATGGACCAGAATTGTCCTGCTTCTTTTTCAATACATACATCAAGATATAGGGGGGTATTATGCCACTGGTGTGTAACTAAAGTGGATGTTTCAGTCTTTCATTTTTCAAGAAGCCTTTGTTTCCATGGGTCTTAGGCATTCTGAAAAGGTCAGTGAAGTAGAATACTAGCTAGTGGTTCGATAAACTATGTTATTTGAAGCCTTTTCCTTTATGCTAACTGGGTGTTGGAGTAGTTCTTAAATTTTGCCAACTCAGGACTGCTTTTAGCCTTGTGTAATCAGAGGCATTGCAGTTTTAATATAAATTGGAAAAATCTAAATTGGAGAACATGTCATTACAGCTGTTGAGTGAAACAACAGCAGGTCACTAAAATGCACAATTCTATGTTACCGGATTCATAAAAAATATAGGAAAATCTGGAAGTTATCATGAGATACATGAAATGCTATGAAATGGCTAGAATTGTTTATCTTGGCTGTTCTGAGATGAAGTCACTAGATGGATGGAATAACTCTGAAGTGCAGCTTGTGAAAACTGCCAGAAATTAAGATTTCAGAAAGCTAAAAAAAGAAAAAAAAAAAAAAAGTTGTAAATCAGCCAGCAGGGGAAGGGAAAAAAGAAAAAAGCTAGATATTTTCAATATGCCTCAGAGATGTAAATGGAGAAGGTATGGGTGAAAGACCCTCCTCATTCACACACCATTAGAGCTGTAGGGAAGATCCACTTTCTGATAACCCTTTAGATTCTGGGCCACTTCTCTCTGTGGTGTTTTTAGACCTAAACCTGGTTGAAGAGGAATTTCAGAGCAACAAGGCATTTCTGTGCCGTTAGTGTCAAAGCAACAATCAAAGTCAACCTGAAGCAGCCATGTCATCCAAAGCCATGTTCTTCTCTGATGCTGCTCTGTCCAAACATCTTCAGGATGCACTGTATGAGGGTACCTGGCAGGACCCATCTGGGTTTCAATTATTTCATGACACAGTTATACAAATTAATCTAAATTCAAATATTTTTACTGAGAGCTTAGGCTTGAGGTATGTGAACCATGGAGGTGCACAGTGGAGCCCTGTGAGGGAAGCCTGGTGATGGTCAGGACAGAGGTACCCGTGTGATGCATGAACATAGTGAACAGGTCACTAGTAACACCCTCAGGAAATGCAATGAGAGCAAAATGTTGGCATGATGAAATACAATATTCACCAGAGATCCCCCTTCATTATTTCTTCTATGACCAATAAACTGGCCAAAGGTATGGTTTCAGCAAACGGCAATGAAAATTACAGAGCACCTAGTGATGATCATGGTCAAAAGCATCAAGATTTTTTTACATTTCTCATGCTGACTTTTCCTTATCTCCCAGCTTAAAGGCCAGGTACTTTTGTCAGATTAACATTTTCTCCTTCTACACCTTACTAAATGTAAGACAAACTGAATTTGTGTTGTTAAATGAGTCTTTTGTACAAAGTGGTTGTGTACCTGTCCTCTCCTTTTCAGTAGCCTTAGGGTTTGTAAACTTGTTTTCTGCCTTTCTCTCCCTATGTAGACCTTGCTCTTTTACTGCACAACTTTAGCAAATGAAGCTGTTTTATATATGATACAGTGCTGAAGCCTAAGAAAAATCTCCTTGGTTACTTTGATATACCCTGTATCCCACTCATGTTCGCACAATGTGAAAACTGCTGCAAATAACAAATAGCTTTGGTTGTGATGAGTGACTGTCACTGTAACTCTTATTCATCTGAAGCTGCTACCACACTGTAATGAAAGAAATGGGTGCTACTGGCTCTTCTCAAAAGAAGGAAAAAATTTGAAACCCTTGGGACAGATGCTGAACATAGCAGCTCTGATTTTAAAGAAGCTGTGGTGATTGACATGAGTTGTGTATATAACCACAGAAGGATATATAGGTCACCAGGGAGCTGACGTTTCAAACCCTTCTGCTAGGCATTCCCTTTGGCAGTTTTGTTGACCTAGCTGAGAGGGAATAATGAAGAAAAATAAAGGGATTCAAGTGACCACCGTGTGGCACTTTCCTCTCTCTGCTTCTCTATGTTTAAACAAATTCTAGATGGCTGTTCAGTCCTTTCTCTTCTAAAGGTATGGCAGAAAGTGTCAAAAGAGTAGATACTTCTCACAAGAATTTCAGCATTTTCCCACTTGGACTTGGTGGAAAGTTCTGCTACGAAAGCTGTTCTTGGAATACTAGCCACTCCACCAAAATCAGAGAGGAAACAAATAGGTATCTTAACAAATACTTCCCCAACAATTATAATGCACATTCGCTTTGCTTTTGTTTTTAGATCAATGAATGCAGCTGCTCTCACTTTACTAGGCTAATTCCTCACATTCCGACTACTATAGGCTTCTCTTTTTAAACTGTGCTGCCACGTGGCTGTATTTGAGTTGTGCTCATAGCTCGCTTGGAATCAATAACTCTATCGGAGAACTGGTCACAAACTGCAGTAATAGAATGAGAGGTGTGCTTTGCCTTTTGTGTGTGTGTATGTGATTCATATGCAGGGGAAGAGTCAACATAAATGTTGGTGGGCACACAGCCAAAAATCAGCTTTTTGTGTCAATGCTTTTTTTTCTTCCAGTTCTGTTTCTCCTGATCTTGCAGCAAGTGGTGATAAAAGTGTTCTTGCATTTTCTGAGCAGACAAAGGGCTCACCTCTCTTGATGCTACACCAGCCCCTCAAGTCATGATAGGAATGTAATCAGAATCAGAGGTACTTATGGGTCTCGGCTAGCTGGCTGTACGTTCCCGTTAGAGCTAGTTGGCGCACGTTAGAATGGCCCCATCTGTATGCCGGACTGCTCCAACCAAATCTGCTGAGATGGGTTGGTCCAAACCATCAGGGGCTGAGAGCAAACCCTTCTACCTGGTCACAGAGCACCTGAGTATGAAAGAAAAATTATTGTGCTTCAAAGATTTGTTGAGAATGTTCCTGATAGCTTACAAACAACCATGTAAATATCATGTATAATATCACCATTCATGTGTATGTTAAAATTTTGTGAATCTAACCTTTGGAATTATTCCAAAAATTGCAGTGGTATTTGGATCAGTTTTAGATTCATAGAAACAAGCCTGTTTTGTTTTTTATTGTTCTGTACCAAATAATTGCCCATTTTGACCCAATTTAATGGAACGACAGAAGTCAGAGATCATTGACATTTTACATGTTTCGCCAACCAGGAGAAAAGTCGTCACGTCACTTGTTACATACCAGGGAAAGTCACAGAAAAGTAGGAGGGACAGCTACAACCAAAGCTTGCATATACCTTACCAGATATTGAAGTCAATCAATTGCAACACACTGATTTTAAAGAAATCGATCTGTTACCCTGTTAGTGTTCCTTGGGGCTGACCAAATTGGCTTCACAATACTACCCTTTCTGACCTTTTTCCTGTGATAATTTAATTGTTTAAAAGTTGTTTTTTACAGAATGTGTCTTGGAGATTGTCAATTGATTGATATCTGTGGGAAATTTGCCAGGGTCCTTGAAATACTGTTGTAGTTGCTTAGAACACGTTTCAGAGAATTCCATGGCACTGCAGAGCCTGAACTACATGACTTACTGAATAAATGTAGCTTATGATAATTGTCTGTGGACCTTAGTTTTAGCAATATATTGCGTTTCCTGTTCAGTGCGATCAGTGTACTCAGTAAAAGACTGGTTTCTTTGAATGTAGGAAATAACTGAAATCCAAAATTGGATATCATTATAACAGACATCTTAGAAACCCCACAGGACAAACGAGATTGTTATGTGCACAGGCCCTGTTAGAGGTGACTGACTCTATCCCCTTCCTGAAAAAGCTGTTTTACTTACACACATGCAGTGCTAAGTAATTGCCTTATATCATTAATCCATTTTTCAGTACGAATTAGTCTCATTATAATCAGCTAGTGAGAGTTAATATGGCAAATGCTTCTAAAGCGCTCTAGAGCATTACTGCGTGTAAACAGGCGGTCTTAGATCTGCCTTTGCTGACTGACAAAGCAAAATTTGCAAGTACTCTCTTCCAGCAATAACAATTATGCGGCGTACCATGCAACAATATGTCATCACTCCTTACTTACAGCAACATGGTAAGGCTCACTGGTATTACCAGACCTCTGAAAATAGCCTGGAAACAGTTAAATTTCACAAGGACAAACTCTATTCCACTGTACCCCTGCAAGTCATAAACAGCAAGAATGCCGTAATTTCTCAGGTGAGAGAGTTAAACCGTGGTGAGTGTCAGCATGATTTATAGATCTTGATTTGTTTAGGCAAAGGGCAGTGTGTCTTTATGTCATGTATAGGTTGTGCATATCTGCAGAGACAATCAGTGTTTGACTTTACCCTGTATTCCTGAGTAACTCCGTGCTCAGTACTGTTTGCCTTTAGCAAACATTCTTCACTGTTTTGCATTAAGTATTTTCAGTGATTGATAGTTTTCTTGTTCAAGCATTGATAAATGTGAATCTGCTTTTCATCTTGGCCTAAAGGCACTCTTGATGGAGTGGAGCTTTTAGGGTTGTTTTTTCTTTAAGCTTTGAAAAGAGACTGAAAGACTTGATGTTGAGTCACTGGGGAATGTGAGTTATAATGTGTGGCTCAGTCTATCACTCATTATGTAGCATAATCAACAAAGTGGCCAGTTCTGATCGGAATAAAAATGCTGTCAGTTTTCTTGGAGAACATCGGTGGATTAATATACTTTGGCATACATCAAGCCAAACTCCAATCTGATAAATAAACTATTCTGCCTTATGAGTGAAGAGCAAAGTCACAGGAGGCTTGTAGGGAAGCACTGGACAGAAGAGCAGAGCAGAGAGCGCATCTTTGTGCAGATCAGAGCAAATATTTTGTGAGGTCTTCAGTAGCAGTGTTTTTTTGAGATCTTCGCTAAAAATAGTGATTTGAACTGTAGAAAAGCACATCTGCAAAGTTTGATATGTGTGAGATCTACGAGTCAAACCAGTGGGGTCTGTCCCAGTGGTATGTAATTGAGAAGGGAACAATGAGCGGCGGGTGCACTAATACACAGTGATTCCAGCATCAGCCTGCAATGCATTTGGGGAAAATAAGAGACAGGCTTGTTTGAAGGTAAGGGCAAGGGAGATAATGAAGGTCCTGCAATCCCTTGCCCACAAGGAAAATTTGAGGTATATGACTAAGTTTGGTGACTGTGAGCTTTTTATTTTTTGTGATATAAGGTTCAAAAGAGAATATTCTGTTTCTCAAAGCTTTGTGCCATGTATATGGTTCTATGGAATTCTGTGATTTAAAAAAAAAAAAATCATGAAAATGCTAAGTCTTAGCATAGTTAAAAACAAAAAACCCACACCAAAAAACTAAAAGGTGTTCTTATCTGTGCCCTAGCACTGATACTTACAGTCCTTGGAACATCTGAGTACAGTTTGAAACAGTGTTCAATATAAGGGGAAACAATCTAATAAATAGATATTAAGGCTTAACGTACGTTTATTTAAACCAAAACATCCAGAAAAATTTTAGCAATGAAAGTGTTAAGTGGAAGTAAAGAGAGAGCATTAAAAGGAGATAAAAATATCCTTTTATGAAGTTACAAGGATAAAAATCAAAACCTTCTGATGATCATATAGCTTTTGTATCATAACAATGTAAAAGTGAAGTATTTATTGCTGAGCCAGTTTAAAAACTCAATACTGTTACACTAGCAAAGGAAAGTTAGCCATGTCACCAAGGGAGAACAAAATTCTTCAAGCTTAAGGTAGCAGCTTTGCCTAATAAGTATTAGTCCTCCTGCTCTGGTGGACTCTGCTTTACCTGCTGGCCTAAGAAATCTCATGTCTTTTATTGTTAATTGGAAGGGGAAAAAAAACGCAACCAAAGTGGTAAAAAAGTTGATTACCCATATGAAACAGTGAATAATGTAGCTGCTGGTGACAGTAGCAAAGTCAGAATATAATTAAAGGCTTAGTTTCAATATCATGGAAATGATATAAGACATCTAAATCACAGGACCTGAAATGAAAACAGCTTCAAAGGGAGGTAGGCAGAGGTGGGGAGAGAGGGAAAGAAAGTGTCCAGTATGTGCCATACTAGCTTAAATGGAAATGTTCCTCAAACTAATTCTATTTCCCTTGTTTGGCTTGTTCATTTTTTGTTTTTATTTTATATTTTGCCTTCATCCTTATTTTCTGCCTTACCTTTGTGCTTGGAGGGAAGCGGCAGCCCTCGGCAGCCATGCGGACTGCAGTTTGCTCTGTGCTACTGGAGCTGCTTTCTTGGAAAAGAAAAGTAGCTCATTAATGCAGGAGATACTCTGGGCCAAAGGGACCATGGTTGTCGTGTGCAGGAACAGTGAATCACAGCAGCTGAGTTAGAAAGGGAAGATACCCATATACACGGGTTTCTCATGTCCCAAATGAGGGCAGACCTTTCAGGTACTGCTTGAATGGCAGTGATTAAAGAGGATTTTCAGGTTAAACACAAGCACTCCAGTTTCCTGTATATAATGGCGGATAAGAATTTGTAGTAGGTATCTTGCCATGCATTAGATAACAAAGCTGTATGCTGTGGAAGAAAACAGCATCTTTTGAATCCTTTTAAGTTGTCACATACATCTCATGAGGTAAATAAAAGTTAAAGAATAAAGTACTTATAGAATAAATTATATACAATAGGCATCTCAAAAGGTGTATTTGTTTTGTGTAGCAGTGGCATTTGACTTTCTCAAAAAGCAATTTATTTAAAATATCATGCCTGAAAAAAAAGTTTCGGTATGGAATTTTAAAAATGCATCAAAATTGTGAAGTTTCATAGTGGATTTTCATTTGGGGGACAGGTTATTTATATATTTAGAAGACATGAAGCTAAGTGATGAGCTGTTTTTCATTGCAAGGAGCAAACAGTGATCAAGGAAAGGAAAACCACATTTGCATTAGAACTAAGTAGTAGATGCTGTTATTGACTCTTTGAATACAAACAAACAAAAATGTTTCATCTATTCTGTCTTAATGCAACACTAGTAGGAGAGCATGTTTTATTTGTTATTCTTGGCAAACTGTGAAATAACACGGATGAATTTCTGTTACTTTAAGCAAAATATTTCCAAGAAACACTTTCAGAAAGTAATTTAATTCCCCTGTGTTTCTTTTACCTCTATAGCAATTTTTGCCAAAACATGTTTTTCTGTTGGGGTGGGAAGGCAGACTTTGTCATTAGCAATGCTGTTTTTAGCAAGCTTTCATGCATGTACTTGTGTACATGCAAAATCTAATTGATTATTATCAGAAATAAGTCTAATACCACAGAAATGAGGGCAGTTATAGAGAAAGAAACTGTGAGGTGCTACCCAACCCTTAAGCCTGTGAACAAAATCCAAAAGGTAACACATGAAGTACTTTCAGTTGGAGACTCTATAGGTTTACAGCAAGAATGGCCAATTTTTTGCAAGTTTAGAGAAAGCTTTTGTTGCCAGGCAGGTAACGTGGGGCTGGACACACTGCACTGTCTTTGCACATCCCAGCACCTGGCCCAGTAACCTGGTATTTCCTCTTCCTACTCTGACAAGGTGCTGAATTAATCCCCACATGGAGTGATAGCTCTTGTTTCTGCTTTTTGAGTTTTGGCTGTTTTTGATGGTTGGCTGTTTTTTTGGTTATGTTGTCCTATCAGCAGTTCAAGTCTGACAAAAGCTTCAATATAGGTCCACCACTTTTTTGGCCCTTCCTGATTGGAACCAGTGCAGTTCCAGTGATTTCAGCTGACCCATATCTTCCCATGCTCGGACTGTGTCTCAAGGACTCAAACAGGATGAATGTGGGTTGCGTAGTGTGCTACCATCACAACTTTTTCTGGAGGCTGAAATTTTACTGTATATAACACAAAAAAATGTAATGGAAGTCCTGTTTCAGGACTCTTGCCTTTTTTTTTTTTTTTAATCTTCACTGTAGCCTTTACCACTTTCCAGATAAAAGAAATTAAAATGACCAAAATGAATCTCTTGAAACCTTTAATCAAGGTATTGGAATGAAAACAGGGAGATTTAAAACTCAGAAGTCTTATCTGCAGGAGATAGCTAATATTGTCTATTCTTTAAATAAAAAATATTCATATGAAACTGTTGAAGTGAACTTTCTTTGGAAAGGGAATTAAAGCAAAGTAATAGCTGAGCGCCAAATGCACTCTTTTACATTCCTTGGTTTTACAGAGCCAGGGCAGGTGCAAAGCAGCTGAATGATGACAAGGTAGGAGCAGCAGTGGTTCAGATCTGTGGTTGCCATTTCATCTTAAGATCCAGTGAAAGCCTCTTCTCGCTCCTTCACCTTTGATCTTTTAACAGGAACTTGGGAGCAGAGCTAGTGGTGAGGATACTAAGCAGCCAATTTCTCTTGCAGCTTTTAATTGCACAAGCAGCAGATCCTGTTCCCTCCAAACTCTGCGGGCCCACTTCAGCCTGAGCCTTCGGAGGGGGCATGAGGAGGGATGGGGGGCTACTGAGGCCAGGCTGAGCCCTCTGGGCAGTGGAACAATCTGAGAGATACCAAGTCCTGCTGAATGTGCAGAGTAAAACTGGGGCTGTGTGGGATGAGAATGTACGTTCAAGTTACTGTAATGATGTTTGTCTCAAGATTGGCAGTAGCAGATAAAACACTTCACTGAAATGTGATATTTAATCAAATACCCCAATATTTTTGGTTCAAGGCAGTCCATGTTTGGGTAGGGAGCACCATACTGAACTAGTTATCCTAAGCTTGTGTTTCATGCACTGGAGCTTAGAGAGGCCAGCAAATTGCTCAGTAACACCACCTGAAATATCCTGGCATATATCTGACAGCTCATTGAGAGAATATCCTGTAAAATTGATGACCTGACTCCATTACTCAAGAATAAAATTGAGTTGGTGAAGTGAGGTAAACATTGGTAAGGGTGTTTGGATGTTGTTACAGGAAATGAATTCCTCTGCATATATGGCAATATTTATTTTACATTTTGTGTGCTTGAATAGGAAATGAGCTCATATTTATCTTCTCTCTATAGCAAGAAGAAGGGAGCTCCAGGGAAAGTACAGCAGCAGTCTCTAAAGGTGTTCAACTTGAAAACCTGTATCCCTGAATTCCTGTTGCCCTACCTTACACTTATGATTCTGCGTAGGATGGATAGGGCAAAAACCCATTGAGGTGGCCATTCTGCTTACAAACTTACTTGCTGCAGTGTTGTTGTGGGGCAAAAGTGGAGGAAGAAAGAGTGTTCTTGCTGAGTGAGGAGCAAGAGCTCACTCCTCTCCTCGTTTTTCACAGTGGTGGTTCACCCTGGATCCCGGAGCTGTGGTCCAGGCACCAGCTCCATGGGGTGGGCTGGGAAGGGAGCTCTGCTGTGGGGGATGCACACAGACAGTATTTCAGTTCCTTCCACTGTGTCTCACATTGCTTTTCCAACGGAGCTTTACTGCCCTGCTGGCGCTGATGTTGTCTTGGTTGAGGTCTGTGCCCCACGTCTCTAGTGTGGATTGCCCCAGTGCTGAGATTTCTTTTTGCCTTTAGGGAGCTTTCAGCACTCTGCTAATTTGTCACACTCCAACAGCAACAAAACACAACTGAAAAAACTAGACTTTATAAATTGTTTCTGCACTTATCTGAGATAACTTTACCCCCCTGACTCTCCTCAGATATTTGGCCAATAAGACTTTTCTGGCTGCATTTTTGATGTCACTGGAGATAAAAGTACATAGTGTATCACTTAGGGACACAGACATCTGGTAAACTTGTGACAATTCCAGACACATGTGGATACATGAATGAAATTTGCGTTAGTTCTCACTTGCTAATCAATCTAAATAACACAATAATATGGAAATAGGAGGGGGAAAAAAAAAAAAACCTTGTATAATTTATTTTCTTCGTTTCTTCATTAGGATCATCTTTCTGTGTTAGGAATTAATATCATCTTTAAATACTTCTCTTGGTCTGGTCCTATTTAAGTGAATAGCAAATCATAAGCTGGAATGGAATATAAGACTTGTTCTATGTTTTGTGTTGAACTCATTCATGCACTGCACTTTATTCGTCATTCACATGATCATAGTGCCCGGGACCTGAAATCTTTTCCCCAGCAGCACACGCTTATCTTGTAGAGCAAGTTGTGCTTGAGAAAAGTGTCTAAGTTTGAATGGTAAAAGGGAAAGCAAATAGTGGAATGGAAAAATGTTTATCAAGATAATTGACTAATATATATTTGTCAGTTGTGCTAGAGTTGAGTGAGGTTGATTTTTTGAGGTTTTTGGTTTTATTTTTTTCCTCCTTACTGTAACACTCAAAAATCTGATAGCAGAGAAAGAATCTTATCCTGTTTCTTAGCTCAATAGTTGTTTGGGCTCCATAATTTAAAAAATACCTTCTCACAGAAAGCACTTATCTAACATGGCCATCATTGCTGTAGTGACTGAATGCTTCATAAGCATAAATTCAACTTTTTCACAAGAGCAGCACCCTGAGCTAAGAATAGCTAAACAGGTGGGGAAGAGGGGGAGATAGGAAAAGAAGTGCCTTGCTTATTTTTCTCAGCTGTGTGTTGCTGAGAAGCCAGACTTTCCTCCCCTTGTCTCTAAAGGTGCTGTGATCTTTTCATAAATGCCAGGAGGGTATTTCCTTTCCTCTTTGCATGGTGGGGGAAGCTATGACAGGCCATGGGGAACATGGAACACAAAAGCACCAGCGTCATCATTACTTTAAAAAGTGAATATTAAGCCTGATGATGGTATGGGCAAATGGGGCTGTAAAACATCTGGCCTTTGAGGCTCAGATTGAACCTAGACACATTTCAGTTTAACCAGGTTTAGTGTTCCAACCAAGTAGTGAATGGAAGCTAAGACTAAAGAGACGTAGCTCGTGCTTCTTTCTTCCCTCCCAACTGGTCAGTGTTTTTCTTCTAACATTTTTTAGTCTACCTGTTATATTACAAACATACCTTAGTTAGACTCCACATCAGAAACCTTAGCTGGTGGTTTAGCAACCACTATCGCAAGCACAAGAGAGTGTTGCACCTTGTCCTGGCCAGGTGGACTGCACAGAACCCAGCTGCATGTCCCAGTCACTCTTAGCCAAGATGCTGATGTAGGTGTTGCACCCAAGGACACACCTGCAGAAATGGACAGTGCAAGTGGAATGTGTTTTGCCTGCTACTGACATTGTTACTGACCTCCTTTTGTCTTCCAAAGCGAAGAATCTCTCCAACAGCCTTCACACTACCATTTCAAACAATCCACCATGAGAGGTGGATCACCAGCTAGAGTTTCTCCTTGTGGCCAGTGGCCTGAGAGTATTGGACAGCACAGCCAGTGCTTTTATATTCTGTCTTTTCTCTATAAAAGTGTGGGTACTCAGCACCAAACAGCTTTTATTTAAGTACTTTTATGTGGTTTTTTTCCTCCTAAAAGCTCTAAAGTTTATTAATTTGTATCCAAAATGTATTATAACTTGGTTATACATTTGTTTCCATTATGCCAGCAGCAAATACTTTATTTCATTAGGCCTCTTTTTCTCTTCAACTTTTTTGTTCTCCTGGTAGCAGTTCCTAAGCATAATGCAACTCTGTTTTCCAACCTGTATGTAATCACAGCTTTTATTTTTTGTTTCTTTGCTAATGAAAAGAAAAATCAAATTAATTTTTATCAAGCTACTGGTAAAGTACAGAGAGAGTTTACTATAATTAGGACATTGCATTACAGAAGTGATCTAAAGAATCCTGTTAAATGTCATTGCTCTTAGCAAAGAAACTGCAGGAGTTGGAAATGGAATTTTGAAAAGGAGAGTTGAGTCATTTACTTTGCTGTTCAGTCATGTTCACTGATGTACTCATGAGCTGTATTTAATTTAACAAGTTGGATTTTCTTTCTGCAGTATGAGATTAGGAGAAATCTTTTCTATAAACCAGGTAATTCCACATTTGCCTGCTCTTTGTTTAGCAGCTGTTACGCCACCCTCCATCCCCCTCAGAAGCTGGCACAGTGCAGGCAGTGACAAGGTGCGTGATGACAAATACCTTCCATGTCTTGTTTCCTGTTGATTTCATATGCCAGATTCTTCAAACCACTACAGAGTAAGCCCAGTGCTGATTCGAATCTAATTCTCAATCCTTCAAGTTTACTTTTAAGTAATGTAAATTTCCTTCAGAATAAGGCCAGTCCTTCATTCTTATCTATCTGGATGTAGCCTGTATCCTTAATTCATTGGAACGAGTTGCATGTCCTCTTGGACATCAGAACAGCCACTATTGATTGGATTGCAAGATTGGAGACCAAATAAGAACCCCTGTATTCTGCAGAGAGAAAATACCACATGATGACCGCTCATATACAGCACCATTTAGGAATTAATCTTGCAATCAAGTTGAATACAGGATTAGCTCTGAAACTCCTTTCTTGTACCTGACACACATTACACTAACCTACATTTCAAAGAGCCAGGAGGCTCCTTTAGGAAAGTGTAGTCATTGTTCAGTTGCTATGAGTTGGCAAATGTACAACTGTGAAGGCTTGGCTCTGGCTCCTTCTTTCCTTACTTCAGAACTGGTGAGAGTAAACCTGGCCTGCGCTCAAGACAGAAATGATTACATAGTTCATGGAGTTGTTCAGATGAATTTTATTCTGCTTACTCGTTCCCCGTGCCTGCTCGAGGCTTGCTTGAGTGCCTCACACCTTGGCTGTATGTGTGAAAGCCCTCACTCTGCAGAGAGGAATTTGACCTCTGTTCTGACTTTCCTGCATCAGTAAGTCTATATTCTCTTGTTAGAACAACTGTGTAGCCACAGAAGAGCCCGTGAGCAATGTACAACATGGAGGTGGTGGTGATTTTGTTTAAAGTATTTTTCAACCCTTATAAAAACATTTCCTTAGATGCTGAACTGTCTGTATTTTCTAACATAAAAATCAAATGCAGGTTGGATTGTGAAGGAACTTATCCCTATAGACACAGAGTATAATACTGAATATATCAACTGTATCTCTCCTCAATATGTACAGAACTTTGAAAGAAAAAGGATCAAGGAGTTCTTTAAAGTTCAGATCCTGAAATCAATAACATTTTCATCTGCCTCCATCTGCCCTACCCTACCTGCTCTCTAACAATCTCTAAATATCTTTAGACAGAGAAATGCATTGTAGCACTTTGGACTGACCTGGTTTGAGGATAAAGTACACTCTGCAGAAGAAAACAGGAAAAGAAAGTGAAAAGAACACAAAGGCAAACATTCAGGGATGATCAAACATGCCAGGTCAGGGTGAAATAGATTATGAAAGCATTAAGATCTGGCAATTGAAAGGAAAGAGTGCTTTTGATAGTAAAACAGTGAAACTTTATTGAAAAGTGGTTTGGATTGTAATGAAAACAACATCTGGCTGTGATTGCTAAAACTTGATTGCAAGAGGGAAAACTGAATGATGTTATCTCACACTGACTGACATTTTAAAAACTTGAAAAAATGGACATTAAAAAGGAAAGTTAGCCAGATGTAGCAAAGCAACATCTGCTGGAGATGGACAAGCTTTCCCCAGGGACACATTGCCAAGGAAAAATAAGAGCCTTATTCTGATTGCCTGCTGCTACAAATCAGCATTAGCTCCACCAAAGTCAAACTAGTTGTGCCAGTACAAAACTGGCATAAGATCAGAATCAGGTATTGAAAGGAAATCAAAGTGATAGAATATGGCAAACTTTATCAAGAATCTAATTAGTTTGGTGCTATTGTCACATGTAGCTGAGTTTGTAACCAGGTTTATCTTTTTATCAATGGCGAACATACTCCAATATTGGCAGTGTGGTCAGATATTCTACCAGCTGAAACACCCAGAGGACTATTGTAGACATACAAAGCAGAGAAAAGGGTAGGCACGGATTCTTCCTTTTGTACAGTACCTTGGTGAGAGAAAATCAGTGCTTACTTATGCTCGAGGATGTTTGGGGGTAAGATAGGGGCAGAAGGAAGATGTCTCAAGCCTGCTGTACTCTTCGTCTTGTTGAAGGCTCCTCAACAATAGTTTCCACTGATGGAGGGTGGGTGTTTCCCAGCCCAGGGTTGCCTGGCTCTGAGATGTACCCAGATCCCCAGCTCTGGAGTGCTCTCCAAGCTCTGCAGTCCAACATGCTCCTGCCTCCAGGCTGGAGGTGCCCAGACTCATGGCAGAGCCATCAGTCAGGTTCTGGATGTGCTGCTTGGACGAGAAAACAGACATACCAGCCTCCTGCTGCTGTTGGCATTTATAAAACTGACATTGATATCTACTTTTCTGAGCCTCCCCTGGCGTGAGCAACTCCTCATGTGTATATAAGTTTCATCCCCTGCTGAGTTAAAATAAATAAACAAGTAAATAAATTCTGCAAACAAGAAAACGTGCTTTGCAGCCAGCCTTCCATATTACATTTTTCTAAACAATTATTTTGTTTTATAGGCAGTTTTTATTTTTCCCTCTAAACTTTGACCATGTGTTAAAGTGAGAGCAATTTCTTAAAGTCGTCCTTAACTTGTTCTATAGAGTATGGGTGTGGGCTGCTGTGTTCTGACAAGTAATCCCTTATCCTCCACATCACGGACTAGTACTGACTGTGAGACAAAGAATTAGAAGTGAGTGTGAGAGGACTTATAAAGCCGTGATAGGGGAAGGTGGATATGACAGAACTAGGAAGGGGCAAAGTATTGGAAAATCAAAATGGAAAGGATTTCCAAAATAATCTTTTAAGAGAGTGTTAGTAAGGAAAATGGTTTAACACTGTGTTTTGTTTTTATGTGACACACACACAAAAAGCTCATAACATTCTTATGCACAGAACATAATTTAGTTTAATTTTACCTGCTCTCAGAGAAAACACAGGATTAAGTAAGTGTCACCACTGCTAACTATTGGCTAACAGAAGAAAGGATGAATGCTTTCCCTCCATTTCTCATCAGGCAGTTAACTGCCTGCTTCCTTTGCCAACTCTATGTACTTTGTGCTTCAGTAAATTTCTTTAAGCTGACAGGAATACAAGTAATGCGTCTCATCAATCAAGCTTTCATCCTGTTTCATCAAACTTCTTAAGCTTTTTTTTTCCCCTGGCTTTCTGATTTGTTTCTGAATCTTCTATCTCTTCCTCTTAGACATCCTCCAAAGAACATGTTGTACAGTGGTTTTCTTCTACAGAAACTAGATTGATGGGATTTATACCATAGGGGAATCTGCTTTATAATGACCTTTAGCCCTTGGGTATTAGCATATGCTTTCTATGCTAAGGAAAAAGAAAATCTATTCACTTTTTGTATTGTGTGCTATTGTTCAAAGTGTAGTGGCTCAACAGGGCCACCAAACTGAAGGCTAATATGTAGCAGTGCTTGCTTGCTTTACAGACAGAATCATTTCCAAACAGAGAATTTGCCCTGACAAGAAAGATCAAAAGTGTGCACAAACCTTCATAAAAGACTATTTTTAGGAAACTAGCATCATCCAAGTAGTTCTGAGTTTTTTAATAACATAAATGGATCCAAACTGGAAGAAGATTATCTTTGTACCAAGTGACTTTAAATCTGTTTTGTGATATCAGGAGGTGGCAATTTTATATCTGGAGGCCTGGAACTTGTGTTAGTTGGTTGTTTAATGCTGTGTAAGTCTGCTCTTTCTGATTCTCTGAACTTGGGGATTATAATCTTAAGGTTTATGGCCTTTGCAGAAATGTGCTGAAATTGGGGTTTTTCTAGGTTGGGGTACGTGTGTGGGAATGTGTCTGCTGCTGTATCAAAATGCCAAGTGCAGGTACCCAGCATTTGCTCTCCCCGGGCCCCAGCTAATGCCTGAGGAAACGTTGATCTGGGGATCACAGAGGGGCTTCCTCTCCATGGTCCTGACACCGGGCTGGTGCCACTGCCTGGGACTGGGTTGCATCCACCTGACCTGATGTGCAACCAGAATTGTCTGTGTCCGTAGACCTACCTTGACATGGTCTTACATTTGCTCTGTGATGGAATTAGGCCATTTTGACAGCAAATATTATGCATCCAATGCTATTTTAAGTCTCCATATTTTTTCTGACATTGCATGTTGCCTAATCACTTTCTTGGCATTTACAGAAAACTCCTTTTTCTTTAACCATATATGAAAGGTACCATTTTCTGATGAATTTGAATTCACAGCTCACTTGGCCTTCGTAGGAATCTAAAGAAATGGTGGCTGCTCTTGAAGCATAATTTCAGGATGAAGTTGCAATTCCAGTTTATTACAGCTGGTGTCAGTCATAAATTCTCTCAGAATTCTATACCTAAGTGGAAAGTTCATCAAATGACTAATTTGCCCTTGCTTTCTTTAGTGTTTGTATCTAAAGAAATCAGAAAAAATCTAAAAAACCAGAACCTTGTAAACAGGTTCTAAGCAAAAATTCAGCTTCATTTCATCAGGCTTGAAACATGGAGATGAGCCTTGCAAGACCTATAATAATATGTTGTCACCCAATGTTTGGAAGCAGTTCTTACTTGTCTTCTGTGTCATGTACTTGAGGTCTTGTCCCTTTCAGAAAGTCAGCATTTTTCTGTCTGCCTGTAGTCACAGGTATTTTATATATATATACACATATATATACACATATATATATACACACACACACACATATGTATAAATAAATACATATGAGTATTGATGGATATTGTGTCAGATTGCATTTCATATTACAGTCTGCACGGTTGTCGTTGGGGATTTTACCTGCATGATGATCTAACTAATATTTTAAAAAATATTTTTTTCAAACATACTTTTTGTGGCAAAGTTTAACCCTTTTGTTTCAAAGCTATGTCTAAAATAATGGATCCCTGAGCTGGAGTGTCTTGCTTATATTTAAATATGAGTTGATAATAATTTTATGCATCATGTAAATCTTTACATAATGAAGAGCTTTGGCATTCATCTCATGCAGTTATATTTGCTTTTTGATGACAAACTAAACTGTCACGGATGTGTGTAGCATTCCAAGTGCCCTCTACCAATGCAGCATGATTTGCTTTGAACTTGTGTGGTTGTATTGTAAATCAGGAGCATAACATTAAAGCACTTATTGGAAATGCCAACTTCTGAATACTTAACCCTTCCCAACTAGAATACCTGTGGGTTAAGTGTGGTTTTGATGTAAATAAGTGCCATTTTCTTATTGTCTCTCAAAGGACTTGCTCCTTGCTATTCCACAAATGAATGTGACCCTCAGTTTGCAAGTCCCCACTCTTCTTTTCTTCTCATATGCAATGATCTGTGACAATAGAAATAATGTTCAACCTTGTGTTGTCTTGTTAACAGCATGTGGTTAGAATATTGTACTGCTATTTCAGTAATATTTTTACACTTGTCCCCTACTGTCTTGGCTGGTTGCCAGCACAGTGATTTATGCTTTGTTTGCCTCCAGATGTGATTATTGCTTTTCTTTCCTGGATGGGCTATCTGAATGAGTTCTTAACAGATTCTTGAAGCTCTCAAACCAAGGACTTGTTTAAACTAATTTTCAGTGAAAAAAGGAATAGAAAACACCCAGATCAAGTTTTGATTTCAATGAAAATTTTGAAACTAAATTATCTTGGCTTTAAACGATGATGTAAGCTAATAGATATTCAAAATATGTTACCTAATATTTTTAAATGCAACCCTGGGGAAACTTTTCTATGACCCTTAGTATGTTTAGTAAAATCTCCTGCCTTTATGGTGAAAAGACAGCTTAAAGAGAACATTTTTATAAGCCTTTGATTTCTTTTTTCTTTCACTTTAAAATTTACTTTAATGCCTACTTTAAGATCTGTTGAACTTCAAGGGAAGTGGAATTTTATTTTCCTAATCAGTGCTGCATTGAGAGCACTTAAGCTTATAAATATCTTCTGTTTCAAGTAAGACTCTCTTTTCCTCTCACCTTCCCCACCAAGTATCTGCAGACAATAGTTGACTTAAATAAGCTAAGAATAAGGCATGTGTTGGAGGTGAACACAGAACTAATCATGTTCTAGTGGCCAAAGCAAAGAATTTTGAATAATAATAATAATAATAATAATAATAATAATAATAATAAACCATTAGATTTTATTCTTCTATCAAGCTCCACCCAATATACATTCTTCTGAGTTTCTTGGCTTTAAATATGTATTGCCTCTGACTTTGGTATGAATGATAGATATACTAGCATAGTTTTCCATAAGATGTAACAACAAAATGCATTATTAATTTGGAATACGTATGAACATCTTTAGAGGAAATGACTTGATTTCAGACAGCTGGAAAATGAAAGCATTATGTATTGACCTAGTGTCATTTGCTGTGCTGCTAGTGATTTCCTATTCATTTGCCTTGGTATCAGTGAAAAGAGTATTGTATTTAAAAACACAACTGCTTGTACTATATCATTTAGAACAGTATTCCAAAACCGTAAATGACTAAGGAGAACCACCAGAGCTATATCTCATCAAACAAGACACATTCTCGTTCTGTGGCCTTTAAGTGCACAGGTTGTACGTGTATTCATTTGCGAAGGCATCTTCACTTCTGCAGCAACAGGAGGCACATCACCCCACTTAGTGCAAAAATGCCCCACCAGCAACAGGAAATTGGTGCTTTTTACAGAGGTCCTGTACCCGTTAGCCTCTGAAGGTCCCTGACCCAAGGCAAAAAGGACTTTTTAAAATTAAATAAATAACTGAAGAAAAACACGAAATAGCAATGTGCATGTCTAGCTTGCAATTCTTTTTATTAACAGCAGAACTGTGTGCTGCTTGCTCTTTAGAATCTGTTTGCGCTACTTTCAATTACTTGCTGAAAGCTGCTCAAATCTGGCCTCCATGTCATTGTTTGTCTTGCACAGAAACATGAATCAAGTCTGTCAGTCTTTTGATGTGTGTGCCAAGTCAACAGTACAGTCATTGTAAGTACTTATCAAAAACCTTGCCGTGTTTTTTACCAATGAAGACAGAATAATTTTTGCCCCTTTGCTTGTTTTTATCACTCTGTGGAAGATTCCTTTTAAAGTGACATTTATTTGTCAGCTGGAAGAAATAATCTTGTCAGGTGTTGTTCTTAATTATAGATTTTGAGATTTAGGAAGTTTACATTTTGTTATTCACTTCAGGACATATCTCAAAAAGTATAAAGTAAATATTAGAGCTAGCATTACATTTCATATTTTCTTACTTTGGCAGTTACATTATAAAATTCCTGTACTTATAAGGAATCAGATCTAGCAATAGTCCTTCCAGAAAGCAGAGGTTTTGATAGGTAGACATTTACCGAATCCCAAAATATAGTTAGAAACAAGCTATCCTAATCTTTTTATGAAATAATATTAAGTTGACATTGTCAGTTTAATTTCATCAAAGGAATAAATGTCTTGTTGCCCCAGGGACTCCAGGAAAAGGTATTTTGAGCTTTGGTCATTATGCCAGACATAATAGTCTCTTCTGAATCAGTGTTATGGTCTTAAAATAGGAAAACCTGCAGCATACAGAAAAGAATATATCAAAAAATACATACACTTCAGGTTCAGTTTTAAAGGGAAAATGGCTCTGAGACAAGATAAAACTACAGTAAAATTCCAGTGCTGGAAATTAGATTGTCTTTGTTTCTGTATCTAGTATTGTTAATCTGGCTGCTTTTGTTAGACCCATAGCTTTGATTCTGCAGTCCTTTAAGTTCAAAGCAGTTCTAATTGAATAGAAGATGCCGGTGTCATAGTTTAAGACCAAATGACAGTGCAGAGACTAAATAGATTCAGATACCAAATCACTTCAATCATAGATGCATGCAGGCTTTGGAATCACACATCTTCCTTGTTCTGTGGAAGAGGTGGCATAGTCCAGGAGAGAAACCAACAGGTTAGATTAATCCCTCCAGCCATGCCACTTGTCCTTCTTTAGCTATGACCGTCATCCTCCTTGCAGGTGTCCCCGGAGATTGAAGAGATGATCCCAAGCCCTGTTGCAGGGCCATGGGTCCCCGGGTCCCCAGCTTCTCTCCCCAAGGGACCCCAGGCACTGTCAGTAACAGCCTTGGGTGTCTGGGAACTGGCTCAGTGTTGCTGATGCTCACAATCTGCTCCTCTCAAAGGTTCCTCACCATAGGTGACTTCTCTATTCTTTAAATTACTGCATTGTGCTATAGGGTTAACCTGCCATGGCAGGTTATTCTCTTTAAAATAGGTCTGCAGTGAATTTCTCAAATGTGTAGGAATTTATTAGATGCTAGGTATTAACCCTGGAATTACTGTATTTTGATTCTCACCTACAGCCCATTACTCTGATACCTAATAATAACCAACAGCAGTCAATTTTTTTATCGCTTATATTGTACTTAAAACAAACAAAAGCAGCTAACTACATTGCTGCTAATGACATTTACCATAAAGTTTTGGCTGTATGCTTAGTGAAAATAAAAATCAACAGCACCAACAACCACGCCCACATCAGTAGTCCCATTGGAAGAAAAAAAAGTATAGAACACTGCAGCTTTATATAATGCAAAGATTTTTTCCATTGGATTTCATCCATTTTATTTCCAGTAAGGAGAGAAAAAAAAAAGTTCCTCTGTTTAAAGCATAATTAAAAAAAATTAATAGATTCATTTGCATTCTTCTGTCAGTTATCTATGATTCATACTTGCGTCTTGGAATATAATACATAGATGAGTCATGCAGAGAAACAGCCTCTGCATAGGAAATTACGCTGTCATTTCAGAGTAACATTGCTTTCCCAAACCAAAACAAAGATGGGCCACTAGTAAGCACAGATAAATCTCTGCAGCTTTGGAGTTCCTGTTTAGAAAACCCACTCACTGCCCTTCGTGTTTGCAAAACCAGGGCCTGATCAGAGCATATGGAGTACACAGTTACTAATTCCCATTAGGTCTGGTGGTCCTGGGGACCTCTCAGGCTCACAATTTCATCTTCTGTTTTTTTCTAGGAACAAGATATCTTAAAGGACAGCTTGAACTTTTGTGTCCTGACTGAGCTGTCTGCCAGGGCTGTTCTCCCTTTCTTGGAGCTGTGTGCACATCTGAAGTCAGGTAATTAGGTGTCAGACTTCATGTCTGGTACATGCAAACTGTAAAAGAATGCACAATTAGCAATCTTCGCAAGTGACTTGCTGAGAACTTCTGATGTAAGACCTGTCATGAAGTTGTGTCCTTTGCGCATTAATGTGTCCTCCTAAAATTTCTGGAGGCTCAGAGAATAGCCTTGTCCTCTTGTTCTCTCCTGTGTGAGATCATTGTTCAAGATGCAAGGAACCAAGCCCAAGAGCTTCCTTGCTTATCTAGGACACTCTGAATAATCCTGAATGGTGGAAATGGTAAAGAATGAGAGAAAAATATCATACCAACAGCATCTGCTGCCTGCCAGATGCGTTGTAATTCCCTTGCCTTTTAAATAAATGCTATTCATATGCATTGCAAAGCCTGCAAGAGAGTCAACTAAACATACCAAGATTTGAAGCTGTGTACACAAGAGGCTGGATGTCATTCATACTGTGGTTTTTGAGTCCAAATATGAGTAAAACACAAATTTCCCCAAACCCTGGAAATACAAGACTGCACACCTTTAATCATGGGTATATAGTTCACCTGATTAGTGTTTTCAGAGCATTAGTAAAACTCACAGGGGGAAAACAGACATGAAAACTAAAGTGCATGCATGAAATATCAGTGATTATGTTATATATGCATCTGAGAATTCTACTTTATTCAAGTCAGAATCTAATTCAGCTCCCATTAAGTCAGTGGGAATTTTGCCAATGAAAACAATAGTAACAGGATCTGGCCAAAATAATTTAATCCACCCTCTTCAGCTGCTGTGCTCACAGCAAGAATGTTGCCATTAAGAAGTTTATATGGACATAAATATTCACTTTAATTTCCTAGAGTTTGTCTACTTGCTTAAAATTGCATTTATGATTAAAAAAAGAGCAACACAGTGTATTATGGCTGCATTTTAATCACTATAGGTTCAGGAATAAATAGAAAAACAGTTTTAATATTTTATACAGATTATATTGCAATCTTGAATTAACAATTCATTTCTTTCTCTGCTGTTTTCTTCCTGTTGGTTCAGGTTTCCAAGTTACTGTGTGAGGGTGACTATGATGGGTTTGGATTTTTTTTCTCCTATAATTGTGTTCTGGAAGATTGTCACTATGCACGTTGTATCACTGCATCACCTCTTGCCTCATGCTGTGATTCCATTCCAAGACAAAGAAAGGTTTAGGAGTGTATCATACTACAACTGTGTTTAATAGGCTGCTACAAACCTTTGGAGGATCCAAGACACTAACACAGGGAAGTCTCCAATAGATTGAGAGTTTTAGAAAATGGCCTTCAGTGGTTTGCAAAACCAGACCCTGCTTGTCAGTGCTGTATGTTGCCCATGAACTTCATTAGGAGCTGCCCGGATTGGGAATGGCTCAGGTTTAGCTCCTTGGCTTAGAACTTCCTCAGGGAGGAGAAGATGCCTTATTTGGGGACCTAGTGGCTTGTCCCTCTTGCCTGGTGCGTGTTCTGAGTTGGCTACATTTGTGTAGCTCTGCAGCTTCATGCCCTTCTTTTCCCTCCCTTTCCAGGGTACAACCCTGAGGTGTGAGCTGTGTGACCGTGTGGCTGCAGCCAGCCCTTCCCACGCAGGCAAGCAACGATATGTGCCAGTGCAGGCTCTAAGATTTCTCAGGAATGAGGGGAAAAGGTAGTTCTTCTGCTGTTGGCTGGAGGCAGCAGGAGAACTGTATCTGCTGTGTCTCCCCTGACTCTCTTCTCCTCGATGCCACCACAACCTTGTAATATGCATCTTATCCTTTGTTACTGAAGTTAAAATGGCACAAAAACTTCAGCTCTTCTCCTGCCTTCCCTCTCCTCGCTTTTGACTTTGAGTCTAGCTATACTGCCTCCTCTTTCTGAATCCTTTAAAATCTTTGGAGGTTAAGGTAAGGCAAAAATGCACCACTATAATACCTTTTTATGGCTCCACATCAATGTCTAGTATTCTCATTAGGAAATTCGTTGATTTTCCTACCTTAAAGTACCAAACTGGGCCAGGCAGAAGGAAATACAGGAGGCAATAATGAATTTTAGGTGCCTAACAACGCCAGTGAGAAATTGTGTATCTAGACCCCACGTCCTCATAGGCCAAACTTTAAATTTATTTTTAAATTTGCTTGATGTTTCTTTTTCTTGCCAGGGTCTTAGATAAGGTCTAAGTGATAGTATCTGAATGCTTCCCTCTGCCGTTTCTGCTGACTTTGATATTGTGGCTCACTATTGCCTTCCACTCATTGTCTGATCTCGGTTTCTATGATGGTCTCTGTACTGCAGTATAGACATATGTGCATTACCTATGTATTTTTGAAAAACATTAATATTATAATGGCAAAGGCTGTTGCCCAGGAAATATTTGGATCATTTCACAGTGGATATCTGAATCCTATTAGCGGGTAGTGAAGGTTACAAAATTCTCATACTCTCTCCTGAAAATATTTGGAAGGATTTTATGTGTCTCTGCTAAACCATTTAATTCTGCATTCTGACTAGCTGCTTATGAAGTTGATTGTATGTTAGATTTGGTTTATGAAAAAGCGACGGCAAAATTCAATGGATTGAATTAAAATCCTGAATAGGAAATGAGATATAAAAACATTCCTCCTGGATATATTGAGTTATGAATTCTGTGACGGAACATTATTTTCTATTTATATTTAGTGAATTATTTATTCCAAGCGGATCAATTACAAAGATGACTCTGAAAACAAAACAAGATCTCTCAACGTATAGTTGCTTGATTTGGGGTGGGGTGGGGGGTGAGGGAGGTTTGGTGGGTTTTTTTATTACCTAACCTATTGAGAGAATCCATGAATCTTTATTATACTATTTAATGGCCTGGAAACACATTACAACAGCATAGTAGCTTATTTATAGCTATATAAAGTTGAATTGCTTTTAATGAGACATTTGCATACAATTATTGCAATCACACAGAAATGAAACAGCTACCTCAGCACGTTTTTGAGACTTTGACTGAAGAACTCTGAGGATTTCCCTTTGCAGCTGCTGGAAAATTTAAATTCTGATCCGTTCTCCAGGCTGCAGTACTTGCACTACCACTCTTTCTGGAAGGAGGGAGCCTGTGTTGTTCCAAATTAAACTGTAAATACTGATTCCCCTGAGAAGTCCAATAGGCTCGGTGCAAAATACGAGTAACTAATGTTTTCATGGATGTCAGCTCACATAGTAAGTCTGTTTTCTATTTCAATTAATATTTTGCATAAATCAGTGTCTCAGTAAAATAAGCAATACCAGGCTGAAAAGAACACAAAGCAACTGTAATTAAGCCACATGTTTAGTAACGTGCTGAACAAACAATGGAAAAAATTACTCTTTGGTTACTAAATCAATTGTAATCAACCTCATTCCGCCCACTCATCCACCTCTATGAGGGGGTAATACAGCTGTAGATATCAGGAACAAATCCAGCAACTAAATTAATAAAACCAAATTGGTGGTTCAGCTACACGTGTTGGCACGAATGTATTACTCCCTGCAGCTTTATCTCTATAAACATCTTTTTGCTCCCAGAGGGCACTTTAAAATACATACTATTAAAATAAATAGAAATAAATTACTCAGCCTTATAATTAAAACATCTTTTAAGATTTTCTCTGCCTGTTGCCAAATAGTTTGAAATATGATGGATTATTGCTAACAAACTATTTATCTCCAATAGTCAAATATAACCTATGGGCTTTCATTGCTTTAATCTATATAAAGTGAAGATTTTCAGAGTATCTGGTGTCAGTTTGCTGTCAGGCAGCTTGTCAAGCTCAAAATGGTCACGTAAGATAGGAGGTTCAGTGGTGCAGTGACTACCGTCAAATGGTACAGAATAGCAAGTCAGTGTGATTCTGCCACTTTGATGTAAATACGAGATACTACAGGGTTGTCATTCATCAAACTTTGCATGATAGATGTAGCAGAGGAAAGGCATTTCCTGCCTGCCAGGGTGAGGGGGAAGATGCAAAGGGGCAGATTTAACATCTCCTGTAGCCTGAAGCCAAAAATTACATTCTTGTGAACTACATGGAAGGCTTGGCACCTGGTCATGGCTGCTGGCTGTTCTGCTGTGGTGTTTCACTTGTTCCTGCCAAAAAGGAGTGGTGCTGATAACTAGAAAAGCATTAAAAAGTCACTGTTCCATGTCTGCATGGTTGCAATAAGGAGTAGGACAGCACCTGTGCCGCTGCTGTTTAAGGCACTGACACCCATGTACCCCAGGCAGCTCCGCTGAGTCTGTCCAGAAGCTACTGTGAACAGAACTGACACGGACTGAACCTTGGCATTCATTTTAAAATGTGCTGTAACACACAAATATTGGTGGAATACGCACACAAGTTTTATAATCATTGCTAACTGCAGCAAGGGAAAGTCAGCTCAGCTACCAATGACTCTGGTTTACCAGAATACTGCTGAATTGCAGAATTCACATATTGTACAAAGTGTTTGAGAATTCGTCTTGGGTGAAAAGCACACAGAAAGTGCTTAATACTTTTATCTTATTAACCTGTAACTATTAGTCAGTGAACGTTTAAAGAGCTAAGTACTGTTAAAAAATGAAGGCCATTCTCTTGCCAGCTATTTGGTAGTCTCTGAAGAGTGGAGATGCTTATGGGGCATGAAAGAAAATGAAAGAAAGAAGCAAAAGTTTCTAATTCCTGGGTTGAAATTCCCCAGAGGTGCTTGTCCAAAGAGGGAAAAATACAGATTCCTCAGAGCCTATTCCTAAAGAGAATTCAGAACACCATTACTTTTCTGTATTTCTTATGTAAGATTCCACTAATCAGGATTTCCCGGATAAATGAATGTCAGCTAAATCTTAATTTTTGTGGGCTTCCTACAGTGCAGCGATTATTAAACCCAATAAATACCTCCTGCAAATATATATATGCAATGCTAAAAGAGTAATTCTTATTGTAAGAAAAAAACTTTACAGCTTTACTTGTGATTTATAAATATTAATGAAGTAATTTTTAGTACATCTTTGTGAACTTAGAAGATATCTAGAAAGTGTATGCAATTATTACATAATGAAACCAAGAATTTGAAGGAAGTGGAGACAAATCTTGAAAGAAAATTTAAGTTTGCATGTAAGGTTCAGATACAGACCTTCAGTGATTTTTTTAAAAACACGTTGAGGTGTAACTTATATTAATGCCTCAATGCTTTTGAAAATCTTGGGTCCCTATTTTTATATTGAAATCACTTTTAAAAATTGTTAGTGGCTTGACCAAAATCACAAAAATGAGTGAGAGATAAATTAAGAGCTGGAAATGGAAGTCCTTATTTTCCTTCTTGATATTATCTGCCATAACCAAGCTGTATGTGTATTGGACTGGGTTTTTTTTGTTCTAGCTGTCTTGATTCCAAAGATGTACAAATGTTGCCCATCTGATGGTCCTGAGGTGCCAGTAGGTTCAGCTTTGAATACTCAGTGAAATCAGCACAGACATCCCTGGACCTCCTGCTGATGAAATATATGACTGAGTTAGCAGAAGTGCCAGCTGCAGCATTGAGCTGGTGCCCTTCTGCGTTGAACATTTGGTGAGAGTCTACAGGAACAGCTAAAGAAAATATTAAGCTACAGAGAAAGCATAATAGTGTGGAAGAGTTAGTGCTTGTGGCTGTATTTGCAGATCTTCAATGGAAAGTGGAATACTAGAGGTGCCCTACAAGCCCAATTATTTCTCTCAGTGTTGTTATAAGGTAGTTGGAACAATACAGAGCATGCAAATAATCCTGGCATTGGAATGCAAAGCTACTCCTTTGGCACAGAATTGCTCTTCAAGGGACGCAGTTGGGTGCAACGCTGTACATGCTGCTGCACTAAGGAGACAGGTTTGCTGATGAGAAGCAGCTGCCCAATGCTGGAGTGCATCTTTCTGTGCTCTATAGGCATTATAGGCAAAGGGTAATAATAAACCCAAATATTCTCACCAAACCTGTAGTCACACCAGTCTTTCATTCCACCTTTATTGCCAAATGGAGAGTAAGTGAAGTAAATATTGTGACCATATGAAATAAATCCAGGTGAACCTGTATCTATAAACTTACCATACAGCAACTTGTTTGAGATCTCAGTTGGTAGAAGAGGTCAGATTTGGTTTGGTGTCACCAGCTGGCAAGGGGCCAAATGTACTGCTAGTTATTGTTTACTGTTGTGTTGACAAAAGCAATGCCAAGAAGTGCTCGAGCAACTGGAAGATGGGAGGCTGGATGGGATGTGAGTCAGACCCTGAGTCAGCTCAGTCGTCCCCTCAGCCAAAAGCTGCTTTACTGTCACTGTCAACGCGCTGGAGAAGCTGTACCCCTTCTACTTCTCCTGGCTTTCTCAAGCTGTGCTTAAACCCATTTAAAACCTTTGTGTCTTATGGTGGTGCAGGCACCGCAAAGTGAGGGATGTTCAGGGGAGCATCTGAGTCTCTCCCAGCTCGGCTGGCGGGTTGAGGTATTGGGGTATCAGCTACTTCCTAGGAGTGGAAATGTCCTACAGAAACCACATAAAGCTCAGTGATCTTACTGGGTGTTTATATGCGGTTTAAGTAGAGTGAATCAAACAGAAGTAAAGGATAAAGAGAAGAAATGTTGACATCATCAAGATTTATAACATCAAAACCCAGGAGAAAAATTTACAGTAATGATCTAGCAGATGAAAACAAGTTGCTTTGCATTACTAATGGACAGTTTACATTACAAAGGCACCATCCCATATTACACAATATGCATACATTAGATAACATCCTCCCTACCTCAGGTGGAAAAATAACATTAGCACAAAGCCAAGAAGATTTATGGCAAAAATTAATCTCTCTCTATTACTCTTTTCCGATTAAGTTTCTGTGTTTCTGTTGCGTATAAACTACTTCACTGGCCAAGCTAATTTCTGGAGTAACTCCCTTGGCTCCAGTGGAAGCACTCCAAAGATGATTTTGTAGCTGCACGCTAAAATAGGCCATACATCGAATAGATGGATGTTGTAAAACAAAATACTCATGCTAATTGGCAATGACATCATCCCATCACGCCTGAGCAAGTGGATTGCTTCTAGCCTCCATTACAGCTATTCCTATTAAAGGCCAGTGGTTTATTTCATTTTTCTTCCTATTGTTTGTATTCTAATCAGCAATTAGCTCCTTAAAAACTATTTTTCCTTTTGTCTGGAGACAGATACTGCTTATGTTTTTAGTGTTACTCGAAGCTAATATGACTTTGCTTGTTGTGATGGAAGTGTACCATTGTACTTATGCTGCTTGTCACCTTGCAGCTGAAGATCTCAAAGCACATTACCAATCTCATGCGTCGTAACACTCAGAAGATAAATAGGTACTTTTATAGATATTCAAGAGACAAGAGAAGTTAAAACTCTGTCTTGCCGTGAAAATTTTAATGAGCTTTGGGTGCTCGCATGTTGGGAATGGTCCTGGTACATTCACACACCAGTTGTTCCTCCTGGTGGAAATCTGAACATGGCTTGGTGCATCTAAATGGACTTTGTGTTGTGGGTGGAGGTTACATCAGCACACTGACAGTTTGTGTATGGTCCTGGGTCTGCTGTAACAAGCTGTTATGTTTCTTCCTAACATGTGTTCCAGATCACTGCAGAATTATCACATCATCAAAGTGATCAATGCTCTTTTGAATCCAGAAGGGAACCAAATATAAAAGGAAACTGTGCCTATGCACAATTTCAGAATTTTAAATGGGGGCCGCTGTGAAAAGGTTCATAGGAAAATCCTGCGACACACTGAGGTGAGAAAAAAGTCTTTACAGTTTTAAAGCTTCAGATCCAATTTTTCCAGAGACCTCAGCAGCATTAATCAAGACAGAAAAAAAAACCCAAAGTTATGTTCATTATGCATGTACAAATGTCTGGGAAATGTGAGAAATCTTGAAATTATGAGAAAAGAGTTTGATGTTCTATTTCATATTTAATTTCATTGACACACCCCCATAATTACCAAAAAGCTAAATTGTGCCTGAACTTTTTAAAATGCATACGGACTGACACTGAGTGTATGAACATTTTCAACCCTAAGGAATAAAATTGAGAAAATGGCAAGCAATCAGAAACAAAAGTTACATTACATGCCTAACTATTGTATCTATAGTGGCCACTACTACTCCTATTATAATACACAAGAGAATTTGAAAGCATTTGGATTTGCTTTTTCAGCTGACAATCTGCTGCAGGTGCTGCGCTATTATAAATAACTATTCAGCTGTTATACATTATTGTCTAAATCACCCTTTTGAACCTGAAGTATAAGCTGTACAAGCCATAGATCAAATCTAAGAAATTGGCTCTTGTTTACAATGTAGTTATTTTAAAGGAAGAAAATACCCAGGAAATCAAACTCGCAAAGAATTTTAATTATGCTGCTTGTTCCTTGGAGCAGTATTACAGTTTTACATTCCAACACTGTGTGCATGGGAAATGAAATACACACCACCTGTTAACAATACGTACACTGATGAATGCTTGGCTAAAAGTTGGTTTCTGCTTTGTTTTTTGTTGGGTTTTATTATTATTATTTTATAGGGTGGGGAGAAAGAAGATTGAGTCATTTTTTTCCATAACTAGACAAATATTATCGACCTTGTAACGATTTGCATTTTATCAATATCAGATGACATCATATAGAGATTTTTTTTGACAGATACAGAAGTAATTATTACTATACTATTACTATACTACTATTACATGGCTGATAATGGGATTCCTAAATATCAGCAGAAGGTGTAGGTAAGACTTGAAAATGGTTTCCATGATAATCCTCTACTTGCAGCCTCTGATTTTTACTTCTCACTTGGCATCAAGAATTTACGTGACTGAGTTCAACTTAAAAAATGCTTTATTTGGATTGCATTCAGTTTCTCTATATGGTCAACAAAATAACTTTACACTGTAGAAATATTTCTCTTATATGTATATAAAGCATCTGGTTACAGTTTATACTTTAAAACATGGCAGAGGCAGTTAAAATTTAAATAGTCATCTATCAGAAATAAAGTCTTTGTTAGCTTGGGTAACAAGGAAAAGCTAGTTACCAAAAAGGAATGCATGATCTGTGTGATAGTGTAAAAACAAGAGGCACAAAAAAAATTAGATTGTGTTTGGTAGACCCAGGAAACAAAATGTCAGGTTTGTGTAGGAAAGCTCATAACCATCTTTTGAAGCTAAATCTGTTTTTTTATATCAAAGGAGGAAATCACAGTTGAAAGAGCATGCCCAATCCTCCATTTTTGGGACTTTCCATTTTTGTTGCATACAAGTTCTAATTGCTAATTTTATAAATAGGTAACGACTCAGTCCCACCACCATGGTGTCCGCTGAGCTGCTCTGGCTTTTGCTGCAAGTCGAGTTGTGGTCCCACACAGGGGCTGTGGGGCTGCGTTATGGGAGCCCTGGCCGGGGTGACAACGGGTGGGTGCGTGGCCAGTGCTGAGCAAACCAAGAACAACTGGAAATATGACTCATGCAGCCTAACAAACCGCGTGCTTCTGAAGACAAATGCTTTCACGGCAGGGTTCCCAGCAAACAAAGGAAGCCACAGCCTTTACAAAGTACACAAATGCAAGAAATACTTGTATACAAAGTCTGACTCACAGCTCATGTAAAGAATATGACAAACTTCTTAGTCTAATTCATTAAATCTAAATAATGTTATTTCAAATGCCATCCCCAGAAACTGTTTCTATTGGACCTATTTTTTCTCCTTTTGCCACAGATTGTTTTTAAAGAATTATGGGAAATGACAACAGTAGAACCAAAGTTCGGTTTTTCACAGATGAAACTACAAAATTCATGGAGTAATGTAATCCAGTCAGACAAGTGAGTAAATTATATCTTGGTTGCAATGATGCACCACTTGCTGAATATCAATAAGGATATGTTCCCTTCTTTACAGTAAAAATAATATTTGCTATTAAAGTAAATGGCTCTGAATGTCCCTGGCAGCATATGCACAGACGCCAAACAGCATTGAAACTTGAGCAGAATCTCATAAGTTCCCTTAGCGAGGAAGAGGAAAACTGCGTTCACAGATGTTAAAACAAGGAGGCTGATTCATTTCCATTGCTTTACAAGAATGAAACTCCATTAACTTCTATCATCTTCCTTCAAATTTCTCTTCAAGCAAATGAGAAAAGCATAAGCTCATGTTCAAGGAACGTTGTCAAACAGTGCACTGGGGTTTTCATTCTACTTCTGAATTTTCTGGGAAAAGCATGTGGGTAACTCTGCTCCCTGAGGACCACAACATGCCATGGCTTTTCATAACTGAGTAGTCCAAAGCAGCAACAGAGTCTGTCTGGGTGCTGCGGCTGAGGGAAAGGCTGGATGACATGAGCTGTGCCCCATCTTTGGCTTCCTTTCAATTTTGAGTTTCAAGAGACTGAAGAACTCAAGAATGGGTTAGACTGGGTTAGGTTAATTACACTTTCACTCTCAAAGAGGCTTCTATTAGATTTTGCCTCAACTAAATCAATAAATTAATAAATATCTTATGGAAGCCTTTGACCCCAGTTCTACAAGAAATCCATGAATGTTCCATATGACATCACAGGCAGAGCTCGTCTGCAGTTAAAGTGATATCCTTAGCACAAATACACGTGCTGGCCTCAGGTCCTCTGTTCAATGAGTTTTATTTTTACTAAGAGTAATACACTTAAGCTCTCTAGAGCTCTGCAAATTCATTTTTTACTTGCAACTACATAATCATTTTGGAGTGAATATGGACATTAACTCCTCCTTGCAGCTCTCTCTAAACATCTGCTTGCACAGCAGATATTTCACATTCAGAATACAGGAAGGAAAGTGCTCCCAGGACTGATTACTGAGTTATATACCCTCTTATTTTAATGTACTCTGCCAAGATGAGTCCATAACCTCAAATGAGTCAGGGAAGAAAAGGGGAAGGGCAATAACAAACAGCTTCATCGTAATTTTAACCATATTGCCTAGTAATCACAGAATAACCTTTATGCTCAGATATTTAAGGAGACTACATGGATACATTCTTTCTGAGTGTGCTCACCCACTCACTGGAATTTGTGCTCTGTGATTCCACGTACACAAGAACAAGATGCACGTGCCATCGACCCCAACTTTATTACTCGGTTCTGGTGGTGGGGACACTTAGGATTTTTTGTGAGACAGCAGAGTGACAAAATTCACTCTCTTGAAAAGAACCCTCTCTGTGGAGAGACTCTTGCTGTGCTGACTCTCCAGGTATCACTGCTGTAGTTGTCATCCTGCTCCAAGGCATCACCTAAGCATTATGTTATGTCCCAGTAACTCAGGCTTGCCAGTCCATATTAAATAAGAAATATCAAGACACCTTGGAAGCTGGTTGTGTAGTCCAACAAGCAAACTGTTCACAAAGGTACAAAGAAAAAATACAGCAAATTTAAGCTGGAAATAGTGACAAGCTTAATGTTGCACACTGATCCAGGCTGGCAGAAAAGTCGCAGGGCATTTTTTTTTCAAAAGATGATTTTGTAAGCTCCAGTATACAAGCCAGCTTGTGTCCTGGGTAATTATAGTCTCTCAATTGAAAATGCCCCTGTAGTTTCAGCTGGATGTATTTTTTCACTTACTGCGCTATGTTGTTATATGCTGTTCTAAAAGCTGGTTAACATCATATGGAGAAGGTGGCAAAAAAATCAATAGAGCTTCACAACAAAAACATGAAAAAAGTAAAATATGAAATTTTTGAAAGAAATTATGTTCCCATTTGGGGGCCAAAGGGCAAGGACAAGGGAATCAGTGAATTCATATTTTTTCACAGACTTTGCTATGTTATTAAGATGTAATAATAGTTTCAGACTTTTGTTTTACCCAGTTGTGCGTTTTTATCTCCTTTGGTCAGCCAAAAGAATGAAACAATAGTTCAAAGTGAAAAGTCAAGTTTTGACTATCAGAATGAAATTTGAAGATAGTTTGCCCAAGATACAAATGTCTTGTCTTTTGCATGAAGTTTAACATTAGTACAAACTTGTCAAGATTAATGGTAGTTTATATCTTCAGGAAAGATATAGAGGAGATGGGAATCTGAGCTCAAAAGGTAGTCTGAAGAAAGAATACAAACCTATGTCTTATATAAAAATAATGCTTACATTTATGTGTAATATATAATTCATATTTTATAAATAATATAAATATGCATAAAATGGTATTTAACAACTTAATCTTTGTTTGCCATTATAATATATTTTGTTGTTTAATTTGGGTTATTCCTTCTGGCAATTTCCCTTACTATGTTAATTGGCATGTTCTGTACTGAACAGCTTGTCCCCCTGAAGAATATAGCTCTCAGTCAGCAAAAGGATGCTTTCCTACATGCTCTCAATAAACCCAAAGACCTACATTAAGCTTTTGTTAAATTATATATTTGTTCATTGTCACCAGTGTACGCACGGCTGTATAAGACTTCGAAAGTCAATTCCTGTCCTGAGGGGCTTAGACTCACTCAATGGTCAGCGCTGTTCTTTTTGTCTCTTGTCTTGAATTCATGGATTGTTAGTGGATTGTTCTAGTCTGAATGCTGGGACTGTGAGGAGTCCTGCAGATACACAGATTTGGGGTTTGTTTTAGCAATGGGTAACCTTGGGGTTAGGTAGTCTGAAATAGATGTGCTCTAAATTATCCATGTTGCTTTATCTTATGCATCAGGTCTCATAGTTTAGACTCTTGAACCAGAAGGTATGTAGAGGGGAGAAAATGCTAAGCTTTCTTAGCTTAAATTGATAGCGTACCACAATGTTATATGCATGTTTACGTTACTTTTACAATGTAATACATAGTAAGGGACTGTTTTAAACTACTGGGTTAAACAAATTCCTAATTCTTCTGAAGTTCTTGTTGGCAAGAAAAAGTATAGGTCCCCTGGAGATGGACTACATGTCCTTTTAAGTCTTTTCTATAGAATTTTTAGGATTTCTGTCAACTTCAATTTTTTGGCACCAGGTATAGCAGTCTTTGGCTAAGATCAAGAATAGAATCAATCAAATATTTGCTCTTACCTTCTGTTGAGCCACTTCTCTTTATGGGGAGAGGATAATGAAATCATTGATAAAGTACATGTTTTACTTCTTTCATTTCTCTACATACAGATTTTTTTGAATAATTGAAAACTTATTATTTGCTAAGTTTAACCTGTGCTTTGTTATTGCTGGGTCAATTATTAATGTTACAAGTCTCTCAAAATTGCTATCAAATCACATGGAAATTTTGCCTATTAATTAAACAGACAGAGAGATTCTGAGCAAGAATGTATTCAAGAATGGTGACCTCAAAGAAACAGCATCTCTCCCTAAATAACTTGGGATGTTGTCCATTCTGCTGCGGATACACTGAAGCAGTTATCCTCCCATACTTGTGTCTTATTTTAACTGGACATTGCTTGTGAAATA
Organism: Patagioenas fasciata; assembly: GCF_037038585.1. NCBI lineage: Eukaryota > Metazoa > Chordata > Aves > Columbiformes > Columbidae > Patagioenas > Patagioenas fasciata. The sequence continues at coordinate 11,102,011 of NC_092527.1, read as the reverse complement.
GCAGAATTATATTTTTGTTTTTAAAACAAGTTTCTCTGACAAACCTGGGATTTATGTGTTTCTTTTTCTAGTAAATAATTGTGCCCTGATTTTTTTTTTTTTTTTTCTGAAGATATATGATATGTAAAACAGAAGAGCATTACCTAGAGGGAATACTGTTCCCTGGACAGAGTACCTGTGATGAATGTTATAAAGGAGCCAGGAGGGGATGATTAATGACTATGTTAATGCACCTATGTACAATAATGCATGACTCCTTATTAAGAGCCATGTAGCACTAATGTACTGTGGCTTTCGCAAATCACCCATTTATTACTAAAGAGATCAAACCTGAATACTGTGTGCAAGACCTCCACACGTGCCCATGTTTTGCTGATCCCTTTCCCACAGGGCAAGAATATCGTCAATTTGTTGCCATGAGGGCTGGCAGCCAGGGGAGCTGTATGTCCACCTGATGTTGCTGTAACAAGCAGGGCTCCACTAGGGATTTCCATCTGCTTTTCCTCCTGAATTTGCCTGTGTATAATTACTGTGCTTGTAATACTTAACTAAAGGTGAATGGAAACATGTTTGCAACTGAATGTTTTCATACGATCTCTATCAATAGGAGGATGTGTGAACAGGCTTGGAGTTTACAAAAACTTGGCTTTCTAAAAGGCAGCTTCTGAAAATGCATTATTTTTCTTGAATTCTTAAACTTCATCTACTGCAAACAAGTAACAAAATCAGACCGGATCACCTTGGTTATTAAAACTTTGGATGACTTGGTGGAATATTTTGGAGCCCTCTTGCAGCTGCTGTTTCTGTTCCAATTGCAGGTGGCCTGCTCCATCAAAGTCCCGTGAAGCTCCACATGCAGTTGTGATCTTCTTTTCCCTTCTGATGTGGACCTGGGTGCTGCAGGTGAGTCTGCTCCCTCCCCAAAAGATGTGATATCATCAAGAAGAAGAAAGTAATCCTAGGAAGCCAGTAGTGCAGTTCATTGTGCAGTGAGCAGCTTGGAATTGCTATCTTTGTGATGCTTCGCTGCATCATGAGCAAAATGAAAAACAAAGGACCTGACAAAAATTGAGGAAAGCTAGCAGGTCTTTGCCCAGTTCCTGCCAGGGCTGAGTGCAGGTGGGCCACCTGGTTAACTTCGGTAGACTAGGGGTGGCCCAGGCACCATGAGCTGACGTTTAATCAAAGGTAGAAGGAAGAAGCGTGTTCCCTCCGAGACACTCATGTGCTGGTGACACCAGGCTTGGCAAAACATCTCAGAAACCTGAGCTCTGGTTGCTTCTCAGATAAGTAGAAAAGCACTTGTTGTGTAACACTGTGTAAAGCCAGATTATCAAATAAGGTCTGTTTGAATTAGACACGCTAGAATAGACACCTTCAGGGAACCTTTCATCTAGCGCAGCTACACCAGTGGAGGAGGAGGAGCTCTATAGCGGGAGCTGTTCTTCTCTGACCCTGATTGCCTGTGACCATCAGCAATCATGGAAAAATCTGCCATGGTTACCTGTAGCAGGAAAGGACTAGATGAAAACTTTAAGATCACTGCTTCTGTGTTGCACTTACAAGTCTTGCATTTGAAAGAAACTAAAAAGCCGCTTTAAATACTCACATGTGCATGGAAATGTGGGCTTTGTAAAATTGAAGGATGCACATGTAATTAGAAGGAATGGCTTCGTGGTACTGTTGAATCTCTTTTGTCAGTATCCTTTTTATGTCTAATCTCTGTGACACTATCTAAAAATTTAAAAGTAGGAAGTTGGGGAGCTCACTACTGGAAATGTGGGCTGAGCTTCAATCAGTGCTCAGCTTCAATCAACCCGCTCAGTGCATGTTTTGTGTAAGAAAGAATACAGTCCTTTAATATTGAGTAAGAGAAGTGGAATTAGCTCCTCCTAAGGGCTTGGGGCCTCCATGTCTTTCACGTTGAAAATGTCCATGGAAGTCAGTGGGCACTTTCAGTGCCAGAGGAATGCAGGGTTAAGTCAAAAATCTGCCTGTTACCAACTAAATAACATCAGAATTAACGTACACAATGTTATATTGCATCTAAATATCATATTTAATTCCCCAGTTTTTACACCTTACCGAGTGCGGTGCTTGAAGCTCTGAATAGTGTTCTTATTTGGTTAGATTTATATACTCAGTAAAAGGGAAAGTCACTGCAGCTGTAGTGCTGTCAGCTACAGAGAACAGCACAAATTGTAGGAATTCACAGTGTGGGCTCTACACAGAGCTAAGCAATTCTTTAAAATACTATGAATAATTCTACAAAACACTGCAGGATCCATCTCTCTGAACCTCACTCAAATGGATTTCTGGTTCCTTTTGAAAGTATGACTGGTGTACATGTGTCACCAAGGGTCAAGGTGTTGAAGCAGGGAGAGGAGTTACGTCCATGTTGAATCTCACACTATAAATCAGAATCTTAGTGGGTAATGGGCAGGTTCTTATATCTTGTAACCCTGCTAAAACACAGCTACTGTACTTAGTGGTTTGCACATTTTAAGAAACTGATGATGACAACCTTCAGGAAGTGGCAAACTGCTCAGAAACAGACTCAGACCTTGAAACAGCTGTAGAAATCCCAGGAGGTCCTTGCTTAATGTGGAGCACTGCAATGAAATTGTTTTGTCATACCAGCTCCCTCAGCACAACAACAAGCTTTGCAAAAGAAGTTACCTTTTTCTTTGTTCTCATTACTGTTTGCCCACCAAATGGTTGCATTTTATTTGATCTTGCAGCTAAGTGTTATCACTCTGAATTGTTGCTGTTGCTGCAAGTCTGCATGCTACACAAAGCTGACAGAAAATATTTCACTATAACTTAGTTTACTAGTCTTCCAAGTTAAAAAAATAATGAAAAAAGGGCAAAGAGGAGAAACAATAAATACTGGTGTACATCATAATGAAAATTCAGTTCATTCTCTAAGTTTTCTTCTACTTAATATATTTTGTTCATAAAATATGAACATTTAAGTCCAGATCCTGAGCTGGACTAACTCTATATCCCTCCATCAGTCCTCACAGACATGCTGATTTACACCTGCTGACATCTGAGCTGTTGTAATTGGTGTTGATGTTCTTGGACTGTGTTTAGGTTTAGGTATTTAGTTTGAGCATGGTTTTCAAGAAGCTGAAAATGTTGGGATGCTGTTAGGGTAACTGCAGGGATAGCTGCATGATGCTGTCCTTAATATTTGTTATTCGAACAACACGGTAGTCACCGGCACTATTTGGATTCGGTAAACGGGGAGATGTAAATTACCGCAGAGAGCCCCGCCCCCCGCCCGGGTAGAGCTCCGCCCACCGCCAGGTCCCCGCCCCCGTTGCCTGGGCGACGGCGACGCCGCGGGCAGCATGTCGGCGCCGGAGCAGGAGCAGGTAGTGCCCTCCGAGCCGGCCCGCGCCTCTGACCGGCGCCAGCTCATCCCGGGGCGGTGTGAGGGGCCGCCGCGCTGCGGGCGTAGGGCTGGGGCAGCGGTGACCCACCTACTTCGAAGCCACTCGTTTGTTTTTATAATTGTTTTAAAAAATATCTTCAATAAGCTTCAGGGAAAGTAAAAAGGGCAGAGTGTGAAAAATGCAGTGTGGGTATTGTACCAGTGTAACATCGCTCCCACGGGAGTTTAGGGGAGAGACAACCACCCGGGGCAGCTCCCCCACCAACAGCCACGCAGGCCTCAGTGTTCCCAGCCTAGCCTGCAGCCGGTCACAGGCTCTTATTATTAAGCATTTAGCTATTTCTTGCCTTGTTCGTGTTGGTACCAATCTCTAATGTTCAATCGTTGAGGGACAGGCATACGGTTTCCCTTCAAGGAGCACCCCTTGCTGCCAGCGACAGCATGGGCATTTCTCACCTTCCATCACTGCACAGGGCCAGAGTGCTCTGGAGGGTTTCCCAAATCCATGTCGTTCTCCTTATTTTTTTTTTTCTCTGGCCTCCTATATTGTTTGTTTGTTTGTTTCATTGCAATTTTGACTTGGTTGACAGAGGCGTGATTTCTGACAGGCAACTCATGCTGTACTTCAAAAGAAATACAAGAATACAAGTTATTCCTTCCAAGAATGTATGAGGTGTCATGTCAGCTCAGAACTTCCCCCTCAAGCCTGTCTATGTAGTTGTAGCTACCATGAGATAATTTCATTCTGGTTGAACTGCTGTGTTTTCTTACATGGCCAAGAAGTTCCCGTTGCTGTTGTAGAAATGATTAACCACTTTCAGCCCGTGTTGCATCAGCCTGCACAAACATGCCCTAGCAATTGTCAGTACAAAAGCTTAACGTTTAGGTTCCCTTAAATAAATAAATTATCTTTCCTGTGAAGCGTATTATTATGTGTTCTAAATGCTCTATGAAAAATATATGTGTCTTTCACAGGGTTCTCTGTTCGTGTTCTCTGTAAATATTTTGGCAGTTGGAACAGTGGAACACTGGGGTAATGCAGTCAGTTAGGTCATAGTAGAAGGATACAAGGTGTACTGTATGGGAAACGACAGGCTGTCAAAAATATATTGTACATCCATTTCAAAAGTACCACTGAAATTTTCATCATATTTACTTCGTGGCTTTGTAAAAGAAATCTTTAGGTGAATTCAGTCACTGCTTTTTTCCACATATTTTCTATTCTTTATGCTTTGAACTTTGTTCTACACACAATAGCTTACCTTTGTGATATTTCCTACTATCCTTTATGATCTATTTTTATTGTAAACTCTGTGGAATTGTGTTTTTTTATAAATTCAGCTATATAGTCTCCAGTTTTCGCTGAAGGTATCTTTGCATGGTCTATAAGTAAACTGTAGGGAACACTAGATTCTGTCACTATTTTTGTTATATTGTTTCTTAGATCTTGAGTGAACTCCTTTTGATTTAAATTGAATATTTTTGTGATTTTTCATACTTGTAATTATTTTCAGCAGAAAGCATATCAGAAAATCTAAATCCTGATCTTAGCAAGTCTTGCCGCTGCTTTATTTTAGCAATATTTTTTCCAGTAAGAAGCCTGCAGCTGTGAAAACATCAGTAAAGTTTAGTGTCATAAGACATTTGGTCATCCATAAATCTTCACGTTTGGACTGTATGAAACTTTTGAAACATATTCAGTTATTGAAAGGACACTATCAGCTTCTGTTGTTTATAATGGTCCTTGGAAAACTTTGTCTTTTACTTTTGGCTATCTGCATATTTCTCTTTTGAATGTAGCTGAAATTCGTGTTACTATTTTTATTCCATTATTTGTTTGACAACAAAAGAAATATTGCAACTAAAAATAGCAGCTATTGACTTTAACTTCCCACTGTGGGAGCAGACAAGTGGGGCTTTTTAAAAACAAACGGGAACAGTGAATGCATTTCTGTTTCTGCCTTAACTATTTATGTAGACAGCTTCAAGATTTTCTGCCTCTGCTGAAGTACTTGACAGCTTGATAACAAAATGTGTATAATACAAATCACACCCTGTGTCACTGGTGGGTTTGTTTGGTTTGTGGTTTGTTTTTGTTTTTTTGGTTTTTTTTCAGTTCCATTCTGATTAAAGTTGTAACTGATACGCAACACTCTTCCAGGTTACATCTGTCCTGCTGTCAGCGGTGTCACTCGGAACAGAGGTGGCTGAGCCAGCTTTAAATGAACTAGCGCAGGTACTAGAAACCATCGAGCTGCAGCAGCAGAGTTTTTGCAATTTGCTACTTAACTATATCACTCTTCTGCTAATATTTTCTGCTTCATGGTGGTTTGTGAACATCAGCTGAGAGATTCAAAGAAGATCTTATTATTTTGTTTTGGACTATCTGAGCTGGTATTTTGATTCGATGCTGTTGACAAGGGATGCCAAAAGCATTTGGAGTAATGTATTGAACAGCCAGAAACATAACGTACATTCAGAACATCTAAAAATTATTTTGAGGAAAATAAACCAGCGGCAAATATCTCTCTAATAGCAGTCTGTATTTCGGTGGGTTAAGTTTACTGCTGGGAGGATTGATTAAGGGTTTTTTTTCTTTCCAACACATGAGGGTAGTGTTACCAGAACTCACCTTGGATTACCTCAGTCAGTCACAATGGTTAAAGATAAAATGAATGGTAAATTCTTTGACATCAGTCAACACATATATAAAATAACTTCCCTTTGAATTTGGAACAGCAATCAAAAGCCAAAACAGTATTCAGTCAAAATAATTACAAGCTTTTAGCTGTGTGTGTGAAGTTCTGTCCAAACAAAAACTTTCTGCAAATTTAGGATGATTCAAATGATTTGTGGACTTTCACTACTTTCTAAAGTTACAAAAAACCATCGATAATTTAAAAATTAATTGTATAAATTATGTTCTTTGTCTCCTATAGTTCCTCACTGGTCATTTGGAACAGTATTTCTTATTATCTGATACCTGTGCTTGCTGCAGTGGACAGCGGTGCCAAAAATCAATCCTTACCATGAGCAGTAAAAAAGAGAGGAACACACTGGTGGGGGTGTTGCTGCTGGGAATATCATTGGACACTAAATGGTGAAATGGGAAGCGTTCACCTTGCCATGTAGACCATCAGATTTTGATATGCAGATTACAGAACCTTGTCTGCAATACTGAGCTGCAAGAGCTTGAATATCTCTTAAATTTAAAGTGCAAATTTGTGTTGATTAAATAATATGTTTCTAATGCTAGAGGACCTTTAAATGCATTGAAAGAAATTACAGGTGACAAGGCATCTGGAGTTATTTTTAAAGACATTTTTGTTACCTTATATAACATATATCACTATAGTGCAACACTACATACTAAGACTTCAGCAAATTTTCCCACAGGTCCTTCTAGCTGTTTGTACTTCAGAGAACGAGATGAGCCTTAGCATCAGCACGTTAAGGGTGCCTGGCCTGACAGTACGATAAGGGTTAGAAAGTTCTGTACTTTAGTGAGCCAGGTACATACTGGAGGCAGAAGAGAATTACTTTTTTGGACCAGGTTTTTGTGACATGATGGATGTTGCCTGATACCTCTCAAGACACAGTGAGGAATTAGTTGGCATAAGATTCTTGGGAGTTCAGTTTTAAAGCTGTTTTCCAGAATGTTCAACTTTTTGCCTACTAACCTGTTCCTTACAGCACAAATTGTAAGTCCTGCAGGTAGTGGAGAATGTCTTTGTTCTTACCTGTGCCTGGCCTGTAATCACAGAGGAGAAGCTGTAAGATAGCTTGATGAGAACAAAACCACTATGCTTTGAAATTTCTGATGCTTTTCTTTCTGATATGCTGCTAAATTCCTCATGCTATACTGATTAAGTCCATTACTGACCAGCAATATGCCATTTATGTAATAGTGCAAAAATACATGATAAAGTATCCTGTGTATTGGACATCATGAGAGAAAGAGATGAAGTGGTATTAATTCAGTTTCTAAAACATTGATATCAGTTATTCTTTTAGTTTAGCTCTTAGTACTTCTAAAGAATCTCTTGTTCAAAAAGTTTCTAACACTGCTTGTCACTTCAGGAAAGCATACATATTATTCCTAATTATTAAAAAAAAATCTTTCAATAATTGTATAATATTAGAATGTTGAGCTTGCGCCTTTTTCTTTTCCTAGCTACGACATGCATCTTAGATTATATCATACACATATTACTGGCTGTAGGAGTACTTCTTTTTATACTGCATGAATTATTGCTAGTAAAAACAAAGTGACGTCATGCTCATGACTATGTGAAGGAAGCCTTTGTTTACTTCATTCCTGTTGTTCTGATGAGAAGTTGTATTGGAGCCTAACTTCTTTACAGTTGGGAACGCTAATTTTTCATATTAAAGTACGTGTGAAAGTACTATAGTTCTTAATTAGAGAGGAAGAAAACCTTAGTCTGTCCACTAAATGTTGCTCTCAGTCTTGTTTCATCAGTCTGGGAGGCTATAATTCTGCTGGTCCTGGAGTTTTCAGTATATCTTGCAGTTTGGCAGCAGCAGGGGGAGCAGTGTAGCTTTATTTGGGGGCTCTCCTTGACCAGTGCTAGAGTTAGTTGATTATTAGCCCAGAACAATGCTGTTCAGGCTCAGAAATCATCTCATGTTAGGAAATTTTCCACTTCTCTCTCTCTAGGTGAGCCAGAAACTTTAGTCTGCCAGCTTTGCCTTGCTGCGCTTGTGTAAAGCCCAAGTCCCACAGATGCAGGAGTGTACCTGTCATGAGGAATTGTGATCAGGCTTTACTCGGAGTGTTTTGTGTCCTGATGCAGAAGCAGGTCTGGCCAGTTAGACTCAGGGTCACAATGCCGGGAGGGACCTTTGGGACATGAACTGGGCCAGCAGGGACCTGCGAGGATGAAGCTTCTTCACCTTTCTGGGTAACTTGTTCCGATGCCTAATTATCCCCAGAGTGAAATGTTTTTCCTTATGCTGCCCTATACTAACGCATTGTAGATCCCTTCCAAAGGGAATATTCTATTCTGTTCCCATTGTCCCTCGTTCCCCTGCCATGCACTTCTGTAAAGCAACTGACTCTTCTCACATTTTAAAATGCGCTTTGGCACCTCACTTTGCTGCCTACATATTCTATTGTGAAATGGGGGGTTGTAGATTTTATTTTGTAGATTTCTTCCTGAAGTCGCTGGTTGAATGTTTTTGGTCAGTGACACGCACTAAATAAAATATCATCAAATCTTCCTATTTTTTGTAAGACCATTGCATTGTTAATTCATGCTCAGTTTGTTACCCCCTATTACATGTACATCCTTGTATTTCCTTTAAAGAGCTGTCTTCTGTATTACCTGTACTGTCTTGGACCTTTTTTTTTTTGCTTAGGGAAGGAGCCAGTGTAGACAATAAATCTGAAAATGCAATCAAGTACAGGGTGGAGAGCAAATAGCACAGTAATGTGTATGTGTACTCATAATATCTTAAGCAGAAACTTATTTTAAAATTTAATTACTGTGCAATCTAGTATCATGCTGCTCAAATTTAGATTCATGGATTTTTTTGCACCTCTATAATTCTATTGCTGTTACTTGCAAGTTAATTTAATCTTGTGCTGCACGTACTACGTCACTATGTTCCCATATGAATTTAAGATAAAAATATTATTTTCCATGTATCTGCCTAGCTTTTCTCTAGTGAGAATGTGCTAGGGTATAGTGTTGCTGCTGTGTAATTACAGCTGTGTTACATTTTTGGCATTTGTTGACTTAATCCCTTGCATACTTCCTCAAAATAAAAATTTTATTTAGATAAGTTACTGACATAATAAAATAAACCCTTTCAAATTATATTCCTGTATATATGTGTGTGTGTAGGAGGAAGATGGAGATCAGGAAGCTGTACGTGAAAAGAAGGTTATTAACCGGGCATTTCTTTCTCTTTCCCAAATTACTGCTTTGACAGAACAAGATGTAGAAGGAGTTCAAAAGTAAGTGACAATCACAACAGTGCTAGAACCAATATAATAAATACAAATTATAGACAGTTTGATTTCTTTTTTGATGGTTATGTCATTATTCTTTAATTGTTCAGTTAAATCACTGATATTTGATATGATTAATAAAAGATAGGAAGAAATACTGTCGATCTCAGATCCACTTTGTTTTACTATATTTCCTGTATCTCTGAATTTTTCTTTGACTCCTTTTTTTTCCCACTGATATTTCACATTGATGTAGTTTCTGAGTTTACAGTAGTATGAAATATGCTGTAAATGGAATATGAAATGTAAATAAGAACAGGCCAATAGAAGCCTCACTTGGTAACGTTTTTTCTCAAACGTTCAAGATTCTGTACTATAACATGAGTTATTGAAAAATCAGAAAGGTTTTCAAAGTTCAGAAAGGGCTGGAAAGCTTTGGAAGGCATTAGTAGGGAGCCATTATGGTGCACTGGGGAAATCGGAGGCAGTCAAAGAGTTCTAATGTAAGCCCATTTTGTCTTTCCTGTAGCAACACTCTCCCTTGTTATTAGTGTGCAATAGCAGCTAAATTTAGGAGGCCAGGAGTTCAACCTGAGGCTTGAGACTTATATTGTAAGGATGGGATTTTTCAGAAATGGCCAAATTATTTAGGAGAGCTTGTGTCCTCTAGCAAATTCTTAGTGAATTAAAAGGCAAAGGGCTGTTTCACTGGTCTGCTTGGGGGGGTGGGAGTGGTGGGGGAATAAAAAAATCCAACCTTGTCCCTCTGAATGGCATAACCATTTAATAGAAATTAAAATATTATTCCTGAAATGTATTTTGTTCTTCCTGTTTGTCACTGTTCTGAGGAGAAGAAAAAACCAAAAAGTTTTATCTGCGATTTCTTTCAATTTTTCTTAAAAAAAAAAAAAAGTTTGTCCCCATCAATTAATTATAAAAAATATCCTTTCACTGTTTTCCCTTGCATGTTAAGCCTCTTATTTTAGAGAAGGCTAAAGCGTACAACTCACTAAATACCAAAATGTCCTTAATGGTGCAATTTATTGTGAAACTTTCCTCGTTAAGATTAAAAAAAGAAAAAAAAAAAAGAAATATCATTCTTCTCAGCTGATTCCATGTATTTTTTTATATACATATATTCTGTACAAGTGGAACATAAAGTATATACTGCATCTGACTGAAAAGAGGATAGTCAGAGGGTATTTTATGCACTCTAAGCAGTTTAGCAGCAGCACTGAAATTCTGTTAGTTGGCCATAGTGCATTATGTCTGTACACAAGAGCACCGTGAAGGCCACAGCTAGGGTTAGAAAATCAGATTTGATCTCATCCAGTATGAGAATTTTCACGTCCTGCATTCCTGTCTATCATGGAGCTTTTTACTGGTGTCCGTCTCTGTAGGACTTAGCACCTTCCATGACGGAAGAAATAGTAACCAGGACAATTAGGAAATCTAAATGCCCCATCTTTTCCCAATCATTTATAGCTACTCTTGTCAGTGACATGCCTTACAGAATACTGAAAAGCCAAGTAGTACCGGCATTGTTAGCAGCATCAGAGAAAATCTAAATCCCTGAGAAGCTCTGATTATGAAAACACAGAGTTGGCAGAAGCTTCAGAAAGAGAGGATATGGACTGTTTCAAACCTTGGAAAGTTCAGCTGGCCACGTTCCACTTCTATTTCAGGACACAGTTAAGTGTTTTTAGCCGACTTGCATGTGTACAGCCGTAGAAATTTGTCATGCAGAACAAAGGAATACATGTTTTAAACAAAAATGATTGGATTATATGCTTTGTTTTGTTAGCTCTTGAGGCTTTAATTAAAAAAAAAGAAACTCATCTTGTTTGACAGTGTAGCTGTAGTGACTTGGTGAAAACTCTGAAAAACTAGTGGTTGCGGCTCAGTAGGTCTGAGATTTAATGCCCTTCTTAGGAAGAATGAGAAGCGGTGAGGGGGAACAAGACTTTGCTCTTTTACAGGAGACTAGAAACTCTGATCACAACTGGCTCCCATATCCTCAGGTAGATTTAAGAAGCCAAGAATTGCTTTAATGCAAAACTGAACTACCTGAGACATGGCTGCAAACCGGAGTCCTAGCCCTGATCCCCTCTCTTCATGTGGAAAAATCTGCATAATTATTATAGAAGACATAACTAATTCTCTGTTTGGCTAGAGCAGACATAAATGTGTCAGCAACATTGTATGGTCTCATACAAGGCAGTGTATGTTTTCATTGCTTTTTCAAGTTAAAGTGGAAAAATTTCCGCAGCGTGCCAGTAAAATAGGATGAGGCACTTCTTAAATGTCTTAGCCATTATGAAAATGGAATTTAAACTTCTAAATATTTTAGGTACTTTAAGTAATTTTATATTATATTATTTACATTCGTTTTCAAATGTAATTTTTCTTCAGAGGCTACATGAAAAGTAATCTTGAAAGGGAAGCAAGAACTTCTTAGTACTGTAAAACTACCTCAATCAGAGTGAAACAATGGTAGAAGAAACTGGAGACTAATTGTTCCATTTCATCCTACAAACCCCTTCCTGAACAAACACTGATTTTTATCTAGGATTTTCAGTGTATTTATCTTCTTTTTTTATATATATATATACTTTATATTTGTTATTTAATTTATCATATCTTAACATTTAAGTAGTGTCCATTGAAACTTGTAGGTGTTTACTTTTTTCAGTTGTCATGTCCTCTGTTTAGAATCATTCATACCTAGAAACTGATGTAGCTAAGTTCCAGGAAGATGTATATGTATATGTATAATATAATAATAGTAAATATTATTTATATAACTACAAGCAGACTAGGTTAAACTTTGGAGCCTATATTTTAGTTTTTAATTTTGTTATTTTACTCTACAATTTCTTGCAGAAAGCTAGAAGAATATTTGAAGTTTAAACAATTAAAAACATCTTTGAAAGAAGCTATTTTGCTAGATTATTATACTGCGGGATTTTGTTGGGCTAAAGAAATGAACTTCAGTCTTATACAGCTCTCAGGATTCATGGATCTATTAAATTTCCTGTTGGAGAACCTCAGTGGTAAGTATAATTAAAAATGGTAAAATAAATATCTGAAGCGTAAGGTAGGAACATTTTCCAGTCATTTTAATACAGCTATATTTAATTGCAAGTAATTGTAAAATGATTTATTTTCCTCTTGAATGTTGGCATGTTATATCTTGTACCTGAAAATAATTCTTATTGGCAGACATTAAACTTCCGTTAGAGAGGACCATAGTCTTTTTGGTAGAATATCCCTCATTCTTTGTACAGTATGTGATACAAAAGGGCCAGGTCCTGAAGAGACTTCATCTTTGCTATGGTAAAATAAATAATAATTACAGTAGAGCGAGAGCAAGGAGCTCCTAAACTCCAATTGCAGCTGTCTCAGTGACTGACTCACTGTAGCCTTGGGCACATTTCTCCGCTGTTTGAGGTATTCAGTACATCCTGTAGCATTACAACAGGTGAATTACATTTATTTTATCCTTGGAGGTCAACTCTTAGGCAGCTTTCTATATAGCAAATACTGCACTTCTGGCACAAAAATATATCGGTTAACTAAAGACTGGTGAGGGAAGTAAACTGGCATCACTGCTGAAGATGAAAAATGACAATGAAAGGACTGTAGCTCCGGTGGCTACAAGGAAATTTGCAACAAAGCATGTAGCTTGGGTCTAGTGGGAACAAAATAGCCAGAAAAAATGGTAGCAGCATCCTCTAAAACCCATTTTTCAGAGATCACAATGCTTACTTAACATTCACTTTGAAGGTGATTATGTCGAGAAAAGTCCATCCCAGAGGAAGAGCAAAAGGACTCAGTGGTTCCATTCAAAGAGAAGATGAATATTTAAAATCAAGCTCATAATAGTTATTATACTCTTTCATTGTAATTTAATTCAAGGGCCTTTCTGACTTGGAAGTTTGACAGAATATGTACGTGCTTTATGATCATTAGAATTCCAGTTGTCCTTCCTGTCGCCAATGAGAAAGTATCTTAACATATGCTAACTATATTAATATAACAATGGAGAAGAATGGAAACATGTCAGAAGTTAGTTTTATGAGACTGTGTGTAATGCATGTGTACTAGACAGGCTGGTAGCACAAGCGATGATTAAAGCTGACTGACATTTTTCAGGAATGTGGTCTTAGTTGCATAAAGCTTTGCCAAACTTTAACTCTTTAGGCTGAAATTTTCCATGGCAGTGTCTGCCTCTTATTAATATTTATATATAAAATTACAACTAAAACAGTTCAATGGGCTTGCAGACAGAGGCTGTGGAAAAAAATGTATTATTTGTTGCCTTTTTTATATAAAAGCTCTAATACCCCTGTGCTTTGAAGTAAAGACACAAGATTTGGCAAGTGAGTGTTGTGAATTTGCTTTTTGCTGTCCTGTGAAAATCCATTCGTATTTGGCTAAGATACATGGCTTTTAGGGAAAGAAAATGCAGTTTGTAAATGCTTACAGGAGAGTTCTTATATTTTTTTCGCAGCTAAGTTCCCTGCATAATCCATCTTATAAAGTCTGCTGTAGCCCAGGGCTGAGATGAATTTCCTTGTAATTACTGTTTTCAGCTGGTGCAAGTTCCAAGGCAGAACATTTCAACTAAGAGCAAAATGCTAACGTCTTCTGTGTTAATGACCATTTCCTTTCCCTTCCTTACGCTGGACCTGAGTGGCCTGGAGAACTGAGCTTTTTTAACCATAACAGCAAGGCTTGCATGGAGCAGGAATAATGGATTTAGAGTTGGAGGGTACTGGAAACTCATTTAAGGCTGGTAAAGGAGAGGGGGAAACTGAGGTTTGGAAACCGGAGGGTTCGGTTGACTGGGAGCCAGAATTAATTACTTATGTGATTTGATTCATCTTCTATACATCGAGGGCGAAGGGCTGCTTACCTCCCCAAAGTGGAGTGAGAGCCTTTCCAAGAGAGGCGGCTGGGGCTGAACATGGTGTGCGGAGGAAAGCGAGAACTGGGACTAGGTGGTGACAGGCCAGGGCGTTGTGACTTCTCGTGACCTTCTGGCTTCACTTCCCTATGAGCTGTGATATTTCTGGTTCTCTCTCTCATTTCCCATGGCTTCCATTTCCTCCGTATTCTTGTATTTCTTTCTTGTTTCTTCCATTATGGTTATTTATATTGTGCTGCCTCCATTGCTGAAACCTGAGGTGAAATTTTCAGTGTTTTGATTGCTGTACCACTAAAGGACAAAACTATAAAGACTAGAATCTTGTAAGTTTTTTAATTTGTTTTGTGTACAAAGACCCAAGGAAGCAGACCAGTAGAGAATTAAAAGAATAAGGAAAATAAATCTATTTCACCACTGGTGGATATTTCCTCATTTTCTACTCTAGGTTTTTTGGACTTAAAAGGAACAAGTAAATTATGTATTCAAAACTTTTGTAAATCCCACCATAGCTCTAGTGAAAGCACACACTACGCAAACCAGAAAGATGAATCATTTCTTTGTAAAGGTTCAGTGAAGACTTATATTTTCCAGATTTTCCTCTTTGTCAAGACAGTTAACAAAAATAATTTAAATTTTAACTCAAAGCTGCTTTGGTATTTGGTTTTGATTTTCAGGGTAAAAATGTAGCTAGCTGTTTGGGGGGGCGGGGTGTGCAAAACATCTGTGAGTTTGATGATACATATGGAGTATTATGCATATTGATGTTTAATCAATTATGGCTGCAAGCACTTTAAAAAAATTGATTATCGTTTTTAATATCTGTTCCCGTGTTACTGGCTTATATTGCAAAGACAATCTTTTACAATGCATAAACAGTAGTAAATTTATTTTAAAGATAAACACAGTATGCATCTCAAATTTACATACTATTCTGCCTGTGTTTATCTCTGCATAAGTAAGAGGCCAAGCTGTGGTATCTCAAACGTCCATTATTGTGATCCTTACATTGTGAGGGTAGATCAGTGATTTTGTGATGGAATTTTAATGCATACTTTATTGATAAGAATAATGGTGACAGACAAAAATGTATGACTGTTGTTTCCTTTTAAGTTTCTACAAGGCTCATAATATAACTTCTTAAACTTCAATAAGTCTTATAATTAAAATGGGTAGAAAAACCCACCCCACTCTGTTCTGTTCATACTTCATTTTTGTTTTTTGGGATTGCTTTGCAGACAAACATATGTCCTTAGGAGATAATATAAAAGAACTTGGAAGAGCAATGGCTGGAATAGGAGAAACTGATTCAGAAGGAAGTGGCGACTTGTATTTCTTCAGCATCGAGCAAGCCAAAGCAGTCATTGATTACTTGAATATCAGGTATTTCTGTGGGATCTGTTATTTCTTATTTGAATCATTTAATGTGGTGGGAAATCGGCTGATAAAATAAGTTAAAATTATGTAATTGGATATGTTCATACCATGGCAATATACTGCACACACCTAGCTTTAAAACATTAAAAAGAAGAAAGAATATGCAAGTAGCAGTAAAGATCTGGCCTCAGATGTCAAAGCCCAGGAAATAAATTTAGACTGGAAGTTTATCACAATGCAAGATTATGCTGAAAAGCTTCCTTCTGGATTTTGTTTTGGGTGGTAAAAGGGAAAGGGGAGAGTGGTGTATAGAGAATATTCTTGATTTGCTTTTAAAACATTCTACTTTTAGATTCCGGTTGAAAAGAATCCTAGGTCTTATAGTATCTGTCTGGCCTTGAAAGCTGCAGTGGACTTTTATAGTGGTTTAAAGTTATGTACTTTACAGAATTAAGGCTATGGTCATATATGAGTCATAAAAAAGTTGCATTTTAAAGTCAGCAAAAGCTCAGCATCTAAATGAAAAGGTTTCATGACAGGTCCCAGCTTTAAACAGAGACATGGAAAGAGAGACAACCAGCAGTAATTCAGTTATTTCTCTGAGAAAAAAAATAAGGTACTGATAGCAGCCAATCACACCTCTCCATGTAGTCTTCACTCTACAGTAAAGTACATTGAACTTTCTCCCCTGAGCTGCCACACTTAGGACAGTGGCTCTGCTCACACACCGGTGGTTCCAGTACATGATGGACAGAATGGTCCTCAAGCTGCTGTGTCACCCATCAATGTCGGGGGCAGGGAGATGGGAAAAGGAAAAGGTACTATTGTAATATCTGCTCATACGTTGTACAACATCTGCAACCTGCAGCCCGTTTTCTGACCCAAATAGTGATTAGAGAGAGAGATTTTGTGGCAGAGGGGCATAGAAAGTAAGGTCATGGCTGATCCATACATAGAATTGTTGAGAATTTTATGGCTGTTCTTTTGCTAGGAAAAGTTTAACACATCAAAGAGTTTTTTTAGAGTGTTTTCTTGGGTACAGAAAATAATTTCCTCTTGAAGACAGACAAAAATACTAGGATGGCTGACAGCCTTCCAGTTTAGGGTACTTGGATTCAAACTGGGGATTTAAACCCATCACAGGTGATTTCTCTTACAATTGGGCTATGAAGTTTGTCTCTCTCTCCAGTTCTCTGCTTTCTTTCCTTTTGTTTCTTTTTCTTTGAAAATATGAAGAACTACAGGTTCTTCTCAAATGAAATATGACCATCTCTTTAAATCTCAAATTTCTGTAGTCAAGGCAAACCAACGCACTGCCAAGTACTAGCCATAAACTAAAATAAAACTTGGCATTTAAGATGTCTCACTCAGCTTCTTTTACTTCTCCCTTCTTGACTATGCCTTTTGTATATTTATTTGGAACAAACGTTCTTCCCAAATAGCATGTCTATAGCTTTTGTGTAAATTATGCTTTGAAAGGTATCTTGTCCAGGAAGTCATTCCTTCACAGTCGCAAGAATTTCATCCAAGAGATTAGGTGCTCCATCCTGCTGCCACTGAAGTATTAACAGGGTGGGAATACAATCAAGCCACAAGACTTTTGCAACAGAATGATATTTTGGCCACCAAATATGTAGTTGTATGCTCAATTTATAATAAGTATCTGCTGTTGCAAGTCATGGATATACGCACAGAAATGTGTCATATGTGTCTAGTTTATACAATCCATTATTCCAGTCATTTCGATTTTTTTGTTCCTCAATAAGAACTGAGTCAGCACACTTGTTATGTGGGTGTGTTTTGAACTTCATGAACTCAGAAATAGGTTGACTGAGTTTTATTGCAATTGCTTCAGCATTTTTTCTTGTTCTTCACTTTTTTTTGTTTAATTTTAAATGAGAGGCCTATCAGGTTTTTTTTCTACTCATGATAGTATGACATGCTTTAGTTCAGATCACATTTTCACAGATGAGCTGTAAACCCATGGGATTTATAATGGAAATTGGGACAAATGCTTAACCGCATTGGCACAGACTGTGCAGCAACTATAATGACACCTTCAGGTTTGGTGGAAGGTGACAGTTATCATCTTTTTATATTGTCTCCTTGTGCAAACACACATCAGCGTAGCTCTTGACATTTTCTTTCAGGAAGCAGTGGAGCTGGAGAAATTTGTCATTGTTAATCACCTTCAGATTCTTGTATGACATCACAAGAGGGTCTATTCTTAACAATCTTAGTTGTGTAGAATTATTTTTGTGTAATTGCTGAAAATGTTGTTTAAGAATTTTTTAATTGTTCACAACAGATGCAAACAAAAAAAGCACTTTATATAATGCCTGAGAGAAAAAAGAAAACTACAGTGTTTTTTCAAAATAAATACTAGTGTATAATTTGCATTATTTGATTTAAAGAGCATTAAATGGAGGAATTATTTCCTTGATATAGGATTGAGTATGGCAGGTTGAAATGTCAAAAGCAATGACTTCTGTTTCGGGGAATATTATAAATTATCTGTACCTGTGATGCGATCTGTAAAGAATATCCTAACACGTTTAGAGGGAAAGGGGAAGAACTGGTTTTCAGGTGCTTTAGTCCTGGCTCCTGTCCAAGGCACTGGAATGGACAAAAGAAAAAAGTTTGAAATCTTAAGTTCTGCCTTTGCAGTTTGAAAGATCTATATCTTATTTCTTGTGTGTCGGTGATGTTTGTAAAATATTTTTTGTCTTTTTCAAATAATCCATGTTAGAATTTTACCAGATAATAGTTGTGTATGTGAGGGGACACGTGTGTGTGTGTGTGTGTGTGTGTGTGTGTGTGTGTGTGTGTGTGTGTGTGTGTGTTCATAAATTGGTGTGAGTCATTTCCAGGCTGTCCTGAAGTCTACTTAAACATAATTCCTATATCTCCACTGAAACATGGCAGGAATTTTTTGGTGAAGTACAGCAACAAAAATGCACTGCAAATGAAATGGCAAATATTGTAACGACTTAATTGCTTATGTGCTTTGAGTTTGAGGAAAGGGAACTTGCATTTTATGATAGGCAAATTTCTTATGCAAGTTGGTAAACAAATTTGTTTTTTAACTAATGGTATTGCAATGACTGAATTAAATGTAACTGTAGAATAAAACTTTTATATGTCACTTAAAGAGCCAAATGTTCAATGAGGCTGCTGTAATACTTTCCACCAAATTAGGAAATGCATCTGTACAGATGTGCAAGAACATCTGCGCCCATTAGAGTAAAAATTAATTTGAAAGTGTCACAGGTGCATGTGATTGACTGCTGGAAGATGTCCTGCCATCCTGTCAGAGCCAGGCCATACCTCTGGTTTAGTTTCCTAATTCCAAGCCACTTTCATGGCTGGCAGAGCCACTGCTGTACCTCAGCATCACCACTTGGATTCAGCTGATGCGGAGCAAATCGTCCCGGTCCGCAGCATTTCGTGTAACCTCTGCGACTGCGGCAGTGCCAGTGGCAGCATGTAAGTGATTCAGGCAAAGACAGTGAGCTAAAATATGTGCCGGGTATATGTCACAAAGTATGACAATCAGCAGCATGTGCCCTGCGTCGACTCCACAGCAGCATCCCCATTACCTCCCAGAGCCAAGGCTGTATTTTGGGCACCTATGTGCCACCGCAGCAGCCTCTGGCTTTGCCTGCAGTTGGCTGGTGCCAGGTGGGAGAAAAGCCTGGGTGCCGTGGGGCCGGCAGGCAACGGACACCTGCAGGGCTGCTCCTGGAGCTTGACAGTGCCACGTCTCGAAGGGCAGTCTCTGCTGGACTGTGTGGCCAGGCACCGATATTATAAACACATTTTTGTACCATTGACAGGGCATCCTGCAGCTAGTAGCAGTGTTTTTAGCATCAGCTGGATAATTATGTATGTTGGGTGTAGTAGCGTCTTCATAGACCTGTAGGAAAATTGAGGTTGGAAGGGACTTTTAGCAGGCACCTTGTTGAAAGCCCTCCTCACAGCAGGCCTCGGTGTTCCAGATGTGGCAAAGAGGCACTGCCATCCCAGTTAATGAAAAGAACCTGTGTCATGTCCTTAGTCGGAAAGCACAGGAACCAGTTACAGATGTTCCCTGCAAATATTGCTGTATCTTTCATGGGTACATCAGGCAGGAGTGTGATAAACTCTTGGAATCATTCTTCAGCCTGGACTTGCTATGAAATCACAGAGCTATGTTTTAAATCATATGTCAAAATGACATGACAGAAGCCAGAAGTTCTGTATCATGATTTTAAGAGAACAAGTAATTGTAACAGATGGACTGTGACAAACCAAACCTTTGATTAAACAAATGCCGTATCATTGATCATTAGGAAAGGGAACAAGGAAAATTATTTAAAACACGTGAAAAGGAAAGCCATATATGTTTTAAGGAAGATAAATGTTTCAGGCCAATGAGAAAGTCTACTTAAAGTTACTTTTGTTGTAGTACACAAAACTCTAGTGTGTCGATCTAGGATTTTTTAGTTTTTCTTTGAAGAAATATTACACTGATTTTGAAACATGACCTTGAGAGAATTAATGCGTCCATTCTTTCTTGTTTTGTTGTTCCAAACTTGCTCCCTGGACTGGCAGCCCATCCCAGAATCTGAAAGTTGATTTGGCTTTGTTTCATTCTTGTCGACCATTGCTGATAGTAAAGGCATAAGTATCCTGGTGATAAGCATTTCAGGAATTACGTTTTTCAGAATAGAACTTTGTCTTCTTGGAGTTCAATTTCATAAGGACAAAGTGGATGTATTTTTAAGTATCATACTGTATTTTGTACAGCCATCTGATAATAAATCCTGTAAACTGAATATTCTGCATATTGTACCTGAAGTTAAACAACTGTTTCTTTTTAAAATTTGGAGGATTACCATGCTGGAGAGTAACTCTCAGTTTAATAGATTTTTTTTTATATTGTTACCTTTCCAAAGATTTACAGCTGTAATGGTACTATATGCTCTTGTTTTCCAGCTTATTTAAACACTATAAAGCATACGAATACCTCTTCCACAGTCCTGGAGAAGAATTTGTGATAAGTAATGAGGTAAGTCATTTATATAGATGGAACTCATTATGCAGAGTTATTTAATGAATGCGCCGTGGCATATGTTTTATATTGCTCAAAGCAACTTCATGTCAACATTACTGCATTACTAACGTAAAATGGCTGATTAAAGAATACAAGTTAGATGTTTTGATCCTCATATTTGAAATTAATTTTGGATTTCAAAAAAGTGTAAATGTATTGCTTGGTTAAGATGTTAGTTGTGTTAAATCAGGAATATTTTTGTGTATGTATTCATAAGCTGATGTATGTAATTTGAATTTCAATGCATGAGTCTGACTCTATTTTAAAATCAGCAATCAAAAATCAGAAAACGTTGTGTTCCAAGCCTAGTCTGACCACAATCCTAACATTTGTGTGTGTGTGTACGTGCAGAGTTTCCTTTCTCATGTAGCCACCGTCAGTTAATTATACTGACCATAAAGAAACACACTAGAAATTCAGCATTTTGAAAACACTCAGTTAATAACAGTGAATTGGCTTGACTGTAAGCTTTGTCATGTATTATATGTGCAAAAATACACAGGAAAATACATGGATGCAGGATGTGGCCTTTGAGTAAACAGTTTCAATTCATCACATAAACCTTCATTTGGGCTGACTGTGTGTTTTGAGGATAGATGCTACAGTACTTTGAAAAGTATTTATATTTATAATTGATATTAGGAGATAGCTGGTTGCTCAGAGAGGCACAGTAGTGGATTTTTTTTGATGGCATTTATACTTTAGCTTATCAGTACACAGTGAAGTTAATGCACTGGAAAATTTTCTTTACACGTTAAGCGGGAGGTTTGACTCTGTAAATGATGTGGGATAATTTATTCTCATGTTGCTTTTAAATAGCCATATTATAAAAAAGAAAGACTTCCTGACATGGATGTAAACATTCAGAAATTATTCTCGTCATTTGTCAGGTGGGTTAATACTCCAACTATGATGAGATCAATGACAAAAGTGTCCTTACATAATCAGAGCAGGACTTCAGCTGTTTTCTCTTAGGTTGCTTTTCTGTATTAGCTAATTAGATCAATGGCTGGTTAGCACATCCTAATCGGTAAAATTATTTTTAACAAGGCTTTGATTAAGTAATTTCTCGTGTGTATCTTATCAGTTGTAGACTAGCATGGAAGAAATGTCTTTGTGTTTTCTTAAAACCTATTTCTGGATGGCTGAGACCGGTGTCCTCTGTCCCGGCCACAGCATAGCAAGCTGGGCAGCCCCACCTCTGCTAAGGAGCGACAGAAATGTGTTTCTGTTAATTACTTTGGTGATGAACCATCAAAGGGACAAGCGCGATCTGCAATTATGACCAACACAAAAACCTTCCTGACAATTTTTAGCCATAGCCCTTTTACGGTCATTTCTTAGCTATGCACCAGTCCAGTTTAATCCATCTGTTTAGTATTCTGAGTTCACAGCAGAGAGTCTTTACTTTGTCCAGCCACGCTGCAGTGCCCAAGAAGATCAATACTTATATTCCTGTAGAGTTTATTTTGATAGGGTGATACATTGTACTTCAATAAGTAACAGTTCAGAGCATTGAAACTACACATACAAATTTCTGGCATTTATGGCGCTTGCTTTAAGTGTTAAAAGGTGGTGAGAGGTGAACCCGACATAGACTTTTGAGTTCTTCTTCTACAACTTCATTATGTTTAGGATGCTTATCCACAAAGGAGAGCATTACCTGCTGTGTTGGCCGTCCCTGGCATGAGCAGCTCCAGCCCAGACAGGCGGTGGGGCCGGTGGGGTTTGGGGGTGCGGAGCCACGTGTTCTGCAGTGCATCTGCACAGGGGACAGCAAGGGGCAGTGGGTGGGCTGGGAAATCTGCGTGCTGAAAGAAGACGGTGAATCTGTGCTGAAGGGCCAACCACTATCCTGCTATGTAGATCAGTGTCTTACCAAAAAAAAGCCCAAAAAACCCATGTAGACACACCTGAGCCCACAGCTCAATGTGATCCTTGCTCTAAGCTGAGTGCTGCTAGTGTCTGAAAAGTTTTATTTGAGCTCCAGCGATAAAAGTCTGTTCTTTGGAATGGGGGACTGTAAATTGTAATGGCCAGATTTGCCCAAATAACAAGCACCATGGTGTTCCAAGTGTTCAATTACAGTATTATCTCCTTTTGCAAATGAAGACTTCGATACAAGTCAGTGAAATGACTTGCTTCAACTGCAATGATTTACTTTGACTGAAATGCCTTGCTTTGGCTCCCTGAGTAAATTTGTCCTTCACATTTGCTGAAAGCATTATCTACTAAATAAAAGTCCAACAGCCTAATGAGAAGACCTGCTACTTTGAAAGAGATGCAGCTAAAACAAACAAAAGCAGCACTTAGTGTTGTGATAAATATCCTTTTAGAGAAACTGCAGTATGTGTTTTCCAGAAAAATCTTATAGCTATGGATCGTAAACTCATTGGATTTTATTTTTTCTCTAGCACAGGCAATTATATGGTGTTCTCAATCAGGTTTCCCTTTTGATCTTTCACTGCAGTTACTTCCAAATGACCCTGTCATTTCCTGTGTAGAATAAAATCAGACAAGAAAAGGGAAATGACTCAAAACTCGGTTAGATTATGCATACAATATCTGTGGCCATCCCATTTAACAAAATTTAAGTTACTTAAATGTGGCACATAATTAGTGGAGCTTCACAGTCTGATTAGTATTATGCGTTTGATGCAGCTTGCATGATAGAACCACCTTTGTAAAATATAGACAGAATTTAAGTGTTAAAAAAAAAAATAAAGTAACAAACGCCTGGATAATTTAAATATATTTTTACCTTGGTTAAAGCCTTTAAACCAAACTGCCTGAGGTGATCACATTGCCTAGGAAAAAAGGAGGTTAAAACTGAAAGACATGAATGCTTGGTTAGATGATAAAACACACATCATACATCTAACCTACTTTGGCAGTATTTAAAATTTAAAACTTGCCTTTCCAACTATCAAATCCCTTACTTCTCCTTCATTCCAGATCTACAAAGACCTATATATTATGTATGCATGAATACCTGTTAGAAAATATGATGGTACAAGGAATTACTGAGAAGTGTTAGGATTGCCAAGTAAACTCGTTGCATTTTTTTTCTGTTACTATTATGAGCAGTTCCCCACATTTAGAATGATTGCAGAAGCAGCAGCGCTTTAGCTGTTTCATGGCTATGATCCAAAGTAAAATGCATTTAGCACTAACATACCAGAGTTCTTCAGGATTATTGTTGTTAAAGATACTGTTTTTTTCCTTTGCCTGTTCCAGAGGTTTTACTCTGTAGCTGTGATTTAGTACACCTATATTAGCCTGCAATTTCAAAGAAAGCAAATGGAGTACAAACTAAATCTTGATGTGCAGGGATTCAATGGAGAAATTCCTATTAACACATGTCAGATCTTATAACAAAGGTTTAAATTGTTAAGACGTGTATTGTGTAGAAGTTTTTATTCTTTTCTTTTTCTATATTCAGTAATTTATTTTGCTCTGATAGGATGATATATTACAGCACATCTTGTATTTTTTTCTCACATTTACAAATTGTACCTTATACTGCAGTTTATGTTTTGCTGCTCTCTGTTGTGTATTTTTGGATGGAATGAGGCTAAGGTCCTTTGGGATTATGTCTGCTTTGAAACATTTCCTAATAAAAATAATGTGGTTGGTAAATCTAGTTTTATTCCTAGTTGCTTTAGCCAGCCTGATGGAGTAATCTGCTATTTTATGGCCCAGATGACTAGCTAAGTTTGACTTCTTGAAATAGTAGTGTACAATGTAATTTTCTTTAGAGATGTCATAGTGGGTCAGGTTGCAATAAAAATATCGAAGATTAAGTTTAATGGCAGTGCAGATTCAGTATTATAGCAGTCACTAGATATCATCCTCTGTACTTAGAGTTCCAAACCAGTTTCCATTAATGCCTTCTTTCCGTGTACTCCTTACTCTCTGAAACATTAAGCTTTTGGACTATGTCTGGTCTTTATCCAATTGTGGGTTGGGATTTTTTTTTTATTTTTAGGGGAATAGGAAGAATATACTATTTGAAAGCTAATAAAGCTTTTTTGTTTTTCTGATGGCAAAGGACCTGAAGTCTTGGGACTTGACTTTGGTATGTAATCCTCATTAGGTGTTGCAAATAATGTTGGTTGATCAATCATTGTTGCAACAAATTTGCTCAATGATTTCTTGAGAACTGCATTTTAAAGATGTATGAAACCAGAACATTTCCATAAGCATATCACTTCACACTAGAGAAACTCATTCCCCGGCTAATGGCGTGTGTGCTTTTTGAAAGCTTGGAGGTTTCAGATATTTATAGTGCTTAAAAACCACTGAGTTGATTTTCTGTAGCTTTGTTTTGTAAATATCACCATGACAAAGACATTGTGACTACTTTGAAGGAAATAAGAGCATAGGACTTGAAGGGACCTCTGCAACTGTCAGATCTAATGCCATTTTCTCATGGGAAAACATACATAATCCTCCTCAGAAACTTGTCAAACTCCAGCTTAAAAAGTTATCTTCTTTGTCTTTGATTTTCCAGTTATAAAGCTGCCTTGGTGAGAGGTTTCTGTAATGGTTATAAAACTTCTGATTTCCAGTCTAAGTGTATTCATGACAAGCTCAGGTGTGTCTGTCCTTGTGCCAATTTGTGCCAGTATTGACCTTTAGTTATTGTTCTATCCCCAGTGTTTATTTTTCTAGTGTACGAAGAGACAGCGATCTTCTCATCAGCCTTCATTTAGCTAAGCTGGAAGAGCCTTCTCTAAGCTTTGCTTTTAAGGTAGGCTATGCTGGTTTTGGCGGGGACAGAGTTAATTTTTTTCGCAGTAGCAAGTATGGGGCTGTGTTTTAGATTTGTGCAGCAGCGTTGGAGACAAACTGATGTTTTTGTTAATGCTGAGCAGCACTTGCACAGAGCCAAAGCCTTTTCTGCTTCTCACACCACCCACCAGCGAGTGGGCTGGGGCCGCACAAGCAGTTGGGAGGGGACACAGCCAGGACAGCTGACCCCAACTGACCAAAGGGTATTCCATACCATATGGCATCATGCTCAGTATATAAAGCTGGGGGAAGAACAAAAAAAAGAGGGAGAGCGTTTGGAGTGATGGTGTTTGTCCTCCCAAGTAACCATTACATGTTATGGAACCTGGCTTTTCTGGAGATGGCTGAGCATCTGTCTGCCCATGGGAAGTAGTGAATCCCTTGTTTTGCTTTGCTTGTGTTTGCATATTTTGCTTTACTCGTTTAAACTGACTTTGAATCAACCCAGGAGTTTTCTCACTTTCACCCTACTAATTCTCTCCCCCATCCTGCTGAGGGGGAACGAGTGAGCGGCTGCGTGGTGCTTATTTGCTGGTTGGGGTTAAACCATGACACAGGCTTTTAGTACCTGCATTCTTACATGCGTTCCAGCCTCAAGTCATCCTTCTGGCCTTTTTCTGTAGTTGTTCCACTTTAAATCAGTTTTGTTTGAACATGTCTGACCAAACTGATATAATATTGATGCTGAGGTAGAAGCAAGTACTTGCACAATATCAATAATGTGTTCTTGTTTTCTATGGGGAATAGCCTACCTGATGAGTCCTGGAATCATGTTTTATACTTGTATCATGTGACTGTCTCATCACGGATCACTATTCTGATTCTCCTTTATTACTGCATTTTCCAGCTGAGGTACTCCCACTCCCCAGGAGGTTTTAAAAAAATTATGTCCCTACAATGTCACCTCACAATTTGTCATTGAATACAAGAGTGAATAGTCTTCAAGATCATTCAGTCCCATCTGTATGACATTCCTGTCTCTTTCTTTTCTTTTGTCTAGAAAATTAGTTATCTTATTAAAAAAACTATGGAATTAGTCTGGCATCGTGTATCTTTGATAAACCAATGTTGTGTTATATCCCATTTTTCTTTAATTTCCATGTCCTTATTTATTTTTTTCCTTTAAAACATGTTCCTCAAGCCTTTACTGCTATGAAGATTAAAACTACAGCTTCAGAAGTTCATTATTTTATGATTATGAATGCTTGAAACTGGTACTTGGTCTTTTGATGTCTGAGGGGAAATTTTTGATGTCTGCTACACAAGTGTGTAGTATCCAAGATGGGCTTACTGAAGTAAGCAACTGGAGAGCCAGTGGGTTTTGTGACAAAAATCACCGATATTCAGTCTTTTGATCTTGAAGCTTGCCATGGCTGTAACCAGAGAGAGCTTGAAGGACTTGTGATTAGTCTGAATGAAAGGTGGAGTCTGTTGGAATTGTATGCAGTATTACTTGAAATATTTTAAACCTGTCTTACACAGTAGAAACCAACCTTGTTTTTCAAGGATTGTCTTTGGCATACCCTGTTGCCAGTAGTGGAGATGTACTGACTTTTAGCAGGTTTTTTTGTATAGGTCACATGCTTATGGTCTTCCACAGCAATTTTAACATGACTGAATTTTGGTATTAATAGCTGAACTGTGCTGCCCTGAAAGCCAGTGAGAGCTCCAGAGAGTTAGTGGAATTCATAAGCCAGTGCTGAGTACTTTTACAAATCTTGCTTTAGAGAATGATTGGCAAAATGTTTTTAAAATTCTTTTCTTAAGAAACATCAAATACAAAACAAACCTTCTTTTTAATTCAGTAACATGAGTGAAGTCATGAAAGTAAAAATTCAGGCAGGAAATATGCCAAATAGCTGACATAGGCTATGGCTTCAGTATGCTGAGCACCGTGGTTCTGACCCAGCCAGCGTTTAAACAAGTGCCTCCTTTTAAGCACTTGGGAACTTTCTTTTCAATGGACTGATTCACATACACAGAGTTAAACTGCGAAGTGACTGAGGTCACATTGCTCAGCACCCTGGAGGATGAAAAGCTAAAGACACCAGAGCAAAAAAGATTTTGAAGCTCATCGTAACTTTTTATTTCATTTGTACAGTTGACAAAGCATCATGGTTTTTGACTGCTTGATGTTAAATAACAGAGATAGGAAAAGAAACTGAACTGTTGGCAATAAAACGTTTCTGGAACTGTGCAGGAATTAATATATACACAGATGTGCTCTCTGAGTTTTTAATTATTTATTTAGAAAGTGGCTTGATTTCTACATGCGTGTGTGTGTATGTAAACATACATAGTTCTGCTAACAGGAGTAATGGCTTATTTATTTGCTGGAATGCAAGTCAGCTAGAAGTGGTGGGTTTTGACTGGAAGGACAGACTGGATATTAATGGCAGCATTTTTCTGCTATTCATCTGAATGTTGTAAGATCCAAATGACTAAGTGCTGTATCAGGAAACTATAGTACGCGTTTTAAAATATTTATCAATCAGTACGTAAATTTTCACAGAATCACAGAATGGTTGGGGTTTGAAGAGACCTTTGGAGATCATCTAGTCCAATCCACCCTTACGTTTTAATGGAACACAATGAGATTGGCAGAAATTTATTGACTTGGGGAAATTTTAAAGCTGTTAAGCAAAGTACCTGAAGGTAGACTACTAGTATATGAATTTTGCTCTTTTTTTCTAGTATTCCTGAATAGCTTACTCTTTTGATGCCCTTTGGAAGTTCTTGTTTCGCTTGACCAGCATAAAGCCAAATAATTGGAGCTGAGCAAAGATCAGTAATTATTTTTTTTCATAGAAGATTCTGAGATTTTTGTAGTTTGATTTAATTCCAGTTTAAAAGAATAAATGAACTTTTTAACAGAACTGCTCTGCTTACATGTCTCTGTTTAAACTCCCTCGCTCCAAAGCAGACCTCTTGAAGGTGGCTTTGGAGCCCAGGCCCCATCCTGGCACCATAGAGAGTACTTGGCTCTGCTGGATCAAGGTCCACATGATTCTGGGGTCTGTGATCTGCCCCCACCTGTTCATAAGACAAGTTTTTGGGGAGCCAGGAATCTGGAAAGCAGATTACTAGGTCAACCAGCATGGCAAACTGTGTCAATTTTGTAAGCAGGCTGGTGAGAACCAGGTAGGCGGCTGCTGGCATGTTGAGAGAAAGTAATTTGCAAACTCCATCCTAATTTTTTAGGTAGTTCAAAGAATAACATTTGTAAGGAATCTGACAAAAAAATAAAAGAGACGTATTTTATTTGAATTATTCTGTTATGTCCACTGCGGAACAATACTATTTTTTGTTAAACTCTTCCATGTAACATAGCCTGGGTTAAGGAGTTATTCAAGAAAGCACTGTGTTTCATTTATATTTTGCTGGTTCACATTTAGCTTTTTTTTTGTTTTTTCAATTGTTTCCCAGCAGGTACCACTTGGGTCCTTGCTGGTCCCGTGAGACTTACAGGAGACTGGTTTGCCAGAGCAGTTGGTGTATTTCCATCATTTTCAGCATCATTTTTGTTAATTATCAGACAGATCCGTGAACTATTTTGTGTCCCTACCTCTGTCTGTAGCTTTTCATAATTTTAAAGATTAAATAGTATTCATAAAAGTATCTGTGGAATGGACAAGTGATGTGATATTTCATGGGAATATGTCCCCCATGGGTGAATATTTATGTATCGAATTCATACATCTTGTGACCTTATGTTATGCATAACATGTTGACATATGTATGAACAGCATGTCATTTCTTTACTGTGAAGTTTTATAATCAATATACAATTTTATAAATTCTTATCCATTTACTTGGTGTTATGAGGAAAAACGTGTTTGAAGTTTAAATAACAGATAAGTTTTGCAATTCTTTAAAGTCCCTTTTTAAAATGCACCAGAACATTTGTATATTTTCTAATTTCACCTTGGATTTTACAACTTGTCATAAGATACAAGATAAAGTATTTTTACTGAACATTGAATCTGATGTATTTGAACATTTAATTCATAAAACATTATTTTGATTTCCTATAAATATGCTAAGCTCAGCAAAATGTGGTGTTACTAATTAGAAAGCTGCATTTTATAGGATGTCTGGTTGGTATGCAAGGTAACTTATATTGCTACTTAGGCTTACATGTAATAAACCTTAGCTAGGAAAATTGTTTAAATTTCAAAGAAAAGATAATAAATAAAATGAGGGCATAGAATATTAATGTGAACTGTGCCTTTATTTTGTTAAGCATTCAAAGTTAAATAGTGGTGGTCTGTTAACAATCTAGGGCTATTTGGCAAGTCTTTAAACTTACTCAATAATCAAAACATAAAAGGACAATGGAAACTTTTCACAATAAAAGAAAAAGGAGTTGAGTACAGAAACCAAACAAATTATTCTCTGCTTTTTCTTGGTAAGGAGGTGAACTTTATAGGAAGGGCAGCAAGCTCTGAGTTCGGGTTGCTTTTTCCTGTCTTTGTTATAAATTACATCTGTCTGTGAAGAATCCTCTCCAGTTACTTTGTGCTTCATGGCTACAAGGGAGCTGTGCACGTCGATCTGGAATGGAGAGGAGAAAGACAGACTGCGGGAGCCTTCTTTTAATTTTACTGGTGGTTTTTTTCACTTAGGGAATGGCAGTTCTTCACGTTAATTTGCCTTGCCTATTAAATATACTGATGGATAAAATTCCTAAGATCCCAGCTGTGTAAATAGTTTATTAACAAAACAACTGTTTTCTTCTGTGTTTGTATTATTTGTTCTTTGTAGCTTGCTAGACTTTTGGAAGAGTTCAACACCATTTAGGTTCAGCTTAATCATTTACAATGTTTTTATTAGGGCTTAAATGAGGAAAACATTTAGCAAAGAGATGGACTTTATCCAAAGCATAATGCTTTCATGAGACTCTGAATGCACTGTAACAATATTATGAAGCATCAGAAATATGGGAAGAAACTACCAAATGGTGCTGGAAGGAGAGTCATTGTCTTAGACTGAGTGTGTTCTTCACATCCTCCTTTCCCTGGGCCTGGTGAGCACCTAAAGAGAAGCAGCTGAGGAAGCCCACGTGCAGACAGGAAAGAAAGGGACCATGACCAAGTTCCTATACTGTTTCATTCCCCATTTGATTCCAAAGCAGGAGTCATCTACAGGTTGCCAGAGGCAGAGCAGAGAAGGGCATTTTATCTTTCCAATCAGTGTGAGCTGATGACCAGGTCCCACCAGCTCCAGCCCACTGAGCTTCTCTCTCTCTTCTGCCTCTATTTTAGCAAATAGGTTCCTACGTGGAACTTTCATCTGCCTTAACTAACCTTGCGCTTTGGGAGTCTCTCTCCAATCCACTGCATTGCTTACAGAAGCTAAGATCTCATTATGTATTTCCCGCTGTTGCACTCAGTAAAAACAACATCAAATAGATGGACTGTATTGCGTCTCCTCAGGTTGGGCTTGGAAAGACAGCAGCTACAGTCGTATTTCATGATTAAGACTACTATTTGAAGTATTTTATGGTTTGGCTTCATGTTACAGTGTTGAAAATTTGGAGTGAATTCATCCTGAGTCTCCTCTTGACCAACTTAAACAGTTGAGGAAGAATGCTTAATTGTTTATATCTAATGTTTACTTTTCCTTA
The DNA here is from genome assembly GCF_037038585.1 of Patagioenas fasciata. NCBI lineage: Eukaryota > Metazoa > Chordata > Aves > Columbiformes > Columbidae > Patagioenas > Patagioenas fasciata. The sequence goes on along the minus strand of NC_092527.1, from coordinate 11,070,818 downwards.
ATTGGGAGAGTGGGCAGAATCTTTGGCTGATCTTAAGACACTAAGGTGGTATTTGTATGAACTTTATTTGCCTTATTTTTTTCTCCAGACTGATTTCACCCTCAAAATTGTCCTTGTCTCAGACTGCAATGCCTATGCCAGAGCCTGCATAGGTTCTGCAGAGTTGCACTGCAGATGATGCTTTGTTCAGGGTAAAACCCAAGCAAACATGGATGTTTTCAGCTGAAATACATTAGTACTGTGCTCTCCACTTTTTATGGCGAGTGATCCTTCTGGTCTTTTTTGTTGGTTCTATAAGAATCCATCAATATTGTAAAAACATGTTGCAGAAAATATTGTTACTGCTCTCACAGCATGAAACATTTTGCATTAATTACATGCTAAGACATGTATTGCTTTACGTTCTTAGTGTTAGAATTAATGTGCTTGGTATAAGTTTTGTTGTCTCTTTGTTCTATTTAAACAACTCTACACAAGAATAGCTTCTGTGCAGATGCTCTGTACTTTATTTTGTGCATATCAAATTTGCCTTGTCAATACAGTCTAAGGAAGTGCCATAGATTCTAAGTGATAAAGATGAATGTTGTGTGCTTCATTTATGGCTAGGCCATGCAAATATGGTCTCAGAGTTGTGAAAACATCCCATGCTTGAGAAGTTTTGGATTTTGGATTGATCCAGGCTGTGAGCAAGTTCCAGGCACTAGTGGGCTGTAATTCAGGTCTATATCTTTAGATTCACTGAATGTTGTGTATTGCGAATAGATTTGCAATACATGTAACCATTGACAATGTGTGTAGATTCCATGTGTTACTCTTGTTTAATAAAACACAGGAGTGATAGGGGTGTTCCTTATGGCTCATTCTACTTTTAATATCTACCTAACATTCTCTCAGGGTTTTTCTTAGTATTAATTTTGTGTTCATGACACCCATTTATCATTTGCATCTCTGTCTGTTATACATTTAAGACTCTTCATTATTTTCTTTTGTTTTAAGGAAAATGCCAGCTTTTTGTATTCTTCGGGAGTTAGGATGTGGTCAAAGATTTACATTTGGAGTAATATTAAATTACCAGTAATGAACATATTTCAGATGAAGTATTAAAGATTTTACCCTCAATTAGGTTTGTTCCAGGAGACTATTTTCAATTTTTAGCATTATGATTGTCCCTGCAGGCCCAGATTAAAAGAAAGTGAGGGCTAGAGGCTAAGTTCCTGACTTATTATTTTCCTTTTTTCTTTGTCTTTTTTCTTTTAAGACCTACCAGTGGTACATTGTGGTGTGCTCTGCTGGATTTCTAAAAACATCATTATGTTTCTGTCCATTTTGAGAATGACCTCTTGAGTCTGTTTATAGGTGCATGCATGCTTGTATGTAATTCAGTACTAAACCATTTGTATCTGTTTAATAATCACATTTTGTTTGGGGAATCAAGAAATTGTCAAGATGGAAGTAAGGAGCCAAACATTACTCATTTTGCCAGGACAGAGATTTTATCTTTCGTCCCTCCCTCCTTGCTGTGCTTGCAAATATTGGTCTCTGAATTACTGAGTGTAAAAACAATATCATTTTCTTTGCAACCCTGGCACAGCAAAACACAATAGGAGAAGACAGGATTTCAGTCTTATCTCTGTGTTTCCTAACTACTGCTGGTTTGACTTCAGTTCCTGCTCTTGTTATTCATACTGTTTTTATTGCAGTGTACTTAATTGTCTCTTTGTTCTGATCAGTCCTCAGTTAAGTGGGTAAATAATAAAAGAAAGAGGGTAGATAATCAAATTACCACAAGTAATTGGTCAGTCCAGGCTTTACTGGAGCTTTGTAAGGAGCAGAAAGAACAGGGCTTTGGTGTCAAAGTCATAAATGCCGAGCCTTTAAACCTGACAATGCAAACACATTGCTACATTGGCACATGTTGTGTGAATTTAAATTACAAATTATTGTGTATGATCAGAATCAGAGCAACTGAAAAATCATACAGCATGGATAGACTTTATTAATTTTAGATGCAAATGACAGGCATTAGACAAGCTTAGAAGTCTGACAGACTAGAAGAATCTTAATATTTGACAAGTGCAAGATAAAATGAGAACTTGTCTTGTGGATTACTTTTTTTTTTTTTTTCTTTAATAGTAGCAGGAACTTTACACAAACTAATAAGCAGTAAACCATGCATTAGAACAAAATATAGGATTCTGCGGTAAGGAAGCTTACGTAGGAAACAGGAAAGTTTAAAGAGTGTACCTTAAATGGCCAACAAGACATGGTATATTAAACAAGGGACAGTGCATTGTCTGGAAATTGGGAATTAGACACTAAAGTTTTTCTGTGCTCAATTGCCATTTTAACACATTTACCACTTTGCAGACTATAACATGGATTGTTCTTGTTCCACTCCGCAGGGAATAAATACAATTAAAAATAATCCAATTCTAGTATCCTCAATGCACTGTACCCCAAGTAATTTCAGGGGATCTACTAGAGTTGCATCTAAAATAGACACTACATTACTACAATATATAATGGTAGCAAAATTGGGCCCAAACCTGAAAATTATTGAATTCAAAATTATTCTTGCAAAAATGCAAATATACCATATTTACAGTTGTATAAAATACTGCTATAGCTTTATGATGTGTCTACGTATACATAGAGTAGAATGTGCTGTATTAGTTCATCTTAGGGGTCATTCCCATATAAGACTTCATATTTAAAATATTTTAATGAATTTTGTTTTATATTTTCTGTAGTAGATTAAGGAGCCTAGTTAATTTTCAACACAAAGAAAAGGTTGCTGCAATATTTCTGCAATATAACAGGAATTATATTTGTTAATATACTTTGGGATCATTTAAATTCTAATCACACAGACCAAAAAAAGTTTCAAGTAATGGCAAGTAAATTTAAATTACACAACAGTAAAGGCTTTCATACCTTTGAAAATATTTCAGCACTGTCTTTTTTTCATTTGCTTTGATTATCCATGATCACAGCAGCAGAATTCTGTTGCTGTTGCCATAATTTTTAAAGCATAACTGTGCTAACATGAAATATGTATATATAGGTGCATTTGCCAAGTTGTTTTAATTTTTTCATTCATTTTCTACCTCGTGCTGGGAGGGGCTGCTGATCAGTACACTGGCTGAAGCAAAATAAAAGAATCGTTGCAAGAGAAAATGGAGATGTGCAGGGAACACTTGCAGGAAAAAAAAATAAGCCTTTTTACTGTGGTTTTGGAGTGAAGAAAATTAGATTTCTGTCACATAAAACCTGCCTCTCAGACCTCTAAGATAAAAAGCTGCAACACAAGACACTTGGTGACCACAGTGGGGAGGAAGATTCTGTCCGAGGAAGGAAGCATTTTCCTACGCCTCTGCAGGTTGATGCCCTCCTGTCCGGAGACTTTCCACCTCTTCAGCAGCACCTGCTGCTTATTGTAAAAATAAGAAGCGGGAACATAGCACCACTGTGACCAAAAATAGAATTCCCCAATTTTTTTTATTGCCATGTTTAACCTCTACTTTTTTAATCATATGCACAGCAGGAGAAAGGGGATGTGCTTTAACAACTTCTCAGGTAGTAAGCAGTGCACATTTTTAGCTAGAAATCATGCTATCAGTTGGAAGCAAACAATAAGGCCAAATATATTTAATTTTTAATAAATTTTGCATTGTGCTATTCTTTTAATTACATTAATCAGGCAGGCTCCAACACTGCAAGCCTTAGGGCTTGAAGTGCAATTTCAGTGCTTTGTAATAAATTTGCCAAACTTTGGAATAAAGATTAAATAGCTTAATATTAAACATTTGCTGGATTTAAATTTTACTAACCCACGCACTTCATAATTCATATTTTTTCAGTGCAATGTACTGCCGCAGCAGAACGATCATAATAGTAATTGTGAGTAAGCATTCCTTCTGCACACAGGTTTTGCTTATAAACTAGATGAATAAAGGGGCCTGAAGTATCGAGGGAACGCTAAAGATCTACGGAGCCTTTCGCTTCAAGGTCATTGGTTCAAGCACACATCATTAAAGACAGAAAGTGAACATCTGACTGCTGCTTCGTAACATCCATGAAATGAGTTTGTGGTGTCAGTGGAGACAGGCAAACGACACAACTGGTCTAATAACAAAAAAAGAGGTCGGACTAATGTACAGGTCCAACAAAGAGGAGCGATCAGAGATACCCAATTTACCAGGCTCCGGCCTTCCCCTGCCCGCAGCCCTAAGGTCTGTGTTCATTCTGCAGTCTGGGATGGTTAGAAAGGTCGTAGCCACCCTACATGGTCTCGTTTGATGTCACAAGCTTAATTGAGTGGAGCTGGGTAAATACTAGGTCAGAAGGGATCCAAGGAAAGTTCAGGTAGAAGATGGTTGATGATGAAGTACTAGCAAGCCTGGTGGGACGCTGCTGGGGCGCTGCACAATAGGCTCTTTGAAAGAAGATGCAGATCTGATACCCCGACCACTTTTCATTACCTCAAGCATATAAATCACAAGCAGAAAACTGTTGGCCATGGTGTCCTCATGACTGCCTTCTAAGTGAGTAATTACAGCCTGCCAATGTTAACTGTCCAGGGAAGTTAATTGAATGAAGTACTCCCTCTTTTGATCAGTTGTGCAGTGTTATTGTTGTTGAAGGCTTTTTTAAAGAAGTAGTTGGGCTTCAGTGATGTGATCCCTTTATGTGAGACCTCTAAGAAGATTAGGTATGTTTAGAGGAAGGAATGTGTGTAACATGGCAGGGAGTTTTATTAACCATTTCATATTTACTTGTCAAAATGAAGTAAATAGCTCCTCTCTACTGGTGTAAAAAATGCATTATTTTCCCTTTTGTTCTATGAATCATTAAGATGTTAAAGGGTATTGTTCCGCAGCTGTCTTGTCTCTTCCTTTGGTCTTGTTATCATTCTGTTTGGAAACCTGGGCTGAGACTGTGCCTGGGATGCCTTTGCTCAATCTACATGGGTTTTAGTGAAATAAATTATTTGAACCATTGTAAAAGAGCCCTATGACTACTTCTCCTGTCTATAGTGGCTTTAGTTATCAAGATATACAACAGGAAAAACAAAAAAAAAAGCTTCACAGAAGTAGTTAATTTATTAATAAGCTCTCTTAAAAACATTTGATGAGTAAGAAGGGAAATAAGGTGAGAAAGACCAGAGAAAGAGAAACTCAGCTTTTGAGACATGGGGAAGTTCAAAGGAGTTTGCAGGTAAAATACAGACATGTGCAATCCCGGCTTGGTTTGGTTTGTTTCTTTTGCTCTTTAGCCCTGTTACTTGTATACTTAAAGTTTTTGTACCTTTGGAAGAGGTTTTAGTCACAAGTTTTTTATGGTTTTAATATATGTACACATTGAAAATATTTAGTCTTGTTTTGTACTTAATGTGGGATTTTTTTTTCATTCTCAATACTTATCTGGAGCATAAAGCATTTTTTTAAGAACTCCTACCTGTCTGAGCCATTGAATTAATCTAATTTAGCAGTTATTAATTTATAGGTGACTTCACTTAATTGTAATGGGGAAACACCACTAGAAGGTGTTGTAATAGAATTTTATAAATGAAATTGTGGTTTACTTGTATATAAGTGGTGATGCTCAATGAAAGGATCTCTGGAACTTTCCTGATTTTATTCATTCAATAACCTTATTCCGTGTTTGTTTTTATGAGGAAACTGAAGTTCCAAGTGATTTGTTGAAGAAGCTAGATGGCTTTTTGAGTTAATATGACAAAAACTTCTACATAAAAAATACATTTCAACCTCTAGGTATTCACACGTTGCAAGAGTATTACTGCTTTTCATAAAAGATTCCATCTAAATTCACATCATAACTTGATTTTGGCCAGTGACAGTTTAAAACCCAATCAGGGTTGAAAAAACGAAGAAGTCAGAGGTCAAAAATCAGATATTTTTCCAGTAATCCAGGGGGAAAATGCATAGTATATGTCAGAGCTCTTCCTGAAAGAAGACATGGTAATTAATCCCTCACTTTGCACCTTGTTTTTTTCACCTTCAAATTTGAATACACACCTTTTTTGACATTAAAATCAATTACAATTTTAAAATGTTTTTTTCTTCGTAAGAAAAGGACACAGACTTGAAGTCATTAAAAAAAATAGTTCTTCAATCACAAGTTATGGCAACCTATGATATTTGTTTGGGGGATTTTTTAGGGTTTTAAAAAAATAGATCCAACAGAACTTTTACATTTCAAAATATTAGTGCATCAGCTTTATTGGGAAAAGCTGAAATTGTTCAAATGACCTCAGTAAAACAATTTGGACTACGATTCCCGGAATGCTCGTGAAGCTGACATGTCTACATGTTCTTAAAAAGTCATAATCCATCATTCTGATGCTAGATCGATGGATTATGACTTTCTGATGTCAGATCTGTGAATTAAGGTTTTTTTGAGTACAGCCTGCTATCCAATTATTGCCCCTATTCATATATTATAAATCATTATTTCTTCAGCAGGTAGTCAGCAGTTTCTGTTTCCTAACATTTCAGAGCCTTCTTTTTTTAGCCATTGTGACGCTGCCATTGAGCAATCAAAAACAGAGAGTGCTGACCTGAAAAATAAAGCTTCTATCACAGCAAATCGTTGAGAGAACAACATTCAATTCTAATTCTTGTAGTTTCTGTAGAAATAAGGGGAATTAGATTAGGTTGATACAAATCTCATCCCCTTCCTACACAAACAAGCAGTATAATGAATAAGCACAAAAGTTGTTGGCATGCATTGACTTCATTTTTAAGCACTCATGCCTGAGTTTCTTAAAAATAATGCTTTTGTTTGATAAGTTGATTTTTTTCTTATACATGAAGACAGATCAGCTTCTGATTTAAAGCTGGGATTTGCCAGTATGCTGCCTTAAGTGATTGTGTCTATTAGGTGCTGTTAAACTGAAGTTCCTTTGAATGAGTTATTTATAGAGTAATAAACTTCTAATGCAATGGAGTATATGATAAAAGTAGAAAATGCTTTACTGTAACCAGTTTAGGTGTGTCAAATCAAAATGCATCTTTACCAACTTTATTAAAACATATTCAGAAAAATAAGAGCTATTTTAGGATCTACCATACATCTGGAGATGTCATTAAATGAAACACAATCATGCTATGTTGGAGAGTTATCACAACAGATTTCTCAGGCTAAGTGGATTTAGGTCTAGTTCATATGTGGATGGAAAAAATCAATAGTAAGATCTTGTTGTTCTTTATTCATCTTGCTCTAGTGATAGTTCTTCATTAGGATGCAGTTTTCACGCTAGATGGCTGTCCGTAAGAGTTGTCCAGTCAGTACATCGCTAGCAGAGCTGTTGTCAAAGAGGATGGTAATCAATTAAAGGGAGAGTGGTGTAATGAACATGGTAGAATTTGTCCTCTAATAACTGTTTGTTCTAGTCCTGTGCCTGTTGTGAGAGAGCTGTCAGAGCACTGGCTTGTGCCTCAGTTTCTCCTTTATTTGAGTCACCACGTGGATTCTAAAATCTGTGTCTCAAGGATGTTCCTTGGCACTTTTCTCAAAAACAAATTTGCGTATCTCGTGTTACCCCTGTTGCTGTTCAGTCAAGGGTGTTATCTGAAATGCCAGGAGAAAGTTAATGTAGTATTTTGCATGTCCTGTCATCAAGTAGTCAGGGGGTAATTCTTTAATATGCTGCAGTTTAATTCTTCTTAAAGGAAGTAATTGTCATGGCATATTTGTCTTGTTCCTTACAGTCTATTTCAGGAGCTCTGGACATTAATGGCATTCTCGCTCCCACCTTCTTTTTCCTGTCCTTTCCTTCACGTTTTCAGGTTTTGGCCATTAAGACTTGTAGGTTGCTGCAGAGTATTAGAAAGAGCTGGTTTGTTGGGAGACCAAAGAAACAGATATTCTATGAATCTTTCTGGAGAAAACATTATTTCAAGGGCAAGTGCCAGCACAGCAGTGGAACCACCAACATGGCTTCAGTCCCTTCCTTGCTTTAGTTATATTCCCAAGGAGATGCAGCTTTAGAGCCCAGTTCTGCTGATGGGAGGTCTGGCAAAGCTCCTTCTGCCATCCATGGAAGTAGGCATTAACCCGTTTTCAAATTTCCTCTAAAATGCAGTTACCCACTAGATGGAGACACACTATTTGGTACACTCATGGATCTACAGATGGTAATCAAACCCACCAGCTGCTGCCTGCTCTTTCTGGGCACCTGGCCAATTTCCTGGCAGTATGTCGACTGGGAAGCAGACAGTGACACACTTTGATCGAAAAGCTTGTATGATGATTTTTGTTGTTGTAATATTATTGTTTTTTAAAAAAATGATAAAAGAGATCAAGATGTGTATCTTGATCAAAGGGTACTGCTGTCTCCTTCCCCATAAGCAACTTCTAATTTATAGAAATCAGATTGTGTGGAAAGCAATCAGCAAAGGTTTGAGGTCTTTCTTGTTCTCGCTGCCAAGAGATGCTGACAAGTGAGAAAATTAAAATCAGAGAAGGTAGGGAAAGAACTAGTAAAACACTGGTTGAAATATAATTATTTGAAGTTCACAATTTTAATAATATTAGGGCTGTAAAAACCAGTTAAAGTCCTTGGATTGTCTACCACTTGTGTTATAAGAACACCTTAGGATCTTCCCCAGCGGAGGATGTTTCTTTGAGACTAATTTACCATTGAGAGACAATTATATCTGTTAAGTTACTTGTCATGGAGAAATAACTTGTCTTTGGTTTTGGGGTCAAATTTTTCAAAGATATCTCCTATCAGCTCTATTTCTTCCACATGGAACTGTGCATCCAGTGTGATTTATTAGGGTGTGTACATGATATAATGAACACCTGCAAAGAACACTTAAACCAGTCAGTTCTATAAATGTGAAGATTGTGCAGGGGGACCAAACTGAAAATTTGTCTATCATATTTAGTTAGGTCTTTTCTCCTTAGGTTCTCTAGTAGGGTCTTTTTTTCAGCTCCTGGTATTGATTCCTTCTTTAAAAGCCATTTTTTGGTTTGGATTCTTTAGTCCTAGACTTAAACAACAAGTAGCAATTACAGATTTATACATGTATGTGTATATGTATGTGTATGTGTATGGATTGTGTCAGATGGAGAAAGACTGCGTTTTGGTGAATATTTCTGTCCAACACAAAAACAGACTCAGTGGCAGTGGTGAGTTGCTTCACATTCTGCCAAACGTTAAAATCAAAATAAAGAATCATATGACAGGAAGACAGGGGATATGTGACGTGTTATCTAGATGGAGCAAGGGATTATCGGAGGTAAATAGCCTGATGTGGATAAGGAAGGGAATAGGACCCACCTCCAGCAGTCTAGGTAGTTATGAAGTTGCGATTTAGGAAAGCTGCCAGGGAAAAGGTGCTGCTAGAAGGAATAAATACATAAATCCCTTTGACATCATTGTTTTGTTGGTTTTTGGTTGGCTGGTTTTTGTTTGGTTGGTTTTTTTCCATCAAAAGCTGACCGTCACACACACATTGTCATTACGTCATCAGGCAAACTGTGTGCAAACTTTATGGTCACATTGTCTTTACCTGTTCTTGTAGAACAGAATTTCTCAAAGAGACAAAATGCAAGAGGAGGAGAGGAAAGCCTGTAGTGAACAATTCAACCCAATACCCTTCGTGTTCACTTATTCTATAGCTGACTCAAGATTTTCCCTTCAAAGTTGGAAGCATTTGCTCTTGATCCTGACTTGTGTTAAAATTCCTTATGATCATGGAAACCTTCTGTGAACAAATGTTAGATTTTTGTTGGTTTTGTTACTTGTATGTGTGGTAGTTTTCTAAAAGATGAAGTTAACTTAGAGTTTAGTAGGGATAAGGAGTTAAGTGAGGAGTGTTTGGTCTGTTGTTTTGTTTGTTTGGGTTTTTTCTGGTAGGAGAAATTATTCGGTAGAGATGCTTGTTTCTTCTCATCCTTTGTTTAAACAAATTTTGAAATATCCACATTTGATTATACAATTTGTCATGAGCTTCCTAACAAGTCAAAGCAGAATGAGACTTATTGTGCTTTTTTCACCAGAAACCATTTCATGCCCCAACAAAAATGGAAATGACTCCTCAGAAACCTTCCAAGCTGAAGTGGGAGGAGATAATCTGTAAAGAGATGTTACCTTCTCAAAAACAACCTCACATTATCCAAGGTGTGGTTGGCTTTGGCAGATCACCAAGAGGAAACTTATTAAATTTCAAATCACCCACCAAGCCAAGCTCTGCTGAGACAAAGCTTCGTTTAACTCTTGCGTTCACCAGACCAACCCTGCCCCTATCCACAGCTGCATTTTAATTTAACACGAATGACAGTGTTATAAGACAGAGTTAAAACTAACCGAGATCCAGTATGAACAGATTTGCGAGCATGTGCTGTAATAAGGAGAGCCTGTTTACAATGGGATATGAAATTCAAGTGTGATATAAGGAAGTGGTGGTTTCTTTTGACTAACAGGCTATGGTGAGGATACTGCAGATTCAAGCTATATAGAAATGCAATTGTAAAGAAGTACTGATATCTTAGGTTTCTGAGGGGGTTTGTGTGTACTGATCAAATATTCTGGTGCTGAAACAGGCTGGTTTCGCATAGAGAGGTGACTGAAAACTGTAACTCTGAAATTTGAGACAAAAATTGGCTTACTTCTGCATTTCCAAATTGGAAAATGTATGTTAATAACTTAATTTTGACGATAAAAACATGAAAAATAAGTCTCTAAAATAGTGTCGAGTCAATTTTCTGATAAAGTAAATTTGTTTTCCAATTTGTGATTAAAATGACCTACAGTAAGATTTTTTTTTTTTGAACTAGGTGTTAATTAAAAATATGGAAATGGATTTAAAAAACCATTGCAGTTCACTGTGGAAGAATTACCCTAACTGATTTGTTCTCAGAGCCGTGACTGCTTTGAGATGTTTTTAAGATGTCTAAGTTACTGGTTGTTTTTCTGCATGATTGTTTCCAAAGCAAAATGTGATTCCAATAAAAACAGTAATTGAGTTTACAGTCCACAGGACAAATTGTTGTTTTAACAGAAACTTACACACTCAGGCAAAGACTTTGTTTTTAGGTCTAGCAACAAAGAACACAAGCTCTCCTTTTTTATGTGACTGTATATCCTGAAAAGTTTTCTGATGTAGCATATTTTTAAAAAATCTATATTGTAGTTTTTAAATTGTGTGAGCAATTTTTTTTTTTCCGCTTAGCTCGGAATCAATATTATTTAGGTCTTTCTCGTTGTTGTTTTTTTTTTGTTTTGTTTCGTTTTTAATCCAATCTTTAAAATGTTAGAGCAGTTTTTTTCTGCGGCATCAGCTGGGGGTGAATCAATACAGACAGGGCTGTTCACATCTAATGCACCTGGTGACTGAGGGGAGCTGAGAGGGAGCTTGTTCCTTTGCCAGCTGGTGCTGCAGGAACGTGCAGAGCACGGGGCAGTTGTGTGACCAGCCCTGCCTGGGCAACACGCAGGTTTCGGGGGAGATGGGTGGGAAGGGAAGCTGGTCGAGTGACAGGGGACCAAGGCGGGAGGTGACACCTCGGTCCAGCTTGGGGCAGTGATTACACGTAACTGTGTCAACAGCAAAAGATACATTTTCTGCTGTCAGACTTTCTCAGCAGGAGCTCCCAATCACTTCTTCAACCCTTTTTGTTTCAAAAGTTTATTTTAAAGTGTTCCTCTTTTCAGGGGAATCTTCTTGGTAGCTTGCACTCCCATACATTGTACTCATGGTTAGATAAAGCCTGAAGACTCTGCTTGCTGAACTAGGAGAAATCTGGTGGGCCAACACACAGTTCCCCAGACACACCTGCTCTAACCGGTGTGGTGCTGTTAAATCCCACTGAGTTTCTACAGCAGTCCTTTGGGAAAAGGAAAAAAAAAAAAAAAAGGAATATTTCAGATTTTTCCCTGTATAGTCAAGGGAAGAGGCTGTACTTGCTGTAGTCCAGGGCAGGTGCATTAAGCAACCATTGGGTTCTTGACTTATCCTGGTTGCTCTGACTGTCTCCCAGTCTTCTTTGTGCTCACTACAAGAAGGGGTTTAGGGGGCTGACAAAGCCCTTGAAGCAGCTGTGAGGAATACCATCCCCCTAAGCAATTTAATTCTTATTGGCCGTTTGGTTTCCAAAGGCTCATGCTCTCGTGCAGATCGATTTTCTGATACTATGAAACTGTAGCAAGTCTTTATAAAACGAATGAAGCCTCCTCTCAGAAGGAGGTACCAAAATGCACCTGGCAAAGTATGCTCTCATGTTTTTATCGTAGTGTTTTCAGCATTCATATCAGATCTTTCCTGATTAAATGATTTGGAAAAAGAGTTGTACAACAAGGAAATGTAAAGCTCTGGCCTGATAAGATGGATGCCATCAAAGTATTAGACTGCCTATCATGCATTGAGTTCAACAGAACTTTTTTTAATGTTTTTCTAATGTGATCACGTGTTTAATTTAAAAAAGCCTTACTTTTTGTAATATTTGTAGACCCAGCTAGGTGGTTACTGTGGGCAAGGTTCTTGTCGGGTTTTGATTGTTTTTTTTAGTGTGCTTCTGTTTTTGTGGGGTATGCACTGTTTTAAAGGTTTTTTTTTTAAGCTCAAGCATTTAAAATGGTGAGACAGAACCCAAAAAATTGCTTGTTTTGTTCCTTTTGCTTGCAGTCTAGTTTTTGAGCTTTCAAGATTTATGTTTTCAATCTTTCCTCTGTAACCATAAGAACTAGACACTAACTTTATTTTTAAATGAAAGCTGAGATTCTCTTGTAATCCCATAACTCTAGATTTGGCAAAGCTAAATACAGTGTGAATTTAGAGTGACCATTCCAAGGTGAATCATTTAGTGATGTGTCCTCAACATGAAAGCTAACTGGGAATTTTTTTCCTACTGTCTTATATTTTCTCTTTCCAAATAATCTGCTAATTGGCAGCAATAATTGGAAGCTTGGTAAAAGCAGAAGTAGATGACTGCAGCCCAATAAAATCAGTATTATTTCTTTTCTGGTTTGTCAGGATGTTCTTACAGAATCTAGGTATTAAGGGCATTCTGCATTAAGATATCTCTAGAGAGGGAGGCTTTGGTTGTTTTTGTAGAAACACCCTTTTCTACTCAGTCGAGCATTAAAATTGGCAGCAGTTCCTGGAGCAGCAAGAAAATCCTGGTTGTTGCCCTCATATAGTTGCTGAAAACAGTAAGAGGATATGTAAAAGCTTTAAGTCCAAGGAAAAATATTTATAACTGTGACAGTGTGTTTCCTTACAATAATTCATTGGTAAAATGTAGGAAAGGAGGAACACGAACTATAAATAATACTTCTTATGTAAACAAAATGGCAGTGGCAAATTCTTTTTATTTAAAAATTAATATTGATGTTCATTAATATAAATTACCACATTTCAGATGACTCTGATGTCCTTGAGGCCAGATGTCACCAACTGATTTAGAGCTTCCTGGGGGGAGGAGTAGATCCTGTTTTGTCAATGTAGGCACCAAATTGCTTCAGATGCTATTTTGAACTAGATTAATTAGTGATGTATTGTCAACAAAGTTGATCCACATCTCCATTCACAAACATGGAAAACTCTCTTTAAAGCGTATTAACTTGAATTCTGAAATGCAGGAAAAATTGTACAAAGGATACCTTTGACTTACTGAACTTTTGTCTCATTAAAGGAAAGCGGTTTGAAAACTCCTGCCCAGGAACATGCATACGGAATTTCCATGTGCATCATCAACAACTGGGGAACATACTTCAGAGGCCAAGTTTAGTCTTTCATTGACCTTCATTCTACTTTAAGCATTAATGCAAATGTGTAGGGTGAAAACATTGAGAGGGTAGCTCTTCCACCTCAGTCACACTGCACAGATCATATATCTGGGTTAAGTTTTTGAGCACTTCATAATATGCAGGCAAAATAGGATGGCAAAGGTGTTTGCAGAGCTATCAGCTGCCTCCCAGTAACCTCCTCACCTGTGAGGACGCTGGTGGGCGATGCCTCGGAAGGTGGGAGGGTGGATTTATTGTGTTTGCCTGTGCTGGCAGGTTAAAGAGGGGAAAAGAAAAAAAAGGCAGGCTGATTTGAGTCAGAGTGAGATAGCGCATCTTTGTCCATTAGTTATTCATTCAAATTCAACCACATGAAATACGGGGAGCTAACAAACCGTGTCTTGTAAATGCCTTTTATTCCAGCAACTGAAATTCAGCAGATTTGTAGGTGTGCAGCTGGGCATGCTTAACTTGAATGGCAAACTAATGTAAATCCAGTATGAAATATTTTGTTTCATAGCAAATCTCACATATATATGAGAAGTCTGTGCAGGTCTTCGCTAGCTTAGGGTCCTATGTCATACAATTAGGAACTACAGAGATTATATGAATATAGAGAATAACACACAAAGAACAGCCTTTTAAAAATGTACCTCTCATTCATATAAAATCGAACACTTATCCATTGAAAGGCCATTAAAAGGCTTTGAAAGATGTAACAAGGCTTTAGAAATGGCCCATGCTGAACATGGGATATTTTTTCCAATCCTTATAAATAATTATTTCACTATGTTTGGTAAGATTAGCTACACAGAATTTATGTTAAGACTCTGTGGATAGGAGTACAGAATTTCAGATAATATTAAGCTGAAAAGGTGATTTAAAAGGGTTTCTATGATACAAAAACCTTGTATTAAAGAGACAATACACCACCCCCTCAGTCTTTTTTCTCATTTATGAAATAAGTAAGCATAAACTACAAAGTCTAATTTTCAGCAACTATGTTAGTAAATCCAAACTGACCTTGACCTTAGCTTTGCTAATTTCCAAACTCTGATATTTGTTCTTAGAGTAGATTGTTTCCCTTCATACCACATACATAAATACTGCAAACCTTTTCAATGACTTGAATTAGTGTGTAAGTAAATAGCCAGTTTTAATCTACATAATATTTTGAGAGCAGACGTTCTGTGCTATGACTGTTAAGATATACCCAGCAGCCATTTGTATAATACTAAAACCTCTTACATAAATTATTAAAAGTAATGCTATCAGCCGGGGCTTGTTTTATGTCACAGAAACTTAAATAATAAAATACGGTGTGGATAAAATCTGCAATAATAGTAACTTAAGCAAAATTAATTTCAGTAACAGATAACATCTGGGGGAAAATGTAATGGTATATTGGTAAGTTATGCAAAACTAATTTTGTAATAACTACCACATCTATGGAACTCGTTTACTAGAACACTTTACCAATCTTCTTTCCCGCCATTATTCTGTTTTAGGAATTTTCCTGTATACTATTTTATTGTCTTTGCTCTGCCTACATTTGTAAAAAAGGTCATTTGCCAGCTCTCAACAAGACGTGTGGGTTGATGTACGGAACAACAAGACACTTTTTATACTTCCCTCTCTTCATGCACGCTTTTACTAGAAAGCACTGCAGAGAAGCACTGCGGCGTGGGGCTGAGCGTGGGCACCGTGCTGTGCCCAGGCTGGATGCCACCAGGGTGGGGACGTGGAGGTGACGCTCAGTGATATTTCCTGCACCAACCTCAGCTGGATGCTGGAGCGGCCTCCAGCCTGCTCTGACTTGCCCAGTTCAAGTGGCCTTTCGGCACCCCACCACACCTAGGAATTAGTGGGAATATTGCATTTAACTTCTTCCTGCTGTCTCTTTCTCAGCATCCCTTTATCTGCAGCTGACACTGAGATCCCCTTTAAATTTGTGCAACTGCCTTACGATTGCTTTGTGTTTGAATTCTCGTGCACCCATTAGACTGCAATGTGCAGGAAAATATCGCCTATTAATTTTAAGGCATTATCATCTTGCCAAACTCCTTCTCACATTTCGATAGTTATATTGATTCAAGAGGACACTTTGAGTAATACATCTTTGTCATAGTGAATAATGCTCACATAATGACAAATCTTCAGGAATTAAAAAAAGGAGGATGAATTTTTTAATGTAGGTCAGTGGAAATAATTCACCATAAATTTACGCAGACTTCAGGAACTAGCAACATTTTTTAAAGCTAACTGTAGCTGTATGAAACTTACTGTGTCTCCTTCTCTGTTTTTAAATAGATTTTACTACAGACCCATTGGTGCTATTAAACATGAGGTTTTGTTCAAAGGAAACACAAAGACTTAATTGTATTTTTTAAAGGAAAGTATTGCATCAGAAGGATTCATTTAAATACGTTTGTTGGCTTCGGGCTCTCACCACAATTCATTCGTTCTAATTTTCCCCTGGACTTGTTAAGGACACAATGTATAGGAAAGAGCAATGCAGAATGGCATTTTTAGGTCACTATATTTTGGCTGTAAACTGTAGTGCTGCTCATAAACTTCTTATTACTGAACAAAATACTTGATATTCTACATTGAAGTTTCATAGTCTTTAAAAAAAAAAACTTTTGGCTGAATGTTGAGACTATTATGGCTCATTAAAGAGACTAGTTGTGCTGTAATTTAGTTATTTCTTAATGATCCAAGGGTTATTATTAGATGCGGAACAGATGAGTAAAAGAATGGCTCCCTTTAAAAGGACGCAGTGAAGTAAAAATATTATTCTAAAACAGAACCTCTGAAAATATTATCCGTGCTATAAAAACATATTTGATCAGCCCAAAATTGATTTTAAAAATCTGGTCTAGTTTTTTTTCACATTATTTCATTTTTTTGACATTTTGACTGGAGAGAATTAATGAAATAATTATGTAATCTAAATAAAATATTTTGAGTGAATAGTTAAGTAACTAGCCAAAAAATGTTGTTTTAAGGAAGCAGAAAGTAATTGGAAATTCTCATCCAATTCAGCTAATATTTTTAAATAAGAAAATACAAGGTAAGACATGAGAGAAAATGGAAATATTTGCTAAATCAAGAGAGCTCTAGTTTAAAAAAAGTAGAATTTGAAAACAAAGCTTCTTTTTGTTTCAGAAGGAATAACATTTAGCTCAACGTCAGGCTTTTTCATTTCAATGCAAAAACGGAACTTTCTGACTGTTCCTTTTGTGATCTGTAGGCACCAGCACAGTGCTGTAAATTTTGAGTCACAAGTAACACAGGAATATGCTTCTACAAAATCTATTTTTCCCCTCACTTTAAATTCTGGAAATCTTTCTGTCAGCCTTTTGGGTCCTTATAACCATGGGCTGATGCTGTCTGCCTTTTTTAGGGAGCTCTCACATGACAGGGAATCTTGAAGATAATGACAGAGTCCAAATATAACTTCTGTAAAGCTTTTTAGGAGTACAGAGACATTTTTTTAATGCAATGAAGTGAAATGGCCAGGTCTCTTACTTTCCATTTTTGCTGTCACTTCTGCAAACTTATAGAACCTTTAATGTTTTCAGCACGTTTAACTGTAGCAAGTAACTAAACAAACCAAATATTAACCTTGCTATGATTTCAAAGGTATGAAGGAATTAATTTATGGGAGCTGTAATTACCCTGATGTGAATTAATGTGGTTGATTTGCAGCATCCAAGCAAAATCCTGTTTGTAACAGCTGACTCAGACCTGGAACATCTGCCTGGAATCCTCGGTGGGCGCTGCCCCTTGTAGAGGCCCCAAACATAACGTTGTAGTAGTATATTATACCCTGTTGCTTGCTTGTTCATTTTTGTCACCCTGTTTGGACCATTAGCAATTCTTAAATTATAGTTGCATACTAAAATATTTTTCTTAGGGCCTTATTTGATGCAGTGTCGCTAAAACTTTACTCCAGCTGACTCCTGTGAGGGAATAAATACCCTGGTGTTCAGCTGGGCCCTTCAATTCAAAAAATTTAACGGCATCCCTGATCAGAAGTGACAAATTTGCATTGGGAAGACTGCATGTTACCTAAGCTCTGTGTTTCCTAAACTTAATTATCCACATGAGTAAGAAGCTGTAGTGTTACGAAATTATGAAAATCATCTGTTCTTTCCAAGTATTATAAAGAGGCCCCCTTGAGATGCAGCTAGAAATTAAAGCTGATCTATAATCATTTTCAGTATGCTTTCCACTTTTGAGCACCTGGATAGTAACAAGAAAGGTATTGGTTTTTGTTTGCCAACCATTTTGTTTCCATTTTTAAAAATCTGCAATAAAGCTCTGCACAATAATTAAACCTGAATTACTTTCTCTCTCTCTCTTTTTTTTTTTAATACTGCCAGTATATGACTGAACTTGCCCAACCTGAAGTTCCCCCCTTCCCTACTCTGCTGGAAGAAGAAATACCTTCGGAAATCTATTCATCATTCATAGTATCACCAACAGCTACAGAGGCAGAATCTAAGGTATAGAGTTTTGTTTCTTTTTTGTTTTTTTTTTTTTTTTTTGTGAGTCTCCTACCTTATTTATTCTAATTGGAGCCTGGTCACTAATGATATTTATTCCCCAGAATGCAGCATGCATTCTCTTAGAAAACTGAATGAAGCTGCTTTCAATGCATTAATCAGTCCACAGAGGACACTTGAGAGCACCTCTGGGCTCTCTCCCCATGTGACTTCATAGCCCCAGGATCTGCCTGGGCAGTGAGAGATGCTGACAGTCGCTCTGAGCAGGAGTTCTCGAAAGCAGGCTTGGTGTGGTGTCACCTGGCTTTGGGCTGATGCTGTTCTGTCTTCTAGGGAGCAGGAGGATGCTCTAACTCACGTATTTCTCATGGCTGGTTGCTGCAGGGCTCTGATGAAGAGGGTGACTGGAAAGAGCCCCATGCAGAGGTGGAGTCCTGCGAGGCAGACGCTGTGGCTGGCGTCACTGATGGGGATCAGAAGTCCGCAGTGGGTGAAGAAATCCCAAATGAAATTATTGGCAACCTCGAGGTACTATTACTAGAAAGCTATTCACTAATTCTGTCTATGGTTAATTAGCTAGCTCAGCCTTAATGAATAATAAACTGTATTCATGCTAAAGCTGGCAAAAAAAGCACATCCATATGCTGTAAAAATGTGAATTAGCCTCTATAAATAACTCCTAGTTTAGTCAGCTTACATGTGATAAGATAAAAAATATTCGGTAATATAACAACATATATCCTCAGCATTACTATGTGTTAAGAAACATGGGCCAAATCCTGCTCTCAGTGATGTCAGTGATAAAATTCTTTTTCGGGGGTGTTCAGGATCAGCTGCTGTGGTGGAGCATATGTGATGTGCGCTTAATATAAATTGTTAGATGTATCTATGTTACACATCCTTCAATCTGTGCAAGAAATAACACATCTATGCCAATTCTAGATTTCATTTGGTAGGTGCGTAACTATACAAGAGCTGCCTTAATGGAACGGGTCAGGTTTCGATATGTGGCCTGCAGACTCTCAGGAGTCGTGAGTTCTTTCCATGGGGTTCATGAAAGGGAAGGAAGCTTTTGTCAGTGGGCTTAAATTTGTTGTAGGGTGATCAGCTTCTCTGCGGGGTGATCTGTAAATTGAAACATATGGAAAGCCAGCAGAGTAGATCATTGTTATTTTGTAAACTGTTCCCTCAAGCTTTTGAAATTATCAAATGCAAACAAGCTAGAACTCAGTTCCACCAAGGAAGTGGTAGAATTTGGTCTTATTTGCAACAACCAGGTGGCATTAGGGACTTAAACTTTAGATGCAGCATGTTGGACACTGTTGACCAAGCAGCAGTTTATTAAATATCTAATATTATCTGAAAATAGTGTGATATTGATAAATGGTTTTACATGGATTATGTATGAATGGGAAATATAAATTAGAATAATGATGCTATCATTAGATCTATCTATTTCATTTAATATTCCATTTCAACATGTCTTTATAAACAGAAGGGAACCCGGCCTATGTTGTCTTATTCCTGTCCCTACCTACAGAAAAAAATGAAATGCCTGGTTTTCACTTGACCTTGATTTCATTAGTATCAGTGCTAAGGCTTTTTTTTCTTGACAGAAACTGCACAGATGAGAAAAACGCCTTTTCTTTTCCTTTCTTCCTTCTTTTGCAACTCTGGTGATATACACAGAAAATTATTTGCTTTTACTTTTTAAAAGTCTTCCACCACTGTATCTTTTTCACCCGATTTCTCAGTTTCTTTTCCTCTGAGGTAGTCTTATCATTAGATTTTTACCAGGTACATGGTCAGACTCATACCATTTTGTTGTTATGTGTGAACTGTGATTTCACAATTTGCATTATGTCTCCAGGGAACATAAGGCAGCTGTTGATCTAGTTGAGTCTAGAAAATAACTTTTAATCTGACATCACAGTGCTGACACTCAGTGATCACGACAGGAGCCAGAGTGAAGTCAGCTGATTTTCACTGAAGGTAAATCAGAGACAGGGATGTAAAAAACCGGGGAAGAAAAGGCAGCTGGGGCAGCTGGGAGAGGATTGGCCTGGAGGATCCCACAGCAAAGCAGCTTAAATACATGTAGAATGTAAAGCAATAGGGAATTATTTGTTGATAATTGAGGATGTGGTGAAGGCCACCTCCAAAAACACAAAGCTGAGAGAGAAGTTCCAGGTTTTGGTGCTAATCTGAGCTGCTGAGAACACTGAAAGTGTTTTAGCTGTGATTATCCATGGATAGGTGGTATAGCACGAGTAGGGATTTCTAGGACCGGCAAGCCAAAAAGTTCCTAAAAGGGCAAGGTACTGCAAGTTTTTCTGGACTGAATCCATTCACTTGATCAAAATTACATGAAGTCCATGTAACTCTGAGTTTTGGAACACCTTATGTCAGAGTCTGTAACGGACCTTTGAGCCTGTTCCAGTTGTTCAAACAAAACTGCGACTCTTGGAAAGACTGTCACCCTATTTCCATTCTTCATTTATTTCTGCAGTGATGAATGCTGATACTGGAAATACACATAAATTCCCCACAGACCCCCAGTATTTGTGGTCTTTTTTTTCAGTGATCCCACATTTCCAAATGCTATAGAATTAAAGATTACTACACATTATCATTGCCAAAGATTTCACTACAATACATCACAACCCTTGTACCTTCCCCACAAATGATACATAATTAAACACTCAATGCATACAGCAGTCTGGATTTCCAGAATGAGATACACATTCATAATTGTGTTTGTAATTAATAAAGACAAGCAACATCACAGAAATACGGGTTTTTATTGTTCATTTTCTGGAATGTTTTCTAATCCCAGCGATGTTTCAATAAACTATATTACACCAGCGAACGAACATCTGCAGCAAAGGCAAACAGTGGCAACTACCAAATCCCAAAGCAATTTCTCTGTTTTGGTGTTTATTGGCAAAGGCTGTCGGAGGATCCAGGCGAATGAGCCTGTGTCCCCAGTGCAGGTTCCGTGAGCCGTGGCCACCCTGGGTCACCTCCTGCTCGTGGCCATCACACCGCACGCCGGGGCTGTGCACGGCAATGTGATAACGTGTTATCACGTATGTACAGGCTGAGACACCGTTATGTCTGCAAAACAGGAAGGTGTGTAGGATAATGTCTGTCCCACCACACTACGGCGTGTCAAAACCACAAAGACAATGTGCAGCCTGAGATAGCTCCATCACAACCACCTTTTTCTGCTGATTTTCTTTGCAGGCGGAGATAAATGAAAAGCTGCAAATGGAAGAAGCTCGTACTTTGTGAACGGAAAAATGAAAAAGTCCTAAATAGCCAGATAAGAAAGGTGATGTTGAATCTTAGAGAAATTGGACAGTAGGAGATGGTGGCACACACAGAAGACTGTAATTATTTTTCTGTAAAGGAAAATGGTTCTGTTAACACTTACCTAGAAATAGTTCATCCCACTGCCTCAAATTTACTGTGGTCTGCCAGTGTTGTTATTTAGTTCAGACTGAAGTTGAAGGTAATAAACAGAAGGATATGTAATTATAAAACATACTGGAGTTCAGTTTATTTCTAATAGAAATCCCTATTAAAAATAAATAAATCTGTAGTTTCACTCTTTTCTTTTTCCAGCTGTGAAATATTTAACAGTTTCTCCTTTACACCTTTTTTTTTTTTTTCTGGAAATTTTGTTAGAAAGAGAGAAAACATCATTTTGAAGCACTGCAGATATAACAAGGAGAGAATTTAATTAACAAGTAATTACACACTTTGCACTGTAGTTATTCATTAATAATATGCATGTTATTTCATTTTAAATTGCTTCCTAAGCTCTTAAACAAATTTAATATCTTAGACTGTTTTATTTCCACCATATTAAAATTGCATAAATGAAGAGTTTGCACTTTTACAGTATTCCCAAGAGGAGTTCCTTTTGATTTCAGTGGAAATTTTTCTGGAATGCATGTAACCTTTCATCTGAGAATGTTTCCATATTTTGTCAGACGTTACGGAAACATTTCAAACTCAAAAGGAATCTAACCAAATAAATTACCTCAGGAGAACCGGTTTAACATCTATGTTTTAAAATCACAGCCCGTACTGATTGTTGTGTTATAGAACTCGGTGCCCTAGGAAGCATGTTGACTACAAGTCATGCTTCAAGCGTGAAGGCTGGATTGGATTACGTGTTTAATGGAATATTTGAGAAACCGAATGTTTTATTCATTACAGTTTCATATTTGTTTCCTGTTAAGTAAAAAAATTAGGTTTTGTTTCATTTCATCCCTGTATTTTACGGTGATAATGAAAAGAAATTTCCCAGCCTGACTTAGCCCAGTCAAAAAAAAAAAAAAAAAAAAAAAGAAGAAGAAGAAGAAGAAAATAACTTGAAATACTTTTCCTGGCGGTCTCGAGTGGCGCGGCCGGCCCCGCCGGGCGCGCTCCCGCCGGGCGCGCTCCCGCCGGGCGCGCTCCCGCCGGGCGCGCTCCCGCCGGGCGCGCTCCCGCCGGGCGCGCTCCCGCCGGGCGCGCTCCCGCCGGGCGCGCTCCCGCCGGGCGCGCTCCCGCCGGCTGTTGGAGCGGCGCCCAGGGCCAGCAGGGGGCGCTGCCGCCACGCGGCTCCGTGGGGAACCGGCGGCACCCCCGGGATGGGCACCCCCGGGATGGGCACCCCCGGGCCGGTAATGAGCTGCTGCTCGTCCCATAAAGCCGCGGTTTGAAATCCGGGACGGGCAATGTTTTCCTGGGTCTCATGCGTTGAGGAAAAATCCTCGCCCTGGCCCGTGATGAGGAGGGGTGAGCTCCGTAAAAAGATTCAGTTCCAAGTTGTCTTGATTGCTCTTCCCAGCGCTGGCCAGAAAATTAGTGAGAGCTTCCTTTGAGCTATTAAAAGCTAACCGCTCTGCTTTGAAACCTGAAGAAATTCAGGAAGAATTATTAGTTTTACCTTTTAAAAAAATAATTTTCTAAAAAGATATTTCAGTCTTTTAATATAGCTAAGATTCACGGTATGTTCTTTGTTGTTTTATTGCTTTGAAATATGAAATATTTTGTCATCAAAACTTTCTGAAATCAAAATGTCCTTTATTTTGATACATAAATTCATCTCCCAACATGTTATGCTAATGTCACGAATCTCCTTGGTTTTGAATTCTAAGGTGAGAACAGAACTTCTGAAGACAGCTATCGGTATAAAAAAAAAATGAGTATTTAAAATACTTTTTAGTGAAACGTGTTATTGGCAATTTAGCGTTGTTTAGCACTTCAGACTTAAATCTGAAGGCTGCAACATTCCTGCTGTAGCGCTAAGCAGAAAGGGACTAACTATGATTTATGTTAAGACCAATGCTAAACAAAGACTTTTGCCCATATCTCTTCCTCCCTCTCCCAGATTTCATAGAACCTCTGGGAAATTCTAAAGTGCTTTGAAGATGAGAAATTGTATGTGAACATCAAGTATTACTCCGATGATTTGTTAGCATTCCGTCTTAGTACATATGCATAACAGCTGAGGTATTGCAGAAATCCAAACTGAAGTTCAAATCCCACAAACTGTATTTGTAACTATCTTCCTGCTGAACTAAATAATGCTACCAATAAAAACAGCCCCAGGGATTTTTGGGGAGCGGGAGGAGAGGATGGTGAGGAGGCTGAAGGAGGGAAGATCAGTAAAAGGTGGATGTAACTTCTGTCTAAGCAGGCAGAGTGCGTGTTCTGACACAGCATATGAACATCGAATTGAAGAATCCTTTAATGTCTTCAGAATGTTAATATGAAATGCAAAACGTCATTCTTTGGATAGATGGGTAGGAACAAAATGTTCAGATGCAATATGGTGCATTAAGAACAGTCTCCATTCTGCATTCCTGGCTTTTCCACTGGTTTAAATCAGACTTGCTGTTTCTCAGGTCTCTCATGTCATGCTGAGTTGCTGCTATAGTAATCTCTAAAAATAATTATGCTGTCATTCCTGGGACCTACAGTTGAGGCTTTGGTATAACAATGTATCTCTCTTTTTTTTTTTTTTTAACATTGTTGATGTAACATAGTTCCTTACATACACATACTTGACGTTGTTATGAGCAGGTTCCCACCCTACAGAGCTTTCAATTTAAATCAGAAAGATCTTTCTGAAAGGAAGGAAAGACATGTTGCATTCTACTTTGTCTGACAGAGAAGTACTGGTCTTGCAGGGAACAGAGCACAGACAAAACATCATTGTTTTTCCTAGATAGGATATTATATTTAAGCTTTTTAGCATCTTCGTCATAAAATTCTGGTCTTCACTGGGATTTTATAATGAGACAGTGAACAATTAGTAATTATCCTCTAGTAAAAGAAAAGCTCTATATTCAGGCAGTGCTTTCCTGTATTACACCGCCAGAATGATGGAAGTTTAGAAGAGATAGAAAGCAGTTTTTTTAGTAAGAAGCTGGCTTGAAAAAGATGGGAAAGAAAACAAAAAGTCAAAACAGTGTTTTACCTGTTTCATAGTTGTTTGTCATGACCTTTTCTTCTCAAGCCTTGCTTCTCTTCTGTGTCAAAACTTGATTTGAATTTGAAAATTACCACATTGTTTCCTTCCTAAAATTGTAACTGGCTTTCCTAGGAAATTTGCTTTCCCAGAAAAGCCACTGTGCGTAGGCTTCAAATGCAGTTTTTCACAAGTGAGAAAAAGACATTTTCTTCAATAACTTACATTGCCAACCTGACCACAAAATGTGTGCACTGGTCCATTTAAATCAGACTCCTAAGCACATGCTTCAGTTGATGACTAAAATGCATTTATCCAGGTGTACTTCTTTATCACACTGAAAAGCCTCCAGAGCATGGGTTTGATGCTGGGCTGACCCAGAAGCGTGTAGAACAGAGCTGTAGAAGAGAACTTTACCGTGTGTTACGTACATGGCAAGGATGGTAAAGAATTCCTAGCAAATTCTTGTAGATTTCCTGGAGTGTGAGAGGGATGTTCCTACTCCTGTTGGTACCAGTCAGCCTGGCACATTGCCCAACAGTGAGAGATATTGTGGGTAAGTGGTCAATTCACCCTCTTTTCCCTTTTCCTCCCTCATCTTAGGATGATGTTGCACCTGCCCCTGCCACGCCATGCTTCTACATGGTTATCCTACAGGGAGGAGTTGTATTCAAGGTGAAACCACCTCCACTTCTCTGCCACGGTTCACAAGGAAGTAACAGCTGTGACAGAACACTTGGGCAGCATTGCTTGCCATGAGCAACCCAAACCTGCCTGTAACATTTCAGCCCATTTTGTTGTGGCACTTCAAGTGTGCAGAGCAAGCTCCAGGCTCCAGTGGTTGTGGATTCAGATTACACCTACATGACAGGAAAAAAAAATCAAAGGATAGTTGCAGTGACTCATGTAATTGACAGTCCCATTCAGGTGCAGAGCATTAAACAGATCTCAGAATTAGTAATACTGCAGAAAGAACAGAATGTAAAATATTTCTAGGGTAGAAACAACCTGACTTTTTACATAGTTGGCTTAGTAGCCCTCTGCTTTAAAGCTTGCACTGTCGCAACGAAGACAGCGTTAAATGTGAGGTTTGTGTTCATGTAGAGTTCTGCACTCACAGCACTGCCTAGGCCTGCTGATAGTTGTACGTATTTTCAATATTTACGCAGCTGATGCAAAGAACCAAAAGGGAAAAGGTGAGTTGTGACAAGTGCCCTGGCCAGGTTGGGCAGCGGAAGCAAGACATGTGGCCTGACAGGAGGAGATTGTTTTGAGGCTATGGGGAAAAGTGGTCTGTAGAAGTTATTCACCTAAAATTAGTTTAGTCCTCTCTTCATGGAAGAAGGCTGCTGTAGCTGTGTCAGTTTGGGATGCTGATGTGGATGGTGATTCATGGTAGGAGCCTCTGCAAGGTGCTCTGAAGCACCTTCTAGGTGAGCCAGTTCCTCCAGTGATGGCAAAGAATGCCTCAGGATTTTTGCCTTCCTCCACTTAGTGAGTCCATATGAATATTTCAGAGTTTTCATTTAGGTCTTTTAAATTCTTTCTGAAGATGTCTCATACAACACTTTCTTAAAATTTGAATCTTACATATTTTAAACTCCAGCCAACACAATTTTCTTCTGTAAACAGTTGTGGGTTTTTTTGTTTTTGGTTTTGGTTTTTTTCTTTTTAATGATTGCCTTGATTGTAATGTTAGAAATGTCATGTCTGGACAGAGCAGGATCCAAGCGTCCTGGGCTCCTTCCTTTGACATTGGCTATGGGAGATGCTTAGGAAAGAGTAAAGGAAGGGAGGACCCTGAGAGATGTCCACCACATGAAAGCAAACCCTTCCATTGATCAGTGCTGCAGACACTTGTGGAGCCAAAGTACATACCCAGGCCCAACAGGAGTTTGAATTGAAGGACATCTCCTCCAGGTATTTGTCTAGTTTGAACTCAGTTGTGCTTCCTGGCCACACGGTACTATTCCATGACACTAAGTTCTGAGCTTTAATTGTGTTGTTGATTAACCCAGCTGAAATGAATACGGGAGGCTCAAGATTACTCATCTCAGACTCTCAAGGTCCTCAGTCTTACTGGTTGCTTGTGCATGTTAAGGTGGTGTCAGTGGTTAACCACGAAGACGCTGACTTTTCATGTGCACCAGGAGCAGCTGAAATCCAGGTAAGAGTAAGCCTGTGTCATTCTCTGCAAGGCTGAGCCTAAACTTCTGCCACCTGCCTGGTTACTTTTTGTCATTTCTTTTTGTGCCATGGCTAGCAATTATAATCTTCTGAAGCAGAGATGCATCAGTCAATCTTTATCTGTGTGTTGAGGGACACACACATGGCCCTGCTTAAACAAGACGCTGACAGGGAGGAAAAATTACCATCTTTGGTCTGTCAGGCAGACAGTGGATATTTTGCTATCCTAATCATCGCACTAACAAGTTTCTTTGGAGCATATAAGTCATGAATTACTATGCAGCTCCAAGAGGAAAACTTTGCCCTTTTATTGTTTTCCAAAGAAATGTTCTCAATTTCGTTTCTGCCAAATTCATATTACAGATCATACTAACAAATTTTCCCAAGCCTTCTTGACCTCCTCCCTTCCTCATAGTAGTAAAAGAAATTTCACTCATCACTGAGAGATGTAGAAGATTGCTAAATTTTGCTGATTTAGGAACTGAGTGAATGAAACAAGCTTACAAAAATGTAGATACCACATTGCAGAATGCAGTTAGCTCCATTAATAAGGAAAATGGAACTTATGATATTTCTGCTGTTTCATAGTACCTTAGTAAATGGTCTGCTAATATTTTATTAGGCTGGGGGTCTGCAAGCGCTCCTCGTGTCAAGGCCAAAATTGTGCATACGGTGCTGGGGAGTGCTAATTTTGGGAAGACTTTTTTTCCCCCCTTTTCTTCCCCCACCAAATCTGTGCCTGGTTTTACCGAACTAAGACAAGGTAACAGTGATGCTTACTGCGTTGCTTCGAACCACGTGTTTTATTTTGATTTGAGTTCTCAACATTTAGTGGCACCAGTTCCTCGGCTACTAAATCATCTGTAGACAGCTGGGTGAGCTGCCAAGCCTCTGGCCTGAGAAAGGGTTTTTGGATTGTTTGTTTTCTGAATGAGCCAGGTGAGAGGAAGCCACATCTTTACTGTACTTCTCTGCTATTCACAATTACAGTCTTGTGTAATTGTCACAGGACAATTTTGCCACTAACACCATTTTTCACTGGAGTTTTCTTACCAGGTGGCTGTTGGGATAAAAGCAGGATTCAGATTCTGTGTTGGTTTTGCTCTGAGATCATTCAAGCCTTTTTTTGAAATGTCACATTTCAATTTAACAAATTGCCAGTTCATGCAGCTCCGATGCCCCAGAAACCATTTCCAATGACATACTATAAAAGCAGGACTGATATAGATCACTTGCCTGCATTTCAAAGACATACCTTTGGATTACAGGGTTGCAGATGAGATTTTAATTCTGTGGAACTCAGTGGAAAGACGTTCATTTGCTACCAAAGGCTCCTGCTTTAGTATTTTTTTCTAATTCCACTCCACTTGTCTGTGAGTAATGTAGATACGGGGGCTGGAGCAGTTGAATCAATTATTCAATTGAATTAAATTACTATAAATGCCAGTATTTCTGTGAAATTATTATTGTGTAGGGCTACATGAAGATGTGTCTTTGTTATATACGACAGCTTTTGATACTGCCTCCCAAATATAAATTATGGGGCTGACTTTTAAGTCTTTAATCACAATCTTACTGACTCCCTACTCAGGCAAAATGCTTCTTGCTCTCAATAGGCATATTTACCTTGGCGTGACTCCAGTATAAACCAGTACAAGAGAGGTGTGCTGGGACTGATTGCGGCTGTGGGGCTGGGACGGCAGCAGCTGCCTGCGATGGACTGAGCCCCTGTTACCCCCACATCATCACCCGCACCCAGGATGAGGATCTGTTTGCACATCTCTGCACTCCGAACAGGTTAAACATGTACATGTGTTCTATTATTGAGAAACGGTGATTTAGAAGGATGCGCATTATTCCTCGTCTCTGTGTCAACAATCAAAAATGAGCTTTTGGATTTATTAGTTCCCAATCTTGCACCTATCTTAAATCATTACCATATAATAAGGACTCTGTATGGTGCATTGTCAATAAAACCTGATATTGAGAAGATTACTGATCGTCTAGTGCAAATGGAGAGCACTGTAAATGATTTAGAGAATACGTGTCAAACGTTAAAGCTATCTAATACCTTCTAAAGTAGGTTGATACTCATAAATCTAAGATAAATGACCTGTAAAACCACTTAAGAAGAAATAATACTCATTTAATCAGGCTTCCAGTGGAAAGACTAGGTAGGAGAGAAATTCAGAAGGAATTATGAAATCTCTTCTAATTCAGTACTTCGATAGGGAATGCAAACCTACATTTGATAAGCAATTTTAGTTAGCTAAAACTATTGTTGTAATAGCACTAAACTATGGCCCCACTGAAAAGAAGACCAGACCAAAGGGTTTTTATGGTTTACTGAGCACTCATTTTTCCAGATTCAGCACTGGGTGTATCGGATGGAGATATAAAAGGTACTTATTGGAATTATGTTTTGCTGGATCCCAGGGACAGAGTGTTGGTTCGTCTCCTGTCAGCGGGGCTGTTCCTGCAGGTTTGTTTGATGCATTCCCATGGGAGGAGAAAGTGTCATTTATTGGGGCAAGCCTGGTTAGAACCGTAGTGAGACAAACTTGGTGTGTTCACATAGTTGAGCGGTAACTTGTACAAACTTAGTCTATAGAGTTTAGTGATATTTTCTGCACTTTGATTCCAAAGAAATTTTTTTTCCCCCTGGTCCCTTTTAAAGGCGGCTTCATGTGGGTGGCAGAAAAATTAGGTCATGATTTTCGTTACCAAAGTTCTGGTTCTTCAGTTCTTGTGCAGACAAAACTTCCATTCTCTTTGATAGGTTTTTAAGTCCACTTGTTAATTCTCGTTCATCCTTTTGGCTTTATGACTGCTTAGAGCTCAGCATTGCTGCCAGCATTTATTAGAACTTGACGCAGAGCTTTTCTTGAAGCAACTGTAATGGTATATTTAGCCATGGAGAAATGTTTCCAAAGAGCAGCGTGCTGTGACTCATGTGACTCCACTGCTGCTCTGGTGACCCTCACAGACTTACTCATTGTTTACATAGTGGCAAACAAGATCAGATTCTGGCTTGATGCCTTATTTCACTTGATCCAATAAATGTGCAACTTGAAAATGCATTTTACTTCAATTCAAATTTTTTAAGATAAACTGAGTATCTAACTTCTTTCCTCTTATTGTTAAAAATACAGACACTTAAATGACGCTCTGAGTGGAATTAGTGAATGAAATGCAAATGCATGTGGTCCATATATAACTCATTTATGCTGCAAAAATAACCAGGGAGGATGGCATGGATATGGTTAAAATATATTATCACCTGTTTTATTCTTGCTTGCCCCCACTGAGGCCAAAACACACATGCAAGCATACATATGCTTGTTATGCAGCAGCTGTAGTTAGTATAACAATTAATACATCAAGTTGTAGCCGTGCTGTTTGAATTGGCTGTTTCTGTAACAGAGGTGCCATGCTGGTAGCAAATTTCCATCGATTGTGAATTTTGAGATACTGAAATCTATAAAAAAAAATTGCTTGTTGATTTACTATATAACTGGCATAAAGCTAGAGTCATTTTACTAAAAAAAAAAAAAAAACAACAAACAAACAAAAAAAACCAAAACCAGTTGAACTGAGCATACATTAAAGAAAGATCATTTCAGAAATCTGTCAGCCTTGTGAATATTGCTTTTCCATTTCCTGAGAATACCTCAGAGGAATTGGGTTTGCTACTCTCAGGCAGAGCAGTTGTTGCATGTATATGTTGTATGTGCATTGTGTGTGTGGTGTATTTGTTATTAGTTTGAAAAAAAACAACTCAGAGGCCACAGCTGGACTGACTTTTACCTGGTGGTTACAGGTACTGAAGTCTCTGGCTATGGGCAGAGAGCAGAGAAAAATTCACAAACAATTGAGAACTGGGGAAGCCTCTGAGGAATGGAAGCTGAAGACTTCTGGTGTGTAAAATGGCTTGGAAAGGGCAGAATTGCTTGGAGCTGATCGATTTTTATTTTTATGTCAGTGCTTTCTAAAACCTTTGATTTAGTTTTTTTTTTGAAGAAACACTAAAGGATTATAGAAAGATAATGATGTCAGGTAACTAGTTATGAGTTATGGTACATAGGTAAAAGTTACTGGCTGTCAGGTAGCTAGTTAACTAGTTATTTTATGGTAGTTAATTTGTCAATGAGTCTAGGAGGTGCGGGTGGCTCAGAGCAGTTGGCAGTGGAAGGCCATTGGTGTTTCATTAGGTATCCAGAGTTTGCGCTGTCGAACCCCGCTGTTCAGCTAAACAAGTGACCAGGACAGTGGGGCACATCCTGACCCAGGTCAGCTGTCAAAACTGCATATGGCGAGGGGTACGGCAGCTGCGGACCTGTCCCTTCCTCTGCCATGTGACCTACCGAGAGACCCTTGTTCCTCACTTCTGAGCAAGCAAATCACACATGCACGCACACTCCTTGGTTATAATTAAGTTAAAATCCTGCTAATTTGGAAGCATACCTATCACGTCCTCTTTTAGGAAGGAACTATTATTTCTTCTTTTATTCTTTTCTGCTTGAATCCCAAGCTATCAATGGCTTTCAAAGAAAAAGGAGTTTTTCTTTAGAAAAAAGTCTATTCAAATTATTCATGATTTATATCAAGAAGGGACCTTTCCTCTTTCAACTAGTAGAAAAGGGGTAGTTTGATCTTCCCTGAAATCATTTGAGAACCTTGTACATTTCTTTCCAGAACTAAAACTTTCTTACAAAGCTTTGGATATTCAGCAGAAGAATAACTATTACATAATTGAAGCTCAATACAATACCATGGGACTAATAAATGCCCTCCTGGTTCTATAGAAAATGTAACAAATCATAATAGCACTTATTGGGACTCGGCCAGGCACAAATGACAAAGCTTCTTTTGAAAGAGAGTTGTGGCCAAAAATACTCTTGGACCAAAACCATTTTCTTAACTGTCAGGGGGACATTTACTCCTTTTACTCTTCAGCCTAGATTTTATGTTGATCCTGCAACACTGAATAAAATCAAGCTTGACAGAGCTGCTACTGCAGCTGTTACAGATGTAAATGTGAAGAAGGCCATTTAAGATGACTCTGTTTCCCTGAACATGTTTTTTGGAAAGTATTTAGATTATATTAAAAATGGCTTGATACATCCTTATTGTGTGTTTTATAAAGGAAGAAAAAGATGCTACACTATTAAGTGGTTTATTAACATTTATGATCACAGGTCTTTTACTTAGAAAATAATTGTTCTATTGTGTGCTGCAAAGCTGCCTGCAAACAGCTGGCCGAGAGATATACTGCTTTGTATTCTCCAAGGAGAAAATATCAAATTCAATTGATTAATCAAAGGGGACACTCTTTGATGGAAGGGAACCTTTTCAAACTTTATTAAAAATATTGAATAAACCATGAGCAATCAAAGTTCATAATCTGAACCCTGCTCTACTTTCTTGGATACAGCAAACCTTCAAAATAACTCATAAAGCAGGAGATGAGATGTCTTCAATAAAAATAAATAAATAAATAAATAAACAGAACCCCAACCTCAGAGCATCATATTCCAAAACCTCTATCTTGATCTGGATCTCAGCTACACCATTGCAGCTCCACTGATTTTACTAGAGTCACACTGTGTTTTCAGCGTAGAGACTGATAATAAGAATAGAGCCTTGAGCCTTTTGTCAGTGACTAATTCAGAAACATCCTCGCACTGTCTGTCTTTTCATGGAGGGTTTTTCCCCTATTCTGAAAGAAGAGATGAGATTTCTATCGGTGAAGCTGCCTAGTGACTAAGGATAATCGAGGTGTGACCTGGAGGCTGAATGACTGTCCCCTCTGTTCCAGGAGGAAAGCAATCATATGGCCAAATGCAGGAGGGTTGGTGGGAATGGAGAGAAGTGAAATGGAAATTCCCAGAGCCAAGGAGAAAACACAACTCAGACAAGTGGGACTAGCATGTCTCTCTCTTGCAATCGGCACTGAAATCATGGCCCCTATGTGACATATTATGTGCAAAGGCATCGTGCTGCTCAAGATCAAATTCAAGTGGATGTTAGCAAATAAAATGCTCATATTTAGCAGCAGGAGAAAGTTGTTGGAATGCTTACAAGTATTTTGATGGGAAAGAAAAAAACAGTTGAGGGAAAGAATAATTGAAGGTATACAGGCACAGAGTGATGGGAAGTGAACACACTGATGGTTCACAGCACGGTAGTCTGATGCCATTTTTAGTTAGGACACGAGGCAGAGCAAGTTTGGAAAAAGAAGCACCAAGACAGCACAGAGTGAAAGCTGTCCTCGGTGGCCACAGGGCCTCAGCTATACAGACCTGAGTGAGATCCTGGGCAAGCACTCAGCCCACGTGGCTATCTAGGACAGCAACAACAAGAAATGTGAGGTTTTGATATGGACGTTCTCTGCAATATTTTTTTTCCACAGTGGTTTTCTGTATTGTCCTCTCTCTGACCATGTTCCAAGCAGAGCTGGAAGGACAGAGCTGATGGCTGTGCCTCAGTCAACACATAGGGCTGAATCTCCCAGGGGGATTTTCACTGCAGCAGACGAGGAGGTGAGGATGGGTGAGGTGCAGCTCAGGTCTGGGGTCACCTCCAGCTGGAAGGTGGGATGGGAAGCAGGGGGGAGGAGGACATCTGAGGGTACCCAGCAGAGGCTGTCCAAGACCTTTGCTCTGAATGGAGCAATATGTCATTTATTTCGAGTAGCACTCCTGACCCAATGGTGAAAAAAACCTTAAAGTTTTGTTTGTTTGTTTGTTTTTTAAAGACCCCACCCTGAGAGCTTTTGGACCAGCACTCTTGCCTGAAAGAAGTGTTGGAGACCTGTCAGTAAAGCCTCTGTCTCTGGAAATGAAGACTGTCCTTGGGATCAGAGAGCTTTGCAGTGAAGACCCTTGCCGGTCCCCAGCCAAGGTAAATATAAACTCTCTAAACCTCTGATTAGTTGTTCGGGTCAGAAGAGACTGAACTGTATAAAAAGCAGCCTTCCTACATGTCATCCCACCCTGTGCAATACTGCTGTTGAAAGGGCTTGTCCTAAATATTCCATCTGATAAGGCAACACATTAAAAAAGAAAAAAAGACACTTTATTAAAAAAAGAAGCTCTTTCACAGAGTGACAGATGAATGTAGTGACAGATTAATATAAATTTTAAAACCTGAATGTTATCCTCCAAGGGCAAAAAGCTCCTAAATACACATGCAAAACAAAAATGGCAGAGAGAAATCTCTGACAATGTATTGTACAGAATCATTTATTAGGTCTCTGTAAGTGATCATTTACATGAAACTTGCATTTAATCTAGTATTTATCTTCTGGCTCCATGTGTGTGTGGGAGACAGTGGTCCCTCCTCCTGTCGTGTCTCCCTTCCCGTACCAAGCTGCTTTTTATTTTCTGGAGTATATGTGCGTGGGAACATGGAGCAGAGAAGGGCATTTGAACATCCTAGTTTCAAACTCATCTCTCTCTCCAATTCTGGTTTACACCAAAAGAGGAAAATATCCACTTCTCTTTAAAGATGAGCAAGTTCTTTCAAAAACAAATAAAACCTCAGTTGGCCACTTAGCAGTACAGCCCTTTTGGGTTAAAGCAAGGGAAACTGTAAGCTACAATGTGGAGTGGGGCGCACAGAAATACTCTCCTCATTACACTGTGCAGATGTACTCTTTCTGGGATGTCAGCAGTGGCACGTGTGCTAACTACAGACATCATTTACATGTGCTGCTACTGCCAAAGCACCCAAGCAAGGTATTTCAGAAACAGACCTGTGTATCTGCATGCGTGGCAGTCGCTGAAATCGTGGCACTGTGAACTCAGCTTAAACCCTGAATTTCTGCTAAAAATGGTTGCACACCTGGGTTGAGATCTAAAGCAATCGCCTTGAGCTGCTCCTAAGAGGATCTTGCTCAGGGATGTCACCATGATGTGAAATTGTCTCCCATCTCACAAGAACGTGGCTCGTGGCTTCTCCAGGCCACGTTGACACCTCTTGGCAAAGGTGGGTTGATGGGACAGGTGTAATATTCACCTTGGAGACCTCCGAAAACCAGAGTGCTTCTTTCCTGATGTATCCTCCTGTGGTGTGTGCCCAGCTGCCCTGCAGGTCTCTACCACTGATTTCAGCAACTGACAACTGAAGGAATTTGAAACTGGAAGAAAGTATTTAAATACTGTCAGGAGCAACAGATAAAATGACCTCAAACAATCCCACATGAAGTCCTTTGTTATTTTCAAAGCACTTTCCCAGCTTGACACCTTTGCTTCTTTATATCCAATATTAAATTCAGAATGTTTTATTCCAGTGCAGTATATGAATATAAATATATCAAACCTCACACTACCTTTTTTGTGCCACTGCTTTGAAAAAGGACCTGGAGTAAACTCAGTGTAAAGATAGAGAAGAATATAGAGAAAATTCCACTTCTGAAACTTTTGTTCCCTGTTGTCCTGTAGGCATTTAGAGCAGCTTTCCTCCAGCCAGCACGAGTACAGCAGTGAGCAGCAGCCCGGCTGTGGGTGGCAGCTGCTGGGGAACAAGCACATGGAGCTTCTTCGGGTGTTCCTTGTGCTGGGGTCCCACATAGACAGGCTGTCCATTACCCCGCCAACGCACCTGCCCTGCTCCTCCCTGTGCCCATGGCCGCTTTCCTTTACACGTCTTCTCGTTGCTGTAGCCCAGATGTTGCAAACCTCTTGCCAAAACCAGAGATTGCTCTTACGTAGCTGCAGAAGTGGCAGAACCAGTTGCATTCACCTTTTCATCCTCCTGTTGCTCCAACATGACCCTCAACACCACCTCTCCTCTCTCCTAGTTGCTGCCATTACCTGTGTTGTTGACGCTTCTGGAGAACCTACTTCCACGCTGCTGTTGCCCTCCTGTCCGCTGAATGTGCCATCCCGCTGCTGCTTGCTGTTTTACAAGGTTTCCAGCACACAGGTGAGTACAAGGAGCAGCACGATGCCCTTAGTGCTGCCCACGGCTCAGCACATGTTGGTCCTGCTGGTCAGGAGCTGAGATGAGGAAACCCAGTCCCATCTGTCAGAGAAGGGTCTCAGTTTGTGTAGCGAGGACCAACACAAAGGTGCAGGAACTGGTAACCCCTCCTGGTCCCCCATCACCCTTTTACCCGGGATGCAAACGGTCAGGAGAAAGGGTCTGTTGTGGTACATCTAATTTCTCCTTCCTTTTCTGCTAATTGCTGTGATTAACTGGCTTTGAAGTTACCTGACAGTAACTGAGTGCAGGTTTGGGGCCCATGTATACACAGAAATTGAAGTTAATCAGTTTGTAGATGTCTGGAATAGGCATAGCTGGCAGCGCACAGTGAAGCAAATAGTTGGGTGAATTTGCATCTTATTTAGTATGTCAAAAAAAGTTTTAAGCTGTGACTTGGAGAAGTCCAGCCAGGAACAATAAGCTTGTCTGGAGAATTCTGGTACTAGAAACTAAGGGATGTGGAACCCTGTCCAAGGTAAATATTGACGTGACTCAAGATGAACTAGTAAAACATTTAATGAAGCTGAAAATAAGGCATCTGGGATAGATGTTTATTGTTGAAAATGAAACATTCGAGCAAAAGTAGCACAGTGATGATGGAGGTTATTCATAGGGAAGCCAAGTTGGGGAAACAGCATCATCTGAAAGAAACTGACTCCAGCTATTTGCGAAACATGGAAAAAATTAGAATTATAAGAGA
Source organism: Patagioenas fasciata (assembly GCF_037038585.1). NCBI lineage: Eukaryota > Metazoa > Chordata > Aves > Columbiformes > Columbidae > Patagioenas > Patagioenas fasciata. The sequence goes on along the minus strand of NC_092527.1, from coordinate 11,034,204 downwards.
GCTAAAAATGTAAGTGAATAGCAAACAGTCGTTATGGACATTCAGAGTGGATTTTGGAGACTGAATCATACCAAGGGACAAATTACTCAGGTGTCCAGAATAACTCTATTGACTTTGACAGATTTCTCTGTATTTGCTTTTGTGTAATTGAGAGTTTACTCCCTTGTGCTGTATGAGAACTGAATATTAAGACACTTTGGGAAAAAATACTGACTTTCTTTCATTCCAGTATCATTCTCTTGATGACAGAGAATAAGTCACATTAACTCCATAAGGCATTTCAGGAACACTTCAGGAGATTTTCCCTGTTGTGCAGCAGGGAAAAAAAATACCCTTACACAATGCTGTGAAAATAATCAGAAAAGCTCCATTAAACTGGAAATGGGAATAAATTGTGCCGCTATATTAGAAGTCTTACTCACATCTAAGTCTACAGTGTTATCAAAATGCTCTGTTGTAAAAATCCACTGAGCCAGGCTGTGGCGAGCCCACATTACATTCACACGTTCACCAGTGGTAGAGATATTGGGGAAGAGATGCCAAAAATGTAAATTGCCTGCTTAGGTGTGCTCAATAAACCAGCTGTTTTCTGCCTCAGAAATCCAAGACTAATGCGTGAGGACTGAATACACACAAAAGGCACAACTGATCCATTCCCATATAGCGTGTGTCTGGTTGCAGTGGCATCATCGCTATGTTATTTATATACATACATATATATAATATATATATATATGTATCTCTCAATTCAATAAACTATATGGTGATCCTGCACATGCAGCTGCAGTTCTCCAGATGGCTTCATAGTGCAAAACAAGGCATCCGTTCTCCCAGCCCCCAGGCACAGGATAATCCGTGCGGCTGAGCACATGGCAGAGGAATAGAGGCTGGGCAGGAGGGGATGCCCAGGCAAGGCAGTGACCAGGAGACGCTGCCGTGCCAGGGCAGCAAGTCTACACTGGCTCCTTGGTGCTCCTGATGGACTCAGGAAAACAACAATTGTACAGTTTGGCTCTGCTCCATCTCTCAAAACCTTATCCTAGGAAGAGGCAAACACTACAATCTCCCTTTGTTCTCCAGGCAATTTTTTGGAAAGCTGGGGTCCAAAATAATGTAAGACTTTAAGCATAACCATCAGCTTCTTGGAAAATCCACAGATAGCCCATCCACTTCCTTCATCTATTTATTGAGGTTTCCTTTGGCTAGCCTTCATGTTAAGGCCACAATCAAATCATAGTTGCTGGTAGATTTTATTACTAACATAAACAAATAGCATGTTATTTTGTTATTGTCCCAAGCTTCAATGCTGAAGCTGGTCTTAGCATCCATAGATTCTACCAGTACTGACATGCAACTGGAATACAAAGGAGATGTTGATAATATAAAACATATGTTGCTTATGTAGATCACTGAGCATCACTTAAATGCTCTCTGCAAAGCACCTCAGTATGTTGATCAACCAGCAACCTCAGCCAAAATAATGCTGGAGCTGCAAATGCTTGGAGATGCTGCACAGCAGTGCAGGGCTGTCCCGAAGGATGCTCTTCCCTGCGCTGCTCACCCCGCAAGAGGGTGCTGACACAAGTGGCAGATGTGCGGGTCACTGCTGGTATTGCTCCCTGAAACTCATGTGCAGCACAGGATCTAGTGAATATAACAATACCTCAAAAGAAAATAAGGGCTTTTTGTTGTCATTCCCTCCCCACACTATTTTATTGGTTTTGTGCTCATAAAAATATTAGCTGATTAGCTCACTATCAGAAATGCAAAGCTGCTAACTAAAAGTTGTGTGCAAAAGCAGATATGTGTAATGCCTCGATAGTGGTAGGGTGAGATTTTTCTTTTTTCCTGATTCCTTGCTTTTAAAACCCAGCCAATATAACTTTTTTTTTTTTTTCTGTCATTGTAACATTTGGCACTATTCCCATATGTACAGATTGCAGCATCTGCAAGTTTTAAAAATTAATATAAAGTTCTGTAATTGTATCAGCCTTGCTCATTTTAATGGTCCTAAACAAGCAACTTAGCTTTGATGCAAAGCAAGATGCAGTCAGTAGATAAAGCGCTCTACTTACAGCAAGCAAGCTGTTCTAATGGGGCTGGTATGTTCATGTCCATGTAGTTGATACTCACACTGTTGAGGAACAGAATGTGGACTTAAGTTTCTGGCACACAGAAACATAAGAGGTTACTAAAAAGTGGAATCATGGATGATAAATTGCAATGTAATTGCACTGATTTGAGGAAAGCTTATTTCTGTCACCCACTGTCCATGGAGATCCAGCAAGGAGGTGTTTACAAGTAGAGTGCAACTTTTCTTCTGCGCTGCTAGAGATTTTGGCATCATTATGATCCCAAGGTGAGGCAGCAGCTTTGTGGGGGAGATACAGTCATGCAGGAGGTGAAATTGCATGCTCTGAGTGTCATGGTTCTATTCATTAGCCCAAGTCAATGAACTGAGTAGTGATATACTGATCACAGAGAAGCCTGCCCAATATTGACAAGTTACCATTTATTATGTGTGCTTCTTTTTGCCACATGGCTGTAGTGTTGAAAACAGAAAGTTAAAACATTTCAGATCTCTTTTAATTGTGTCTAAAAACATGGTGGTCACGTTGTGGGTGAGAATTTGCCACAAGAGAGGGTTTCCTGGTGCTGCCTGTTTCTCTGTGGCCATGGCCAGGCAGCATCCATCACCGGGCAGCGTGTCGTCGCTGTGACACGTGCTCTGGAAGCAGAGAGGCTGCTCTGGAAGCAGAGAGGCTGCTCTGTGAGACTCTTTCCCAAGAGCAGCTGCCCCACAGTTTGCAGCTCTAGCACTAGTTTTTGATACTGTGGTCCCTGTAATTTCCTCCAGGGTTTTCCTGTGAAGAGGGGACATAGCATCCATGTGGCAGATACTTAAAAGGTTAAATCACACAAGAGCATAAATTGTGGGCCATGTGAGGCATAGCACAAGTAATTGCTGCTGATGTGTTCCAAGGAGCAAGTCCTCCATCTCTTGGCTTCCTTTTTCCCTTTAATTCCTGCATTTCTAGGCTTGGTGTGAGAGGCTTCGTTTTGTTTGTCTGAAAGGTTTGGAAAGCAAACTGTATGTGGATGCGTACTTGACTGTGCATGTATCTTTTTGAAAGCCATAAAATGACCGCGTCACAACCGACGCAGAGGTGTTGCCAGTATGGTTCAGCATTTCCTGGCTTCCTGAAGTAACGGTCCCTTGTTTGTTTTTCTAGAGGCAGGCAAAGTAGAAACATAGCTGTGAACAGTAACACAAACCTTGCTGTTACCAAGCACTTGGCAAGCCGTTTTAGGAATGCTTCTGCTTTTCCTACATGTATATAAAGCCTGAGAGAACTCTCTGACTGCAACATATTTCAGTTTAAGGGGAAAGCAGAAATAAAATCAGGCCCTATATTTCAAGTGTTCAGTAATGGAGGGTGGAGCAGAAAGAGACAGGTGCTTTTCTGAAAAAGAATAAAAGACCTGAGCAGCTGATTCATGATGAAGTAACATGCTTTTAGCTCAGGAGGTTTATTGTATCTGAACTTCACGCCATCCCTCCAGCCGATATCTTAGATGAATCAGCAACTTCCTATTTTTATCTCAGCTGTACCAATAGAGTTTATAATATTGTTTTGTCAGTGCTATTTATACATCATCACATGCCTGACTACTCTGGGCTGTGCTTTTTTTCCACAGTCTTGGGTGATGTCATGGTGAAGTAGGCAGTTACAGCGAACAAAGGCTTTCTTCAGAACCGCAACGATTAAAGCCTATGGCAGAGTACGACAGCAGACGCCATCGAAATACAGAGTTTTAAGGTAGCTCTAGACAGGGCTTTCTGTGCTTCAGTAGCTGGTCCTCCCTCTGGGAAAGGCTCAAAGAAAAGTCCTCCAGCTTTAGTGCCACACCTGGCCTTGGTGACAGAGGTGTAGGGAGCAGTGTGCTCTCAAGTCTGGGGCTGCTCTACACGGGGGACTTGCTAATGGTGTAATTACCTAGAAGGAGAGAGGGAAAAAAAAAAAAAAGAGAGAGGGAAGAAATAAAAAGGAAAAAAATCTCATTCAAGAATGAGATTTTCTGCTGAACCCTTTCTATATCTTCTCAGTCATCCACAAACAAAGAAACAGGCTTTCTCTTTTCTCTTCTTCTGCCTGAAGATATTCATCCACCTTACATTTTTTTGCTGTACTGGGAGGTTTTGGGGATGCCTTGTGCAGGCCCGACCAGCCTGGAAACCTGAAGCCATGTCATGTGCATCTTCCCAAAGCCAGGGGACTGAATTCCTGTGTAGTATGAAGCAGTGAAAGATCCACAAGTGATTTGCAAAGGAAGAATTAGGCATCCTCCGTTGATCGCCTTTTCATTTGTGATGTTCCATTGAGCCTGAAATTCTTCACTCCATCCCTATTTCCCAGAGCATCATGTGCATTTCCAGCTGTTTATCATCATTCCAGCAACAGGTCACCATCAACAGCTGTGTTCTTCTCCTCTGCTACTTGTATTTGAGCTCTTGGAGCTGTAACCACCAAAACTGCCAATTAATGCTGTACAGACACAGCGTGTGGAGCTTTTCCCTAGAAGCTGTTTCTCAGGAGCTCCATGACAAGCATGTCACCGGGTCACGGAGGGATGCAAAGGAAAGAAAGTGTTACGCCCCCACCCTCTGCTCGTTCTTTGCAGTATGATCACAATAACTGAGCAATTTATTTCAGGAGTACTCATTGGCTGGACACAATTCTAGCTACCTCAGAGACAGAGCTGGGACAGGTTTATGTTGTGGTTTTCAACCTCTCTTGATTTGCAGACCTCTACTTCCATTTTCCAGTAGAGGTTCAGCCCCAGGTGTGGAAAGCTGCTGTCAACGTGGTGAGCTTTTTTCCCCACTAGCCTTCACAGACTCTCCAGTGTGTCCTACAGACCCTCAGAGAGCTGAGCAGGAGACCACTGGCCTAGCCCTGGGGAAAACCGGGCAATTGCTTTTTCGCAATTGCAGTGGCCACCCCTCACTTGGGAATGGCCCTTCCCAGTGCTCTGAAATTTTCAAGCTCCCCTGAAATAACTTCTTTCCAAAGCCTCCTTCCAAGGCTGCACAGAACATGTCAGCATCTGATAAAGGCTCGAGACAGAAAAAGAGCAGTATAAATAGAAATTAAGGAAATCAGGAAGAGGTGCCAAAGCAGCAAAACCCTAATGATAGCTGTGGCTGAGTGTGCGGTGCAGCTTCCAGCACCCGCCAGAGTGCCAAACCACCCCTCGGTGTTCTTAGAAACATCTGTGTGTGCTGTGTCACTGCCACCGCCTGCTCAGCCTTGGATGGGCTCTCGCATCTCCTCGCAGACTGTTTAGAAAGCTGGGGTTCCTGCAGAGCTTTGGTGCCAGCACCCCAGCTGAGCCCGCAGCAGCCTCTCTGGGGCTGGATGTTGTTTTCACGCCTGGTAAACTGTGCTTGTGCCATCTGCTCAATGCAAATGGCCTTACCCTTCCTCCAGCCAGACTTTGTGGAAGTTGTGGCCTACCTGTGTTGTCAACTTGGTCATGATACTATATGTTTTCTTTCCCTCATGAACTACATGAAACCTGGGCCAGATTCCCAGCTGGTAAAAATCAACATGACTAAGGTGGAGCAATTTGTACCACCTGATGGTCTTTGTTATAGCCAGGGCTGGAAAGATAGAGCACATCATTTGCTACTTATTCATTATTGATGTCGTTTTTCCATAGGGTCATTGATCACAAGTGAACGGGAGATAAATGGGTGAGAACCATTCCCTGTAAGCAGCATAATAACAGTGGGTTCCGGACTGAGATTCTTCCAGAAATGGCAAGTGGTTTTAAAACCATGTGTGTGGTGCTGGCTCTGCTCAGGTAGCCCTGAGCCCCTTGGCTGGGCTCCTGCCATTTTTTGCTTTTCCATGGAGGGCAGCTTGCTCTTTGGTTCCCCTAGAGTGATGCTGCCTGTCACCCACCCCCCAGCCTTTCATCCGTCTCATTTTTCATCATCAGTTCTCTTTATTCTGCAGATTAGGATGTTCTTAGTTTGAAAATACAGTCATGGTTTTAGAAAACTCTTGGAATGAGAAGAGGATATGGAGTTGGGAAAAGGGATGAAACAGCATGTCTTGGACTGCTCAGCCTATGCATATATTTTGGCCCTACTGTATGTTGAAGTGAGGACCTGTGCTTTTGAGGGAGGAAACTTAGGAAGGTTTATCAGGTCTTTATGTGATGCTGCCTTGCTTGGATTTATGCTGCTACAGATTGCTTTCTGATGAATCTTTCTTGCCTTTTGCTGTGTCCTGATGTCCCTCCTTGTCAGCTTGGCTTGCAGGTATGTAGAGTGGGACTCTGGGGCAAGGGAGAAAGACAATATTTGCTCTTCTATTATGAGCTGTTGGTCTCCTGCAGCTGAGGGGAGCTGCCCAGTATGAGCATAGTCAAACTGGAGGTCTTCAATGCTGCAAAATGAATGGTGAAACTCTAAAGTGATGTTCCAGGGAAAAGTAACATAACCTTTTAGACCAACTGATACACTCGGGAAAAATGGACAAGGTTTTGGGCATGTGTAATTAAAAGGAGCGCACTGAATGAATGGGCCTGGAATAAGGAAAATAGGAACAGCCATCTGTCAATACACTACTGGATGGCTAATTGGGAAGCCTCAGGTCTCAACTGCTAAATGTCCTGCCTCATTTCCTGACAAAATAGAGATGGCAATAGAGACCTCTCCTCCGGGACCAGGCACAGCTCAGGGCAACAAGGTGCGTGGGTGAGCTCCCCAATGCGCTCCTGCAGGAGACAGGAGGCTGCTGCATCTGCCAGGAGGCACGTCTGTCCTGAGGGACTATCACCCGTCTGTGGCCAGGCAACAGGAAAGTCCTCATGGCATAAAGAGGTAGGGAAAGGACTCAAGGCAGGTTCGTATCCGTCATCTCCACCTGCTTGGGCAGGAGAATTGCCTTCACAGTGAACAGCCCAGCTGCAAAGCCTGAAACAGCTGGGGCTGTTAGGTTTATCAATATGAGATCCTTACATTACTTTGAGACATTACCTCTACAAATGGTACTTGAACGTTATAAATATATGTGTAACGTATATGTAATGATCGATTTCATAGTCACCACACACGTTGGAAACATCGTTAATGTGATGATATAGACAGGAGTTAGTGTAAATTAAAGGCAGGAAATTCCAAGGTATTGTTCTTATGGAAACTGTGACAGCTGAATTATATGGGCTTGTTAAGGAGCTAAAGATAACCCCATTCAGAGTAGATAAAAACATTATGTATGAGCAAGGAAAGTGAATTACAATTGCAGTGGAGCCATAAGTCTGAATATCTTGACTGTTGTGTGCAGTAAATGGAAACTGCACCATGCTGTTATATTAATTTGATACTTTTTATTTAGGGACAAATCTTGAAATTCTTTGCCTTAAAACTCCATTGGAGGTAATGGAGAGTTTTAAATTAAGAAGGATTCAGACATGGGGATTCAGTTGTACAGGACATCCACCTTGATAGTTTCTTCTGTCATGGCTTGGTGGTGGGTGTAACTGTGGAAAGCATCCTGAGTCATCTTCAGGCTTGCTGGGAGGAGACTGTGTGACTTGTAAACAAATACTGGAATTCATTTCTTGCTGATCACAACCTTTTCTTCTGGGACAAAGCCATCTGACAACAGCCATGGCACACCTCAAGGGCCTGGTAGCCCTTCCCACCGCAGCATGTGTCTGTTCACAGGCTGCATACAGCTTCCCAGCTGCTCTCGGGATGGATACTGGGATGAAGGACCCAACACATCTGGCTGCCATCAGCCACGCTGCACCCTGGCAGCTGCCAGGCAGTTGACTTGGCAGAGGACCACAGTGGAGAACTTTGGGCTGAGGAGAGCATCCTCTGTTGAGCTCATGACCACCTGTGTTCGGGGAGCACTGGAGAAGGCAATGGGTGTTGGTACCTGCTCCCCTGCCCGGTGCCCATCCCGAGGCGCATCCCAGCTCCCACTGGCCCTGCTCCAAACAGGCAAAGGGAAGGGACACCTCTGCTGGCAGATTTTGGAGGGGATGTTCTCCTTTTAGCATTAAGTCTGAATTTTACAGTATGAAAATCTGATTAAAAAAATGTATTTCAGGTGCTCATTCTTCATCCAGTATTTGAAACCTGGCACGAGAGCACCAGCTGTGCACAGAGACTCGGGGCGCAGCTGCTCCCCTGAGATTTCTCTCCAGGCTTGGGCTCTGCCCTGGCTCTGGCACAAAATGATGGCTGGGTTCTCTAGGGTGGCTATGGGAGAAGTTTCTTCTATAATTTTATTGCAATGCCACTACTTTGCCACTAGTTTTCCAACTCTGAGACAGTCATTGGTCTAAGTTTTGTTGCTGTAATGTTACACATGTGGAATGTGAGACATTTTGCTTCTGCTTTACTTTGTTTTAATCAGACTTCCTTGAAATGTCATATTTAAATGAGAAAAACAGCAAGGCTGTAGAAATCTCAGCCACAGACTGTTAAGGCAGTAACTGTGTACAGAGCTTGGCATGAGGCACTGGAACTACCTGAGATCTCTAATTGCCACCCATAAATATCGAATATCAGTATGTGTAGAGAAGGTGAGTGCAGAGGACAGAAAATAGTTTTACTCTATGCTGTAGTATGATTCATGCTTTTAAGATCAAGATTAAAAGTCTCTGTTAGGTTCCAGACTATGAATTTATTTTCATTTACATCAAAGGATTTAAGAGCCTTCAAAACCCAGCACTTTTAAAAATAACTTAAAACATACTGTCTGGCAATGCGAGTCCCAGTTAGTGCAGAAGAAGCCAGGCTCTCCTCATATAAAGCAAATAACTGAAAAACCAGAATTAAAGAAATACATTGTCCTCAATTTAACTCTGACAGCTTGCATTGTATTTTTCTTTCAGGAAGAAGACTGTGAAACATGGGCCCTTGTAGCTAGGACATAGCCCTGGGTGGTAAGACCTACAGATCAGCAAAAACTGTGCACCATTAAAGCTTGTGCAAAGGTTCAGAGCCTTGATTTGAATTATTTGGCTTGTTCGTATTTCATAAGCAAAGCTACTGAACTGCCTCTTGAAAACCTTATTCCAGTGCAAGTTTCCTCAAAACACAGCCCAGGTCTGATCAAAAGGTTCTCGAGTCTGCAAACCTTTTGACAAACCTGATGAATGTTTACACTTTCTAAGTAAATCTCAGACCAAGCGCATTTGCATGGGCTGGCATCTTGCTATGGAGGGATTCTTTCCCCCTCCGCCCCCTAGTTCTTGCCAAAATCCCATCCATGCCCTGGAACTGGGCTTTCAAGGCTGGCATTCTAATATTTTTATCGGTAAACACACCAGCAGACACAAAACCAAATATCTACACCTAAACAAAATATTTAGCTATATTTGTAAAACCCCAAATGAAAAGCAATTTTGTATTTTGGTTTAATGTAATATCCGTTCATGTGGATCAGACTGCACAGCGTTCGCTTGTCCAGACCACTAAGATAATCCTTACTGCATATAGAAATACATTTTAATTATGGAGCAATAAATATTGTGGCTTTTTTGCTGTATGCACTTTTTTATCAGCAGACAAAAGCTGACATTTATTTTACTGATAGCCCTGTATTTCCCCTCCCACTACCACGGCAGCAGAATTTCCCTTGCCCAAGGAAATTGAGAGGATCAGAGCACATCTGATGTTCCATTAATTTAAAACGGCTGCCAGGACTTGCATATTGTAGCAGCTTTAAAGTGATTGAATTTGGATTATTTCAAACTCTGGAAAGTCCTGCCTTGCCTGACAGAGGCATATCAAGTGACAAAATAAAATACGACCCAGCTACAAGAATATCTGTGCGGACATACATTCTCTTCCTTGTGCACACAGCCTTGCAACAGGCAGATTAGAAGCAATGGTGGAAAGAACCACCTTATTTATTTTTTCCTTTTTTTAGTAGCAGGCCCCTTTTTTTAAGCTGTAGCCCAGCTAAGTGGAGACACCTGGTGTTTGTTGCAGCAAATTCACTAAAAAATACGTTAAAAGGGTGAGAGGAGAGCAGGGGCGCCCGTCAGGTGTTAAATTAAAGCACTAACGTTTGGGTAATAACCATTTTGTAATGCTGAGTGAGTAGCTTGTGTAACGTTGTTCCAAAAGCAGAAAAAGTTTGAGCACGGCCAAAGGAATATTGAAGTTTCACTACACAAGAAATATTGTGGCTGCCAAGGCCTGATTACTCATAAAATCCGCAGCATTATCACCATCCATCACTGCCGTGCTTTTAATGACCAAACTAAAAAGAGAGACATCAAAGTTGGGGCGGTGGTGTCGTCGTCGTTTTTCGAGAGCAAGGTTGCCTAAATATAGGATAAATACTAGAGCCTGACATATTTTTTGACCAAAAAAATTGAAAATCATTTGAATGAATCACAAAACATATGTTATGTTTTGCTGTAAAAGCCATGAAGTTTATGCAGTGCTCTATTATGGTGACTGCTTGGCTTTTCATGCATTCCTAAATTACCATGTAATCTAAACCCTTGTTTTCAGCTGCTCTATATTGGAAAGTCCCTTGCAATAATCAAGATGATTACAGGCTAGTGCAGAGAACAAAACTTGTTTGTATTATTGCAAATAAAAATGTAGTTTATCAGAAATTTCACCTTTCAAGGGAAAAATAAAAATAATAATAAACTTTCTCTTTTCCCTTGCTGGAAATATTTTAAGCATGGAATTAATTTTGGCCACTCTGTGACTTAAAAGCACATGGATACTTGGTGTAAAAATATGTTTCTTTCCTGTAGGGACTCGACTCTAATTGGTGTGCCAAAACTATCTCACAGAGATTTCATTGTCTTATCTACTTACATCATCTTAATGTGATTTTATTTTACTTTGTCAAAGTCATATTAATGTAAATGTGTTCTTGATAGCAAACAGAGTTCTTTTTTATGCTAAACAGGATTCAGCTGACTCTAATAAAACAGCTTGCAATCCATTAGGCTATAACTGTAATATAGTTATTTTGTTTCCCAAATAAAGACCATGTCAGAAAGCTGTATAAGGATTTTTGCCTTGTTTTTCCACAATAATTGCTTGGGTGGAGTTACATTCTGATCTTTAAATGAATAGTATCGCTTGGAACAAACACTTCATATATCTTTTATCTTCCCCTTGCAATACAGTTCTGAGTTTTCTTTGAAAATGCAAAGCTACTTTTCCAGATAAGTCATCAAAATGTTTCCAAAGTATTTTAACTGCCAGATTAACTATATCTTGAATACAAAGATAGATGGCTTACATTCTTTATGCAGAAATCCTGCCAATGCATAGCAACTAGCAACAAATTAATTTCTTTTGCAACAGTGAGTGGGGGGGAAGAAAAAAAAGAAAACCCTGCTTTGCTATGCAAAGCTCAAAAAGGTAATAGATATTTTAAAAGAAAATACGGTTACTTGTTCTGAAAGGGGAAATCTGTAAGCAAAGAACAGAGGATTAAACATACATTTGCTCTCTTTACAGAATCTGTGTTCTAGCCTTCCCTTAATGTATTCAGCTAATTAAGGACTGCAGTGACCTTGTGGCAGATTTTGAAATCCAGGAATTTCTAATTTTTATTTTATTTCTTTTAATGCTGCCTCCCCCACAGAGCTTAATACAATCTGTTTTAGGTCAAAGTCTGTTTATGTCAGCAATGTTCATACTACACAACTAAAATGTTTTAATGCATTTATCAACTGGAAAATATTGCAAACATTTCATTTCCTTTGATACAGACACAAAAAAACCCTCTGCCTTCATTGCAAATTCTTGTTCATATGAATCACTCTGAGTAATATTTGCTTTAACTTTCGTGTGGTTCTACAAACAGTCTTTATATGGCTGGACTTCAAAGCTGGAAGAAATAAAGGTTAGAAATGTGATAGGAGCAATCTATTATTAGGCATGAAACATTAAACCACTTTTAGTTATAAGCCTTAAAACCTGAATAATCTGGGTTTTTAACTTGCTGCATATTTATTGTGTTTTCAGTTACTTAAGTCATTTAGCATGGAGGGACTGTTTTGAACAGAAATATTTTCCATAGGAATCCGAACCACAATTGGGTTTAATTTTTCCTAATATTTCATTTAGAAAAACTGCAATATTGTAACAGACGTCTCATACGTCAAAGCTGAAATACTCTGCTCGGTGTTTCTTGCAGTGTAAAATTAATCTCTTACCAGCGCGCTGACCTGAAAGGCAGGTTTAAGTGAAACAGGGAGGGGGGTGGGAAGGGAAGATAAAATCTTGTTCTTCAAATAGCAGGGAGTGAGGGGGAAATAACATAGAGGAATGTCACAGCCTGCCATTGACATCGAATGACAAAACCCAACCCAAATGTGTGTATGAGAAGTTTCTTTGCCCAAAAGACCTGAGAGGAGCTGCACATCGCGGGGGGGTCACGATGGGTTCAGGGCACCACAAACCGCTCAGCTGACAGAGCAGTAGGAACGACACTCTGCGTTGGTAACGTTTTGTTCTTGGTTAAGTTTGTGTACTAATACAGTAGATTAAAAATAAGACAGACAGTCAAAATCACGTAACAGTTCAAGTCAAACAGGTCAGCCAGAAATAAACCATCATTTGAAATCCAGAATTTTAAATCCTTGTGAGCCTGGGAAAGCACAGGGGTGCAGCCCAGGCCCAATCCTGGTCCCACCAGCACCAGTTGGAATTTTACCATTGACAACACAAGCCTCATTTCCTATTTCTGTTGATTTCAAGCCTAAAAAATTCATTTTGTTTCCTTAGGTCCTGGTCTACCAAGTTATTACAGCCCCTGGCTTTCTGGCTGCCTGGGGCAGGGTGGATGGGAGATTTCCTTGCCCCTTCCCGCAGACTCCACGCTGGCTCCTGCCCCCAGCATGGGGACATTGGCTGCCACAGGGACATCGGCTGGCATGGGGACATCGGTTGCCGTGGGTCATGTCGCCAGGGAGACCTTGGCAATGTCAAAAACAAACCCAAAACCTCACACAGAGTGTGTAATATTCAGAATTATGGTGCGTGTGAGGTTTTGGCGGTGTCTCTGGGCTGCCCTGCTCTCCCATCGGTGTTGGGGTGTTTAGGGGAATTTGGTGGCTCTCCTCTCAGCTACCTGTGGGACTGTCCTGGGGTGGGCGCAGGGCCAGAGCCCAGGGTCCCACCTGGGCTGGGTCTGAAGGAGGGAGGGGTCTTGAGACCTGCAGACCAACTGGGCGAAGTCACCTATGTGTGACAACGGGAGAAATCAAGCGAGTTCCCCACGGTGTGGTGTTGGGAATGGCTCACTCGGCAGAAGCTTCCCCGACAGGGAGTGGAAAACTCCTGTTGGCTATTTATATTTTGGTGGGTTGGAGAAAGGGACCGTGCTCACCCATCTCATTAGTATAAAAAAGGCATCGGCAGCACTGTAGTCTCCACCTTTCCTTTTCCCACACTTCTCTGGGGCACCTGGTCCTGTGCCAGCCTGGTTTCATAGGTCACCCTGCAAAGATGGGGACTGCGGCGCAGGGCTGCACATTCACAGGCAGTAAACGTGCACAAACCCTTGCAGACCAAGGAGCAATCGCCCTGGCCAGCAACAGCAAGAGATGTTAATATTGCTGGGGAAGGTGAAAACATAATTGAAACCGTTTATTTGGGGGGCTTGTGGGACAGAATGAGGTGATAGTTTCTGAGCAACAAACATCTGTAATTCACTTGTCCTGGTCTTACAGACTTCTAATTTTCTCTACAAATTTAGTTAGTTAGAGAACATGTAAACACCAAGAACTGTACAGGGCGATCCATTAAACATTAACTTACTGTAGACTTAGAAAAACTCCACTCTTACAATATTAAAAACATAAGGGGAAAGAGATGCCAGGCTAGTGAATGAAGCCAGCTGACTGCTGAGAAGAGGCTATGGTTTTGCTCCTTAGCTTTGCCATTTTCAGTAATCTGACTCACTGAGGTATTTTTAGACACAGTAACAACTTCCATTGTCAAGTAATTTTTTGTTTGAATTTTACTCAAATTATGCTGTCCTCTTGCTCCCCAAATTCCTTTCTTCAGCGAGGCAGCGGTGCCCTCCATGCCCTGAGGAGGAAGGGGAACTGGGGAGGACTCTCATGATTTGGACCACATGGTGGAACAAAGTAGATCTCAGCGTCAGGTTGGCAGGATATTTCCCTTTCTTCAAAGGTCTCCAAACCCAGCAAGTTTTTCTTTGATATCTTTCCAAATGGATTTATCAGTGTTGGGGCATACATTTGTTTAGATTGTTCCTGTAGGGTGGGACTTGCAAAAGAGTAGAAAAGTGCGAAGTGCCAAATTCTCACCACGTTCTCCATAAAGATTTCCTTAGCTTCCTTTGAAAATCCCAGCTGTGCTCCCCGTTGCTCTGCCCATCCCTGCTGGAAAGGTGCCCATGGTGCCCTCACAATGTGGGCACAAGGGATATAGGAAAGATTGTGACATTTCAAAAAAAACAGGCGGAGGAAGAACTGGCTCTAGACAGAGGAAACACATGAAAACGTGGAGGCTGGGGAGGAAACCAAGAGGGAACCGGACACCAAATTCTCTAGACCCATCTTCTTTCTTATTATTATTTTTTTTTTTTTAGATACATGCTTTCTCTCTGCTTACTACTTCTCTCAGGTTTTCCCCAAAGTGTCCTTTTTAAAAAAGAAGTGAGTGTACACTGTGTATCAAGAGCAAGGGCAGAACTTGGACCCCACAGTCAGCTTCTGCTCATGCTCTGTGCTCAAGACATATTGAGACAGATGGAGGTGACCTGCTGGCACGAAGTGTTAGTCTGGTTCTCTTTGGGCTCCTAAAGACAAAGCAGACCCTGCTGGCCTGGGCCAGAGGCCATAGGGAAGTCAGAGGTTTGGCAACTGGCCATTTTATGTACTTTTATGAGAAGCAGTAGCTAGGAGCTTGCTAATTTTAATGTACTACCTCAGAAGTGAGCAAGAGATCCATAGGGAGCTGTGTAGAAACATGCCGGCTAGTAGCTATGGAATGACAAATGCACTGATGGCCAAGCGAGGACTGCCAGAGCTGTTTGTCCTCCTGCCCTGGGGAATGGGCCTGATGAGGGCTGTTTGGAAAGGATGTCAGAGGAGGAATTTTTATTTTACGAGTAAGGAGATGCAGAGGCTGCTTCTGATCTGTTATAGGTGCATTAATGATTTGTGAGCTACAGCAGGGTTGGTTTGCAGGTCCTCTGGTTTGTTTGTAGACTGAGAAGATTCTTCCAAGTGCTCTAACATTTGTAGTTGTGTACCTGGCTGGGGTTTTTTTTAATGGTAAGTACCTAGAGATTGCTGAGAGCCACAACATGTCTTAAATCTAGTTTGTCCTTACTGCCTCTTGGTTTCCAGATAGAATTTAAGACGTTGATTTTGGCCCCAAGCTCCCATGGCTTGGTCTTGACAAAGAAAAGTGGTTCTCTTAAGGCTGGTCTTACATCAGGAACTAACTAAGCCTCAGCCCCTTCCTTCTCATCTCACATGGATCCAAGGATTAGGTGTCGGCTCTGTAATTCAGCGAGGTCGGGCACAGATCTGCTGTGGCAGCTCTGCCCGGTGCTGCGAGGAGGAGAAGGACAGTGGGGTGCTGGGGCAGCGGGGGCGCAGGGCCCTTGGGTCTGCATCACTCATGGACAGAGGGGGCAAAAGGGAGAGCCTGGGGGGAGCTCTTGGAGAGACTCCCCAGTTTGTCACTGGGGCGTGGGACAGGTCCTCGGATCTTGGCACAGGAACTGGTTTTTGAAAGGAGCTAGGTTAGGCACTCCTGACAGTAAGCTCTGGGAAATCGGAGTTTCCCTTTGATTTATTTCAAACATTCAGCTACCAAGAATAAGTTAGGGATCTTTCTTATGTGTTTTGGAGATTTAATAAAACATACAAGTCTGCAAAAGTCCTTTGTCATGCGCAATCAAATCAGCATTGCAAATTTATCTGAACATGGTGCTCCGGCATCAGCCTTCTGATGACATGTAACGCAGTTATGGTTTGATGGTCTTCACTCAAAATGTTGGCTAAAATATTTTTGTCTTTAGATTTATTTTTAGAGTTTCTGGTTGAAAGATTTCAGCTCTGGGTAGTCTTTCCCTTGGCTTTTAGCAGCAACACTTGCAGTTGTGTTTCACATAATTAAACAGCCAACAATACTTAATGAAGAAATAAATAACATCAATAAAGTAGTAAATAATTATATGCAGGCAAACACCAAAGACATTATCCATCAGGCAACAGCTGTGAGCATTAGTTTTGATTAATCAATAATGTTGTACAATAGGAGCAGGAATGCTGGCCAGGCCTTGGGGGAATCACCTACGCTTTTCTAAGCAGCACGCTTTGTTATTTTAAGCAGAACTTTCAGCAGAATCCTTAATTAAATGTTACAGCCAGGAGCTCCTCCACCAGCAAATACCCCACTTCTCAAAGTGCACCCAGCAGCAGGAGTTTAACCAAGACTGATTTAAAGCTGCGTCTGTAGTTGGTGAGCTTTGCTGACATGTCAGTGTCAGGGGATGCTATTGGGTACGACGTCCATCAGCGACGGAGCTGTTTGGCAGAGCGCGCTTTGGCGAGGTTTAGGTGAACCTCCCAACAAGGGGCCAGCAGTGCCTGGTTAGGCTGCCTGGGGACAATGAGCCAGAGCTTTTTGGCCTCCAGAAAGGTGGCAGCGGTGGCTGTGGGGCCTCGTCTCAGCCCAGGCAGCTACCGGAGCAAGGGCCTGGACTGGATTTTTTTTCAAAACGTAAATACGGCTGAAATTTCACATGCATGCTGCAGCTCCTCTGGAACCCAACACAGGCGTGTTCATGCTCAAGTCATGGTCTGGTTCGTCTTTAACATTACCTCCCGGATGCAGGAGCCTTGACGAAGCTTTCAGCAGAAATGGACCTCCTCCTGGGCGCTCCTGCCTCCAGCGCATCGATTCCTGCGGCATCGACACCTCCTTGGGCAGCAGCCCTGAACTGTGCCGAGATGTTCCTCTCTGATTGGTCAGCCCGGCTGCAGGTTTCTTCCTTTGTTTTTGATTCTTTTTCCCTTCTTTAATGTATAAAGAGCTTAAAAGAATGCAAAGTTTTCATAAAGACTAGATCTCAGCCTAGATAACAAGCACAATGTTTCATAGCCCTTAAGCCATTAAAAGAGAAAGGAAAAGGGACAGGAAGGGTTTCTGGCATGTCAGGGACAGGTTTCCAGAACCCGTGCTCTCATCTGGATGGCTTGTTACTCATGGAGTCAACCCCTGACTGCTTCTTGGCATCTGAATAAATGGCAGCACAACATCGCTTCTACCAGACATCTGATCCTGGGGACACCTCCCCACCAACAGAGATGGAAGCATCAGGAGAAAGCTGGGAGCGAAGCGAAGGGCTGCAGCTTGGCTTGAAAGACATGAACAAAACAGACGTGCAGACTCACACCTGAAGGGTTATTTTAGTTCTGTGCAATGGCAGATGCACTTGCAAACATCACAAGCGTGGGGCAGGCAGGTTAGTTGAGCTGAAAACAGCAATGCTTCAGAGAGGTTTGGACAGGGAAAGTCCTCAGCTCTTGTTTGAGAACTGGAGGTTTGCAGAAGGCAATGAAGGAAACATCCGCGCCACGTAAAAACACAAACACTTCCCAAAGATCAGTCTTGGAGCTTTTTTTTCCAAATCCTACCAGAGGGAGGACCAGGAATGGAAATCTTCTTGCATGATATTTGCCAATAGCACACCAAAACCCAGAGGGTTTCCTTACCCACTTCTCGACACACAGGCACTAATAAACTTCCGTGATAACATTAATATTCCTGATAATCTCTGTGGGCTCCTTCTCCCAAAAATGAATCTTATTATCATCTGCAAATGCGGAGTTAATTTGTGGGCATTTGAAGGTGTAGCCTGCAAACTGTGGCATTGCTGCCTGCCCACCACCCCTCATCAGACCCATTTTCAAAGCACCTGCCAGCTGGGTACAGTAGCACTGATTGCACTCCCGGTGTCTGGCATGGAAAACAAGTACTGCCAAATCTACGCAAGTCCAGTTCGGTCCTCCCAGATAAACGATACCGAGTGAAATTAAATGAAAAGTGCTCAGGGTTCCTCTTCAAAGATCATTAGATATGATTATGGGTCTCCTCCTTCACCTGGGCAGTTTATTGGGCTTGCTTACCTGGGGGTTGTGTAGAGCCCATTGGGTTCATCATTCTCCACCATCCCTGTTGTGCACTCAGGGGCATAAGCTGCACAGACACATTTCTCTGTGTGGATGCTAAGGCTGGTGAAGATAAATTGAATATGTTTTCTGCAAAACAAAATCTTAGTTGTGTTTTTAAATAATTAATACAGTGTAGATAACCTATAAAATCCATGGCTTTTCCTTTCCCTAGAAGACAGAAAAACATATCAAGAAGGCAAAAGTATGGGTATGGTGTGGCTTGTTTGTATTTTGGTTTTTGGTTTTCTTTTTTTTAGTTCTTGGTCAAATGGTTTCACAGAGTACCCCCGCTGTCTTCAGGAACAGTATTTATGGCAGGTATTAATTTGTTCAATGAGACAAATTTTAAAGGAATACAGAGAAAGAAAAAGCTTTTGGTAAGATATGGATCTCTTTCCAGAAAAGCAGTCTTAGTAACATATAACATATATTGACTCTGAAAGAAATCATTTTTCTAGGTCCAATTATGAAGTACCTTAAATAGTATTTTCTTCTTAATTGGAAGAAGGTTTCTGCAGACCTTTTATCTCAAGCAGACAATATTTGGCCTCTTGTGAATTGCATCAGATAAGGCAAGCGGATGATATTCAGGTATTTCTCTGCAGTCCTGTTATTCCTGCTTTGTTCTACTGAGATGAAGTCCTATATTTCTGAGCCCAGGAAGGGCAGATCTCAGCAGGCTGCCTCCTTTCTCACCGTCCTGAGCCTGCGGTTCCCACTGACTCTGCTCAAATGGGTTTTCCCTTTGGTTCCTGTGTTCTGGTTATTTTGGTGGGAGGTGGCAGCGATGCTCCCAGGGGCACAGTGCCAGCAGCCCCGGCAGCCGACCCTGGGGCTGCCCCCACGGACCAAACTGCCCTCGGATTTCACCAAAACTGAGAGGTTGGGAGCGAGATCTTTTTGAAGGACTGTAATTTTCAGAGCCCTTTTTATTGCAAAGCCAGGTACACCACTTCTCAAAATCATTATTCAAATGTGGCATATGTTTTGCTGCAAATTTTCAGTAGAACTCCTTCCACTGATTTCCAAAATAAACGAGACTTTGCATAGCACTTTTTTCCGTATCTAACATTGCCTTCCCGGCGTTGCAGCCAAGGTTTCCTTTTAAAGGCATGTGCATGAGATTATGCAATCGTAGTATCCGGATACCCAGAGCAATTAAAATAAATCAGACTAGGTATAATGAAGATGAGCCAAAGCATCTGTTTCTCAAGAGGATTTTAAATAAATAAATAAATAAAGCATGAGTTCTACCATCCCCAGAGGCTTGGATCCATGATGGGTTAGACCTCAGAGATTCCTGTACTTCAGAAATGTGTCCAGTGCTCACTTGGGTAAGGAAAGAAGTTAGAAAGGAGAAGAAAGACTCTGGTATAACAGATATTTGCGTTCCCTGGAAACAGTGGCTGGATAACCCTGTGTGTTTGGTAAAGCTGGACTTAGAGATCAATTCCTTTTCTCTTCTAGTGTTTTAGTTTGATGTGTGCACCTGAATTGAGAGAAGGAGGAATGACTTCTGCATCCTCTCCAGTGTTTACCAGCCAACTCCTGTGTTTATAATCTGCGTTTATTTCAGCCTGACCGCAAGGCCGGTGAAGCAGGAGGTGCAGAAATGTCCGTGTCCTGCTGACGCCAGCACCGGGGAGCACAGCCCTGGGACAGAGGAGCACTTGCTCTTTGAGCTGCTTGTCTTGCGAGGCAAGAACCGGCCTTCAGGCCAAGGAGCTGAGGTACCAGCAGCTATTTTGCTTTGTTTCTCCTCTACCACCACTTGGTGCCAGATGCCAAAAGCCTTTTGCAGGCAAAATTCGGGATTTGCGAGTTGCAGGGCAGCCCCCAGCAAAGTGTTTGCTGAGCTGCCTCAAGTATGTACTTAGGTAGGAACGGCTTGAAGGCAGCTTAGCCAAAGGTCAAAATTTGCTAAACTGTGCTGGATGATTGACTCATCAGTTTTGTTGTGTTTGTAGCTCAGATAGAGGATGAAGACGTGGGAATAAATGTGTAGAAGTGTCTGCTAGAGCTTACAGGGAAAAATCCGTACGCAAAGGGAAGAGGCAGTTCCCGGCAGCAAACACACCAGTCCCATGTCCTCCAGCTGCAAACACAGGAGGTACTCGGGGGACTGCAGGAGCCCTTTCTCTGTGTCACTGCGTCTCATCCCAGTGCTGGTAAAAAAATATTCTGAAAACCAAGAGGTCAAATAACCTTGCACAAACCAAACTGGGAAAAACAGAAAAACTCAATCCCAAACCAGAAGAGCAAAAGTTGCCATAAGCACTAAGACCCAGGCAAGGTATTGAGAGGCAATGAGGAGATGAAGTCCCCTGCTTTCAAGTGAGGGCAGGGCAGAAAAAAAGCAAATTTTGAGTTTGGCTGGTTCATCCTTTGCCTGGGAAACCCACCTTGCCCTCCATGGCTTGTTCCCTGGAAGCACCAGCTGCTCCCTCCGAGATAGCTGCTTACCGTCCTCTGAGGCCCACCAAATTTATATTAAAAAAACACTTTCTCAGGAAAAAAGCTATGATGGCTGAGACCTGTTAAGTGGAAAGAGGTCAGCTTGTTTACTTAAACCGATTTAAATCTGGCAAACCAAGAATAGCAACTTGCTTTGACCACTGACTTGGGTAAATATGGCCTGGCATTCTTACGACTATATTTCCAGCTCCAGCTATCCCCATCACACAGGGATATATATACATATGTATATTTTCACTAAAAACAGTTGAGCTAAATTATTTGACAGGACCTGATGTGAGATGGCTGGTGTGCGTGTTTCCTGAGCACCGTTTGGAAACTGAAGCCCATCGAAAGCCCTACCAAGCAACATCCCCTTCCGAGCTTTATGATGAAAAGAAATACTTTGGGTCATATTTAAGATCATTTCCAGTGGAGAGATTTTATTTGGGATTTTGTGAGAAGGCAGCTGTTTTTAGCAGCTAAATTATCATGTTTTGTGAAGTGATACAGGCAGGAAGGGAAAGCCAGGGATAGCTTGCTGGACAGTGACGGTGTTTCAGCTTTGAAATGACAATTCAGCCCTTCTGAATCCAGATGAAATGATCTCTATGGCCTCGGCTCCCTCTTTCTTTCGCAGCCGTCCACACTACCACCGCGCGTAACAAGGCATAATTTTACATAAGTAGAAGTCTGTGCTCTGTGCCAATATACCAGTCACACCTGATTGAATATTGCCATTTCAGAGCTGCCATCTAATCACATTTTTCAGGCTATGTGAACAAAATAATGTTGTTATAATTACACACACTGTTTGTGTGTATGCGCGCCTGTGTATTATATATGTATAATGACATTAGGATGATAATATAGCTGTTTCTATTAGCTCTGTGGTATTAATAAGGTATGACAGAAAGTTATTTGACACCATTTGAAATCCCACTTGCATTTTCATATTGCTCTCAGATGTAATTCAGGGACTTGATTTTTATGAGTTATGGCTCTGATGTCACTTGTATTTTTGCCCGTAATAGGTCCCACTGGAGCAAAATTCATCAGACTCAATTAACAGCATCTGAAAAGTGTATCTTGGTTAGCAAGCGATCAGGCAGAAACTGCGTGGGTTCTGTTTTAGCTGACCCATCACCGTGCGCTGCTACATGAAACCAGCTCTCCAGGCAGCAGGTAGCAGCCGCCTCAGCTCACTGTTACCAGGAGAGCTGAACAAATATTTTTGGGGCTGCTGAACCACCAGCTCTTCCCATCCCATGGCTGCACCCCTTATTATTGGGGTCATAATGATCTGCAACCATCCAGGCACCCTCCTAGTTTCTGCATTTGCAGGTGATCCGTCCCACCACAGTCACTTTTTACTGTTAAATCTCTCAATACTCAGTGATGATTATTTCTCTTAACCAGACTGGTCCGGGAGCCCTGGGGCAGTGCGGTGCTTGTTCCCTGTGAGCTGCTAGCAGTCCTACAGGGGAGCTTAAACACATCATGCAGGATGATAAAAAAGAAATGCACAGTAAATAAAAATAATTCCAAATGCACATGCGAATTAAAGGCTGGGATTTGAAAGCTGATCTCGTGTGGGATTCTATGCTCAGTTAGGTCGCTGATTTGGGCTGGTGGATTTTTGGGATGGAAAATAAACGCCATGACTCCTGATATTCTTAATGTTTCGATCTGGTGATTCAAACGTCAGATCTAAAGGACTCCTGAAGCGAGAGACCAGTCCCAAAATCTGCTGAAGTGAACACGAGGCCTCCCAGCAACTTGGAAGGGCTTCGCATCCCACCCCAGGTGCCCAGCAGGGGCTGGTATCACCCTCACAGCTCCATCTCCCACCCTGCACGCTCCTCGTAAAACTCCTCTGTGCCTTGAAAGCCTGGAAGAGAACAGCTCGGAGTAGCAAATGAGCAAGTGAACTCCAGCACCCAAAGCCAGGCTGGCTCGCCAGCCCCTGCGCCGGCACAGCCCAGCTCGCCGACTGGGTCAGGCTGAGTTTCCTTCCAAGCATAAAACCAGGCTCGAAGACTCCAATTGCTTCCTGTCTCCCAGCATGCCTGACCACAACTATTTTTAATTGTAAGGCATGAAAATAAAGCTATTTAATAAATTAACGCTTCACATGCTTTTTGGTTCAACTCCGGCTATTTATTAGCAGCAGCCTTACTTTGGCTTTTATGCGTCCATTTCCAGCTACTGCTCTGTCTGATCCCCATCTTATTTCCTTTGTCATCTACAGATCTTTTGTTGTTATCATTGCTGTGTTTTATGGTTTTGCATTACTTTATTGACTCGGCATACTGTAGGCTTCTTTTTTTTTTTTTCCCCTCCCTCCACTGAAAATAGCCTTTTATGAGAGGCTTAAGCAAAAGCCTGGAATGTCCAAAGGAAAGCACAGGAACATTACAACATTTTGCACATTTCTTTTGGCCAGAGAAAGATACAAAATATTCGTACGAAGAGACTTATCCAGTGCCTGCAGGACAAAATCCAACTTTTGATTATATGTGGAATTTAAATTTCTACTATAAACAAGCTGTGTATTTTTTATTATTATTATTTTGAAGTATAAAGAGTTGAGGGGGTGGGGGGGGAAGGCTCCTACACAATTGCTGTCAGAGCAATGATGAACACGCACATGTTTGCTGCTAAGAAAGTGTGTTCTTGTGTGTTGCCACTGCCTCCGTTGCTATCCCATTCAAAACGCCATCAAAATTAGAAACGTAAGCAGGATGCTGATGGTCCTACCAGCCATCAGCACTGGCTGAAGAGACACCATGGTCTGGAGGCTGGAGCCACGGGGATGGAGGGTGAACCCCCCCTTTTGCCCTTGCTGGGGTCCCTCCCCTACCCCGTGGACACTGGGAGGTGTCAGGGAAGGGACCTGTGGGACGGTGGGTGGATGGCTACATGCATCTTGTCCTCTTCTGATGGCTCCATGAACCTTTGCCTTGGATGAAGCAAATCTATACCTGTGGGAGACTAACTGTCCCCTCTGAGTGGTGACTGACCCTCAGTAATTGCCTTTTGCTGGTGTTTAAGACATGAAGCTGGACCACCAGCTTACACTGGAAAACAAACTTGAGATAATGAAAGTTCAGTAATAAGAAACCTACCTACTCAGGGGACCTAATAGACATTACAGATCTGGGTCTAGAAGTGAACTTCTGATCATCCCACCATCTGAATTCTGGCTTTATATGTAACCCTCACAGACATCATCTCACACATGGACTTCGGAGTTGAGCTCCCCCAGAATGTGGAGGTGAGCTGGGCCCTGCAGGAGCCCAATGCATGGAATGGTGGCTTAGGTCACTGTGCATAACCCCTGCCTCCCAGCGTGCTGCACAGATAAGCAGTCTCTGCTGAGAGGACCAAAATGTGCCCTTGTGTGGTTATCCAGCCTCACCACCTTCTTGATAGCAGCTCTAACACCATGGTTTGAAGGGATGCTCCACTTCCTGAAGGGCAAGATTGTGGCTGGTGGGAAGGACGGGACTCCGCAACTATCAAAGCTGTGAGTGATCCTCTGTGCAGTGGGCAGGAGCTCAGGGCCAGCACCGAGGCTGCCAATGATGCCCGGGCCATGGGTGCTGAGGCAGAAGCAGAGGGATTCAGGCACAGAGATGGGAAGTTCTCTTCTTGCTGCCTGATTATATATTGTGGGAAAGGAGCAGCCCTACCTGCCTGAGATAAAGAAAATGAATAAACAAATAAAAACCTGCTTGTGCCCAATATATTGTAACAATCATTTGAGGATGGTTTTATCTGTATGAGAATATAACCCTGATTAAACATGCCAAGGTCAGTGAAAACAAAGGTGGATTTCTGAAGAAATGCGGGTTACTCCAGCCAGGAGTTCACTGGGGGTGAAATGGAGCATCGCTCCCCATTCTGCGGGGACGTTCTGAGCTGTGGGTTTCCCTTCCATCACCTCCCATACCTACACAGCCCCAGCAAAACATTCTCCCCTGGGTGACTGAGCTCCTGAGCACAAAGTACCAGATTTCAGAGGCCAAAAGAGCTGTTTTGTACAACCCTCCCAAGCTGTTCCGGTTTTGCCCCTGCCCTGCCTGCACCTGCTTTCTGAAGCCCTAGGAGAGCACATCCACTTTCCCACAGCCCGAGCTCCAGCGCCTTCATCTTTGGCACGCCAGTTACCTGAAGCAAATTCTACTTTCCTGGCACTGGAGAGATCTTCCACTTTGCCGCAGGATGAGCTGAGAGGCTGTGGGGCCACAGGTTTACAGGCGCTCAAGGCATCTTAGGAGGATGTGGGGCAGGAAAGATTAGACCTTTTACAAACTCGAACAAAGAATTTGGTATTTCCTCCAGAGGATCCAGAAGAAGTGTGGTCTCCCCCTGGAGAAGCACCCAATATCTCAGGGGTGGGGCCAGGGCACCCACCCAGGCCCAGGCAAGTGCTGAGGGTGTCAGGATGAAGCCCCCACCCGGACCTCACCACTGTGAGCACTGCCCAAAATCTTATGTCTGTTCTGTGCCTTCTGCCTGTGGCCAAGCAAGCCTTCACCTGCACCTCACACGGGTTGCTCCTTCTACCCTGTCACCAAAAACAGCATTCCCTGCGGCTGACGGTGAGGTGACCCAGTGAAGTGTCCAGCCACACCATGGCTGTGGGCACGTTACGCTCCATCAAAGCCATTTTGCTCCTTATGCACAACACAGGAATCTGTTTTTTGCAACGTGGAACGCTCGTCTCCGTATTCGATGCACTCCCAAAGCGCCGTGTACCGGGGCCGGGGCGGCGGCCCCGCGGTTCGGCCCCCAGGGGTCGCCCCGGCCGCAGCGCCGCCGCCCGCACTTGTTGCTGCCCCCCGCGCCGCGCTGTATCGTGATGCACGCAGCGCTGACGTCACCGCTGTCGTCATTATTAAGGATCGTTATTTATTTATTTGCTTGTTTGTTTATTTATTTCCGTCCCCTGCCGTTTCGCGGCGGCAGGGCCGGACCTGCCCCGCTGGGGCGGCTTCAAACGTGTGTCCGCGGAGGGTGCTTGGGGGAAATAAACCAAAAAAAGGGGAGAAAGTACCAGTACTAGAGAACGGCGCGGGGGGGGGAGAGGGAGGAGGCAGGACTCCGCGGAGCCGCTTCTCACCGCTCCCCCCACGACCCCACGGAGCCGCAGTTGGCTGCGCTCGCGCGCAGCGAGGCAGCACCCAGGGATACGGGTGGAAGGGACAGAACCCCACCGAAGTGACCGGCCCGTCACTGCCCGGGGTTGGGTGGGGGCTCTGCGGAAGCGGAGGGCCGCGCTCCGCCGCCGGCCTCAGCAACATCTACCTGCGGGGCTGCAGCTCATGGGGCCCCGATGGAAACTTTCCGCGCCCGGCGCTGCGGGCGGCCCTTCCGCGGGTGCGATGCCGGGAGAAGCGGCCCCTTGCCCCGCGGAGCCGGCGGTGCTCACCCCCCCTCCCTCGCCGGGGCTGTCCGCGGCGGCACACAAATCTGCCCGCGTTAGCGCGGGGTCGCGGAGGCTCCGCGGGATGCGCAGAGCCCGCGGCTGTACCCGACGGTTGGTGCCAACGTGGGGGTGACGGCGGGGCTCAGGTGAGAGGCCTCCCTGGTCCGTAGGGCGCGTAGACGCCCTGTCCGCCACCCCGCGCCTCTCCGCGGCAGCGGCTCCGGCAGCGCCCGGCGGATCAGTAGTGCCGGCACGTCCCGCTGCGCGCTCCGCGGGCGCGCAGGGAGCGCGCTCCTCTCCGCCGCCGCGGGACGCGCCTCCCCGCGCCCCCTCCCTGGTTTCGTTGTTTTTTCTCGCCGAGCCGCGTCTCTCCGCGCAGCGCAGCGGCGCATGAATATTGATGTGTTTATATAATCGATAACCCACTTTCTTCCTTTCCCGGAGAAAAACGATAAATAAATTAAGGACGAGCCGCCCGCCCTCCAAGGGCCGCCAGGGCGCCCGGCCGGGCCTGCTGGGAGGGAGGGGGCGGCCGGGCAGCCCCGCTCCCCGCTCCGCTCCGCAGGGCCCGGCGGTGGGAACGCAGCGGCCCCGCCGGGCGCGCGCGGGGACGAGCAGCGCCCCTCGCGCCGCAGGAAATGGTCTTTATATTAGACATATACAGGCAGGTCCTGTCAGATCCGCAGCGCGCCCGCACGCCCTTTCGGCCCCCCAAAAAT
Organism: Patagioenas fasciata; assembly: GCF_037038585.1. Classification (NCBI taxonomy): domain Eukaryota; kingdom Metazoa; phylum Chordata; class Aves; order Columbiformes; family Columbidae; genus Patagioenas; species Patagioenas fasciata. The sequence continues at coordinate 11,007,363 of NC_092527.1, read as the reverse complement.
CGCCGGGCGCCGCGAGGGCCCTCGTCGCCGGCCCGCCGCCCCCGTGTCGCCCTCCGGGGGCTCGCCACCGCCCCCCGGCATTTTTAGCGGGCCGGGGCGGGCGTCTGAGGGCCGGCCGGCATCGGGCGGCGGCGGCGGCGGGGCGCGGCGGGGCGCCGGCGGGGCGGCGGAGCGGGGGGCGGGCGGCGGGGGGGGGCGTCGCCGTGCGCTCCGGGGCGGGGGCCGGTGGCGGCGGCGGGGCGGCGCGGGGGCGGTGGCGGCGGGGGGCGGCGGGCGGCGGGGCCGGCTTTGCCCTGCCAGGACCTGCCGGGCTCCATTCACGCCAACAAGTTTGGGAGAATGTTGAGTTCAATCACGCCGGAGCCGCGATGGAGCGCAGCGCACTGCAGGTACCGCGCCGCCCCGCGCCGCCCCGCCCCGCCGCCGCGGAGCCTCCGCGCCGCTGCGCGCCCCCTCCCCTTCCCACCGCCCTCCCGCCCTGCCCTCCTTCCCTCCCTCCGCCCGCCCTCCCTCCTCCTGCGCGGCGCTGCGCGGCGCGGCGCGGAGCCGGCGCTGATGCCGCTGCCGTGTTGTTGTTCCCCGCAGTGGGTCGGCGCCCCGTGCGGCTCGCACGGCCCCTACGTCTTCTACAGGGCGTTCCGCTTCCAGCGCCGCGGCGGCGGCCGGGCGCGGGTCCTCTCCCTCGGCGACTTCTTCTTCGTGCGGTGCCGCGCGGAGGAGCCCGCCTGCATCGCGGAGCTGCAGCTGCTCTGGGAGGAGCGCACCAGCCGGCAACTTCTCTCCAGCGCCAAACTTTATTTTCTCCCCGAGGACACCCCCCAGGGCAGGACCAGTGACCATGGCGAGGTGGTAAACGCAGCGCCGGCCCCCTCCTCTCGCGCCCGTCCCCACCTGCATGCCCGGGCTCGGCTACCCCCCCGCTCCCCCCACCCGCGTCCCTCTCCCTGCGGTGCGTGGCGGGGCAGCGCGGAGGGGCCGCGCCGTCGGGGCGCTCCGGTGCGCGCTGCCCGGGAACTTGTGCGGGCGGGAGCTGGGGGGGGGGGGGGGGAGTCGGGGTGCGGGGCACCCCCGGCCCGGCGGGCAGCGAAGTGCGTGCTGGGCTCGCCCTGCCCTTCTCCGGCTTCGTTAACAAACAAAAAAACCAAAACAAACAGAAAAGAGGGGAAAAAATATTGGGGGGGGATTTCGATATTGTTCGGGGCTTTTTTGTAGTATTCGATATGTTTAAGAGGGCGGAAATTACGAAATGGAGGCTGAGGGAGATCAAAAGCTATTGAGCTGGCAGGGACGTGTTGAATAAAGTGATAAATGACAGGTACGGGAATAATACATTCAAATAACTTGCAGATATGCCTGGGCGTATTTCGGAGCCGCCGCGCGGCCGGCGCAAACACGCTGCGCGCCGGCACCCCCCGCCGGCGGCCGCGCAGCCCCGCGGCGGCTCCGCGCCCGCCCCGCGCCGCCCGGGATGGGGCCGCGCAGGTTGCGCCCCCGCTCCCCGCCCCGGGCCGCTGCCGCTGCCCCCGCCCCTATCCCCGCTCCCTCCCGTTATTTGCTTTTCAAATTTATTGCTTCAGCACGGTCCGTGATCTGGGGAGGGGGAAGGATGAGGTACCCAGAAAGGGCTGCGGGGATAGGGAGGGTCCCCGAGAGGGGCTGGGAACGGGGCGGGGGCGGACGAGATGTTTTGGGGGAACTTCTGTTGGAGATACCGGGCGGGGGGATAGGTACAAGGAGGGGCGGCTGTCCGCAGGGGCTGTTTTCAGATGCACGCGTGGCTATAGGTGCTGATGTCGCCGTGTACCCATATACATACGTACGCAGTCGAAACGCGTTTCAGAGCCGCCTTCGCTCACTGCCACCCCTTCACTTTAATTTTCTGTGCGTGCCACTGAGATAAGGGAGCCTTTTCCTAAGAATCAGGGAGATGACAGTGAGCAATGGATGCTCTGAAATTGCCCGTGGTGACTATTTAAAACTGTGCCTGTGTGTGTCTTGTGTGTGTGTAAAATGAAAGATATTTGGAAGGGAGGGGGGGTGGGGAAAGGGACACAAATCATTTTAATACGCCTTAATGATCAGCTCATGTTACTCTGGTAGGAACATCAGAGAAAATTAATCCTACCATTACGAGTAAAACGCTGCTCTGGTACTAGAGTTCTCAGCTGCATGTACCTTACTAATAATATGCACAATTCTATTTATTTTTACATGCAAACACCGCTAGTAATTAGCCGTGTGATAATACTTGTGCATTTCATTGGGGCTTTAACTGATGTAATTCTGCATTATTCAACCATATGAAAACAATTTTCAATTAAGATAATGGCACGCCTTGAAATTATGCAAATGCTGGTTGTATTGTGCAGAATAATTATGACAAATGTAAAACAGGTAAAAAGTTTCCTAATGCAGTTGTGTTTTACACCCCGGTGATGTCATTTCCCCTCTGGCCTAAGTTAGTCATTCATTAGCAGAGTAGCAGCAGCAGCAACAGCAACAGCTCTGAGTGATACTTCTCTGGCAGGGAGCCTACAGAAACCGGCACTGAGAGCCAGGGCCTAGAGAGGGCAACATAACACTCCCATTAAGAAATGTACTTTGTTTTCACTTACTCCATTAACTTGTTTATAGACATCGGAATGATTTTTTTATTATTGATTTTTAATAGTTTGGAACAATTCGAATTGTGCTCGGGGATGCACAGGCAACCGAGAGACAAAAGGCTCGGTGCTGGCTGGTGCTTTGCAAAGCGCTGGCTGTTGGTAACTGGCTTCGTGGGTGCGCAGGGGAGACTGTTTCACCCAGCTGCCCCACAGACGTGGTGTCTTACGTAAATGACATGGTTATCTGTCCCCAAAGTGGCGTGGGACTACTGAGGGGGTAAAATACGTTGTCTTTCATTCAGGGAGCGGGGATGAAGTGAGTTGGTGCTGCAGTGTGCATTGCAAATCCACAGTGTCCGGCACAAAGGGTGCCAAGGGTGCCAGCTGTCAATAAAATTCTTGGTGATGGGAGCGAGTGGTTGAATCGCAGGTTTGCGATTGAGCCCAACGGAGATTTAGACATAGTCACTAGCAGCTACCCGTGCTAGCAGCATGATTAATTGGAGCAGCTTGCTGCCTGTTTTGTGTAATAGCAGCATTGACACTATGACAATATTCAGCTAGTGGCTGCGAGGAGGGACAAGAAGCGAGGAGGTATGTAATGCTTCTGTTACTCAGAAATTTCTGATGGCAGATTTTATCTGATTGCCAAATGTTTGAGCTAATCAGTGATAAGTGTAAATATAAGTCTTTTTATAGCTAGCTGAATTCATCATCCAGACTTAAATATAACCCTGACGGCTGCTAAAACTGGATATTTCCATACGCTGGGGCCCAGACCCAGCGAAGGGTTCAAGCCCAGGTGTGCTTCCACCGAGGGACCTCTCCCTCTGCCTAAGGCTCAGCATCCCCTTAACCGCAATCTCAGTAGACGGCAAACATGGGATGGGGTCAGTCGCACGCTGCAGGTATGAGCACTCCTGGCTTTTGATATTTATTGCATCCCAAGCGATGGAGAGACTGGGGCTAGGTCTGGCATCAGGTTTGGAACAGTGGTCTTGATGTGCAGGAGCAGTGGAGACGTATTTGTGAGAGTGATGCTGTTTTGGAGGATGCTCTTAGGTGAGCTAGAAGAGTTCTGCTCTACTTCACTGAAAACTTTGTTGCTGCTTTTAAAACACAGGGGCCCAGTTGTGCTGCCCGACCTCAACATTAAGACCAAATTCTGCAGCAGGTGCAATGGTGGTTGGAGAGTGGGAGCAGCCTTCTTCTCTTCTCTCCAGTAGAGAAAAAGTGGCTGGCTGCTGTTCCTGAGTGTGGGGGGGTCACCACTGAAACGGAGAAAGCATCTGTTTTGCTGGAGGAAGTTGCCTCCTTGCCCTGGTTTTCTTGGCTGCTTTTAGGCTGGCATGGTCCCCTGTGCCACCTCCCGCACAGGATGGGAAGACCTCCGTGGTGGCAGGCGCCTCGTGCAGGGTTTGGAGGAGGATGCTCAGGGGCAGCTGTCAGAGCACACACTTGTACTTGAAACAGTTTCATGGGGCACATGTAGGAAGCAGCCCCCCAGCTTTTCCAGTGCCTGACTGAGAAGTAGGTGCTGGTAGCCAGCTGGTCCCCTGGTGCAGTGCCCTGGACCCACAGAGCTTGGGGGGCACAAGGTGGGCTCAGCCCCTGAGCCCTGCAGCCCATGGGGTCCTGGCTGAATCCTCCTCCAGCTCATTTAATCTTCTTCTGCTCCAAGGGGCAGTGCGGGGCTGTGGCCTGGCTGACCTTTGCAGAAGCAGTTCTAGAGCAAAATGCTTGTTAGTGCCTTGTATTTTCATGGTTTTGAAGGTGTTGGCATTAATTAGACTGGGCTTAAAAATAAATATATCAAAACTGGTTCTTGTTAAATCCAGGGATGATATTTGATGTGATGTGTACAATTCCTAAAAAACCCAAACAAGCAATTGATTTCTTTTGCGTGGTGTGACGTTCCCTGCACTGCCCCATGTCACAGCGAATGCTGGCTCCACTGAGGCCGGCCTGTCGGTGGGAATCTGTCTGCCTTTGGTTCATTCAGCAGCAGCTGAGTTTACTACGAACTCGTGTTGATTTCATCTCTTCTCCCAAACTGGGGATCTGATGCAATGCTTTTCGCCTTGCAAATAATCCTTACTCATGCAAGTAATTTACATGAGTAAGCATTGCTCACACAGAGGAGAGGAGACAGCTAGTTTCCTGTAATTGTTTCCCTAGCAGTATTTTGCATTTTCAGACTAATTGGGGCAGGGGGGAAAGTCACTCCATAAATGTATGTTTTTTATAATTGCAGAAGAGATTCTTCCAGAAAGTTAAGGGAGGCAGCAGGTTTGTTCTCTCTTCATTTTGGGACAGATGCTCACAGCATCCCTCAGAAGCCTGACCCGTTTCCAAGGGGCTCTCCACGTGTGGAGGTCCTACCTGAGCAGGTGAAGCTAGAGCAGGTTGGCTCGAGCGTGGTGTCTTAGACCGCTGGTGCTTTATTGCCATCCCGCTTGAAAAATGTGCTACTCCCTTTGCATGGTAGTAGATTTTTTTTGAGAGAGACATAGGCATCTGTACACTCTGATTTGAAATGAGAACGGCCCCGTTTTAGTCTCCACGTTGTGCACCTTATGCTCGTATCTGTCAACACTGGTAATGACAACAAGTTTCAAACATGCAGATTATGATTATTAAAGGGTGCTTTAAAAATCGTGCTAATAGCATCAATCTCCAATGTACGCTTGCTCAAATTAATTCAGCTTTGGAAATCAGGCGCACCATAATAGCAGTGTTAGAGAAATGGCATTTGTCGTAAAATATCATGGTTTTTGTAATTGCATATCCACTCTGTATATTTTTATCTCTCTCGCCACCAGTAGCATATGCTGGCAAAGGAAAGAGAGGGCAATGATATTGCTCAGAGAAGCCACATGTTGCTAGCCATTAGCCAGCAATCTGGCATATCTAGTCACTTAAGACAGAATCCTTTTTTTTTTACTCCCTCACCCCCCTTTTGTTTTGCCCTGCTTCCCAGTGCATTCAGACTGTAAAATACACCCACTGCTCTCCAGAGTTGCTGTCCCTAGTCTGATCAGTGGCACTGAACATTAAACTCTTGTCTTTGGAGAATAATAGGCCTCACATGGTACACCCTCAAGCATGTTGAGATACTGTGCAGGCTGGAAAATAAAAATGTTCTAATTGTGTCTTTTAAGTAAGCATAGGAGTGAATTAATTAGACTATATTTTGTCTTTAGTTGCTTAGTTACACAATAGTATTCCTAAGCACAAGTAAGATAAATTGGCTCTTTTTGTGCTGCTTGTCCCTTAATCATAATTACTGTATTGCTCAGGAGAGTAACACATACATAGATTTTGCATTTTTAATAATATTCAAACAATATGCGAATGATATAGAAAGTATGTTCTGATTCAAGCTCTTATATGCTTTTATTCAGGAAGAAGTTCTATTGCTAGGGGAGCAATATTTGCATTAGTTGCTCAGAGATGTAGTTCTGGGAAATACATAATTGAAATATTCTTGCAATGCTTGTTCTGGCCCTTTCATTCGCATTCAAAATAACAATGCCTTAAGTCTCCGAACAGTCATCCACTCTTGATTTAAGAGCTTTTTTCTTTGTGTGTGTGTGTGTTAGTGTGTGTGCAGTGTGGGTTCACACCCAGCGCTAACCCTGCAGAGCCTAGACGTTTGCGTGATTCATAGTGTCGTATCAAGTTGAGCTTTTTATTTTGTAGCTAAAATGCAGTCAGAAGGTCAGATGAACATCGGCATTTTATGGCATTAATCCAATGACCTTAATGCTTGGCAAGTGTCCATGTTTCTGTGCGAAGGTGCCAGGGTTATAGATAATAAAAGAGTTTGTTTTCATTTTCTGGATATTTTAATCTTTCTTTGCAAAATGTACCCTCAGGTTTGGGGGGCTTGTGGCTGCTTCGGGGGGCAAAAACTTTGATGTCTTCCTGAGTTGTTGAACGTTAGCTGCTAATGATGGGCAGATTGATACAGATACGGAACAATGGAAGGTTCTGGCAAGAAACCCCCTAGACATGCTCAGTGGATGTATGTGAAAATTTGCTCCATTGTTCTGCTGTATGAAAAGCAAGTAAATTATTTACAGATATTTGCTAATTAAAGCACATATTGTTTTACCCTCACAATAGAACACAATATAACAAAAGACAAAAGAATAAGCTTGCATAATTTAAACCTGCTAATGCAATGTACTCCTTGTTAAGAAAAATATAATTATGTAATCTACGAGGAAAGCTTTTCGTACTGTAACTGTAGTAGGCAAAATTAGGAATGAATTGCTTGTCAGCTTGCCTAAACTAAAACAGCTCTTCGAGATCTGTGAGCTATCTGACGGGAAAACATTTTGACTGAAGCCTATTTTCTCTTTGGTCAGAACTTCTATCTGCAATGACAGATATAAATTCAATTTGAACCTCTGCTTGGGAGTGGGAGGAGGGAGAACAAACCACCCCAGAAATGAAGGAGGAGGCACGCAGTAGAAATGTCAAGTCTGGCTGCTCACAGCCGTCCCTCTGTGTGCTCCATCCCCACCCCTCTTCTGGCCCAGATATACCAGTATCCCACAAAGCGTCCTACAGAAACACGGTGCTGCCCTGCCCCGGGACGTTTTGCGTGTATCACTTTGAGTTCCTACTGGGTCATGTGGAAAAAGCTGCTTGCTAATACCAGGGAAAGTGAATACCATAGGACTTCACCTGTGTCCTTTATCTTGGTCTTGTCTTTTGGGTTTTGGACCCCAGCAGATGGGATGAACACATTGGGACGTACTGCTCTCTGTCAATGCAAGTTTCAGACAGCTACCTGTGGCTGTGCCTAAGCTGGGGAAATACCTGTCACCTGAATTTAACAAGATTATTATAGCCCTTTAAAGTAATTAGCGAAGGATTAACAGATGAAAGGTTCTGCCTTGGCCTCTTTAAAATTCTCTCATGTGCCAGGTAAATCCCTGGGCTGTGCTGTTCTGTTCTCAAAGCTCTCCCTCTATGTTCGTGGGTGGAGAGTGATGGTCCCCACATGCTGGCATCTCCAGGGAGCATTGCAGGCCCAGAGCCCAGAGGTCGGTTCCACTCCAGACATCCTTTGGGACACATCTGTCTGTCCTGGGCTAAGGGATGCCTGAGCAGATGGCACCAAAATAGGCACTCGGGCAGGGAAAGGGGAAAAGAAAGACCCCACAGTCTTAAGAAGCCCCAGATATACCCACGGCCGAGAGCAGGTGGTAGGGTCCCGTCTACCTTCTTGCTCTGGAGAAAGTCTCTGAGAGCAAAGCAGTCCTGTACAAATGTTCTCTGCCTGTTCGGGGCTGAATATGGTCCCTGGCGGAAAGCTTGGGTGAAGTACTGCTTGTAGGACATGAGTCTGGAGACCTGGCTTCAGATTCCTCACTGATGTTTGGCAAGTGGGTTAGGGCTGAATGGAGATGGCCTCGTTTTCACCACTGTCCCAAAGCCCTGGTAGCGAGTGTATGGCAGAAAAGAGCTTTGGACTGCAGACTCTCCTAACAGGGCTTTTTGGTTTGACTGTGCTGTCAAGTAAGGGTGACGGTACTTCCTCAAACACTCAGATAAATAGATTGCTACAGGAAAGGTGCTTATTGGAAATAAGCCCCCTTCTTCCTTTCTCCACCTCCACAACACAGTCTTCTGCCCCTCCAAGGGATCTAGAGCAGGGAACCAGATTCCTGGGGCAAGAACTGCATTGTTGCTCAAGGTACAGGAAGGTTCTTGTTCCCTAAATCGCAAAAAAATTAAAAAATACATGGCATATAAAAAAAGCCCAGAATAATAGAGGCCTTTATGTCCAAGTGAAATATGCAGTTCTGTTATCCTCGGTGAATGCAGTCCGTAAGAGTCGCACTGTATTTTTTGCTCCCATGGATGAATGTGTTTTCATCAGCAATGTACTGGGTTGTAAAATATGCATCCCCAGCTATCTACCATGCTAAAGGTTTCAGTAAAAAGGCTTGAAGATGTTTTCTAATGCAAATTGTACTGATCAGATAAATGACACGCAGTGTCTCGTGTAATTATTGGCAAGAGTTTTTACAGTACGTCTCCTGTTTCTCTCTAGGCCGCATATTTGATGTTAGGAGACAGCCAAGCAGGTGTTCAACTCACTCGTGCCCTCCAGAATTCCTTAAATGACCTCTGGAAGCACTGGAGTGAAAACAGTCTCAGCATGTCAAAATTTTGAGATATCTCAGTCGTCGTAATTCTTTTAAGGCTGCCTCGGCGTGTTTTAAATATAAATCTTTCCTCGTTATTGGCAATGAGTGAGGAGTTGTGACGTACCGTATGCGGGTGTGCAATCAAGATGTACGACCTCCTTGTGCTGCCCTGTGACTCCCTGCCTTGTAAGAGTTAATATTTCTTCTAAAAAATAATTATCTGCTTTAAACTATTATAACTGCCTGACCTCTTTCCCTGAATGTAAGTATTTCAGCCATCTGCTGAGTCAGGCAATATAGCATTCTGTGCTTTCAGGAGGCTGTGATGGTTGCTTAGACAACAGTGACATAATATTTAAGCATAACGGCTCTCGAGAAGATACTGTCCCTTTCTCCCTGGGTGACTTCTCTGAAAATGCAGATCTGATGCGCTCTTTAACAAAAAAAAAAAAAAAGTATGAGAAGCTTTTGTATCACCATCTTTCTTGAAACATCTCCCCGTTTGCCACTTGGTAGGTAAAAGTATCGTACTTTGCTCAGGAGTCTTGTAAGATGTGCTAAAATTACAGGCTGACTAGATACCTGGTTTTATAGAAACAGAAGAAAAAGCGTCTCTTTATAGTCAGTGCTTATTTTGAGATTTAGACAACTTTGTGGCTGGGAAAAGCGTTGCCATTGGTCAGTCAGAATCCAGAGAGGCCCATCCGAGATAAATCTCATTCCTGAGCACTGCTGGCTGTTGCATCCTGCAAACCTCATCTTGCTGTAGTGAGAAAAGCTGCAATTAAAGACTTAGCCATGCAATGGAGACCTCTTAAACATATCACTTCAGAGCATAGCTAATTCACCATAAGTTGTTTTTTGTATAGATATATATATGCACTGTACGCGACGTGGGTGGCTTTTCATGTTTACACAGAGATATAATTATGAATGACATGAAGGTTATAAGCAAATTTCTTTAATCTTCTAAAGGTTTGTTAGTCATGTGTCACTGTGTACCTGGGTTTTATTTATTCAACATCTGTATTCCTTTGTCATCTCATTGAAAGGGTTCCTCTAGAAGGGCTCCTGCAGGAGGTGCGCAGCAGTTGATACAGAATGGCTACAGGGCTCCTGCAGCTGGCAGAGCCCTGTAGGTCCTGAAGCAACTTCTGTTGTGACACAGGACTGTGAGAAATTTTTGCTCAACAAAAGATGACCCTTTTGTCACCTGCTGCTCCAAAGAGGAAAAAAAAAAAAAAACAAAAACCAACCCACAACTCATAGCTTGGGTCTGAGCGCTTGGGAAGGTTACTTAAAGATGTGCGAAAGCTTGTCAAGGTGCATCGAGATCCCAGAGCTGATGAAATCATTGGGTGACCTCTGTTTGGGTGGCATTGGGGCAGATGACCTCCTTGTCAGCAATATGCCAAGATGTCAGGAAGGCAGCCTCTCTAGAAGCTGCGTGTGGCTCAGGCTCCTCAGAAAGAAGGGGCTGAAGCTACCTGCTGTATTTTGCTGGGTGACAATATTTGTACGATGAGGCAGCAGGATGAAAATTGATTTCACTAAAGCATTTGACACAGTCTCCCACAGCATCCCTGCAGCTAAACTGAGGAAGTGTGGACTGGATGATCGGGTAGTGAGGTGGACTGTGAACTGGCTGAAGGAAAGAAGCCAAGGAGTTGTGATCAATTGGACAGAATCTAGTTGGACACCCGTATCTAGTGGAGTCCCTCAATAGTACCGGGACCAATACTATTCAATATATTCATCAATGACTTGGATGAGGGAATAGAGTGCACTGTCAGCAAGTTTGCTGATGACACCAAGCTGTGAGGAGTGGCTGATACGCCAGAGGCTGTGCTGCCATCCAGAGACCTGGACAGGCTGGAGAGTTGGGTGGGGAAAATTTAATGAAATATAACAAGGGCAAGCCTAGATTCTTGCATCTGGGTAGGAACAACCTCAGGTTCCAGTATAAGTTGGGGAATGACCTATTAGAAAGCAGCGTAGGGGAAAGGGACCTGGGGGTCCTGGTGGACAGCAGGATGACCATGAGCCAGCACTGGGCCCTTGTGGCCAGGAAGGCCAATGGCATCCTGGGCTGTATCAGGAGGGGGGTGGTTAGTAGGTCGAGGGAGGTTCTCCTGCCCCTCTACTCTGCCCTGGTGAGACCACACCTGGAATATTGTGTCCAGTTCTGGGCCCCTCAGTTCCGCAAGGACAGGGAACTGCTGGAGAGAGTCCAGCGCAGGGCAACAAAGATGATGAAGGGAGTGGAGCATCTCCCTTATGAGGAAAGGCTGAGGGAGCTGGGGTTCTTTAGTTTGGAGAAGAGGAGACTGAGGGGTGACCTCATTAATGTTTATAAATATGTAAATGGTGAGTGTCAGGAGGATGGAGCCAGGCTCTTCTCGGTGACAACCAATGATAGGACAAGGGGCAATGGGTACAAACTGGAACACAGGAAGTTCCACTTAAATATGAGAAGAAACTTCTTCTCAGTGAGGGTGACAGAGCCTGGAACAGGTTGCCCAGGGAGGTTGTGGGGTCTCCTTCTCTGGAGACATTCAAAACCCACCTGGACACCTTCCTGTGTAACCTCATCTGGGTGTTCCTGCTCCGGCGGGGGGATTGCACTGGATAATCTTTTGAGGTCCCGTCCAATCCCTGACATTCTGTGATGCTGTGAAAATGTCTCTGGAGATGCGATCCCTCTTTGGTGAGACTGGCGTTGGCAATGGCGTTCAGAGGAGGACTGCAGTCCGACCTGTGGCTGCTGTGGTGTGGGGGGAGTTGGGGAGGAGGTGGTTGGTTGTCTCTGAATTGAGCTGAAAATAAGAGCTCAAAAAATGAGTGTCGATAGAAGCAGGTCTACCCAGACCCACTGTGTGCAAGGCAGGTCAACCTAAGGCAGGCGCCAAGATATACAGGGTAATTTTTCTGTTTTCTGGCTAGAAGTGAACTCCTCTGTGTTTCCGTGGTGCAGCCGTGGTGATCCCCGGTGGCACAAGGGGAGGACATGAGGCCAGAGCTGGTGTGGAAGGATGGCTGGGTGCTGGAGAGGTGGCTTCAGCCACCCTCATGAGGGGCTCATCCTGCAGTCATTGCTTCTGCAGGCCAGGCCTGGCCTCAGCCCTGCTTCTTTCGGGGCAACCCCAAAACACCACTGCAGTATCTCTAATGTTAGGAACAGCTCTGTTTTTTGGGGGGGTTGGTGACCGTGGAGCTGCAGTTGCAGAGTTGCAGCGGGTGTGAGATGGGCATTGCTTCACCCTTGTTACAATAGGCTTGCTTTTTTTTCTTCTTTTTTTTTTTTTCTGTGTACACATCATGTGCGTGTGTGCGAAGGTTGTATTCTCAAAAACAAGTTTATTCATTGATGATGTAATAGTGATTGTACTTTTCTTTTGGTTAATAAATTGTCTGCTCAGCTTACTTTGTATGCCAGCCAAAATTAGTCATACCAGTTCTTGGAAAGGATATGAAGAAACTAGTAATTGAAATCATAATCATTTGATCATGAGAGCTATTTGGAAAATAATATTTTAACCAAAAACACGTCTGATCTCCAAGTCAGGTTTTGTTTTTTTTTTTAAACTGCTGCTAGATAGATTTCTCTGGTGTTGAATATTAGAAATTGTGTAGTAGCTGGCGATGGTATTCAACATCCTAAAAGAGGACTTCATCCAGAAATTGCTGAGACTGTCTGCAGGCAGGCTGATGTTTATATATATGTTTTATTTTTTTTCCATCCTGACATTTAATAATCACCATGTAATAGCTATAAAATGCATAGCAACTACAGCTTTTTTATTTCAAGTGGATGGTGTAATGAAATTGGGTGAAACCATCCATTGAAATTGTACTTTGTAGTACCCAGCGCTTGTTTACAGAGTATTGACATTTGTCATAAACAGAGATTTTAAACATCACTGTTACTGTTTGTTGTTTGGAGGAAGCTCTTATGGTGTGCAATGATAAAGGAAAATATTTTTTACAAGCTTGCTTAGCACATAAGCGTGCAGTTCATTTCTGACCAAATATTTGTTATTGCACTAAATGTAATGAAGGTGCCTGCTTATAAAATTATTTTGTGTTATATAAGGGAGAGTGGATTATCAGATCTGCTTTTTTTTAGCACCAGAGATACTTCAGGTTTTGTATTGTGTGTAGCTTATCACAATAAAGCTTGCTTTTTTTTTTTTTTCCCCTATTGAGCAGTATTTTATTTCCTGAGGAATTTGTTCAGTGGAAAAAAAAAACACACAGAGAGAATCAATTGTGCTTTTCTCTTTGTTTAATAACTCAAAGAATTCCTGTCCCTTTTGCAAATACTTGTGTTTATTTGAGAGAAAAATTGGATTCTGGTTTATTTATTTCAAGAACCTGTAACCTTACTTAGTGCTAGAAATGTGCAGTGTGCAAGGTGTGGTATGCAGCCAGCTCTCATTACAACATAAATTATTTCTGCCTTTTTAACTAAAAAATCTTGAGTGTATCTTGCTGGTTATATGTGTATGTTTGTTTGTTTATTTTTTTGAGGCTTTCTTGGGCCCTTGCTTGCTGGAGTCAGCTATAAAACATTCTGCTTATTCATCATGACTGAGAGGAGTTGATTGTTTCCTGGAAGGGTAAAATTCAGCAATTAGAGCTGTTTAATTCGAGTATATGTTCTGGAGGCTAAACTAAGTTTAAGTGCTTTTCTTTGAATGTATGTTTAAGAATGGGAAAAAAATTACAGTTCTGATCTTGAAAAAGGTTTTAAGAAACATGAGAATGTGCAAGTTTCTTTTGGTGGGAAGCACATAACATTTATGTAGCATTTCTTTTGGGATTACATCACAGTTTTATTTAATTTTTAGGACAAAAGTTAAATTCAATATTTGTGTATAAGCCAAGGGAAAATGTACCATAAACACAGGAATTTTCTGGTGAGTCAGAGTTCCAAGAATCTGAGATTTACTTAGTCCATTTATTTCAGGACTAGCTATAACCATTAGTCATCCAGCCATGAATTTTTACATTTGCAGCTAATTGCACCTAAAAAACAAACTTTCCCTCAAGGCTTTGGGTTATGCAGAATGTGATTTGGCAACCTGCATTTCAAATGCCTTTTAGGATCATTGCCCCCATCCTAGAAATTGTCTTTAGATCTTGTGTATTTGCTTCAAGTAAACAACTAATATTTCCACTTAGGTGGCAGGAGGAATAAATTAAGTACTAGCTATTCTGCATTACAGAAAAATTAATCTGCTAACAGCAAGATAGGCTTTTCCAGTAGTCTACAGTGGGGTGACGTTTACAGGTTTATCAGTCATCGTGGAGCCTCGTGTGACGTGTCATCTTCTCATTTTACGGCTTCTTGCAGGATGAAGTTATTGCTGTTTCAGAGAAAGTTACGGTGAAGCTCGAGGACTTGGCAAAATGGGCACAGTCCGATTTCTCCAAGTGGAAGTGTGGTTTCCGGGCTGAGCCGGTCAAACCGATGGATGTGGGGAAAAATGGGCAGAAGGAGGCCTTGACAAGATACAGACAATCCACGCTCAACAGCGGCTTGAACTTCAAAGACATCCTGAAGGAGAAGGCTGACCTTGGTGAGTATCCTTTACTTTCTGCTGGGGCAGGGGGAGCAACTTTTGGAGGCAGATGAGCCTGATCCTGCTGAGCCATCGCCGATTCCCAAGGTATGTCTGTGCTTGGGGCAGAGGTGTGGTGATGAGCTGCCTGAGCAGGATGGGTGGCGGTGCTGGTGGTGAGCTCATCATGGCTCCTTCCAGCTTCGCGTGGGGTAATGCTGTGATACCCGTCTGCTCCGTAGACATGTCCCTGAGCACTCAGGCTCAACCCTTGAAGATGTGCGCACAAGTAATTGTCAAGGGCTCTCCCTGGGGCTTTTCAGGCTGGGGGATCAGGTCAGAGCTGTGCATGGGGGGAGGAGCCGTGATACATCTTCCCGAGGCCTCCTCCAAGAGGCAGGGGAGAGCAGAAGCCTTTCACTTCTCGCATCCCATGTTCCAGAAGCACAGGATTGTCACCTGCTTCTGGAGCTAGTCCTGGCTCTGTGCCTTCATCTTTGTGTGTCGTTTGGTAGAGAGATGTCACTTCCTTAGCCTTCTATAGGGTATCCTTGTGAGCTTTATGTTACTATACAGTGTCAGTGCCCTGTGAGCGCCCTGCTGTTCTCTCCAGATAGGGCTGTGTTTTGTTTCCCTGTCCCATTTTAGGGAGGGAAACAGCAGCTCCGCTACTTTGGATGGTAGCAGGCAGGCTTGTGGCTCTGGGGCTCCTTTGGTGCACAGATACTCTCACCTCTAAAATCCATGGTGGGGGTCCAAGGTCCAGGGGAGATGAGTCTTCTGTTAGTAAACGTGCCTGTTTGTGGTATTAGGACCTTGGATGTGTAATAGCTGTCAGAGACAGTGCTTTGAAGTGCATCCCAGGGATGTTTCTCTGTTGTACCAAGCTTTTAACAAATGTTCCAAGTTTGAAGAGTATCAACTTTAGGCCATAATGCATGAAAAGGTAAGAAATTAAAACCTAAGGCTGATATATGTGAGGAAATGCTTTTGTACCTACGTGAACAGGAGATGCAGTGCCAAGTTCAGTTTTATAACATCACGACTGTATTGGCATCAAAGCCAAGTTACGCTAAGCTGAAGATCTGTCTTGGAGGATTTATCTTCTGCATCTCGTTTTTCTGATCTTATCAAATGGTGAAGTGATTTTGTCAATCTCAGATTTCACCATGAGATATGTAGGTTGGAAGATTAAAGTACAGTTGGAAGTTGAGATATTTTTCATTCCATCTCTGGGAAAAAAAATAACCTGTGCAATTCTTTCTATTTTCCATTGCTTTTCTTTGTGTGTTGTTTTTTTTTTTCTGGTTCATAATTACATGCCATAATTTTCTCTGCTATTGCCCCAGCATCTTCATTACGCACTACATTTATTTGCATTTGTTTGTTGTGTCAGAAGAATCTTAATGTCTTTCAGACAACTTTTGTGTGTTAATGTTTTCTTGTTTTTGTTTTTAACAAACAAATCCTTGTGGTAAGTTACAAAATTGCAATTATCTATCCTAGGAGCCAAAGAAAATTATCTTTAAGCCCAAAGCTTATAGTTGCCTGGTAAGCCTTTGAAAGTAGGGGTTATACTGAAAATGTTTATGGAACGCAAACTATATGGTGTAATTTTGATAACCCACATTCTGATGTTGCTCATTTTTGGTTGGTGGCTTTGGCTTTATTGTTTGGTCTTTTTTTTTTCAGTAGAAAGGGGTATTTTGACTAGTGTTTGATTATGATTACTTTTTTCTTCATCATGACTGGTTGGCAGGAGTGAAACCAAAGGTTCAAGAAGACCTATAGCTGAGTTAGCTGAGTAGGCACATTGACACAGGCAACTGATCCAGCCTATGAAAGGCAATCAAAGACATTTCTTAAATCTAGTATGAAGATGATTTTTTTTACTATTTGAGAGACCCAGGAATTTAAGCATATTCTGCTTCCCAGATCTAAGAAAAACTGAGAACGCTGATCTTCATTGCTCGTGAAGCAGCCCTATTTGGTTGTATCCTGCAGGCAACCCATGAGCTCTGGGGTTTGGCTTAACTACGGGATAGAGGTTTGACACCCACTGGCTGAGGAACATTTATTTTTCTCATTCTGAGAGGCTGGTCAAGGTTCACATTGCGCGTTGGGAATTGCTGTCTCCCTACCTGTAGGCAAAGGCAGTAGTGTAACGTGCGGTGTCCAAGGCACAGAGATTTGAGCTGCCAGTGGTGTTATCTTCTCTGCTGTCAAAATGGCAGGTTTAGCGCCTGTTGTTACGTGTGCCCACAGACCTTTTCCAATACTCAGCGTCTTGCCAACAGAGCAACGCTCAGCTGCAGTGATCAAAGATTTACTAGCAATAACTTCTGCAGTAGGATTCCAGCACAATGGGATGAGGTAGTTTTTCTCTTAAAATAGGGTTGTAAACTGTGAGGGAGCACCGTGTGGTCACACAAAGGTCTCTCAGGTGAGAGCATCAGCACAGCTCTATTAGCCAAGGCTAATGAGCCCAAATGGAGAGGTGATCTCCTGCACATCCATCCGTTCCCACCTCCACAGCACCATTCCCCTTCTGATAAGATGCTCAGTGCTGTACCCATGGGGATATTCCGTGGAGGGCTGGCCCATGGAGCAGGGTGGGTGGCTGTGATGGGGTAGATCGCTTTGTACAGAGCTTAGATCGGAAGGGAACAAATCCCTTCTTGTGCTGGTCTGGCAGGCCAGGCATGAGTCTGTGGTGATGCCCACATTTAACCCTGGCTGTATCTGAGGAGGTTGCTGAACCAGGTGTTTGAAAAGGTCTAGATAAACGAGGTGATCTCCTGGACCCCTTTTTTCTTGGTCTGTTTCCGTTACAGAAAGATCGCATAAAAGTGAGTAGATTGTGAATTTTTTTCTATTAGATGTTTTTTGAGCCAAGCTGTAGAAGGTAATAGGAAATTATATCCCTACCAAAGAGCTCAAAAAAACTCTGCAGAAGAAACAAAATCGGTTTTCATACATGGTCCAGAAGCTGGTGGAGGGTGAAATAGCCCGAATAAAATGAAAATATGGCAGATACAAAGCCACAGAAGTGGCACTGCGTAAACATCCTTAGTTAAACACGTTGCTGCTGGGAGCAGGGCAGCTTCACACAGTAAACGGGCAAAGTGGGGCCTCGTGCGAGCAGCGTTTTCCCAGGACCACACGCTCCATGGCACTCGCTCAGCCAAAACTGAGGCGGCTCCTGGTTAATCCACAACCCAGAGAAACCGTGCGACCATAATTCAAAGGTGACCCTAATTCAAATTTGGTAGTTCTGTCTGCTTTCTTGCTCTCTCTTTTTTTCTCTTCCTCTTTTGTTCTCTTTTTTTTCCCCTATTGTCTCTCTTTCCTCTTTTTCTTTTCTCTTTGCCGTTCTTTTCTGTAGAAACTCGGGTTTTTTTGTTTGTTTTTTTCTGTAAAATGCCATTGTTTTTACCAGTAGTGAATTATGCAGAACTTTTCCTTAGGACTGTATTAAATAAAAGATCTAGCAATGGCATTTTTTCTGTGAGCTTCAAGATTTCAGCCTGAAAAATGATTTTTAAGAATTATTTCTTTCTGCCTGTTGAGGTATTTATGTTATACATTTTGTCCCTTTCTACAAATATGTCAATATTGAATGCTAGCAGTTTATGTCTTAAGCCTATTTATAGCTTTCTGAATATTTCTTTCAAATGTTGAGAAAAATAAAGAACAACAATGCAGCATATAAAAATAGAGTTGCTCAGGAATGCATTATTCATAATGAACATGAGAACCTGTTTTTCCAGAAGAATTGGTCTGATTAAATCATTCACTACTAAGGCCGCAAGTTATTTATTTTTGTGTTTAGAATTATTTAGGGGATATTTCTTTGTAAAAAATGGACTTGTGTACCCATATTTGGTAAACCAGTGGCAAGTCACTAAAAGAGGAGTTATTTCATTTTACAAAATTTTTAGCAACTAAGCAATGTAAATACTATTGGTTAAATATAGCAAAGTTGCATATTTGTATTCCTTGGGCTATAGTTTGAAAAAATTCAAATTATTTTATATAACACTGCTTCTTACAGACTTCCTTTAAGTGAAGTATGAAAGCTGCAGTGTAAGCTTTATTGGCCTATAAATATGTCATTATAGTTGGACTACATTTATATGCTTTGGATTGTTGTTTAAGCCAAGAAAATATGTCTCTACAGGTTGACTTTTTATTGAAACCCTTTGAGGCATACAACAGAATGTATTTTAGGCCAAGGTTATTAAAACAGCATTTTCATTTTTGCAGCAGACTCATTGTCAATTATGCTGCCACAAACTGTCTGTGGATAGGCAGTTATGAATGGTTTCATCTCTAAATGTGTCTTTAGAAAAAGAAATAAAAGATAGAGGAGTCAGAGCTGAAATTGAGAGAAGGGACTGAGGGGAAAATGACTGAATTTAGTGCTCACCGGCTCTGTTGGTTTGGGTTAGGCTGGGCTGCGGCGCTGCCCGTGTTTTGCTGAGGAACAAATGGCCCCTATGCCGGGGAGGTGGGAACCGCCACTGTCCTGGCCATCTGCATCCCTCGGGCTCACGGGTCTGTCATGAGAGAGCTCTGGGTTTGGTCCCAAAACCGTCATTGCCTTTTGTCTGTCCTTCAGGAGTCTTCATCGCACCAGAATGGGTGGTTGAGGTTGCCATGTGGTGGGCACTCCTGTGCCTGCATGGGCAGCATTAGTCATTGGTATGAGCAAGTTCTGGTGCTCACTGAAGGGTTTTTGCTGCAGTTCTTGCTTGTTTGTTTGGGTCGAGGGAGGGGGAACCCAAAGAAAATTTAGCAGTCAGTCCTGTCCCATGTCATGCCCCACAGTCATACATTTGGGGCTGTGTATAGATATTTGTTCTCTGTGAAATCCAGTAAAATCAAGTACTGCTTCTAGCTGAGGTTTATATTTTAGCAGTCACCCTTTCCCAGTCCATAGGTGGTTTTCCAGCAGTTGTCTCCTGCTTTGCTTGTTGGAACCCTCTGGCAGAGCTTGCCAGCAGGGGCTGGCTGCTGCAGGACTGGCTCACACTCTCCTTTGCTTCTCTTCTTCACCAGTCTCATAATTTGCACAGCTTCATCCAGGAGATCTGAGCTCCTCATGGGGCACTAGGCTGTGCCACAGACCTTCTCATTTCACTTACCAATGGCCTGCAGCAGGCATGACTTCTCCAGGTGAAGATTATCAAGTCATAATGTAGTCAAGCTATAATATTATCGAAACTCATGATCTGCAGCTGTAGTGTGCTCAGACACTTGTGGTGACTTCTGAACTGATGCCAACTCTCCTTTTTCATTGTCGCGTGCTGCTGAGGTCAGTCTCTCCTGGCTTAACTTGATGCAATAATTTTCTGACCAACTAATTGTTAGCTATTCAGAGTACAGCTGCTTTGGATATTTTGTGCCTAAGTCATGCCTCGAACTCTCTTCCCCTCCTCTTCTTCCCTGTTTGGCTGCACTTTTTGCCTCTTCCTTGTGCCTCCCTGTCCCCATTGCCCTAGCTGAATGCCATTTTGATCTTGATAAAGTTCTTGTAAGTGTCCCATTATCCCATTTTCTCCTCTCTGCCCTTGTGCAGCTTATGTTGTTTTTTTGTCTTGTGGGTCAGAGTGACCTCTTTAGCTCATTTTAACCAGTCCAATTGATACACTCTGCTGCCGTAGATGAGGCTATTACCTGACTTGTCTGTTGTGCTTCATGGAGCCTGGAGGGAGGAGAACGGCCCTCTTGGGGAAAAGAACTGTGGCCTGGCAATCTCTTCTGTGCTTGTGCAGCTCCCTGCACATGTTGGTGCAGAAGGAGAAGGCTGTGGAGTAACGCTGTTGGGGTTGCTGTTCAGAGGAAGGCTTCCCGTGGTTGTACATCTTCTTTCGGTTTAATTACCGCTTACCTTTAGCGTTAACATGTTTGGGATCAGAGGTAACCTGAGGTGCTGAGCAGACAGACAATTTCGGTCTTGTGTGAAGAGGGCAAGATAAATGTTTATTTTGATAGTTTGTAAACCAGTTGGTTAAGATAACTAATGCTTGTTGGCTTCAGTTGTTGGCTGCTTTCTAAATGCTGAAAGGTGATGCTGTTAAGTGTGGTGTACCCTCAATAATCTGTGATAATGACTTATTTTCTCCTGGAGGTGACCCTATCTCCAGTAGCACTTTGGGGCTCCGCTCCTTGGTTGCCCGTCTCTGTTGA
This sequence comes from Patagioenas fasciata, assembly GCF_037038585.1. Classification (NCBI taxonomy): domain Eukaryota; kingdom Metazoa; phylum Chordata; class Aves; order Columbiformes; family Columbidae; genus Patagioenas; species Patagioenas fasciata. Next base: position 10,986,834 of record NC_092527.1, on the reverse strand, counting down.
GCCACTGCTCTCCTCTGCACGTTCCCCAGCCGCCCTGGGAGGAGGTGGGTGGGGTCCTCAGGATGTTGTTTGTAGCCACCTGGTCCTTCTCGAAGCCGTGTGTTTGCCTATGCAATGCTGGGATGATTTAAGTGCTGTTAATTTCTTCCTTTCTCTGGGGACAGCCTACTTCAATAGAGAGGAAGCGTATGGGGGTGACAAAAACATTTTAATATGCAGCACTGGCAATAGAAGCCTTTTATTTACCACTGAATTGTGTTGAGCCTCATCTGTTTGTGGCTCTTGAAAGGAGTTTTAACACCATACATCTCAGACTTCAAGTGTACCTTATCAAAGAGATAAAATTTGGATTTCTTCTCAAAGTTTGACCTGCCTTTGAGCTCTTTTAAAAGGGGGTGGTAGCATTGCCCCTGGGAATTGAGGAGGTGGGTGTTTTGTTCTTTGAAATGCAGAAGATCTGCCAAGAAATGTAAACAAAATCTCACCTAACTTCTTTCTAGGTAGCCCCAAAATCACAGTGCCTGTTCCCCACCCCCACCCGCTCTTGCAGGAGGAGCAAGCTAATGGGATTATCAGAATTGTGCTGATAGCAGTTGTCACAGTGTCAGCATTTTCAATTATGTATTGGTATGACGGGGCACTTTGTCGTTGGTGTAGAACACAGCCATTTGCAATTGCAGTTCTGGTCTATTCGGAAACATCAGGGAAGGAATCACTGCTGCAAAACAAGAGAGGAGGAAGAATTAAATTTTACTGCCTTGTGAAGCTAGAGGGAACTGCCCCGCATTCTCCTAAAGCCCAAGTTGCAGCAGTTTGCACCATCAATAAGAGTTTTGTTGCAACCTCTGGTTGGAACAGGAGTAGCCTACATAATTACAAAAGAAGTAGATAAAAAATAAGGACCATTCACAGACAGCGTCAAAGCAGCCAGTGTGGGACAGTGTCCCTTTAAAAATGTTTGACGGCTTTTTTTATTTTTGTCTGTTTTTAGCACCGAGATTGACCTTGCCAGGCTGTGTAATAACCCACATGTGTCTGCTCTCCAGGATTTTTTCCCTTCTAGTCACTGTTGGATCTTGTGTTTAATTCTTACTGACCATGAGGTTTTGTTCCAGTAACTGGAAACGTGTGCCTCCTGGTGCAGCGCTGCTGTGCTCTGCATCTGACTTTATCTCAATGTCTGCTTTTTTTTTTGCCTTTTTTTTTTTTCTTTTTTTTAACTATTGGGTTTAGAGGGTGCCGTTTTCCTCCCCAGCCTTCCCTCTGGTTTCCGTCCCTGCTCGTATTGTTTCTGGGTCCCAGGGGGACCCAGATTGGGACGTCTATTGTTTTGTGTCCCTGTGCTTCCCTTGCCCAGCACTGTGGAGGGAGGTGATCTGCGATCTCCTCTGTGCGCCATGCCTGCTGGTTAGAGGTGCTGGTTCCTCATAGATCATAGATGCCTTTTTCCTGCATTGTATCCTTTCCACGCAGCCAGTCAAAAATCGGCTGAGTACCAAGATCTGTAAACGGAGCACCTATATAATGCTGTAGGGTGGGCCCTGAGGACCTTCTCTCTCCTGCCCGGCTACTTTCCTGTGCTCTAATTCCGCACTGCCAGAGCTCAGGACTTGGAGTCCTGTGGTCATCTTTGAGCACTGTTAATCAACTTGAAGCTGTCTTCTTACCAGCTGATGAATCGTTCTGGCCTGTGACCTGTGCTGCTGTGCTGAGATGCGTGGGCTCTTCTGTGGGTGCTGTTGACACCATGGCCTGATCTGGGTGTCAGTTCCCTTCTGGGAATAGGGGGAAGGACCCAAGCTAGACCCAGCTCACTCGCTGCCTCCCTTCTAAGTTGCTCTTCATTACACCCGTGCCCAGAAAGATGACTTGCCTTTTGTTTACAGGTGCACTGTGACATGCCTGTTGTTTGGGAATGGAAGGGCTAAACCTAGTACATGTATAAATTAAAGTGCAGTTTGTAGGAGTGGGTGACAGAGAAAGTGTGTATTTGAAAAATGTAACAGCATGAATTGTAACTTACCTGGTAGGTTTTTTATTGGAGAGCATTGTGGCATAGCCTTTATTCATTTAGTAAAATCTGCACCATGTAAAATAAGTTCCTCCTTAATTTTCCTGCTAATAGTAATTTGCATGTAAAAATGAATCCTCAGCACTGTAAACCTTTAGCTTGGTCTCTCTTGCCCTGTTACATTGTGAAGGACAAATAGTTAACACCATGAAGAAGCTTTTGTTAGCGATAGATAATGTGTATTATTTTAGCAGGAGTGTATTTTAGCAGCTTGTGAAAAAGCAAAGTGAATTTTTACATGTGCACACTGCTGCATAATTGATATATGTAAAAGCTGAAATTCAAAATAAGCTTCTAGACGAGCACAGATTTGATTTTCCTAAACATTTAAATATATGTATCACACCCTCATTTAAAGATGCCAGTTAATGACTTTATGAGCATGTTGGCAGCCAGAGCATTACGTGTGGTTTGAGAAATGTGTCTGGATATGCTTGGTAAGCAGTATTGTTCTGACAATGTACTAAAGGCCATCTTCAATTTGACTGTGCTCTACTTTGTTATGCTGTGAAAGAAAAAGATAATTCAGCAGAGCATTGTGCTGTCGGCTGGAGACGCCACACTTCAGAATACAAATATTACTAAGGATAAATGAATCATTAAAAGAACAGTAGCATAAAATATCTGATGAATGAACTCCAGGAGTCTCTGCTGGAATAAATTTAGCATTCACGGACAGTACTATGATATGTGAAATAATAGTATCAGTTCTACATTCAGATGCCAAAAACATTTATGGACCCAGAATAATTGTGAATTACAAGGCTATATAAATACATAGAGCGGATTTGGTGATATCATAATAAACCATGAGAAAGATGCTAGGCTGGTTTCTAATGTTACCAGAACCTTGAGATATATTTACAACCTTGTTCACACTCCTGCAGTTTTAGGGGGCAATTCTCCTCTCACAACACGTTTGTCATTCCCATTAGTGCCAAGGGGAGTTATGCATGTGTGTCATGAGCAAAATAGATCCTTACATGTTGTACAATTCCAGAATCTGATAACAAATTGAAAATCTAATATAAGAAAAAGGTGGGAAACATTCCCTCTCGTCCTCCTCTAAGTTCCCTCATCTCCTGTTCTGCTCCTGTGAACAAGGCCAGTGAATGGAAAATAGGTAGAAGATGACAAGGTAACTGCTGTGTTCCTGAACATTTTATCCACAGCTGCATCTCTTTTTTTCACTTTTTATTACTGAGAAACAAAGCAACCCAAGCCCAGATGTTCTGGTCCCAGGTTTCTTTAAAGTGCAGGCTAATGCATTTTAAAAGCATGTTGTAAATACCCAGGGAAGGACGGGATTGTCAGCCCGTCCACCAAAAGGAGGCTTCGCTGTTGTGATACCAGATCCGTGCCTGATAAGAACAGCTAATTAGGAACTGGGGCTGAACCTGACGTGATATTCAAGAGCATGTACAACTTTCAGCATGTCCCATGTCACCTGTTTGTAGTTAAGCCTGGTGTCCCCTGCCTTCCCGAATTGGGGCAGTGACAGAGTCTCAGCAGATACTTAGTGTTGGTTCACACATCTCAATAGGAGCTGGGTTACAGCCCTGGTGCTGCAGGACCCCTTCCCCTCCGAGCGTCATCCCCTGTCCTCAGCCAGCTCTAGGGGATGACTGGCCTCCTGCTTCTTGTAGCTCATTGGCAAAATATGCATGTTCAGCGTGGTGCAGAGCAAGTCTGCTCAGTAATTCCACATTCCTTAGTATTGCAGGAGGTCCCTCCGCTGACCAAGCTGCAATCGTTCTGCTCACCCTTCTCACAGACTGACACTCCTGGCTGTACATCCAGCCCTTCCAGGGCATTTGTGGTATTTGTAATGGCAATGGTCTATGGCTTGGTTGACTTCCCTCCATGTGGTTCCTCTTTGACTCTTTGCATCTTGGTAGACTAACCCCCTGATGATTCATGTCCTTGAGATAGATACATCGTGGACCTTCCATCTTTGACAGCCGATGGAGCAAAGAGAAGATAATTAGAGAACCAAAAAAAATACCAACAGTGAAATGGTTTTGATCAAGGGGGGTCCTTCTCAGCCTTGTAGATGGCTTTAGGCTGGAGCATGTGTCAGTGGTAGGTCCTTGCCCAGCCAGTCACTGAGCCTGGATTTGCTTCTGTCACCCCCAGTTTATTTCATTGTCTTTCTCTCTTGGATTCGTGCACTTTTTTTGCTATGGCAAGGTCATGGGATTATTGATTATTTGTTTTTAGTTAATTACTGGTGACTTTAAGTTGATATTCTTGACAATAATTGTGTGAGCTCTCATAAAAATCCTAGCAGACAGTGTGTAATGTAGTCTTAATGCGTGTTTTTTCTCTTTAATTATTTTAAAACCACAGTCTTCACTTTTTGTTCACATTAAGTATTTCCAGATTAAAAGCTTTGTGGGTTGAAAATTAAATGATAAGGTACTAGAAAAATCTGTTTCAAGAACCTCAAATGTTTCAGCTTCATCTTTATTTTTAGTTTCCTTACTCCCTGAATGACCCTTACTTGGGACAGTGTTTGTCACTGTACACCTCTAGTTTTGTTGCACAGAGAAAATAGCTGAAAAAGTCCTTTTATACTTGTGGTTTTAATTCTCTGTTCAGATACATAATAGTGTGGCCCCTTAAGTTCTGTGGTGCAGTAAAAAAAAAAAAAACCAAACCAAGAAAAAACACCAACCCAAATAATTTTGGCAGTTCAAATGCAGAAACTAAAAATAATTTAATCTGCAGTGTGAACATAGTTTCGTATTTATACTAGCATCTGGCCTCAGGAATTGAATACTCCATTCTTTAAATAGCTTCACTCTGGCTCTTGAATGCTTTTTGACTAGAACATTACCCTACAGTCATACACCTTGTTTACATATTTCTGTTAAAAGGCGAAAGAACTTACAGTACTTCAAAACATCGGTACAAGCTCCCTCCTCCCCTCTTGCCTTGGAAAGTTAAAAAGAAACAAAATGAAAGAGTGGTCTGAAAGTGCGTTTTAAATTTAGTTCTCTCAGTTTGCTGCTGGGTACATATTTTACTGTCGTTTGTATAAAAAACTGAAAGAAAAATTTTCCAAAGAAACTGTGTGCCATTCCAGATGCCCAACAGTAGTCAAACACAAATTTATGTACACTTTGTTTGTATGTTTGTTTTTAATCTGGCAAAAGTCTTTGTCTTTAAAAACACTTCGCCTAGTGGCAGTGGGTCATTTTTGTTACCCATATGGTAGAAATAAGGAGTAGGTCCCTGCAAAGGAAAAAAAAATCAGAATAATGTAATAAAAAGCTAAACACTAGAAGTGGGTGGCTAATGATTAGCTTCTTGCAATCTTTAGGGACAAAGTATCTTTTTATAGTTTTATGTTCCTTGCCCAGCCCGACTTCAGGAGGAATTGCATTTTTAGAATTATATATTTGAAACTTCAGCTAAGCTTTACAAATTTAGTAGAGCCCTATTTAGTGTCTGTTGGTGATTGTAAGTCCAGCCTAATATTCTTACTGCTATTTTTTCATTCACATGTCTTGAGGTGAACCTGGGAGCAGAAGAGAAAATATCCCATTTTTAAACCTTAATCCAGAATCCATTTGTATGAGTCACTAAAACAAAATCATCGTGGTTTGGCTAAAAAAGGCTTCATGTCCGAAGGGAATGTTCCTTAACATGCTGGCGTGTTTCCCACAATGTTTCTTGAATGTGTTTTATGTTGTCTTTGCGCTATTGTAAACCATCAAAGTTTAGATCTTGTAGTTTTGTCGGGGGGAGGCTCCTGGTATTTTGGGGGACGGGTCAGGTGAATTGCTGGAGACAGCAATAAAGGCTGCTTCTCTCTCTTGCCACTGTTGTGGTTTTTTTTGGCGAGTGTGGTTTGGGCTTTTTGTTAGCTTTCCCTGTAGGGAAGGTTGTTGCTCACTTTGTTTTTTAGACGTGGGCCCTCTGACTTGCATATAATGAATGTGAATAAACCAGGATTTAGCCTTTGGTGATTTCAGATACCATGTGATTTCGGGGCACGAAACATGTGATTTATTGGGTAAAGCCTATTTAATATCTTAAAAGCATGGAGTAGGAGATCAGATGTGAGCATAGCAGCCTTAAAACATATTCCCTGACAACATACTTGAGAACATTTAGGTCTATATGAAATTTACAGGAAATGAGGCCAATTTTGTCCCTGCTATTTTGATGGCAGGGTGTGCAGGAGAGAGCATGGACAGGAATTCATGTGTTTGATAACATGAGCCCAGCATATTTGCACAAATGGAATAGAAGCATTTTTTTTCCCTCCGCAGCAGAAACTATTGGTAATTTTGCTACCTTGTTGAGAGACTTATAACTGATCGGACATACTGACAAATCCGTACGAGTTAATATAAAAAGTGATTCCCTGGTCTTTGGCTGGTTGTGGAGGGTGCTTGCACAAAGCTGTACCTCTCTGCCACCTCTGTAGGCTTGGAGTAGCACAGGCAGTTGAATCTTAATGGGCAGAGTAGAAGAAAGGCTGCTATTCTGTATTAGACTGTTTTTCCCTCATCAACTTGTAGACAAAGTCTATATAGCAGTAAGAAAAGATTTATGGACCTTTTACTGGGAACATGCTTGTTGAGCGTTGCTTCCAGAACAAGAGACCCTCATGAACAGTGCAGCAGCAGCTGCCAGAATTACCTGTAATGATTTCTGATCGTGCTAATGATTGACCATTGTCTTTTGCTGCACAAATTAAATTTTCTTTTTTTCCCAGGAATGTCGGGTTACTTAATGCATGGGTGGTTTTCTTAAGTAAGCACTTCACTTTCTACTTTTTAGGAAAACAATGAAATTAAAGTTATTATTTGAAGAGGAAGGTTGTGACAGCAGTGCTTGGAAATGTTATTGTCCACGTTCTGAAAATGTTTTGATTGCATTTGTTTAAAAACATTGCTTGTACCTCACTGGGCATGTGGCGAATTTCTTACTTAAAATCGTGTAGCATTTCTTAGGCAGCAGGTATTTGTAGTTGGACATATAACTAAGGTTTTGCAAATGTTTGGTTGGGCAAGTAGAAACTTGGAAAATAGTCTGTGATTCAGTTTTCTCTTGTCTTTACAGTGGTTTTGTCACTTGTGTTTCTTATGTTCATAGTATCTCCAGCTGGAGCACAAGCTCTCGGGAAACAGAAGTCCTTGGGCCCAGTCCCACAGCATCCTGAGGGGTGCAGATGGTGTAAGGAATGCTCTGAGCTCAGTGTGGTTGACAAGGTGCCTCACAGTGGCACACACTGGCTTGAGCAAGGAAAGATCTGTTATATATCCTTCCCCTACTAATCCTGACTTTTTCTGTAGATACCATCCCTCCCTGTTTTTCAAAGCCCTCTAATATCACAGGCTTGAATTGCAGGGGAGCTGTGGTGCCCTCAAGCTTGTCCTGATGCTTGTGCAGGAGCCTGCGGGCCAGGAACAAAACGCTTTGCATCCCTCAGAAATTCCTGACTCACATCATGCATAAATGCACCCTGCAATTTATTGAGGTGCTATGAACACAGTGGTTGCTGTGCAATAAGTTACTATTCGTTTGCATATTCTGGTCTTCACGGGCATTGCAGGAATTAGTGCATCCATTGTGTACTGAGGAGAATGACTAGACTGGCGTGGAAGTGTTATGGGATCATTAAACCAACAACCCCACCTTCATTTCATTGAAGGTACCTACAAATCTCATCCATTTTCCTCTTTACAGCTGGTTGACCCAAGGATCTGTGTGGAAGATCAGGCTGCTAGCTTAGGCAAGTTAGATGGCCTTAAGCAGTGGTGAACTAGTTTTATAGTGCTACCAGCCTGTTCCGTTTCCAGAAAGTGAAAGTTTGAAGTAGGTCCCGAATCTGGTTTCTCACATGCGAGACCGTTTTGCTACCCGTGACCTAGAAACCAACAATGAATGTTGAAATTACAGAAAGAAGAAAATTCTGAATTGACTCTAAGGTGAATGGAAGTTGAATAATTCCCTGAGCTTCAAGTGGGAAAAGAAGAAAAGATCACTGAGTTCTAAAACAGACTTCCATATAGACAAAGAAAATGTTATTTTAGTATAGATTAAACTCATGACTAAGATATAGAGGGATTATTGTGTCTGTTTCAGATGTAATTTCATGCCGGAGAATTTACATTGAAGACAAACTGGTCTGGATCACATTAGCAAGGGCCCTGTTTTGCTGTCAGTTTAATTAAATGGAAACTGCTGGCAATGAAAGCCGAAGAGGTTTATAGAAGCAATACTATTTTGTGTGTTGGAGCAGGAAACTGTTAGGTCTTCCAGTTTGAAAGGGACACAGAAATGAAACCTGTGATTCATTCTTGTTTACAAACTCCCGGCTAGTATACAATGACCTTAGTGATAAATTAACTGCAATTACTCGTTACATGTAGTGGGCTTTACAATAGCTGCAGACTTCGGAGTTATGAAAACCATGACCTTTGACAGGGAGGTTGGAACATGAGGTTTTTCCAAACAGTGCCTAGATCTTCTAAAGTATTCATGTTTCCTTCTCTGTTTCATGTGAGTAGATTGACGAGATGTGCGGTGGGTGTTCTGTTTGCTCACCGCAAGATTGTTGTCAGGCAGAAACCCCCCAAAACAAAAAGCCCACCCTTCGGGAACATTGATTTATCTGTTAACTGTGCCTGGCAAGCTGCCTTTTGGCTTTGATTTCAGAAAGAAACATATTTGGTTACTTTAATAGGCAAAAGCACTGAACCTGACTTGTAGGGGAAAAAATTGTTTTCTTTCCCTTTTTCAGTTCTGTTTATCATATCCTGACGTTCTGTATCGTAATTGTGCAACAGTTCCAAGTTGGAGTAAGGAAAAGGAGAACTGGATCTCAGGCTCCATCAGCCTCATTATTTGAGAGCCAGCTTTTCTGGGTGACTCAGTGGAACTGAGCATGAATGTTTATGCTGGTTAATAGCCACCCTGTGACACCAACCCTGATGATATCAAATGCTATTTTGTTCTCAAGAATTGTTCACATTACCTATTTATATCACCTCTTTTTATTTATACTTGGTTACACTTGGAATTTTTTGCTGAGCTTGACTTGCCTCTCCCCCCTCAGATCTGTTTGTTCCCCCTTTTTTGCTTATTTAGATATATTGAAAGAGAAGGGGGTTTTCTTCCTTATTCTTTGACTGAGGAAATTCAAGTCTCACCTATTTTCAGCTACTTCTCCATTTTACGGTGTCGGAGTGTGTGAGAGTAAAAGTTGAGAATTTGAGAAAGTAAGGGTTTTAATCGCGTTACAGTAATTGTATCCTTTATTGTGTATGTATATACATGTAGCTATCCATGATGAACCTGCAAGTGTGTGCATATATATGTGCGTGTGTGGTTATACAGAACTGTGTGTTGCTGAGCTCTGATAGCCATAAAGCACTTCGCCAAAAGAGTACCTTTATGAAAGACTTAACATTTTTTACATAAGTAGCAAAAGCAATAAAATACATTGTTTGATAACTACAAAGATCAAAAGTAGGGAGAAAAAAGAGATTTTTTTTTTTTTTAAGAACTGTAACAGAAGCAAGAAAAACAACACAAGAAGGTTCTTGGAGATCTCCATCCCTCTGAATGCAATGTTGTTTTTTTCAGTGAAGCTGTAGGAGGAATCCGTGTTTTATTATTAACTTCAGTCATGCTGTAGCCCAGTGCCTCCGGTTAAGCACGAAGCTCCGCATGGCTGGGAGGTCGGTGGAGATGAGATTTGGAAAACGGTTGCATAACCATAGGTGAGGAGAGGGAAGAAATGCCACAGCCACCTTCAGTGCCCCTGCCTCTTACAGTGACATAGTGCAGTCCGTCTGTCCATCCCAAAGCACTCCCCAGTGTGGGCACAAGCTCTGCAGGGCATGTTCGAGCAGCTGCAGGGGCTCAGATCCCTTTGTCCCTTCCAGCCTTGGCTCCCTGTTACCCTGGTGTCAATGGCTGCGATGCAGACGTATCCATCATACTCTGGAGCTGCAGGATTCCTTGGTGCAGCTCTGCCGATTGTGTTGGAAAACTGTAAGGAAGCAAAACCTTTCTGGAGGACGTGCCTTTCCAGGCAGCCTAGGAAGGACTTTCCCAGTTGTGGTGGTGGTGAGACTCAAAGCTGGTAAAAACTTTCAGTCTCTAGAAAGTAAAATGAGATTCTTTACCAGCTAGTTTGTTTTTTCTTTTCCTGCTCTGCTTCGTGACAGAACTTTAAATCATAACGTTGATTTATGATTACAGGTATTTTAAAGCTGTAGTATGCTGTAACAAAGCAATGCCAGCTTATTGTTTCTGGCCCTATCCAATTATACAATTGAGTTTAGGCATGTAATAATGTTATAACAGAAATATCCATCACAATAAATTGAATTTCGTGAAGTACAATGCAAGAATATTTATAGCTTGATTTTCAGAGCCACTTTTGGGTCAGAATATGCCTCCTTGGCATGGCCTTTAAAAACAGGAGAAAATCTGAAACTTTTCTCAGTCCAGCCACAAACCTACCACAACCCATTGCCCCCGTGGACAGGGGGCTGTAGGTTGACGGTAAGCAGAAAATGATAGAGCAATTATTTCCGCTAGAAAATGAGGATCCAGCATTATGCGTATAGTAACACAAAGTCATTATTTGGCTATGCCACTGTAATGAAACAATAAAGATCATACTTAATTTGAGTACCATCTCCCAAGAGACTTCTCGCTATATGTCTACCATTTTGGCTATTAAAACAAATTTAAATTGCTGGTCTAGTTTCCCACTGCTTTTGAGAGAGCGGAGCGGGCAAAGTCTCCCCTCCTCCCAGCTCTGCTTAAATGTAGACCTTTGGCATTCCAGAAATCTGACCTTGTTTGTAGGGAATGGCTCATTTTTCTATAATGTAATATGAAGCACTCTCGTGTTTTGATTCCATGAACTAGAGAGTTTAATGTTCCAGCTTGCCATGATAAGGATATGATCTGGTTGAGATAGAAACATTAAAGGAAATTAGCTATTGTACTATTCTTTAACATATTGTTTGCCTAGCAGTTTCATTTAGAATCATGTGGAATAATCTTGGGAGTACCTTTGAAAAAGGATTTTTATTTTTCTTTTTTTTTTTAATTTTTGTTTTTTCATTTTGTTGTTGTTGTTGTTGGCCTGGATCAAAAGTGGGGCTTTAAGATATTTCTCCTAAAATAAATGTGAGGCCGCCTCATTTACAGTCATCGTGCCGTGATTACTTGCAGACATGCTGGAAATGTGCATGCGCTTTTCTCCATTAGAAGCCCCCGATCTGCTCAGATCATTACCTCCCTCATGACTTGGGTTTGGCAGCAAGCCAGGGCAGGCTCAATCTGGAGCTGTAAATCTCGAGTTGAAATAGCAGAAAGTGGATTTGTAACTTAAAAAGTGTAAACAGTTTGGAAAATGAAGTAATTTCAGAGTATGATTGATTGCCTTAAGATTTCACTTTAAATTAGCCTGGGGTCTCCGATGCAGATATAGGCACTAACTGCTCTTTATAAATTTTCACTTTTCTTGGGAACAATAGCATTGCTGCTAGACTTTTAAACAATGTATGCTTCTCCTAGAGTGACCTTTGAGGAAATGAATAGTTTTATTGTGTGTCCATTACTTTGCCTGAAACAACATTTTTGAGTTATTAATTTGCCGTGGTCTATAAATAAAGGAATCCAAATGCAAAGCAGCTGTATTATGCTGCATATAGCTCATCAAACTTGTGCTTAAGCATCATCATTTGAGATTGGTAATGTATTGCATAAATAATCTTTCTCCCTGTGAAAAATAAGGAATGTTTTGGGTAGCCTGTAGTTGCTGGATATTGGTCCTTGAATCCCATAGAAACAAAAATAAAGATTATTTTTAGCACAAACAATTAGTGAACGTTCTAGCGGGCTGGCACGCTGCATTCACTTTTTCAAAGAGCCTGGTTCACTTAATTGCGTAGTTGAGAGTCAGAAACGCACCGAGGGTGTCTGGAATAAGAAATGTGGGGCTTGTGTGGTCAGCACTATTATTCTCTCATCTCCATGTGGACCCTGCATGTGTTGGTGCACTCAGCATCCTCTGGAGCAGGAGTGGTCCCTGCAGCACCCTGTGCCACTCGCTGCTGGGCCGTCACCGTTTGCGTGTGGTGGCTGAAACCCTTCTCTGCTCTTTCCCAAAGAGATGAAGAATCCGTCACTCTTGTGTTCCTGCCTGCCACGGCAGTTGTATCTATAGTCTCCAGTGTGGAATACTGCCTCAGTGTGACTTTGTGGGTGTGGGCATGTAGTTTACATGTATGCCCTAAGCATATATATTCTGTGCATCCAGGACTGCTGCCCTCGCACATTCTTTAACACTCGTGGTCATGCTAGAAATTAGGAGTCTAAAACTATTTAACTGGCAATAACAGTGGTTACAAATCACGATAAATAGCTGTGCGTGCTTGACAAGAATATATAACAAAAACTCTTAGAATTTTGTATCAGAGCACCTTTTTCATCTCTCTCCTTGTCCTAGATTTGGTATCTAGCATTCAGCAAATATAAGGCTCTGTTTTGTCGTTCTTCTGGAACCTCCTTTCCCAGAGAGTATTTTTTCCCAGTGTTATCACCCTTCCTTGATCTTCTTTTCTTCTCTCACTCCACGTTTGAAATGAAGATTTTGCACTAGTGAAAGAGGTACGACTGAGAGGTCTGAGCACAGGTATGGGAGCCAGGACCTGCTGAGAGCTGAGCTCAGTGACTCATTCGGTGGCCTTAAGCAAGTCAGAACATCTCCGATGAGGTTTATTTCATATGTAAAACAGGGAAAATAATACCTATCTATCTACCTGCCTCATAGGAATGCCCTGAGGACTAATTAGCGTCCATTAAGTGCTTTGAAATAGACAGTGCTATCTATTATTAGAGTGTGCTCCAGACTAGTAGATAGTATGTTAGGATTGTTTTCTGTTTGGGAGCCGTCCTCTCTGCTGGGTGCCGGACCAAAGCCCATCAGGAGCCAAGCAAAAGCTGCCTGGTGTTTCTGGAAGTTTGGCAGGGCTCTGCCAGCCCTTCCTGGGCAGATTCGCTGGAGACTGACACTCTCGCTGAAAACTTGGAAAGAGAGTTTGCCTAGAGAAAAGAGTGGGAGGATACTTGCTTGTTCTCCTCAGATCATAGGCATAACTTGCCCTGAAATCCTTTCTCACCCTGCCTCCACCTGAGGCCTTTTCAGATAATTCAGGTAGCACAACTTCTCTTCTTCTGCAGTGATGGTTTCCTGGTTCTGCAGAAGAGGAAGAGAAGATCCTGTATTAGTTCTCAGGAGGAGCTTGGGGCTGGGCTGGTAGGTTCCCATCGCAGGGAGCCCTTTCTTATTCAAAAAGGCCATTCCTCTTTCTGGAAGAGCAAATGCCTATATTCCTTCTCTTCACCGGATAACAGACTCTCTGCGAAGTCCTTAGGAGGCAAAATGTAATTCTGGGGACAGGATACTAAACTCTACAGACGTGTGTCTGCTGAATCCTGGGAGCCTTTTCATCATCATAACCATGAGGGTTGACTGGCAGCAACTTTTGTTCTCTGGCGCATCTTCTCTGACCATATACTTTTGTACTTCTCTTAGAGATGCCATAATAATCGAGTTCAAAGGACCCAGCCCTGTTCTCACCGAAGCCCACAAGCCTGGTCTTTCTACCAGTGAGACTAGGACTCGGTCCAAGTTGACTTGAGAGAAGCTTGATTTCTCTCCATTTTCTCCTCTTGCTTCTTTCAAGCCATGAGTAATGTGCAACGAGACGGGAAAGCCTGTGTGAAATTTTCCAAGGGAATTTTCTATGTTTTAATAACATTAATGAAATTGCTTAACACTTCATCAGATTTTTCAGCGTGTGTTGCTGGGATTTTAATGCCTCTCTGTTTGGGTGCTCTGACTTTTCTTCAGCACCAAAAGACACTTCCCTTAGAAATGGGACTGAGGGTTCTTATGAGCCTTCGGCCCAATGATCACACCTTAGCCCTGCAGAAACCTTTCTGGCACAGATATGGGGAAACTCTCTGCACCTCCTCTTGTGCCTGCAGGAAGGGGAAGGGATCAAGAACAACTGTCCCACAAGCTCTTGCACACCTGCGACTCATTCCATTTCCGCAGAAATGAAGCTGTGCGGCAGAAAGACCCAATGCTATGACCCTGGTCACACGGGAAGGCTCTGGCATTGCGCAATTGGTTTGCTCATCTTGTCCTGCACATCACTCTGGTTTTGGTCCTCGTGTCCTAGAAGGGGGAGTACGTTGGTTCCCTTTTCCTTTACATCTTCTTCCTGCTACTCTTCTTCAGCTTGAGTCTGCGTTGTTGTGATGCAGAATTGGATTAAATGAATAACCACTGACTTAGTCATCTACCTGTAACAGCTGTTTAAGCTACATTTGGTTTGTTTTTCAGAGCAACAATTTGGGGGTTATTTGGTGCAACATGAGAGGTTCCGTGAGGAGGTGAGGCTCCCTGAATAGCTGGGGGAACGGGTTGTGGGGGAGTTGGATTGGGGGCCTGGAGTTTGACCTTTCCTCGTGATAGTCCTTGTATTGAATTTCACCTTGTCCCTGGGAAGGAGGGGAACCAAAGTAAAATTGTGTTGGGGAACAGGTCTGTACTGCATCAGGATGAGATAAGTGACAACAAATTCTTGGAAAAAAACATATGGCGCTAGCATTTTTGTAACTGCCATTTATTGTTTTTAAAGGAATGGCATCGTGCTAATTCTAATTCTTTGCCGCTCCTGGATTTAAGCATTATTACACTGCAGATGATAACACAAGTTTATCTGTAAAATTCTTTAACTGTGGTTTTTGTTTCCTAGCTTGACTTCTTTTTCTCTTCTTGTCTTTGATTGGTTTCCAAAAAAGTTATTAACATGTTGCAAAACAAATACAAGGGGCCACTGAAGCTTATTAAAAATGGTTTCTTTTGTTCATATCTGGCAGTTGACAAATTGTCTTGTGCTCTATCTTACCTGCTCCCGTGTGAAAGGTTACATGAGGAAATGGCTGCAAATAAATTGCCATTGAATGTTGTTGAAGACTAAGCATACAGCTTCTCTATTAAGGACCTCTTTTAAAGCTCTCTCTCTATTCAGGCTCCCCCCTGCATGTCTCTCTAACACTTGTCTGTTATATTATGTTTGGCACAGAAGGAAACATTAAATAGAAAAGAAACGTCTGACTGTGGTGTTTCTAGACCCTATTATCCCCCTGTCAAATGCCCACATGAGAAGGGTACAATTTTTGTCCATATTGATGATGATTTCTGAAGGTTTTACTAACCATCTTCGGAGTGAATTGCTAGAAACAAATGAAATCGAAAAGCATATTTTTGCAGCTTTGGAAATCTTACTTAAATCAGTGTAATGAGACGCACTCAGTAAAATGTAATTATTCTCACTTCTCCATGTGTCAAAGAAATCAGCAGTATGGTTAGGGAGCGGAGGGTTACAGTGAGCTTGTTATTTTTGTGCGGAGCCAGATACTGCTTGTGTGTAGTAGATTGTAAATAGTAGATAATGCAGTTTTTATGTGTACTAAATACCCTGCAAGAATTAACAGGGTTGTTACTTCATTAAGGGTTTCAAAGAGGGCATAAATGTCAAAAGTGAAGCTCGACTGTTTAAATCACTGGACCGTTTCCACCCTCCACCCCTTGTTCAGAGATCTGGGACCAGCAGCTTCAGCCGTTGCTATTTCGAGGAGGGCGCAGTTCCTCCGAATTTTCAGAATGATAGTGAAATGGCCCCGTGTAAAACACCCAGATAAGTCTTTTGACTCATACTTTTGGGGGCAATGGAAAATGAAGGTGGTTGATGCTACCATGGGGAAGAGGTGGTGTAACAGTCCCTGCTAAGGCAGGCTGCATGTGCTTCTCTCATTTCTGTTTGAATGGTGTGCGGAGGTGAAAGAGAGAGGAGACGACAGGAGACCCAGTTACTCTGATATTAAGCCCAGTAACTCAGTTTAACGCTCAGTGGCTTTACTTTTTTTTTCTTTTCAGTTTTTCGTGCCATAAAATTTTCCCAGGCCAGTATGGATTTGTTGTAGACCTCTTCAGCACAGAGGGCAAATGAGGGACCACAAGTTTAAAACTCATCGCACCAGAGAATATCTTCAGGGGAATGAAAAAAAAAGAGCACTGAAACAGGGAACCTGTTAAGTCCTTGAGCTCGTTTTTCCAGTGGTTAATTGTCATCGTGGTAGAAATGTGCACCCTTCTCTTGCTAGTGGCTCTAGTTGTGTGTTTCTCTGCAAGTTTTTCATTCTCCAGTATTTTCTCTGTGCGGTGCTGCACTTCAGAAGAAAGGGACACCAAGACACATAATCATAGTAACAATGATAAAGGTCGTGAGAAGGTGTTGCAGGAAAAGTTACTGGATGTGACCCCCCCCCTCATAAAGGCGCTTTAGGGAATGTGTAACTTCTGCCATGGCAGCAGTGGACGTACTTGTGTTGTAGCGTAACTTCCATGCTCAAGTATTTGCAGGGTCAGGCTTTATGTGTAAGTACTGAAGCGTAGTTCAGTGGTATGTTGGATGGTGTTCAGAGATTGCTGAAAATGGTGCATTAAACAGCACTTTGAATTGCAAAGTGCTGGTTCAGTTTTGTCTATGAGAATGATAACACTTATTATCTGATTGTTCCCTGTACAAATCTCACCTCAGGAAAATTAAATTATGTTTGAATTCGACTAAAGCAAAGTATATCATTATTTCCTTTCATTATTAAAAGGGATTTTTACTGTTTGTTTGTTAAAACTGAAGCAGTTGCCATGTTAGAGCCTTAGATGATTCAAAAGCAAATACAGAGGCAGAGCCATTTACAGTACAATTGGCTTGTTTAATGTGATTTAATTCCTCTTCTTGGCTTTGTCATATTACCAAATTATATTTTCAGGGCCCCCCCTCTTTTTAATTCTTTCTTCTTTTTGTTATCAGCAGAACTGAAGTTGCTTATCAGTAACCACGACAACCAGGATAAATACTTGTTTAAAAGCTGATGCACATTCAACCTGAATGGTCCACATGACCCAGAACATTCAAGAGGACGGGCAGCATGTGCTCCCTTCAACAATCAATCTCCCCCTTCCCCCTGTCTCCATCTGCTTTAGAAAGAAAGCTAATAGGGCAGCTAAAAAACCTTTTCCATCAGAGTGGTTTTCTAAAGCCATCCGTGGCAGTTCAGATGTTTGCTGCCCCATACCTGTGACCTGAGGGGTAAAGAGAGAAGGAGGTTTTGGGAGGCAAGGAGACAACTTCATAGCCCAGCTCTGAACGTGGCCACATCCCCAGCATCAGCTCGCTTTTCTCGAGCTCCCACGTACCCAGAAATCTCCCTGACAAAGATTTCTGCTTGGCCTGTTCCCTCTCTCCGTTGCTCTCTAAGTTGCTTGATGCCGTAGAATAAATCCTTTAAGCTCTCTCTGTCTCAGTTTCTCTCTGTGTGTAATGGGGATAATAATTTTTACTCATCTCCATAAAGCAGTTTGAGACCTGTGGATGGAAGGGTTATATAAAAGCTGAAAATGACGATTGTCAGTCACTCTTCTTTTGAGTCTAGAAACACCTCATAAACCCGCTTCCTAAGGCGCAGGAGGATCCTGGGAGCGCAGGGTAGGAGCTGCAGTTACAAGGAGCTGCATATTGGATTAGGGTCTGAAGAAGGATGTTGAATGCCTGGTTGGAAACTTTTTCAGTATTAAATTTCTTTCATCTTCTTCAAAAATTGGATTTATGATTCGAATTCAAAGTGATTTAACGAGAGAAATATTATGGAAGATTTGATTATATGGACATACTGTCAGTCATCAATCAACATATTTGGTTTCGTCCCTGTTAAATAGGGCTACAACAACTCAGATCCAAATCACCAACTGTAAAATGTTCTTCAACCATGTGCTTTAAGTACATATTAGATGATGCTGTCGTTTTTTTTCTAAGTGACTGTATTGCTGTTGGGTTGAACAGCAGTTTCAGTCTCCGGTAGATTTGCAAGTATTCTCTTTCTTTCAAATGTTAAACTAATCTTAGGAATTCTTCCAACGGCGGGTGCTCTGCTGGCACTGTGACAGAAAACAGAGGGCTGGGGAAGTGGCACAAAATTCTGAGAATTAGCTTTGTCTCCTCCTGAAGAGGAGGAAAGAAGTACCTGATACACACTGCACGTTTTATTCTGTATATTGGCAGAAATGGCTTTTGCCTTTTGATCAACTTAAAAGCAAAATCAGGCAGGCAAATGTCCACTTAAGAGTTACAGGCAACTTGTTAACATCATCATTATCTGGTAAACATAAGTGTAATCACTGTGTTAGGTATCCTGCAACACGTTGCCTTTGTTCTTGATTGCATTAGCATTCGAATAGAGGGGGTTCTCAAAGCAGGGATGAGTAGCACAGGTCCTACCAACGAAGTGGTATCTCTGTTGTGTCAGTAATTTACCCAAATTTATTTAAACCCCAAAACACAGATTTTCAGATTTTTTAGCCCTAGTGGGGCTAAATCATTACTGTATTTGCATTTATCTGGGAGAGAAATATGATTCTTAGATTAATCACAAGACCTAAAAACATTAATTAGCCAGCCAAGGCACACCAAGTGGCATTACTAGAGCGAACAAAGACCATGGGAATGAAAATGCAGAGTGGATTGGAAGAGCTGTGTTTGTTAAGTCTTTCCTGATAGCTGGAGAGTGGATTGGTGTGCTAGAACATGCAGAAGTGGTTCCGTGACAGTGATGCAGGTACCTGAGCTGCTCAGCTGTTGCTCCAAGATCAAAACAGCCTGGTGCGAAGGATTCTTACATGGATTCCTACCAGGATTTTTAGCCTAGCCTGCACAAAGCAATCAATGCAAGAAGTGATCAAGCAAGAAGCCAGACATCATTCTCCAATGAAGGTTATTTCATTGGGAGAGCCATCCTTTCTCTCACAGGAGTACCCAGAGATGTACGTGATGGTTGTCATTGCTTCTTGGCCAGCTGCAGTTACCTGGGTGATGATTTGGGGGTATTTGACAGGTTATGATTGAATGGTGATATAAGAAGGTGTTTCCATTGCACGATTCCTCTTAAAGGTCCTAAAGACCCAATTTCTTCTTCCTCCTCCTGGTTACGCTTTCATCGTGCTGCTGCTTCTATTGCTTTTGGACTTTCTGAGAGGTTCAGGTTTTTTAGGTAATTGAGTAGTTCATTTCTATCTGCTGGCAGGCTGTACCATCTCCCCTTGGGCTGTGCTTAGAACAGGCAGCTTTCTGATGTGCAGAGCCTGTCTGACCTGCAGTAGTTGGTTTTGAAGGGTAAGCTACGCACATCTTTGTATTGTCTGCACCTGTGTTCTCATGCCCATACTGCAGAAAGGTCTTGCCAAAGAAGCAGAACAAGGCAAGGATCCTGTCTTAAGAGCCAAAGTCCATTGTCACAGATGAGATCAACTTTTTTTACCTGGATGGCAAGCGTGTCATCTGGGAGGGGATCTTTTAGTATGCATTTGGACTGTTGCTTTGGCATAGGGCAGACTACTTTGTCACTTAGGTGGAATTAATTTTCCTCGATTTGATCTGCAAGTTAAGTGTCTAGACTAAGGCTAGTTGTCATTGATGAGGAAGTAGTAGCTCCAGAGATTGAGTTGATCCGTGTCTTACAAAACAGTGGTCTGGAAGGAGATCTCTCGGACTACAGAGGGATCTGCACAACTGTCATAGACTAAATCTGCATTGGTAGGTGAAAAGAGCCCCATCACTTGTGCCGCAGCGGGTCGCGGAGTGGCTTGGAAAGGCAGTGACAGCCGAACACTGCCCCGCAATAATCGAGAGACATCCCATCCTGGAATTCACAGCTGTGTTCATTCAGCACGGCCAAGCCTCACCATTCCCGGTCCCTCCAGATATCTGGATGAGTCTTCCATTACCTCTGTGTCTGCCACGCATCGATGATATGGTCAAAGCCTTGCATACAAGCAGTGATAAACTAAATATGATCTGTGTATCCTCTGGCAGACCCCTTAGTAGCTGAGGGCAATGACAGAAGGCAGAGGAGAGAGGGCACCATGTGGGAGCGGAGCCGGACGGACAGAGCCCTGCAACTGCCTTCATTTCGGCTCTCTATTCCAAAAAGCTCGCTTGCTCGATTTGCTACCCACACACCAAAGCGTTGTCCCATTTTATCTGCTTCCCCTGATACTTCCATTGCTTATCTTATGAAGATCTGTGTTAACATTTATCAAAACAAATGGCAAGCCTGGGACCTTTTAAGTAGTTTTTTTAGTTAATAAAACCAATCTTCTACTTCTGTTATGTTAAAAGTACATTATCTTTTTATTACAAACTCTCTACAGCTCTGTCTGTTTTCCTTCTTGGCAATTTCATGACTGCTCCAGTTGATTGCTGTATGGAGAATTACAAAATCATTAAGGGTGGGGTTTTACCAGCTGACTTACAGTACAAGCCATTTCTCAAAATAACCACAATAGTGCAATACTGATGTGTAATTTACGTCACAGTATGTTTTTATGAAATACTTTGTGGCTTACTCATTTAGATTTAGAACTGAATATCTCTTCTCTCGCTTTTTAATCAAGCTTTCTCCTTTTTTTTTTTTTTCTACTTTTTAATATTTTCCACTCTTAGGCTTGGCTTGGCTCCAATTTACCAGCTACACTGAAGAGGAAAAAATGATTTGATTTTTTTCTTTCTTCTGCCTGCAGTTTAACTGCCAGTGTGTTTTCTTCTTTGATGTATACATTTGTGTTACCTGCCTTGGAAGAGATGGGAGATTTGTGGTAGAATATATTGCATAAATGTAGAACAGAGAATTGATAAAGGAGATGCAGAAGTTTGGAATTTCAAACCATACCAAGCGAGTGATGCTGTTTAGCCTCCTGCTCTAGTACATTTCCTTCTTAAAAATGACTTTCTGTATAATGTCTTGTAATTAGAACAGGAAATCATTGAGTAACTGCAAGAAGAATAAGAGCACTTAAACTGAAAAGAAAATTACCTTCCGAGAAATTATACTCAGAATCTTTTTCCTTTAATTTTTTTTTTTTCTTCCCTTCGCATTACTGTGTTGGCAATGATAGTAACAGATGTACGTACCCTTATCTGTATCATTGTTCTGCTTATGTTTTCTGGGGGGAAAAAAAGTCATTTTCAGTAATACAAAAAATGAATGGACAGAAAATGGGAAATGCCTAATTACAAAAAATATTCTCTGTCACAACAGAGCAGCAATTAAATTGAAACTTCAATATAATTATCAATAACAGTCGAGCCTGGAAGGGTGCCAGGCGCGTAAAGTTGGTGCTCAGCCTTTATGTGGTTGCTAGGAGCACGGCGAAAAGTATAAAGCTTAGAGAAAGGAATGTCTAATGTAATAAAGTAACAGAAGGTAGCATAAATCATTGTGAGAGCGGTTCATATTGACATTATTTTACTTAAATGGGGTCGAAACTAGACATTTAGTCTTACAAGAGGCACAAATTCATATTTCTTCCACAGAAATAACTCTGTGCTTTCTGGGAAGAAGTGGAGTGTGCTTTCCTAGCACCAGCCTCGTACATATTTGGAATCTTTTAAGCAAAAAATCTTTAAATGTTTGTTTCTGTTGGCATCCAAACGCATTTGCACTAATACGATTAAAAGAACTAAAGGGCAAAATACTTGGCAGCTTTTGCAGTTGAGGTAATTAGGTACAGGAAGGAACATGCATAGTTTTTCCATCAAGCTCTATAAAATCCTGGTGTGAAGGTCTTTTTAAAGAAAAAAAATGCTTACTGATGTTGAGAGTAGATTATGGCGGTTAGCAATAACATTATGGGCTGATGTTTCCGAAACAAGCAAACAAAAAGCGAGTTACAGTTTTGTATTTGTCTGTTCTCTCTGTAAATAGTTCTGGCTCTAGATGGATTTGTTAGGAATTCGTGCTTTTAGCAGGCTGCTTTTTTTTTTTTTTTCCTTTTGGGGCTTTTAATTGTCTTGCGTTACATATTAAAAAAATGGTTGTGCTGATTTGAAAAGTCAGTTCTTGCATAGATTCATTGTGTTTGGCATTTCATGCGTCTCTTACTTACAAAGACAACTTGAAGAACATGTAATCCAACATAAATGCCAGGCTGTGCCAAATCCCAGCTCTTTACCCCTCACAAAGGAAACTGTTGGATTACATTGATGCATATATAGGCAGCGCTCGGAAAACAGGGGTGGAACCTGGCCTCCTAATTACAGTTTCTCTGTTTTCTTGAAATATATAAATAAACAAGAAATTGACATTGGAGGCGGTTATTAAAACACACAATTATGACATAAGCATGGGATTAGAGTGCTTTCAGTTGAACCTTACAAGCAGCCTATTGTAGGTATTGTCTTTTAGCACGTTCCCTCTGTCGAAGCTAAAATGAGATTCAGAAATAGAGCATCTCAGTTAAATGTTTTTAGAAATTATGTTGTTTTCTTGACTTTAACGATGTGTGATCCACATTTTGATCTCTGCTCCTCCTAAGAGTAAACGCTTTCTGATCATAGTTATGAAGAATACTCGGCAATATACACTAAACCCACCATTAAATGTCACGTGTTAGATTTTGCTAGAAGAAATAAATAGTTCTTTGCATTTTATTAGGGATTGGTTTGCTTTGATTTCTCTTTCTCATGTGGGCGTGGTTGAGAAAAAAAAGTCTTTGTTCCTGGAACACTTTGTTTGTCTTTCACTAAACAAATCTTCAGTTTATTCAGCCTTTGTTCATTCTTAGAATTATCTGTTGAACCCGGAGTGAATAAGGAGAGGAAACAAATGCATCATAAAGTACTCACTGGAGTTGCACAAGCGTGTATAAGAATGATCCTGTAAAAAATGACTTTAATTTATGCCAGGGTTTTGAGTTAAGTTGTCAGGGCTAGAAAGTTTGTATAATTCTGTGCAGTGACTTACAGCACATTTGTCTAGAAACTAATGGTTTACTACAAAGGCACATGGGACATACATTTATATACACCCTGTTTAAAAAGCTGACCACATCCTGACATAAAAAATTTGCTTTCAGATCAACAGATTCAGCTCTGCACTTTCTATACAAAGGTATATAGTAGTAATAACTGTCAGGCAGGCTTATATGAAGCTCTCAAAGGAGCTAAAGGATGGATCGTATGCTTGTTAATTCCTAGAACAGTTTTTCTGATCTGATTTTTAGAGTTTCTTAATAAAGATGAGAGAGCCAAGGGGCTCAGTCGTGCTGTTGTGTGTGGGATACTTCTTGTAAACAAAGAAAAGCTTGACCACATCCTTATCGACCAAAAGAGGGTTTAGGGCCATAAATTTTATTTTCTTAGAAATGTCAATGCTGTTTACCAAAACGTATTATTCTTACTTTTTTACACAGATAGGTTGAGTCCTCTGCCTACGTCAGGCTAGTGGGGAAACTTCTGAGTTTTGAGAAGCGCTGGCTTTCAGGAGCTGTGCCTGTAACACCAACACTTCCCAAGTCCGTCTGTTGGGTTAATTTTCTTTGCAGCACTGCATTCATCTTCAGTGATGACATTCTAGGTGATATATCTGCTTCTAGAGACTTCTTAAAATGTAGCCTTCTATGTGTCAACATTTCCATTGCCTCATACAAACCAAGATGAGTTGTGCCATCGTGTTTAGTTGGGGAGAACTGATCTGGCATTTCTTTCAGTATCTAAATGATTTTTACTTTAAGGGTAAGAAGGATGATTTCAGTATTGGTAATGGGTTTAAATAGTAGACCTTTTGTCTCTGACAAAAGAAATAGCTGAGTTATTCAGTAATCAGAGTAGAGCAGAAAATGTAGAGTGAATGCTCTTGCCTTGTCTTCATTGGCATGCACGGAAAGCCACGTTCAGTTACCCCACCTGAGGAGATAAATGAGCATAAAAATTAGTGCTGTTAAGTACTGGCTGCATACCTGCAAATGAATAATTTCTCATGTTTGCATATCTGGTTGGTTCGTGGGGTTTTTTTGCTGTTAGATTTCCTGCTGGTTATCATATGATGAAACTTGATTGTGATATTTCAAAATCTGTCGCCTTTATGCCTAATATCATCTAAAACCTGGGGGAATAGAAAGGTCTGAGCTCCAGATTGCTTTATACTTTGAGCCCACATTTCGTCAGTATGAGCTGTTTGAAAATTCATTTGCTCGTTGTGCTCTGCAGGTGTTTTATTGAGTCCTGCTGCATTTGCAGTTAATGTGAGGAAAGTTATTTCCACCTATGGGGCAGCTCAGCACCAATGGCCAGGTCACACCAACCCACCTCCCTGCCCAGGGGCCCCTTGGGACTTGCCAGCATCAGATACTCAGAAGGAGAATGAATAGCTGTATGCTCTGGGGCTTGTATATTATTATTTTTAAAAGACATTAGCTGTTGTAAACATGAGTTCAGTAAGGCTGTGTAGGGAGCTGAGTAAAAATGACAGTTAATGTTTCTATCGAAGCAGCCAAGTTGGCAAAGTGTGGAGAGCACTTTGGTTCAGGCTGTTGGCCAGCTTCTGGAGAGGGGTGTTTTCTTGCTTATGCAGGTAGAGTCTTTGTGGGTAAGCACAGGAGAACTGAACAGAAAGACAGAAAATAAGCTGTTTCAATAAACTTTTAAAAATTTCTATTTTTAACCTCTCTTTCAAAAACCACTGTGCTATAAAACATAGGTCTTGAGAAAAGACTGAATGTGTGGGCTGTGAGTTTTCTGAGATGCTTGAGATACAGGTCTTGTTTTGTGTTTTTCTGACATACTAAGAGTGTGGGTTTTTTTCTTTTCTTCTTCCAGGTGAGGATGATGAAGATTCAAACCTGCTAATTCTCAGCTACCCACAGTACTGTCGATATCGTTCCATGTTAAAGCGCATTCAGGACAAGCCTTCTTCAATACTAACAGACCAGTTTGTTTTAGCCCTGGGAGGCATCGCAGTAACAAGCAAGAATCCCCAAATCTTCTACTGTCGGGATACATTTGATCATCCAACTCTAATAGAAAATGAAAGTATATGTGATGAGTTTGGTAAGTCACGTTACAGCTATTTTCTTTTTCTCACAAGTAAAGACATTTTTGTTCTTTTTAAGTGTCCACTGATTTCCAACGGCAAGATGTAGTTCCTTTGAAGTGAACCAATGCTATTTATGTTTGAAATGTTAAGTACCAAATGTGCTCTTTCCTCTGAGACTGAAGGCTTCTAGCCACTAGTGGTCTTGGTATTGCAGCCTGAGTTTGTCACAATCAAATATAATGCTACATGGGTAGAGTGTGTAGCACAGTTACTCAGTATGAGTGAAAGGATCCCTTGTATGGATTTGAAATTTATCTGCCTTAACCATTCACCTATACCCTGTGTCTTTCCAGAAGCTTTACAAAGCGTGGGTTTTTTTCTAAGTCCTTGTTGGTGCAATATGCTAAAAAATGCAAAACAGGAGAGACTCCCAGTGTGTCCCGTTGCAGAGCACTCATCAGCTGTGCATGAGCTCCCAGGGCCCCGAGCAAATGTCAGCTGTAGCTGGTGTGCTTCTGGCCTTTCAGAACATGGGCTTCTTCAGTGGGGGCTTTGCCACTGTTACGACCTTGATTTTACAAGTGCAGAGACACTTCTGGGAGGTGACCTCTTAATTCAAAGGATGCAGAGAATACTCCGCAGCTCCAGGGGAGTGTGCAGCGCCTTACAGCTGGGAGAGAGGGCTGCACGGTTTGACTCCTGATAGCTGCCAGGTGATTTCACACTCTTCTTGGTGTGTGTCAGATCAACCCAAGGGCAGCGGATGTGCTGCTGAGTGTGTGGCAGAATGCACGTTGTGTACGCACCCAGAGTAACTCCAGTTAATGGGTCCAGAGTAGTTTCTGTAGCAGTGTACATATGCTGTGAGATTTAAGTTCTGTTACCCGTATCACCAGACGGATGAGCGCTGCGGCGAATGCGGCAGTCTGCTTGCAGAGCGGTGGGTGCGCCTTTGTGGTGTGAGATCCCTGCATCTCCGTGAGGAAGCTCCTGTGGTCTCAGAGAGAGAATTTCTGATCATCCATTTAACATACAGCAACAGCAGTGAGCGGGAAGGGGTTTGGCGATGCCTGCGACGGGAGAATCATCTCCTTTTTCCCAGCTCCAGCACGCTGGCTTTGAGCTTGGTGCCCAGGCCAGGCCTTGTGTTGGCAGAGAAGCGCCAACCCAGCTGGTGGCATTGGGGCGTTTTGTGAGGTGGTGCAGGGCTGTTCCTCAGCTCCCGACAGGCAGGAGAGATCCATCCTCGTGATGTGCTGTCGCTGGAGCACGTTACTGATGCGGATAGTTGTAATTTTGTGATGTCAGGCTTTTGCAGGATCAGGCCCAAACTGTCAAGTCTGCTCACGCTCACACAAAACATTACAGGCTTTGAATGAACTATGAATAAAAGCGCTTGTTGCTCTTAGGGGGTGGAGGTGGTGAAAAAATGAATGAAATGCCCTGGAAGTTGGGTCCAATAACACAATAGTATCATGTTGGTTTTTATTTACTCTGAACTCCAGCTCGGAATATAAAGTTCAGTTTTAATCAACTATCCTTTTTTGTATGGGAAAGGTTATTTTAGGCTTGAAGGCGTTTGATGAGCGTACCATCTGCTTTCTGTGGAGTATTTTATTCAGGGTCATTCCTTGATTACAGGTTTGTTGAAATAGTTGGATCCATAATGTAAGTGTATCATGGAATATTAGTAATAGATGAATCAAAGAGATGTGGAGTGATGCAGAAACCATGCGTAGTGAACCATAGCAAGTGCTTTGTTCAGTCTCTGAAAGCTAACTATGCCATTCTCTTGACCTTTGCGAGGTAATTATCTCATTATCAAACCAGAGCCACAGAAATCTTAGCCATAGAAATTAACAATATGTATTTAAAATTGAGTTTGGTTTTAGGAGCAGATTTTTAAAAAATGCCTATAAAAACAAACAACAAAATTACTACTCTTTAAAAGTGTTTCTTATGAAAATAATGATGTGGTAAGATTTGCAAACCCTGCTGTGTTAGGAAGAAAAAAATGGCCAAGGTATGGTTCTGTTCCTGTATTGCAAAATGCGTGGTGTCAATTGTACTACCTTTGTTGAAGGCAACAGGCAAAGTGCTATTTTATCCTTTTCTTTGCTGGCAGGACAATAAAATGTACAACACTTCGTTATCCAAACAGTTTACATTGATATCATGTAGATTGATGTCACATGTGGAAAGTGATGACTGCTAAAGCTAAACAGAGGCAGGGTGGTACAGTAGATAAATGGATTACTCTAAGGCACTGGTATTTATCAGTCAAATCTGAGGGGAGACCAGATTACAGAAATGTGACTAAAATTCTTAAAAGGTGTCTATAAGGAGATCTAGACACATTTAATTTGAAGGGGTTGGCTATTTCTTACCTTGCAAATGAAAGAAGTGCGCAGAAGGAGCAAGATAGGAATGCGTATTTGCTCCTCACCTGAAATTCTCCAAACTCTAAAGCGAGTACAAAATTTGGGAAATACGGTCTACTAATGTCTTTATGTGGGAAGTGCTGGCTTCTGATACGGATGCCAGGTCTTTTTGAGAAGCGTTGCTGTTGAGGAAGGTGTTACATGTTCTCTGAGTGTTGGAGTACTGTGCGACAGATCCAGCATGTCACAAGTGAGACACCAGAAATACCTTTACAAAGAGCCCCATTCACTGCAGTGTGTAAGCTGTTGTCCTTTTAATAGAAATAAATGTTTTTCCAGGAAGTATGCTCTATACTTTTATTATACATTTTTAACAAAAAAAGATTTTTTCAGCTCTGAGTCCTCATAACTCCCCCACCCCCCCTTGTTTTCCGCCATTCTGTAGGGCTTAACAAGAATAAATAAAGCAGGAAATGTGAAATTGTTTTAAACAAAACCAGGACAAAAAAAAATAAGTTTTATTGACAATAAATAACGCGGGGGATTTTTTTTGGTGTGCCCAGGTGGTCTGGGCAGGACCGTTCTTGCAGAGCCCTTTCCTGGTTCTCCTCTAACTGGGTTCTGTGTGCCACGAGGTCCTGTCAAGGCGACCACTGGAGAAGTGGGCTGCTGAGGAATCGGCTCAACAGCTGGAAGGCTCAAACATTTGTGCGTATTTCTTTGCAGCCTGCCAGGGAAAGGCTCGCTCTCCATTTGCAGAGGGAAGACTGCTGTGAGTGAGAAGCCTCCAGCTCCCGTGCTTGTTGATATAACTACTGATTAGTTAATCTAACTGCCTTGGAGGGTTCCCCTCCAGAATGCAAATAGTCTCAAAACTTTGCTTCTGTTGAGAAAGCAGAAGACACAAGCCGTGCTTAGATGTCTTGATAGCCAAAGTTCATGGGTATGACCGCAGTCAGACTGTGTACGTACGTCTTTCTCTCCTAAAGTAAGAGCAATTAGTCCTCACCAACACAAAACAGCCTGGGTGGACAGTGAAATGCTGGGATAAATGGCTAGGAACAAGAAATCTGAGGTTTTCAACCCACATAGGAGACTGGAGTAGAGTCGTCCATGATTGCTCCCTTAAAATAAAAACGTGCCAGCTGAACAATTCATTTCTCTTCAACTCAAGATCATTGGTAAAGGCATTTTTCAAAATCTTTTTCATTTGTCAGCCTCTGAGGTTACTGTTATTTGATAACTTGTAAATGCATGTAATTTATGGGCATTTGCTGTGTGGACAGATATGTTCCAGGAGAGAAGGAATGAAAAAATCGTGATCCTAACAGTTTTCACTATAAACTGAAGATGTAGCTGGAGGCCAGGCTACCAGTGTGGTGTCCAGAAGGTGTATCTGAGGTCACTGGGCAGAAATGGGTGAGCAGCTGTTGCTGGAGCAGGACATGGCCTATGCGTTTGCTTGTCCAAAGAAGATGCCTCAACCTTCTTCTGGACTTGTTCCTGCTCCACCATGTCGAGTGACTCCCAGGGTGCATTGTTGAGTGTGGATCCTTTTGTAGTCTTGTTGTGGGCTGCATTTCCAGATGCAGGTGGGCACCTACAGCAAGGGAGCCCGGAGATGTTTCTGTCAGCATGACCTCCACCTTCTCCAGGCTTGGGGACTGAAAAGGTGGTGGGAACAGACACACAGCTGAGAAGCAGGAAGGTCGGGTGCTTGGGTGGTGGTGGATTCCTACAGCTCCATCAGCTTTCCCAGGTGAAGATCTTGCACAGAAGGATTTATTGTGGTGCTTTGCTTATATAAATACTACAGGTTCTGCCTGCTAAAGATGAACCAGAAGGCTCTCTTTCATTTTGTGAGCCTGGGGTTGCTTTTTGTATAAACCAAAGTAAGAGAGAAAACGGAATACATTACTACTTCTCAATTTTTAAAATCTATTTGGTAAATCTTAAATAATTCTGGATTATTTTTAAAGCATGCTGGGTCCGATATGCCATTAAACAAGCTGTTTGGTCCCTGGGGTACTGTAAACACTTGTTCACCCCCAAAAAGAAGGTTAAAAGTTTAATTTTTGCATGTAAAGGCCAATTTTTTATAAAACATTTCATACAAAGAAAGTGAGAGAACTACATCCTGCTGTGGTATTCGTATCATTTTTTCTCTGAAAAAGGAAACTTCGCTTTACCATAACATGAGCAATGCAGAGGGAAACTGCTCGCTGAAAAAAAAATTATATATATGTGTGTAAAGGGCGTTGCAGTCCTCACTTCCCTCCTCTCCCTTTCCCCTCCAGTAAGACTCAACAATATATTGCTTGCACATCTACATTAAGAACAAAACAAAAACCAAAACCTTCACCAACTAGGGATGTCCCGATAACACAATGGAGAAAGCGGATGCTCTGGGTTCCAGGGCTGGCTGGGGAGTGAGGAGCAAGGGATGAGTTACCGACCTCCGAGCCCACAATTTCAGAAGGACCTGCCTGCTCTCCTGTCATCGACCAGGGAAACCACAGCAGCACAGCGCTGTGAAGAAGAAGGGGCTTTCTAGGGATAGGTCATGTGCCGGAAAAAATGTGTCGGATGAAAGCAATTGACATCAGGGTGTAGAATGGTACCGTTACTCCTGGTTGTAGGTGAAATTTGGTCTCTGCTTTCGTTGCACGTCTCAGTTTTATAGAAGTTTGTGACTCGTAGATAAAATTAATTGTTAAGGGGAAAAACATAATAAAACCTTGGCAGGGTGTGAGACTTAAAAAAAAAAAAAAAAAAAAAAAAGAAGAAGAATGAATGTTTCCAGTCTAAATGAAATACAGTTTTCCTGTTGGTGACTTTGTGTGAGTGAAAGTTGGCTTTGCTTTTTAAACCAGCTCTGGTACAAAAAATGTACTAGGCCTGAAAGGTGGGTTTTTTTAATGTATTTCAGCTGATGTATCAGCATTATTGATATTGACTGTTTTAGTTACCTGCAGGATAATTTATAGCAGTAAAATTCAGAAAACCCCAAAGTTTCAAGATAGATGCTTCGGGTTTCTTTGTTTTAACACAGATGTGATGTTAGAGTGGAATCGGTGTTAGTACTCCTCTGCTAAGACTAGAATGTGTAAGTGTTTAGAAATGTGATAGGAGGAATATGGAGGCTTTTTATTAGCATGGATACTGGGATCCTGATGGAGCTTTATGGTGGCATCTCCTGCAGTCTGAAAAATATGCAAATATTTTCCAAGGTCCTGGGCAGTGTAGCTTAGCTAAATATTTTGAATTTTAACTCTCTCAAAACAAAAACAGGACATAGCTGGAGGGGAAGTAGCGATTAATGCATAATAGTGCTATATACCATATAGATAAATGTACATTTCCTCTTCCTTTCCACCCCACCTCTGTAAACATAAGCTTTTAGCTTGAAAAAGCAAATCTGGCAATGTTCTGGATTCTGGTCAGACCTCTCTCTTTTTTTGTTAATTCAACTGTAGAGTAAGATATTAATGATCCCCAGATGTTGTTTATAATGATTGATTTTTCAGTTGTGAAAAAATACTTGCAGTTTTTTTAAACAATTGATATTTTCTAGTGTGCTCTGCAGCATTTGAATAAAATGTCTGAAGGCAGAGCTGTTTATGTGCCCAACATAATCGCTTCTGTTAAGTGATTTCTTCATTCTTAACATTTTTAGCTCTAATTACTTTTTCCCCATACATCTAAAAATAAATATTTGCAAGTTTTGCATTCTGTCACTCATTGAAATGCATAAAATATTTGTATACTCAAAGCAAAAAGGCACTGATAAGGGGTCACATTCTGTCTCACTTAGTGGCGTAAATCCAAAATAACTCGATCCACTTCAGTGGCTGTTACTCAAGATTTTCACCAGTTAACCAGAGGCAGAATCTCACTCAATGTTAACAGCAAGCTGTTAAGTGAACATAAGTAATGTGTGGTAAAGTAAGATAAAATACCTTCCTGTCTGCAAGAACTTCAATAGAAGCAAATGCTGTTAGCTTCTACTGTTTTTTTGGTACACTTTCACTAGCAGCCATAGCTGTAACCAGGATAAATATTAAGATAGATTATTTTTCTCTTTGTAATCAAAACTCATTTCTGGAGAATGCTGGTTTTATGTGAGATGCGTTTTTTCTGCGAGTTGCAAACACAGC
Source organism: Patagioenas fasciata (assembly GCF_037038585.1). NCBI lineage: Eukaryota > Metazoa > Chordata > Aves > Columbiformes > Columbidae > Patagioenas > Patagioenas fasciata. The sequence goes on along the minus strand of NC_092527.1, from coordinate 10,955,239 downwards.
TTCCACGCCCACACCGCTTGGGGAGTCCATGTGGCTTGTTCCGTCTTCAAGGGCCCTTGGGGGTCTGTCCAGGAGAGAGGGGCTGGCACTGGTTGCACAGTGTCACCGTCCCATGGTGCTCCTACATGGCTGTGGCCCGGCTGCTCCAGGGCGCATCGGGGCTGGGAGCTGTGGGGTGGCCAGTACGGGCTACGTGCTGGGGCAGCCCCAGCTTTTGGGGCTGGCACGGGATAGGAGATGAGATGCCCTCCCATGAGCCCGGGGCCTGGGTGTGTCCACATCCCGTCTGGCGCCTTTAACTTCTCCTTTTTAATGGTTGATTGAAGAGTTGATTATGTGATGGCATTGTGGGGTTTACATGTTTTCTTTGCCAGAGTTTGACAAATAGTTAATGTATGGTTCCAGCAAACAAAGGTAACCCCAGCAAGTGAGCTGTTCTTCTCAGCCTGATAAATGTAACTTATGACATGGGGTTTGTTATCTATTACACACGCGTCTTTTTTGTTGGTGTACATTCACTAAATGATGGTAGATGTAAATGACTAATTCTTCCTATATAAGATTTCCACTTGGTGGCTAGTTTTATGATTCAGCTATCAAAATCACTTCTTATCATTGTAGTGAGAAGTAAGGTGAGATGCGTTCATCATGAGTGTGAGAGCCATGTCCCTCATTCAAGTTTTCATTTCTGGAGCCATCTTTGTTTGCAGTATGACTTCATTACAGCATCCTTGTTTGACCGTTCCCCTGGTGTCGGTGCCTCCCTCGAGCACCAGGACTGCCCAAACTCTTGGGCTTTGTCTCGGGAGAGGTTTTGGTCCCACACACCCTGAGCCTCACAAGCAGCGTCCCTGAGGTGCTGGGAGCTCGGGAGACCTTTGCAGCCAGGGAAAGGCTCCTGTTCCCGCGCCCGTACAATGGAAAAGAGAAGTGGTTTATGTCAGAATATGGTCACATTCTTCTGATTAAACCCGCTCAGAAAGAAAAAAAAAAAAAGACAACATTGTAATATTTTCCAATGACTGTTTATCATGAATTACGTCAGCCTTAGTTTAAATTGCTATTATTTCTCCTTAATGCTTCTTGGTGCCTGCATAATTTACGGCATTGGCAGCTGCGGGACTATGAAATAACCTTTCACAACCACCATACAATAGTAAAGAACATGAAGTTTTTGTTGTTAATTATTATGGGAGTCCTTTAACTTTTTTACAAAGTGACATAAAATATTGTTGAGGTATTTATGGTTAAAGCTACTTTTACATGGATCTATTTTGCTCCTGGCTAGTTCTTAACTAAAGCAGTCATTTGTGGTTATTATGCCTTGGGAGATATTATGTCAGACCTGGTTTAAGAGTATTATTATGTATCACATGTCATATATTACATGTCAGCACTTGAGGCTGTCTTTCAATAAAAACAAATGTAATTTTAGTTAATGGTCTTTTAGGTACAGGCCATTTGTAAATTTACCTGAGTTCATTTGAAAGCATACTAAAAAGCTTCGTTCTCCCGGAGTGCACTTGAGTAATTTCGTTTTGGCTTCGGATGGAATTTCCAAAATATTTGTCATTATTTCAATCAGAGGGTGCTGCCTCGAAAAAGCAAATAGTTTCCCAATACCGAGGTTAACGTGCACGCTTTAAGGAGCTGTAACTGTTACTCATTACTTTGTTTAGTTTTCCCCCTTTGGAGCTCAGGCTTCCCAGGTTCCCCACTGCTCAGGCTGATAGGGGTATCCCAGGCAACTAAGCCACCTCATGATGATACTTCCCTGGGCTACTTAAATGAGTAGCTTATATCTTCTAGGTAATCCATGGGGTGAAAGGGGGTATAAATTAAAGGTTGCAGGCGAGTTTTTATGTTTCCTTGAAGTTTCATTTCAGATCTGGAAAACGCAAACTGACACAAAGCAAACTTTGAATTAATATGTCATTCCCCTTGGTTCCAAATACTGTGCATATTTTCCAGTACTTACTTACTTAAAGCAAGAAATGAAGCATATAGGGTGTGCCAGAAAGTTTACAAAGAATGAAAACACATAAATGACTCATGTGAACTTTTTCTGATTTTTTTTTTCTTAATGTGTAATTAGTTAATTACTGCTAGGCAAAAATAAAAAAAAAAAAGGAGGCGTGATTTCTCTCCCCCTCTATCTATGTTTGAGCACCATAACAATGATCAAAGACTCTATTTGTCTCTAGTTACATTTTACTCTATGAGACTACTGTTTTTGGAGATTCTATTGTAGGGAATAGAAACCCTGCTGGGCAAAAAAATCGGTCTCTATCCCCCTACAAATGCTCACGCTGAAGATGTGAAGTTGCAAACGTGAAATTAAAAAAGCAAGCAAAGAGCAGGGTGAGCATTTTGTCTGTTGCTAGGTTGGAATTTAATAAGAGGAACATAAAATGAAGCTGAACTTGCCTGGATGCTGCGAGATTTTTTTAATATTAGGGAGCATGCTTGATTTCCCTGGAAATGAGTGAGCAATCTGAATTTAGAGTTGCTTGGTGCGGGGAGGGAGTGTTTCGTTCTCTTTCTTAGTCAAAGGCATTTCACAAGCCGACTGCCAGTGAAAGGGGAATCTATAATTACATAAGAATGTAGCAAACTTTTCTGTTTAATGAATGAATATTAGGTATTTGGGGTGCAGATAAAAGATGGTAAAGGACGGAGAGAGAGCTGACGTCTTAGAGATTTTAATAAAGATTGAAGTTAGTAGTGAAAAGGTCAAAGTGCCATTTGTTGAGCCCCTGCTTCTGGCACGGTTTCAAAGCTCCCAGTGCTGACTGGGGGGCTGTGATGTGTGTTAATGAACAGTTGTGGCACTTAACTGAGATCATGGGTTGGTCACATGAATATATATAAAAGATATGAGTGAAGATTTTTCTTACCCCCCCTTTTTGCTGCAGTTTGGCTGTTGGAAGGACTAAACAATTAAAAGAAATGTTTGAAATGTTTGAACACCACATTATGTCCCCTAGACTGTGAGGAAAATGAGCTATGAATAATAGAATACTGCTCTAGTTAAATATAGTTATTGAAAATTGTTTTTAGCTACAGATGTTATGCCATTTTAGAAACTTAGACTAAATAATGTCAGATCTTGTTTGCTTTTTTAGTATGTTATTCATTTATTGGGAAATTCAAAATTTAAAACAGCTGGGAAAGGGTTTGGTGTTCACTATGTAATCTTTAAAATGTGTACATTTCAGACTTACTCTTATAGTGCTGTTTAGAAATGACTGAATTGTATATTATAAAGTTCTGTAAACATACTCTACCATGTAGATGACAGGGAAACATGAAATGAGAAAATGAGATAATTCTGGAGCTAGATTTTATGTATTACAGCCTTGATAAAACAGCAAATGGCTTTCTCAATTTAAATAATTTGTAACTTTCCAGGAACATGCATGGGTGTTATGAACAGTATGTCTGAAACAGCAGCAGAAAATAATGTTCGTTCTCCTTTAATTCTCGCTTTGATGTTTATGTCAAAACGAAGGAGTTAATTTATCTAAGAGTTTCACTGCATGAGTTGGACTGTACAAAACCAATCATGTAGAAATAATAGACTACCATTGGAAGTGCTGTACTATTGCCGTTTTAATAGCTCTTCAGTTCTGCTCAACAATTAGTCCATACATTTTATAGCTGTGTCTTTAAGAAACTGGCACACTCAGCAAAATCACAGTAATTGGGAGATGATGCAATGTGGAGAGAAATCAGAGGAAGAAAAATAATTGAAAAATGGTGTTTTGTTCGGGTTTGGGTTTGTTTTCTTTTAAAATTTTAAACACTGCAGTAGTAATTACTGGTGGGTGAGACTTCTGCAGAATTTAAATTTGATGTGGCTGGGTTTTTATGAATTTGTTTTTCAGGCAAATTGCAAAAGAGGCGAAATAGGGCATTAAAATTCTTGCTATAGTTTTCTCTCTCTGAAATCAAGTAAAGGCATTCAGGGTGATCCGGAGGGAGGACTTTTCCCAGTGCTGTTTGAGTGAGTTTTCCTTACCTGTCAGCATCTTCATAAACCATAAATCATGGACAATATGTGAATTACTTTATCATTTACGCAAACATTTGAAGAGACCTCGGCAATCCCTTTTTGCTTGTGTCCACTGGAGAAGGTACCACTGTGTTAGGGTATGAGCATCCATCCTCCCAGTGGTAGCCAGTGCATGCTGGTAATTTCTTTGCAGGACCTTGTTTCTATGCATAAGTAATGAATATGAAGGCCAATTTAGAATTTTTTAAAAACTGGTTTTTTTGTAGGTTTATTATTGGCAATTCGAACCTTATAATGTTTTTTAATTGATTTATTGTCCATTACAAGCCGAAGGCCAGTGACGCAGTTTACATTTCAGCTGGAGTTTGGGCAATGGTACTAGATATAGCTGTATCTTGGTCTTTTAGTGATCAGATAAGCATTTCCTTGTGTTTTGGCGCTGCCGTGTTGGTCTTAATGCCATAAATTACTTGAGGGTAATGATAGATAACCGACTGATGAGAGTAGGAGAGCAAACCTGGTTCTTAAATGAATAAGCAGGGGAATAGTGAGAAGAAATAGAGGTGTTATTGCTGCTGCATATGACGCTAGAGGAAATCATTATCCACCGCCCTAAGAGCTAACATTTTTGGTAAGTCAGTCACATGATGATGGCTTTCTGCAAAAAAAAAAAAGATGATGCGATTTCATGGGATAACTGCACTACTAATACTCAAATGTATTATCCTGAACTATGGGCTGCAAACGTGAAAGAGCAGGTAGAGTTTATTAGAGAGATCTTTTTCCCCGCTTTCAGCTTTGTGCCCAACTCTGATGCCCATGCTTTGCACATTGCACTGAAATACTGGACAGGTTTAAGGAAGGAGCCAAAACCCAATTTGTAGCATGGAAATCTTGCCTTCAAGTGAAAGGCTAAGAATAGCAATCCATTTAGTGCATGGAGGAGAAGACTAAGAAGGGACTCCATCACACTCTTTTAGTACCCCATGAGGAGACCTGTGTCAGTAGAGGCCTCTCTAATTTGGCAGACAGACACGTAGCAGGACCCCATGCTTCCAAGTGAAAGCAGATAAATTAATGCTGAAACCAAGGCGCAATTATCTACCAGTGAGGGGTAATTAAGCATGGGAACAACTTAGCCAGGAGTAACTTAGATTATTTATTACTTGAATGTTTTAAATCAAGACTGCTTTCCGAAAGCCACGATCCTTACCGAAGGAGGAGATACTGTCTTCATCCAGTGGTCACTCTGACATTGTATAGGCAGTATTTGCAGAAAGTAAACAGGACACTAACATACTATCAATTCCTTCTGACCTTAAAATCTGTTATTTTATTAATAATTTGTAGCATCTGGGTGAGTAAATGCTTGACTGTGTTGGATCTTTTGTCCATTATATAGTACAACAAACCTTCCCAAGATTTGGTTACACTCTTAAGTAGACAAGGTGAAGTTTTGCATTTGTTGGGAGTGGGGGCTGAGGTACAGAGTTATGGAGGAACCTGGTGCATTAGGAGCTAAATGCTGATGTCTTCACTGGTCCACCTTCGTGGCTGTTGAGACCTCGTCTTCTTTGTTCTCCTTACCAATCTTGATCCACCATGAGCGGCTGCCTGTTTCAGAGCTCCTCTGCTCTGCTTGGCTCATCAGTCCCTTGCTCTGCTGGGGACATCTGCTCAGGGAAAACTAGATCTGGTCCATTTTAGGCTACTTCAGTAACTGCCACAAAGGGCTGTCTCCTCAGCTGAAGTATGGAAAATGTAGCTCGGTTGCATCTCATTTGAATGTGCAGCTACACGCTGCAAGATCTACAGACTTACTGTACCGACTTCATGACTCTTCTCTGATGGGTCCTTCACAGATGTCTCCAGTCACCTTACCTTTTTGCGTAATAGCTTTAAACAGCATGTTAATTAAAAAGTAGGTGTTAGCAACAAGTGAGTAACAGAAGAGGAGGAATTTATTTGAAATCAGCCATTTCAGCCCACAGAAAGGGTGAGAGAATATGTGAAAAGACTAATGGTGATCATCCTGCTGCCACGGGTGACATTCGCAGATGCTGCTGCTTCAACAGAGGGGCAGTGTGCAGCCTTCCAGCTCTGTCATCACCTCCTGTGTTTTGCTCTGGATTTGCAACTATAGTAGAAGTTAAACTCCCAATAAAAACACCTCTTTGCTGTGGGGTGGCATGTTTACTTTAAGTAGGTGTTGATGATTCTACTTCTCACTTCGTTGATTAAATAAGTCACTTCATCTTAGAAGTCTTACAAACCTCAGCTGAACTTTGCTGAGATGAGCCTGTGTCCCATTACCTACTTTGACAAAGGTAGAGCATGAGTGTGAAAAACAAGGCAAAGATTATTATTCCTGGGGTCTTTAGAAGCTCTTAGGTCAGAATACCACGTTCAAAATTAGCAGTATGGTTGCCCTGGTTCTTTTATAGCATCCCGGTTTTGCAATGAACCATAATAATTTGTTGGATTTGCCAAAAAAATGATGATTCTTCAGGGTTTTTTTGGTGTTGGCTGTTTGTAAAGGCAGTCTATAATTAAGATGAATACGTCTACATTGTGAATGTTTAGTTATGATAGAGATGGGTTTGTTATAAAACAAACAAACAAACAAAAAAAAAAAACAAAATTACCTAGCTGCAAGTCCTTGCAGTTGTTTAGTTTAGAAGTTTTAAGTCAATTCATGGAAGTCTGTGTTTACTGTCTTTAGAGCGTGATCATGACATTGGAATGTATTGTGGAAAAAAGACCCTATAAAATGAAATGCACGTTTACGGGTAAGGAGCAGAGAGCACTTGGGATCAGCAGTGAGACTGCAGTATCTCTTTGAAGTGTAGCAAAGAGGAGTACTCACCAGTGCCATGTTGGGTTTAGAGGGTAGTGAACTGACACATTCCGTAAGTTCTAACACTGTAACAGCGGCTGGACCCAACGCCATTAATTTCAAGAAACTATGGACCGTGATATCCCAATGACAGCAGTCAGAAGAAAAAAAATAGAACTGAAGCACTTCATTTAAAATAAAACTTTATAATAAAGTCAGGTCTCCTAAGATGCTGCTTTTGTGCTGCGCTGCATGTGAGTAATCTCCGTGACTCATCTCGCCTCTGACATACTGCAGCCATCAACCAGCCACCAGTGTTGCCCTTCATAAAGGAAATATCCTATTTTTGGTGTGGCAAGGTCCTCAGTTTTAAAGAATTTTCCTCTTTTAAAGTGCTCAGACAATTAACGCCTCATGCATGTATTCAACAATAGTTGCCTAGCAACCATCAGAAATATTCGGGAGAGCAAAGGCAGCCGAGATGAACGAGCAGAAGCATCAGCTCCCATTTCAGGTGAGCTGGAGAAGGCGTCAGGGCTGCGCTGACTGTTGGGACCCAACTATGAATATCCATGAAAATCAGACAATGCCAAAGTCTTGCACGTCAATCAGATACAGAGATGGGGTGAGTTGTGCGGCCAGAAGCAGTTGCAGGAGATTGCAGTCACTTGGGCTTTGTTAGTTTCAGGAGCCTAGACCAAAACAATGTAACAATGGTTAAATGATGGAGAGTCAACAAACACTCCTTGTTTGCTGAGGAAAGTTTTGCTACCTTGTGTTGGATTCCGCCTGCAGCTAGAAAAGGGGTGAAGTTCCCACTACCTTTGGTGGAGGTTTTTGGGCATGGGTCAAAGTACCAGGTGAACCCCTTGCCTGGGGCTTGGCTCCAGCCCGTCTCTTGCATTGCCACCCTGCTCCCACTTCTTCTCATTTTGCATTTTAATTCTGGCATAACTTTTACCGCACAGGAGGTTTTCTCACTCTTCCGAGTCAAGTCTTTGATGCCTTCTTTAGCACTGGAAGATGCCATTGGAATGAAATGGAAATCTTTTCTGCAGTAACTGCCTGCAGCCACTATGGTCTTTTTTCATTTTTTTGGGGTTTTCATCAGAACGGTTGACATGAAAGTCTTGGTCTAGGGTGGGAAACAACCTTATCATGCTGTGTTGACATACTCTTGGGGACATCTCTGTCACGGCGATGCTGGTGTGGCCATGTCCTGTGCCCGTCCGTGTCTGTGGATGAGCTATGTGCTGCTCCATGGTCTCCCCAGTGGTTATGCCGTCACTCGATGTGGTGGGGTGCAGGAGCACAGGTCCCTGGGGTTTTGGTCTCTAGAAGTATTTTCAGTTGGTTTATTTTCATTAGATACCTTAAAATTAAAGAGCCTGATAGCTGTCTATTAGCGTTGCTCAGAACTTTTTTGACTGCCTGCCCCAGTTTGAAGAAGATGGTGACGTTCTGGCATTTTCCTGTTGGATAGAAAAATTGGATTTATGACCATCTCGACTTCAAAGGTAAAGGTTAAGAGCAAGATTATGATCTCCTTTCCACTCATGTAAATCCACAGGAGTCAATTACTTTGGATTGACAGTGATGTGATTTAGATCAGAATCTGGCACTAAAGCTTTTTGGGGTTTGGTCCTACATCCATTGATTTCAGTGCCACTTGACTGCCGACTCTTTGCTTTTGGTATGTGGTGGCGGTATTTGCATGTGGAAGTGCCTCAGGGGCCCCACATAAAACATTGGTTCACTAGCTTTAGTGGGGGGATTTTTAGATTAGATGTTAAAACGGTGAAATCAAAATATGCAGGGGGTGGTTGGGAAGTAACAGAGGCACAACAGTAATCAAAATAATGTGATTTTTAAGATTGATATCTGGTGACTTAGACGTGAAAAAAATCCTGTATGTATCTTGGAGGTCTGAGGCTTTTACTCTTTCTGATTATAAAAGACATTTATTTCTGGCCTTGATGGCTGATGACATATCAAACTTAAAATATGCCATGATCCTATAGTCTGGTAGTGCTTTCTGGCACTGGTCAGGGACTAAATATAGCCAGTTTTGAACTGCTGTGATAAACCTGGAAATAATGTTCAGCAGAAAATTCTCAGACAATTCCATAGACAAATGCGGAATATGAAATGACTTTTCTGGATCGCATCTGGTTTGTACTGTGTATGCTTTTGTGCCCCATCTCTCGTCCCCTTGTTTTCCAACTATCCTACAAATGTTTGTGGTACAGATAAATCTTAACTGAAGCATCTCAGTGGTTCATGTTAGTTCATGCTAAAGCAACAAATAACATAAAGGGTTTTTAAACCCCAGCTATTCCACGCATTCCTTTTGGCTTTGTAAACCATTTTGCCTTGTTTTTACAGAAAGAAGGTGTATTTAAAAAAAAGGCGTGCATTTCCAAAAATCACTGATTGTCTTCAAATGAACATAGTCCAGGAACATGCAGGTTCTTGCATTGTATTATGGGATTAGTGGTATTCATCTGTCATGCATAATGTGAAGGTGATATTCAGAGGAGAAAAAGAGCCTTTTTGAAAGGATTTCTTTTTTAAAAAAATTATATACTCACATTTGTTTTCTTTTTATCCTTTTTTTAACTCATATACTTCTACCAGGCTATGTTTCATTTCAAGATGGTGTCTTTGCTAGAAAGATAATCAAATGTAATGTCTTCCACAACCTCTTCATATGCATGACTGCATAAAGCTTGTGTAAGAGTTTATTATTATAAAATTAGTATAGCATAGCATAGAGCAAACTGGGCCCCTGGCCAGATGAACTAGACAATGAATAGTTATATAAGGTTTTGAAGCACATGTATTAGAACACAAGCGCCCTGTATTTTCTTCTCAATTGTCTGCTGTTTGTTAATGTTTCCCTTTCAACGTGATTGCATCTCAATTTAATAGCACTTGCCATTTCAGGGTTTACTGTGCCAGCGCTCGCATAGTTACATCCCCTCTGTGCTGCAAAGCCTGCATGTATATTAAAACTGAACTAGGCATGGTTAGCTAATGGGTACTTCGAGAGATATGCACTTATAGAATTAAGTGATGTATGTAATTGTTAATTTTGTGTTAACAAGTTTGAAAAATGTGTTTCACCAATAATTGTAATGCTGCGTTCTGTGCAAAGTGTGACATTTTAATTCTTGTTGAACAGTTTCCTACCTCTGCTCTGTGTTTTCATGGCAGGGTATTATTTTGCAATCAAGATAAAAGCATTATTTATTAAAGTTCTAAAATATTACATTACTGGAAGTTTTAAGCTGCAGATCAATCTCCTGTTTCATAAAAGCATTTCATTGATTTTTTTTTTTTTTTTAAATTGGTCTTTGAATTTAAACTTAAGTTCCACATTATGGATTGTGTATGGTTCCAGAAGCAGAGGGATGTTTTAGTGGAGACTTGGTACTGTTTTGAGGGAAGCTGTACCTGTCACGGAGCTGTGGGAAAGGCTCGTCTTTGGCATATGCCCCTTTGGGACTGTCAGATCCCAGCCTGCTGCATGTTTGGCACAGGGAGCCCATTGACTTGGGCTGTGGGAAACCTACATTCAGCACTATCTATCGGTCCTTGTGTCCCTTTCTGTGCCTCCAAAGGAACTTCTGTTAGAGACTTTTCGTCTTTGGGAGTCAAATAAGAACTGCTCCGTGCTTTCGGAGGTGCAGGATGGCCTTTCCGCGGCGAGAGGGTGCTCAGTAGCCTCTGGCTGCAGTAGCCCGGGTGTCACCCGTTGAAAGAGTGATGCTTGCACCTTGGATTTGTGGTGCTGGATTTATTTGCTTTCTGTGTGTAACCTGAACAGCCCAGAGGTCTGGCTTCCCCCACTGCCCCATGCTCCTGTCCTCCTGTTCCTCAGTTCCCCATGCCAGGCACTTGCCTTTTGCCGCCCTTCTCTGCATGGTCCCGGCCGCATCCCCATCCTGGTCCCTCTTTGTTACACTAGGATAATGCCGATTTTCTGGCGGCAACCCACGATGGTTCATCCATGCCGTTGCAGATGTGAGACCAAAGCCTACCTTTTATTCCCTCTTACAGAGAGCAAATTCATTTTTCCATCCCTAGCAGTCCTAACATAGAGCAAGTCTTGCATTTCTGTTCCAGCTAACAAGGGCTTCATTTGCACGTCCTGTGTCATCTGCCGAATCTGACCTTGTGCGGACTCTCTGCTTGCCAACCAGCGAGGGAAGGCAATTGAGAAGGGGGCATCACTGCCACCCCCTGCTGAGGTCAGGAGTGGCTGTGGCCAGGATTTGACTTCCCAAGAAAGGAAGATTTTCTCATTTGCGAGTAAAGAGAAGGAAAAGGGCAGGGTGGGAGGAGCATAATAGGCTCAAAACTCAATAAAAATAGCAAAGGAAACAAACAGTTTGTGCCTAATTTGAAACCAGCTGATCTCCATGGTGATTGCAACAAATCTGTGCTACGTTTGACTGTTAGTGAGACAAAGGTTAGAAATAGGAGTTCACCCGCCATGCTGGACTGTTTGAATGAACAGAGGAGTGGGAGGGTTGAGACCTTTGCGGTCATTGAGTGACCATGTGAAGGTGCTGGGGGGAGTTCAGGGAGTGACAAAATCGAAACTCCAAAGGATTTGTGTGTCTTCCTTCCTCATGCATCTTAAGAAAAATCAGCTTTTATACATTTCCTGGAATTTTTGTTTTCAACAGTGCAGTTCTGTGGAAAGAAGAGTCTGCAGGGCTGTGGCTTCAGACAAAAATAGCATGGTAGAAGACCAGCAGAAATCAGGCAGTAAGCTTGAAACCTTAGATAAATAATAGGACTAATATACTTGCCACAGTAAATAATAGGACTATAACTCCCCTAAAGCTCTTGATTGACATTGTCTCACAGTAATTCCTTATGTGAAACAGAAGCCTGAGATAAAATTTCAGCCTTAATTTACAGATATCTGAGACAGAGGGAGAAGGAAGTGCATTAATCCTTACCAGAGAAGAAATTCCTGTTCATGTTAGTCTGAAATACTGTCATGTGATGAGTCAGAAAGTTTTTATTGTGCACGTCTTCGGAGGTCAGGGCTGCTGAGCTTTGGCATGCAGACTGAGCAGACAGCATTTGCAAACCAACACATCCCCTTTTGCTGAGGCCACAGGCATGGAAAGCTTCCTACTTGCCATAGGTGTGCGTGAGTTTCTTTTTTTTTAAATGTAAATTTTAGAGGGGACAAGATTATACTTTTGAAATCCTTAGTCATAATGAAAAGATCTCCAGAGGCAGCTGATGAAGACATTCAGAGTGTCTGTTACACTGCATCAAGATTTAGAGTTTCTTGAGTAAATATTGACCAATTTGACCTTTGCTTTTCCTCAGTCAATATTTATCTCTTGGGAAAATGAATCTTCATATTCACCTTAGCTGAAGTCCAAGTCTACTTAACAGTGTACTTGAAAGTCCAGGAGAGGTGCTGATTTGTCTCATTGTTATTTTTATTTGTTTAAAATTAGATATACAGAAGGTTTGGCCACTTCGTCAGATTTCCTAAACAACGCAGTGTCAGGTCATGGCTGGTGGGAAGGTTTCTAGGAAAAACCTAGATCTGACGGCAGACAGAGTGGGTGAATCTGGGAGTGGAGCAATCCCTTTATTGGAAACAGGGATGAGGGTTCCTGTACAGTGTGAAAACCCATCCAGATGCTGTCAGAAGAAGGGGACTGATCGGGATTAGTTAATAAAATTCTTCCTGTGTATTTCATGAGGCAGAAAAAGGTGGGTTTTGAGCTTTCTGAACCTCCCACAGTCTTCCAGCAACCTAATCCCGCAGAGTGCAGCATTGGGTATTGTGCAGACGCGAAGAAAGGCCCAGCCCAAGAGACTGGTCTGCAGGCAAGGGGACAGTGGCTCGCCAAGCGAGCAGGTGGGCCCCAACACACCTGGATGATGCTGTGCTCAGCAGCCAGTTGCATTGCCATTGCCATGGCCTTCTACAGGTCAGTATTAAAGTTGTTCCCCAGCCACTGCTCCCTGCCGCTGGGCTTGTGAGCCAGGCTTGGAACCCCTACATGCTCCCAGCTGCTCGAGAGCCAGGGGTCGGTCACTGAGCAAGCCACGTCAAATAGGACTGTGATACCCCCTTTATCATTTCAGTGGCAGTTTCAGTATTTTGGGGCGCTGGAGCTGCTGGGGCAGGGTCCCTGGGCAGGGGGGTCCTGGCACCTCACTGCTGCTTCCTTGCCTGGCTGCACTGTGTCCGTCCCCTCTTCTCCCATCTCAGCATCACTGGGTGCTGCTGGCTAAAGCTTCCTGATGGTAACAGGGGCAACGTTTTGGGGTAGAAAAGGCAATTATGGTGCTTGTGACCTATGCTGTGAGAGCAGGAGCAACTGGGAGGTGCTGTTGAGGCAGTGCAGAAAGGCAGTGCGTTACATATCTGCTTATGCAAATCGAATCATTTGTCTTTTCAAATGTTCATTTTGCCTTTTCCCTGATTATATTTTCTGAGTTTCCATATGTACTTTGTGTGATATTTCAGTCTTGTCAAATTAAGAAGAGAAAGCCTTACAATTAGCTTAGGATATACACCAAATAAAGTAAAGTTTGTCATTTTTACTGTGTAATCAGTCAACAATATTACAGGTGCCCTGTAAGTTTAAAAAGAAAAAAAAAGCCTGACTTGTTTTTGTGATCTTGTAAGTATCAAAGGTATTTGTTTGGGGAAAAGGCATTGGGAAAGAAGAGAATTTTAAAATTGCACAATTGCAGTTGAAAAACCAGAGCAGGCAACGTCATGTGTTTCTGAAGAGCACGCTGTTTAATTTTATAGTAGCAGTATTTTAAGAATGCTGACGGTACACAGGAAAGAAGTGAATAATTCTTATTGCAAAATCCTGACGGTTTGTTGTATTCACAATGTTAAGACTTAATTGCCCCCGGATTTCTCTTAGGAAAAACAGGACATTTGGAGAATAATAAAAAAAAAGAAAAAAAGGCCAGCTGAAGCAGTAGTGATTTATCAAAGCAACATTCAAATAAAATAAAGATTTGGCATCCTTACTTAGGATAGGCTGGAAAACGCATTTATGTTTTCATGTACCTGTTTTTTTTTTTTCCTGATGTGCCTGATTGACTTGTTTTAATACCAGTGTTATTTACATTTCAGGGATGGGCCTCTATTATGCAGGAAATTGTCCAAACCCCTACAGCTGTATTTTAAATTGAAATGATTTTTTTTATGAAGTGATTGTGCAGACTTAATTTAGTAATCTATTATTGAATTTATAGTTTCAGGCTGTATAAAGACTTTATATAGAACGAAAATGGGCACGTATGAAGATCTATGCTATATATACACCTGGTTCTGTATATTAAATCTTTTACATATGTTGTCCATTTTCAGAAACAAATAAACTGCTGCTTTTGAAAACTCAGCTTCTCTTCCATATTAGGGAATTCTGCAGTCTCCGTATGTTCCTTAGCTTCAGTATAATGCTAAATCAGTTTGTACATTAGTCTATTTTTAGTTATGAATGAACTTTATGGAGTGCAGCACGCAGAGCGATTTCAGAGATTCTCACTCATAAAACCCATGTGTCATGCGCTGCAATTACAGCGGTAAACATCGTGCAAGCTCCGGGCTTCCAGGGGCCCAAGCACTGAAATTTCCACAAGGGAAAAGCACCCCTAGTCACCCTTTTATACGAACTATTACACGTACAGTAAATCTCATCACATGAAATCAGGTTAAATTTTGTGACCTTGGCTGCGGCGAGCGGGCTGCCTGGCATGGCAGCCGGGTAACACTAGAGGGCAACTGAGAGTTTCCTTTAACCAAGCTGGAGCTGTTTTTAATATCAACTAAGTGTTTAAACTCGGTAAGGATTTGTTTTCCTGTCTGCAGATTTTGCATATGTAACCTCTGAGTTTCCATTGACAGCAAATAATAATCCAGCTGAAGTTTCTTCTGGGGGAAAATACAGCGGGAGCAGGTCAGAAGCCTGCTTTTGCCCAAATAAGGCTTCTTTTTGCAGACCCCGTGTGTTAGATAATGATCAACTGACAGTCGGTCATGAGTTAATAATGCTGGATGCTGAAATATGCATACCATGTGGTATACAACAGTTCTGCGGGGAGAGACAAACACAGCTATAATTAGACATCTGAAACACAAGGAAGTGTGTAAATTGTTTAATAGTCCCTCCGCTTAATTCACTCAGATAATTTCCTAAGAACTGGTATTGACAATGAAAGAATATTGCACAACTGACTTGCTGTTTAGTTTAAACCCTGGCCTGCTCAGATAAATTAATGAGTACAGCTCAATTTTATTTGGATTTTTCCGAGTGCTGAAGATTTACAGGGGCTGTATCACAGAGATGTGCTCAGTTCTGTTTGTGTTGATGTTTCAGACAACTACACTGGGTCCATGGGGTTTTTACTTGTTTATCGCTGGGCACGTGATCTTACCATCAGGACTTTAAAAACGTCATTTTGGGGGTGTATTGGCAGTTTTGCGGGTTCCCTTTCTACTCTTACACAATGTGGCAAAGTTATCAGAGTTGCCATCACTGCGTTTTACTGGTGAAAATGTGCAGATCGCTCCTCTGCTCAGCAATGCTGAGCAGCATCACCTCCACACCCCAGCATCAAAACCCCATGTCAGGCATACCCCAGGGGTGCCAGGGCTTTGTCCTAAGTTTTTTTGCCAAAGCAGGGTTATTCCTGAACCTCTTTATGGCTGTGTGCCTTGCAAGGGGGTGCCTGGCAAGGCCCTTGCCAGCTGCTGCTGGGAAAGTTGGTGGTGACCCAGAGAAGTGATGGGGAGCAGGGTTTGGGCTGAGGCTGCCGCTTCTGTCTCCACCTAAATCTGTGTAGTCCTTGTGGTGGTGACAGCTGGATGTAGGCATCAAGGGGTGAGCTCACTCTCTAGTTTTTGCATGTCACCTTAGTAATATCTTCATGTAGGTTGATTATGCCTAACAGATTTTGATTACTTTGCAGTGCAATGATCAAGTGCAAAGAAAAAAAAATGAAAGGAAATTATAATATTCTTACACTAAAAAAAAAAAAAACCTTACATAATCAGTTATGAATCAGAAATGCAAGAGATTTAAATAATACATTTTCTGTTTTCACGTTGTACGTAACTGGATGATCATAGCTTCCTACCTGCTGTTGTCATTACCACAAGCGAGGTCTCAGGAAACTGTCCGTTTTTTGCTTCTTGCGTGAATTTCTGCCTGTTTAGATTCATGCACAGTGTCCATCCTTTACCAGTCAATTAGCCCATCTCATCTGTAAATCTGTGTGGATATGACTGGCTATGTATCTATTGTATTTCTGAGGTATGTAGGTCACGTCTCCATTGGGCCCTGCTGGCTCTGCTAGACAGCAATTTCACAAACGCTGACTTTTACTGGAAAGAAAAGGAAATATTGCTAGGAATGCCGCCTTAAGATTTGCTGTGTGTTCGCATTTGCCTCTTGTTTTCTAAAGCCCTCTAATAGGAAGTCTGCCTTGGGTGGTGTTCTGCGGAGTTTTTGATGGGATAGGCTGACTCGCATGGGTTCGCTGTGCATTTTCACTTCTCGCTGCCGTGTTTGAGCTGCTTTTGTCGTGGTTATTACATAATCTCTCTGTGCCCGCTCATTCCTTCCTCTCTTTGCCTTTTTTTTTTTTTAAGAAAAAAAAAAAAGCCCAGGCCATTCTGAGGAGTCAGACTTGCACTTCTTGAGTATTGCTGTGATCCTTTGAGTATTGCTTGGAGGCTGGAGAGCAACTGCAGATTTCTGAGGGAAAGGGAAGCTTGCTGGACCCATGTCTGATCCTGTGGTGCTGCCCAAGCACAAGGTGTTTCGTGATATGACAATTTCTTTGTTCGGAGCTTGAATGCTTCTTTCCCGCTAGTGACAGAGGGAGTCATGCTGGCTTGGTCGTGTTCGATGCTTAATACAGGCTCAGCCTCAAAATGTGAATAGCCCCAGTGAGGTCATCAGAGGTCTTTGCATGCTTCAGGTCTTTACAAGTCAGGCATGTACTTTGCTGAATCAAGACTACAGCTCCTCGTGTGCCTTGTCCTGCACAGCACAGTGCTTTGCTGTATTTGACCCTATACTCAAGCAGTTTCTCACCCGAAGAACCAGTGAGTCATCTAATCTGGTATGAACCCCAAGTAGTGGCTCATCGGCCAAAATTACCGGCAAACGCTTTCATCCAGTTCGCCACCTTTTTTCTGAAGGAGAAGGGAAACAGCTGTTTGAGCAAGGACCACAGCCAGACAGCTGGACGCCGGCTCGGTGCAGCCAGCCAGGCTGCTGCGGCCGCCCGCAGCGGCAACGCTCTCCTGGCCGGACCCGGCCCTCGCCGTGGCTGACAGAGACCCTCAAATTGCAGGCTTTTCTTCCTGCACCATGCACACCGACTTGTGTCTGGCTCAGGTTTTTCCTAAAATGTCTTCTGAAAGCTGGTCATATATGTGCCTTTTGCATTCGGGCATTAGATCACGTCTGTGTGCTGCAGTGCCCAGGCATGCCTGGTTGTGCCTCCTCGCTTCTGAGCACCACTCGTATTACCTGGTGAAGTCACTTCTCAGTCATTTGTGCTCAAACAGCTTGAATTGTTCAGACCTCCCTCTTGAAGGCAGACCTCTCTTTGACCGCAGCGTCTTCCGGCCAGGGTATATTTAATTTCCAGCGGGGGGTGGCCTGTGAAGTGCCACCCTTGACTTGGCCAGTGGGACCTGGAGTCCTTGCTCACAGGTTTCATGCTGGAGCTGTACTGAAGAGCTTGCATGGTCTGTTTTTCCTTCTGATTACTCGTTTGTATGACTCAGTGTTAGCATTGTGCCAGTCCTTGTGTCAGTGTGAATGTTACTGTTGGGGACCTTATATTTATTTCACTGACAAAAATGTTGAATGCTAGCAAGGCTAAGAGCAACCCCTGTGGAATCCCACCAGAAATATTTTCATTTAATAGAAATTCCCCACTGATGCCTGCTTTTAACTCTATCATTTAGCCAGTTCTTAATCCATTTAATATATGCTCGAATAAAATCATGTAGTGCTGTTTTTTAATCAAAGTGTTATCTAGTATTAAATCAGTTGTCTTAAAGAAATGCAGGTACGTTCCCTGTGTGCAGCTAGTTTCTCTAACCAAGCTTGTAGTTTCAAGTTATAAAATAAGGTGCTTTGTTTGTTTTTCTTTTTTTGTTGTTTTAAGATCTGGTTTGTGTAAAACCAAGTCAATTGACTGGCTTTAATTATATTCTTTTGCAAGCATATCATCTGGCTTCTTTGCAAAAATGGAACAAATATTTACCAAACACCTCTGCTTCTTTCGAATTATTAATAGCAATCCTGTCATCTGTAAGCAGTGATAGACCTACACTGGATTTTTTTATTATTATTATTTTAATTTGCTCTAAGGTCTCCTTGAATGTCCATATTTCTCAGGCATAGATTTTTCTTTGAAGTCTTCAGCTTCCCTTTTCAATTTACCACACTTTATAATTTCTAACACATGAATAGATTCCGTCTAAAAACAAACAACTCCAAACTTTTTCCATGTTTTTTAAACCCATGGTAGTCAGCAGGACATAAAGAAGCCCAGATCGAGGAAAAGTCTTAGCTTCCAACCATGCTGAAATGAAGAAAACAAGACTCCAAGCCTCGTCCTGAAGCTTGTCCCATCTTCCATGGAAACGAAAAACATTCAATTTTTGGCATAACTGGCCAGCCTGGTATTTGCAATGCCTGTGACTTTTCTATTAAAAGCAATGCTAGTCTGAACTGAAATCCATGAAAAATACCACCTTTTTGCTTTTTTCAGAGATTGTCTGGTCAGGAGGGGGGTCAAAACAACAGTCTGCAGCAAGTCATATGTCTCCACATTAATCCACACAAGGAAGTGTCTGTTTCACTTATTTCCAAATGAGGAATGTTTTCTTTAGAGAGGTAGCAAATTGATTTTCCCCACATGGAGCATGGGATATCTCATTTCCAAAACAAAACTTTCAGAAATGGCTGCACAAGTCTGCTCTTTCTCCATGTGCGTTAGAAAGCAGCGTGGATCCTCAGTGTTCCCTGCAAGGTTGTTTGCTGCTGCACTCTGGAGTTTCCAGGTCAGGTCTGACATGTTCAGTTATAAAGAAAGAAATAAACAAGTGTTTATTAAAATAGTTTTAGTATTGAAATTGTTTTCTCCTCAGCCTGACTAAGCAAGAGGTGTGTGTGTGTGTGTTGTGGAGAGGCTGTGTCAGAGCTCTTGTTGTTGGTAGGTGCTCATCCCTGACTTCCAAAGGTGTACTTAGACTTTCTGGCCCTTTGGTGCAGTACCAGGTTGGTTGCAATTTGCTTCTGTTAACCAGCTCTGCTCATTGTGCCTGGGCAATAAATGCCACAGGCCCTCCTTGGACCCTGTTCCCAGGAGGCAGATGCTTTTAAATAAACTTTGAGGGGTGAAAGGAAAATAAATGAAATGTAAGATACTGAACTCAGGATGTGGAAAAGGGAATGAGGTGAAGGAGAGAAAACAAAGAGATGGAGGTGATGAGGAAATTGAGGGAGCAGCTGGGACTCCAGAACAGTATGTGAGATTAACTAACCTTTGAACAGTTTTTGGGATCGTGCTTAAATATAGTGATATGCTTTTCTTAACTGTCAGATATTGCAGAATGCCAGAAGCCCCCTAGAGGGGTAGGTGTTAAAACCGTTAAAACTGTTAACTTTCTATTCATTACGTTTTAGAAGGTGCAACATGTAAGCATATTTTTCAGCCAAGAGCTAACTTTTGCGGGGCTGTTCTAGGGGTGTCCCCAGCAACCAGCTATTTGCCACCTGCCAGCGGGCATGGTCAGTTCTGGATTTACTGGAGATCTGGGACCATTCTGCTCACTTTGACTTCGGTTGGGCATCTCCATATGCCACGTCCAGCTTCTGCTTGGCACCTGAATCATGGTGATCTGTGATCTGACACATCCTGCTGTTTCCACCTGCCTAAGAGGGAAAGTCTCCAAGTTTGTTTTATATCTACTGATGGTTTTGCAGCTTAGGGCCAAGCAACTTCTTGCACCTTCCAGTGCTCCACCTTAATCCCGGTTTTGTGATTACCTCCCTCTGGTGAATTCCCACCTCTCAGGTTTAGAGCTCACCTGACTTTTAAGCCTACCCTAAACATAGACCCAGGTCTTCCACTGGCCCTTCTTTGCCAGTGGTCCTGGACATTTTTACAAGCTCAGTTGAGTTTTTTGTGTTGTCATACTGTTGCAGTTGGCAAAAATGCTGTTGTTCCTTCCTTTTCCTTCATCCTTGCACAGGATAGGAACACAGTCACAAAACCAACAGGCAGCCAGAATCTGGTTGGCAGTGTAAGTTTTAAGTGCATTAGCAATGCTAAGCAGCTATCCCAGCACGTTCCTCAGTGAAATATGGCAATGACCATCCTTCCTTTCCCTTTTTTCTCCCCCACCTCCCCACCCCCTTTTGAAGTGTTTCTGAGAAACTGGAGTACCCGCAAGCCAGAATCAAAAATAATATCAGGAAATAGTTATGTAGATCAGAGAAGCCTGGGAAAGGCAAGAACTTTGATCGTGGGCATTACAATTGCTTAGATGTTCTCTAGAATAAGTAATGTTGAGTGAGCAAGAAAAAGGTACATGTTTTAGGCATGAGTACAGTACTGTTTACTTACATGGTTTGTTGAGCAGCCAGCAAGGTCCAAGGTTATTTTGGACTCAGCATGAGTAAGTGATCCAGGTATGACAAATGAGGTAATGCATTCCAGGCTCATTAAAAACTCTTGGCTACACCACTGATTTTGACAGAGTGCCAACGTAGCTTGACCTCAGCTGTGTGAAGGCCACTATTTTTTTAACACCCTTCCTACAACAACACATCTTTTACATCAGCCAAAATATGTGTATCTAGAGAACAGTGCTGTGGGGAGGGTTGAACTCATTGGACTTCCAATGATAATCAGACTCCTAAAAAAAAGATAATTCTACTGTAACTAACCTGTTAAAGTCAGGTACCCCAAAAATACAGCTGTTGTCTCTTATTTGTGCATCTGGGGGTGGCTGTGTGTACATAGTACGTTGCATTCTCAGCATGGACATGGCTCAAGCGAGGATGACTTGATAACAGGGAGATATTAAGTCCAGCAATCGTTTCCCCTTCCTGTGGTAAAGAAGGTGGCTGGTGGAGGTGCTGTCTGCTTGTGGCAGCCTACGCTTTTCCACCATATGTAGTGTTTAATCACAGCTGACCTCAGCAGCTCTCATTCTCGGGTGCTTCTCTTTCCCCTGCATAAAACCTGCCGTCCTCGGGTTTAACCCCGAGCTGGGAGTTATACGAGGTGGCAAGGCTTGGAGATGCTCCTGTTTTCCTGTGTCCTGCTGAGCAGAGAGTATCCCTAGAAGCCGAGCAGCTGAGGGTGGTAGTGGCAGGAGAGCAGTGACCACAACCTTGGGAATTTTCTGAGTGGGTGGGCAGCGTAGTCGTCTCCTGATCACCTGCAATATCCTGATGCTTGCACAGGCTGATGAGAGAGCTGGACGGGAAGATGTAATTTATAAACAATGATGCTGTTTCATGGCTTCATGAACAGAGAAGACCTGTGGCTTTGAGGAAACCTCTAGCTAGTGTGAGCAGCATTAACCCTGAGCTCCTCTCTTTTCTGTGGGGCTGTCTTGCTTTATGGGTCGGAGCCTGCTACTGAGCTTATCTCCAATACCTGGTCTTTAATTCTCTGTTGCAGGTGCCTCTGGATTCTCCTTGTTTGATTATGGTGGTCCACAGCTCACAAGAACAGGCTTTGGGATCACCAGGTTACCTTCTTCCTGGGGTACATTTCAGTCAGCAAATATTTGCCAGTCTACATTTACAGACAATCTAACTCGCTGTGCCATGCAAAACACGGGGTTTGCTTTTAACCTCTCAGGTGTGAGGGTTTGTAATAAAAACATGCAGGGCATTGCTGGTGTTTTGTCACTGCAGAGCTTAACCACGGTTTGGGGGGAAGAAGGCAAGGTACAAGAAGAAAAGTGTTTAAATCTTAATCTCACATTACTGAGGGCACTTACGTTACATCAGGGACTAAATACTTTTGGGTTTTTTTAAAGGCAGGTGTGCATGTAAGTGAGGATTTGCACAGAGGAGGTGGCAGTGGCAGCTTCTGCACCTCACCTTCCCTTTCACTTGCTGCTTATGAAGACCATGGCTGTGTGCTCCTGCTTTTGCTCTCCTGAAGGTGCTTCTAGACAGACCAAAGGGTATTGGGAAGGAGCTCAGCATGGCTGTGGCCAGGGAAAGTTGTGTGATTCCAAAGGAGATCTCAGGCTCCCTGTCTCCCTCTCTCACTCCACGGCCACAGGTACAAGCTGTTCCCTCTTGTCTTTTCTCCTGCCCAGTCTTTTGTCCCACTCAGTCCCAAGTTCACCTTTCATGGTCCTCCGACAAATGCTGATCCCTCATGTCAAATAGCAAGCAGCAATCTGTGTGTGATTTGCGGTGATTACCTATTTCCAGACAACACCCAGGGACCCTTTCAAACATGGAGTAGAAGAAAACATTCCTGTCTCTGTTCAGATTCCTATAAATAATTTTCTTATGCCTGAGAATTCACAATCGAGATGGCAATAAGACGTATTCCAGAATGGGAAGAGTTGTTAAGATATGGTTGTCATCATGGCTTGTGTAACTGTTGATATTTGTGACATATCCATTTCACACGCTTTCACTTAATCAGGAGCACTTCTGCCACCAAGTAGTAGTCAGCTGAAGAACAAAGTCCACACCACATGCATCCTAGTTAATAATCACACCTTTTGTTCTTTACAGTTACAAATGCTTGCACTTGAATTAGGTCTTCGTTCATGTTGGATTCTGGTTTGGTTCCTCACGAAACCCCACGTTACAGCCTCAGCCTCAGTGGTGCGGGCGGTGGTGGGTGCATTGCGGGGCCAGCCAGGTTGGTGGGCTCAGAGGGAAAAAAAGAAGCAACACAACGTGCTGGTATAAAACTGGCATCCAAGGAGTGCTGAAATGTCCTTCTTAACTCCTTTTGATGGGTATAGGTAGCAGGCACAATGGCAATATTTATGGTAAAGATAACCAGCCCAAGGTGGGGAGCCCTCATGCTCCTCCAGCTCTCAAAACATGAGGAGAGTTGGCTTATAATGTGTGCGTTCTGGAACTGCTTGTGTTCTACCTGGTCATACCTGAAACACGTGCCTGGATTCAGCAGGTGAAGTGGCTTTCCCTGCTAGGCTCTAGATTGCTATTGCACCTGCAGATTTTGCAGGGAAGACAATTTCTTGTGCATTGCCATTTTCGAAATGAGCTTGCCTTTTGTGATGACTGGCAAACTTGGGATGAGCTGTAATCTCAAGAAGAGGCTCCTTGAGTCAGCAAGGCACAGGCCCGTGCGAGCTTCAGGTGGATGAATGCCCTTTCACTGCCAGAGGTCTGAACTCGGAGATTTGGGTCATTTCTGTTGTACCAGCTGTACCTCTCTGCCTATAGCCCTTCTGTCCATCCCTGCGTTGAGCAGCAGCAGCAGCTCTGCTCTCCCGGGGTGTTGTCACCTGCAGATTGCAGGAGTGCGGGTGTTCTGGTTTGCATCCCAAAACTTGAGCACGCAGGGCACCTATGCTGTGCTAATATCCGTCCTTTGAGTCACACCCAAGTAGAGGCAAAACAGTTCCCAACAGCCCACCAAGGCTCCCAGTGGACATACCAGTAGCTGAGTTTTCCCTCTTTTAGGTAACATCAGGATGGAGGAAGAAAGGAAGGAAGGGGGAAAAGAAATGACAAAAGCAAACATTGTCAAAGACATGGGAAAGCAAGTATTTAAACCAGTAGCATGTCCTATCTCTCATATGTCAGTTTCAGGCACTGAGACCAAAGAGGTGGCAAATAAATACAAACTTTTTTCTGTACTTATTTATTCACTTTTTCTTTAATTTGCTTTGCTTATGTTCTCACCTTCTGGGAAGTTACAAGTTATCAAGTCTCATTACCACAAACACTTTGAGAAAATGTATTTGAAAGCCATGTGCACAAACATGAAGAAATTGAGTTGTTTCAGATATTCTCAGGTAGTCATGCCAGAAGTCCTTTTCCACCGGAAAGCACAAAAAACCATGGGATATTCACTTAGCTGTCCAGTACATATTGAACACCCAATGTCATCAGGAAAACTGACTGGGACTAGTCCACAACGTGTGTGTAAAATTGCTTTAAAATAATTATGAATAACAAATGCAAAAAATCTGCAGTGTGCTCATGAATATGTCATAAATGAAACAAAAGATGGAAAGAGTTAAAACAAATATGTGACTTGTAAATTATTCCTTTGGTCCTAGTCGTGTTTCCTAGCTCCAGAGAATAAAAGGGATATGGCTGAAGTATAAATAATCTTCAAATAATGCATTTATTTGTAACGATTTAGGGAGCAAATGTTAATGGCTTTGTTTCAAGTGTGACTGGAACTATTTCAAATGTTTCCTCTTATGGAGCAGATACCAGAGGCAGGGACCTTCTCTTCTGGTATTAATTCCAATTGCTGCTTTCTTGTTAATTGTACGTCTGATCTGGAATGGCTTAAAGTGCTTTAAAGTCACCCGGTGCTGTGTGCGGGACAGTCCCTGTGTGTGCTGCACAGAGACCTTCCCGCTGCGGCTCCCGAGCCACGGGCAGAATGTAAATACCCCGTTTCGTGGTGGGTTAGTGCCAGCGCTGCCCTGGAAGGCTCCAAGTCAAACAGTGTTTATATGCAAGCTCAATATACCTGGAATTCAGGAACAAATGCCTTCTTGCTTTTAAAGCTTTTAGCAAAACATGAGGAGTGCTTTATAGTGTGATACAAAGTACAGTGCCAAAACCCGGGATAACAAGTATGGTTGGAAAACATTGAGACTTGAACTAGTTTGTTTATTAAAAAAAAGAAAAAGCAATTCACAAGCAAGTGTATTTGGTCTCAGCTGAACCACATCTCTCTCCGGCCATTTCTCAGACCAGGTCAGGGACCCATTCATCTGAAGGCTGATGTTTTAATGCCAGCATAATACATTGAGGGAACATTTCTGTTTTCTTCATCACCTTTTTAAATAAGGCGCAACCAGTGGGGCTAACGGTGGTCAAGGACTTGTCCGTCCCATTGCAGAGGCGTGCACAAACCAGTAAGTGCTGGGAAGGCATCAAAGGCGGCGGGTTGAGCGGGGTTTATAACTGGGACCAGGGCTGGCAGCTGGATCCTGGGAGCTCGTCCCACGCTCCCGCCGAGCCGCTTGTTTCTCTTCAGATGAGTAATGGAGCGGCAGGGGGAGGGGAGTTGTAAGCACGGAGCAAATACTCTCAGTGTTCATTTTGTGTAAGACTGACATCCACACCAAGTCGAGACTTCCAGCGACGTAGTGTGCAGTCACATGCTGTCGCATTCATGAGTACAGATATAAATCAGGCAGATGTTTGTCGACTGGAATGGGTAATAATTTCTTTCTCTCTTTGTTTGATTTTGCATGTTAGCCTCAGATGACAATTTCAGAATTGCTTTCTGCAGTACTTTTCAATAAGCAGAATGTGCTTCACTGGAGATAGATGGAGATATTTCTATAGGGAGATAAACATATTTTTATATAGACACAATTATAGACTTACACACATACGCACATGCATATATATTTATATTTACTGTGTGCCAGTGCTGGGGGAAGAAAAAGGATGTATCTTTTGGACTTTTGGTTTTAAACCCATGGCTTTTCTTTTTCTCTGAACAGACCAAATATGACACTGTTACTCAAACTATAAAATCAAATTAACACCCTTTATTGTGTTTGCAAACTAATTAAAATGTAAAATGTCCTGAAACCACTGGCTTGCTGTGTGACAAATGTAAGATTAGAAACAATTAGAAGGCACTCAAGAGGTTTGTGGTGTTTGGATTTCTGACGTTGTTCTAATCATCCCTTTAAGTAATGAAAACAATGGTTACCTAGAAATTAAAGGTTTAAAGGAAATTATCTTCTTCAGTACAGTCATTAGTTAATAATTGTTTATCATTTTAAATGTTGCCATAGTAGTTGGAGGCTGATTTTTAAATCTGAAAGCAGGCAGGACACGTAATAATGAGCAAACATCTGCTTCATCTATTATTTCTATATGTGATCATAATTTATGTTGTAAAACCACTATTGAAAGATGAGTCTGATGTTTTTTATGATGATCCATATCCCATTCTACGTATGGCTCAGCACAGTTAGTATTTAGTCACTGTGTTATTTCAGAGCTGTTTTATCTTAAGAATTGGACAAAACTGAAAGTGATTCATGTTAATTTATATGTGTGGTATGTAACCCTTATGAAACAATCAATCACTTATTTCAGTACTTGTCAACTTCCAGAACTAGTTGTTAAGGGGTTTTTTGATCCATTTCAGGACTTGAGGGTAATTTTTTTTAAAAAAAAAACTTTTTAGAAGAGCTTTGACAAGAATGACAGGATATATAAACAGTTCTTGGAGCTGCAAGGACTTTAATATTTCAGAACATTTCCAAAACCAGATGTTTCCCAAAGTTGGAAATAGTAGTTAGTACTCTTACTTGAATATTAGAAATAATAATTGCAGCAGGCTGATTAATGCAAAGTTACCTATAAATATTCTATTTTGATCTTTTTTTTGTACCATGGAGAAATATTTGTGCTTTCTCTCTGAGTCCTTTGGAGACCAGTGTTTGTCTTTTTATTAATTAGTTATGCAAAAGTAGAATAGATTAGCCTTGGGGGAATATTCTATAGAAACATATAGTGTGTCAAGATGTAACCTGTGGAGGATGGGAGTCTCGTAATAAGCATTTACTGTAGACAGATTTGTACATTTCTGTGATTGATTGTAGTGGAGTTATTTATTGTGCTTTCAGCTGTTAAGAAGCCAGTATAAGACAATGTGCTCAAATTGTTCTCCATTAATTTTCAGCGCCAAATCTTAAAGGCAGACCGCGCAAAAAGAAGCCTTGCCCACAGAGAAGAGATTCATTAAATGGCATTAAGGATTCCAACAATAATTCTGAAAGCAAAGCTGTTGCCAAGGTAAATCACTTAATAATACTCTTTTCAGTACACTCTCCTTTTTTAGGTACAGCCCTGCCTTTGTTTCCCAGCATGCTGTTTCAAATTTAGAATGTAACTTATTTTCTTGAGGAGATAAATGTAATTTTTTCAGTAGTTTTATTCTTCACTTTAAATCGTGGCTGTGTTCAAAGTTACCAGCAACTATAATCACCTAACAACCTAATGCTATCAGCTTGTTGGTAACTGGTAGTGCTTAAGCTTTCTTGGCATCTAGTGTTAGTTTTCACATTCTGTGACACACAAACATAGTTTGTGACAGTATCTTTGAATTAAAAATAAACCTGGGAGCAGCTCACCCTGTTACAATGTACTTCTAAATATAAGTTTGAAGATAAACAGACTATGAAACAAGAGCCGCTTCAGTAATGGTTTCTAAGAAGCACACACAAACGGCATTACCCCAGTGTTAAGATATTGACTTTTTTTTAATTAAAAAAAAAAATTGTGTATATATATATATATATATATATATAAAGGCAGAAATTCAGTACGAAATTAAAACTAAATCTGGGCTGTTTCTTTAATTCTTAGTGCTGAGCTGCATGTTCCAGGGTTTGTTGAATAGTGCTTGCTTTTACAGAGTCGTCTGTATGTGCTGCAGTGCTTAGCCCATACTGCAAGTAAAAATTGGATCATTGATTTGTGTTTATAGACTTAATCTTTTAGATATTTATGGGTTTGTATATTTTGCTTAAAATATTTTAAAATCGAGTTTCTGTAGTGTGATTTATATCGTATTTTCTATGTTGTCTGTGTGGTTTTAAATAGGAATTTGGTTTTCTCTTTAAAAAAAAAGGGCAGCACAAATGGCTTCTTTCAGGGTGATTTAATTTGAAACTGTAAGATGTGAAGACGGAAAATTACTTAGAGCAGTACTTGTAGATTTTTATCTGAGGCAGAACTCTGTCACTGTGATACTTTTGAGCTAAACAGGTTTGCATAGACTGAATTTTTAGGCCAACTCCTCCTGAATCCATTGTTTCAATAAATTAGATGGATGTGTATCTGAGAAACACTTCCATTGTTGTGACCATCTCTTTAGGAAATACAGTGGATCTATAGATCCGTTTGCATTGGTATTGTTGTAGGCAGTGAATGTCCTGGGAGATTAGGAGGTTAAAGAGGTCAAGTGGAAGTGTTCTGCTCTCAGTTTCTCAGAGGAAGGCAAATTAAATTCCACCTCCTCCTCCTCCCTAGGAGTTCAGTTAAAATTGTGCCTTCTGTTGACGATTAAAGAGGCTGAAGTTCATGATGAAGCTCTGCCCTTAAGTCACTGTTTCTTTTCTTTCTATGCCCTATTGTGCTTGGTTGGAGTCTGTACTATCGTGTTAGACAGGCATGGTTGGAGCCTGGTGTGTTGAGTTGCGGGGTCCTGCCAGACACTATAGAGTTTGCCTGAATATTTTTGCTCTGTGGAAGAACGTGCAAAATCCATGGTGTGAAAATGTCTCAATTTGCCTCAGTTTCCCCCTCCCCCAACCCGTTTTCATATTAAATGTTACCAGCAAACTGCTGCATGGACCGTGTTGTCAGAGCATCCAGGACTGTAGCATGAGTAGTTCTGCCTCTTCAGCACCTGATATATAGGTATTAGATAATTAAAAACAGCAGTTACACTTCATACCAAATTGTTTATCCTCCCTGTTTATATTTGGGTTCACCCTTCTAGTCAAATGGGAGGATATTTCAGATAAGAAGTAATTCTGCCTATTTATCTAGTCATACTGTGCTCATCATTGTGCAGATATTAATAGCATTAATTATCTTGGCCAGCTTAATTTCATTATAAATAATAGACATGCTCATGATATAATGTCCTTGCATGTAGTCACACTGACTTCACCATTGCTCTTCACATCAATCTGCATCTCAGGGCTGTGGATATACTTTAATAAGAGGAGGACAGTGAATCAGAAACCCTCTGCAGCAGAAGTATTGCACTTTATACAGATCCTTCTGGGAAAGGAGGGAAAGAGTGTTTGGGGAAGGGGAGAATGGAGATCCACCTATAGTCTTCCGATTGTTGGGTACAGTTGAGATGTTAAATCATCATCTCAGGTTCCATGTTCGTCTTCACGATTAGTTTTTCTCCTCTGTCCGTACTCCATCTCCAATTAATGCTGACAACGGGTCCGTGGAGAGCGGGGTTGAACACTGCTAGTGTAAACAGGACAAATCCACTTCTGTCAGATGCTGAAACATTTTGGCAGCGGTCCTGGCCGTATTCCTGTTCCAGCTAAAATCCCTTTTGACCAGAAGTTCTGCAGCTTTTGTCCTCAGACCGTGGCACCTGGTGTCTGGTAGCAGCCTCATTTCTTGGGAGGTAGGGTGACAGCTCTGATGGAGACACGGTGGCGGTACAGTTTGGGTTGGAAAATGGCAGAAGTGGCATTCTGAAGACTGAGGGTTTGAGCCTGTCCAGGCCAATGGAAGCCACGTGGTTGTCATGACTTGCTGAATTTCATGTTCCCAGCTGCCAGTGACTAGAAAGCTTTGTACCTTCTTACATCTTAGTTCTCATTAGGCTTGTTTACCTTGAACCATGAGCAGATCGTTTTGTGGGCTTTTACTGTTACCTGACACAGAAGAGCGTTTGGTTGGGTAGGAGCAACTCTGAATAAATTCCGGTGTAGGTGGCTTGTTAAAAATAGAGCGATAGCATGACAGACGATGTTGTCCTGGACCTGCAGGTGCTGCCAGGGGAAGCTGGTCTTTTGTGAACCATCTCTTGCTTTTGATGTCCTTGCTGGTCACTGCATCCATTTTAGTACCTCCTGGGGAAGATCCCGGGGGGTTCCTTCCCAGGCCGGGAATGTTAAAATCACAAGAATACGAGACCTACTGAGGCAGGATCAGCTCTCCTGGAGAGACACATCTTCTCTCCAAACACTCCCAGGACTCTGGAAGCTTTCATACTTCACGTGTCATCAGTGCTGGACACGCTTTTGGGACTTGTAGGCTCCAATGCGAGACTCGTCGTACCTGCTTCAAGCTCCCAAAGAGTGTTCCCATCCAAAGTGTGCAGAAGTGCACTGTAGAGCTTCTTAGAACTGGCCGATCTGACCATTTTGAAGAACTGAAAGGATTAAATTGTTAAACACAGAAATTGTCCCCAAATGAATCTACTCATTACATCTCCTAGTACAAATGCTAAAGGAACTCTCTCACTTCATTTGTACAGCAAGATCTGGGAAATTAGTTTAAAAGTTACCAGGATATGCTCTTCTTGTGGCCACAGGTGGCCCGGCGTGTTCTTCAGACCTAGAGATTTATTCTGAGTGCCTCAGCCATTATCTGACGGAAACTCTAAAATGCAGGTCTGCGGTGGTGTGTGACCTCTGGCAGGAGAAGACAGACGCACAGGGGTACCCGCGAGTGTTCACTGGCCATTTGGTCCTGGATCATACACCCCTGATGGAACGCACAGTAGGAGGTGGTCAGATGTTCCCAGAGCCCATCTCAGAACACCCCCAACTTATCCACGCCGCAGCGCTGGGTTGCCTGTTGGGGCCTTAGCCCTGTGTCCCTTTGGAGGCCTCACACTGAGGCTGCAATGAAAGAGCTTCAACTCCTCCTGTAGAAATCAAACTCTTCCTTTGTAATGGAGTTGTTCAGGCTTCACGAGCAGACCAGAAAAGAGAGCAGAGCCAAGCAAAACTCTGTGTTCAGGATGTTCCTCCAGTCCTTGCCCTCTAGGAGGATTCAAAATTATGTTTTGAGAGAGAAAGGTGGTTTGTGGTGCCTGTTGCAAATCTGGCATTGCTGTCACTGACTTTTATATGTTTATACTGGATTTACACCAGTGTTACCCAGAATGGCATTTGTCCCTTTTGGTTCTCGTGAATCATTGATCATGGCATTCATCCATATGTCCTGTCAGACAGTGGGGAGGTTCCATAAGTGAGGCTTGTGCCTCGAACCCTGAGCAGATGAAGCAGTGCAACCTTCATCAAAGCTTTGTTGAACTTGACATTGCTTGGAGTCCATCTGTTGCATTTTGACACCTCTGAGTTCCACAGGTGCTTTGACCTCAGTTCACTGTACCCGGGAGAGAAGGAGGTTGTGTGTTAACATGGGTTTTTTCACTCCTGGTGGCTTTTTAATGTCTTTTTTTTTGTTTCCTTTCATCTCCTTGGGAATAGCATCTCTTGCCATTAGTTCGCTTGCATTGTAGTGAGCTTTGATTTCATTTAGCATCCACACCCAGGCTGTCTTTGCAAATATTGGTCTGAGTTGTCTAGCTTGAAAAAGGAAAATCCATTAAAAAGATGATTGATTGATTGATTGTTTGATTGACTGACTTGACTTAGCCAAGTGGGTGACAAACTGAAGAACTGTTCCCAGGTCCAGTGAACTTGTTCCAAGTTTTCACTTGCAACAAATTTGCAGCTCAAATTAAGAATCCTAAGTTTATTGAGAATGGACTCATAGTGGGAGTGCTAACCCAGTCTTTGGTATAGCATTGAAAACTGTGACAATGTAATCTAAACTTTATTAAGTGGAAG
The DNA here is from genome assembly GCF_037038585.1 of Patagioenas fasciata. Taxonomy (NCBI): domain Eukaryota; kingdom Metazoa; phylum Chordata; class Aves; order Columbiformes; family Columbidae; genus Patagioenas; species Patagioenas fasciata. The sequence continues at coordinate 10,923,781 of NC_092527.1, read as the reverse complement.
CTGTTAAATAATTTTGTGAGGAGCCAAAGTAAAAAAGTCAAGGGATTACAGTTCTGAACTGAAAAGTGGATGAGGAAATCCAAAGTTCATTTAATAGGAAAAAAATCCCATTAGCTCCATTGAGTTTTGGATGAAACCCAGGATCTTTACAGAAGTTTAATCAACGAGCACATCTATTGCTAAAAGGCAAAGCATGGTGTCTTGTGCCGTAGGAAGACAATACCTCTTCGAACCACACAAACAGAGAGTATCGAGCAGTGCAGCAGACAAGCTTACCAGCAAGTGATCAAGGAAAATCCCACAGGAAATCTGTTCCCCAGTCCCTGCGGCATTACCTCGGAGGAGCGAGCCTGTACCATGCAGTGACCACCAGGAGGATTTATCAGCAGCATCCATTACCTTGGAGAATCATGGCCACTTCTCCCCTCTGGTTAGGAGCCAGTGTTGCTTTGTCCAGTATCTGTGGAAAGCTATGGAGGCAGCTGACCTTAAGTCAGTGCTTTCTGCAAAGTTAATACCGTGGAGGAGTATAAAAGATTTTGCTTTTCCTGAGCCTGAACACAGGGCAGCTTTATTGAGATAAAATAAACATATCATAGTCTTTCCAATGAGATGTTTGTTTACAAGCATTTACGCAATGCTCTTCATAGCACTTACTTCCAAAATATCAACAAGTACCCAGGAAGCATCCAGTTTGGAAGTGGGGAGAGTGAACAAGAGTCAGTGACTTACTTGGCTATGAGCTCCTGCCTTCCTGTTCAGCGAGATACCCTGCTCTCCTCTGCTGTCCTCCTAAAATACCAAACTCTGGCTCTTGCACTTCCCCTGCTCCCCCTGGGAGCACAAAAGACATGTCTTGGATGGGGCATGGAGCAGCACTCAAAAGCATTGGAGGGACAGTGCAAACCCAAAATATGTGTAACTATCTCCGCTGCTCTGTATTAGAGGACTTCCAGTATTTCAGTGGAAATGTATCAGTCCTGTCTTGGTCGTGGAGGGCTTTTAAACGTCAGTTTGCAAGGTGCGGCTATTTGTTTTTTGTATACATAAACTATGCGAGTGCTGGAGTTGTAATTTGCTCGATTCAGTGAGAGGATTATCTTCAGGAGGACTGCAGGATTAAGCCGCTCTCACTGGACATTTTTCCCCATGTTTGAATACTGATGAGAGGTAAAGCAGTTCCAATTTGTTGATGTCCTGACTGGCACGGGGCTGCCGGGCGGCTGATGGGAGAACTGGAGCTCTGGGAGTCGCGTGCACTGGGGCTGCCGGCGTCTGTCGGGGAAGGTTCCGGCTACCAGCCTCTTCCTTCTGCTAAATACTAGGGGCTGTGCTTAAGTTTAAGCAGATGCTCAGCCCCACTTAAGTCCGTGCTACAGCAGAGCCTCCGATCTGCCTGGGTAAGGCTTGCCAAGGTTTGCATCTATTTTGGTGGGCCAAAGGAAAGAAAAATGTGTCGTTTCAGAGCTGGCTGCTCAGGCATTCCTGGAAGGGGCTGAGCACCCTCAGCTCCAAGGGTTGTCTACGGGAGTTGACAATGCTCAGTGTCAATCCTGGAACGAAGGTTATTATTAGACTTGCTAATGGCAAGTGTATGTGAGAGATGGGAGCTGTCTGTGACATAGCAATGTATAGTCATAAAAATGCAGATCTGCAGAGCATTACCAATGGGTTATAATGATTTAAAGATGTGGCTATTTAAAAATGTTGTGACTAAGATTCAGAACAAGACATTTAGCTCTATAAATAGCTTCCTTTGTTTCCCCTCAAACACAGTTGCATGGTTTGGCCTCCATTTTTTTTTTCAACAATCCATTCTACTTAGGAGAGGGTTTTTACTCCTTAAGTGAAAATTAAAGGTTACCCAGATCTGATATGACATCTTTTCTTTTCCCAGGTAAAATGTGAGGCTAAGTCAGCTTTGCCCAAACCCAAGAGTAACAACAGCAACTGTAAAAAAGGCTCAAGTGAGGATAAATCAAAGATTGCCGTAGGTGAAGAATGCAGAGCTGATGAGCAGGCTTTCCTTGTGGCTCTTTATAAATACATGAAAGAAAGGAAAACACCAATTGAACGAATACCCTATTTAGGTTTTAAGCAGAGTAAGTATCCTTTTTCTCACTTTCTTGTTGGCATTTTAGAATGGTTTGGCTTCTCTAGAGAAAGCATTTGCACACAAAGTCTATTTTAAAGCCTTACGGTTGGGGGGGACCACGTTTATATCTACACATTTTCCAGTCCAGGCATTTCACTGTCTTATGCCTAGATTTGCATCTCTTCCTTCTGGGGTAGTTGCTGCCAGATATTTATAGGTTTAAATCCACTGATTATGACTAGAAATAGGCATGTTGAAAACTCTCTAGTTTTCTGTTTTGTAAATCTGCAGTGTCTGTAATGCCTTTCTTCTGAGTTAATAATATGACGTATCTTTATTGTGCCCAGATGTTCTTTATGAAAGGACAAATATTAAAGGAAGACATTTAAAAGTGGTCAAGAAAGGCACAAAAGCTATCGTATTTTTAAGCCCCAAAATGTGTTTATAGATAATAAATTACTGTGGAGAATATAAAACCAGACTGTATCTATTTAATGCAGAATGCAATGTTTAGAATTGGTTTGGCATGTACAGTTTGTAATGCCACAATCTGTAAAGCAATTGTATGTGGGGAAGATACAGTTGTAACTAAATTTTACATAAATATTGCAGCGCAATGTAGATCTTTCTGTTACCAACAAAAGCTGTAAATGGGGGTACTTTTCCTTCTTATCTATAGATTGTAGGATACTTTATTTCCTTAAAGGGAAAACTCTATGCATTGAAATATTATTTACTCTAATTTCTCTCCCAGATTAAAACCATGTGTTATTTTGATGAAGAATGTCAAACCTGTATGTTTTACATAACAATTTACATACCTAATAGCAATTGGCACTGATTGCAACAGGCCTCCAGCAGCCATTATAAACTTATATAACTCCGAATGATTACAGTGTTTGTCTGAAAACTGGCTGCTTGGAATGGAAGTAAAATTAATGTACTATGAACAACTTCGTTGCATTATGCATTGATTCAGATTAAATCAAGGCCTAAGCAAAGCTCTTGATAGCTTTGAAACAGTACAAGGTTCAATGAGGCTTTCAGAACGTTTTGTGTTGAAGAGAGGATTTTTTTCCCCCCTCTGTTTTATTCTTCATTCCCTCAAGCATGGGGTCAGGGTGGGCTTGAAAGACAAGCTAAAGTATTCTTTCTAAAATTCCCCACCGAGGGGAGGGCCCTCTGCTAACATTTAGCTGAAATACACGGAAAGTTCCTTGGCATTCACTATAAATTAGGGGCCTGATCCGGGAAATACCGAAATACCAGGAGTAAATGCGCTGAGAAGAACAGAAATGTTTGCAAGACGAGGCTCTGTATTTGTCCAGCGAGACTCGTGCAAACACTGCCAATATAAGTAGGTTGGTGGGAAGCAGGAGTACGAACACTACAACAGAGCATCCCCCACACAGGAAGAGATCCCGTCCGTGGTCCACAGCCTAATCGCTGAGTCTGACCTGAAATATTGGTAGCACATCTAAGGGGAATCACTGTTTGTTGGTGGAATAGTGCATACACCTTTCATAGAGCTAAGACATCAATTTTTCTTCTGGCAATAAAAAATAAAATAATAAAATAGAAGTGAGACACCAGCAGCAAGCAGTGGCCCCATGGGACTGTGGGCCAGGATGAGAAGCACATGAGAGAAGTTCTCTAGGAAGAAACAAGCGTCTCCCAACACATCTTTGGAATTGAGTTTTCTCTCCAACCCCACAGCTGTGGGCAAGGCACAACCACCCATGCCATAATTATTATGGCAGTTCTCATTTGTGCTGCCTCTGGGTTCATTCACACAGGACCCGTTAGAATGCAGCGTATTGTTTATTGATTATGGAGGCCATTATCAGAGCTACAGTAAATACTGGATATTGTTGTTTAATCGATAGGCTTTCTCTGTGAGCCAGTGTGTGGCTCATGCTTGCTTCCTAATGAAATCGGTATTAAACAAATAATTAAAAGCAACATTCTTCCCAATGAGTAATTTTTGTTATCAAAGTTATGGAAACATGCAACAGTCATTACACGTTGCCTCTTATCAGCAAAGTCAAATGAGCCCATTACCTTTGTCTCAGTGTATTTTTCCAGTCCTGTTAAGGAATCTAAGTGTGTTCTCTTTTATGTAATTAAAAATATATAGAGAGTATGGGTTAATATTTACTCTTCAGATTATGTAAATACTTATTTAGAAAATGTTTCACAGGAGCTTTTTGAGGGGCTGTGAGCTTTTTTTCTCTATTTTTCTTATTTAAAAACTGTTTAATTTACATTTCTTTGAAATATGTTGGTTAATGCAATGCTTATCTAAATACTTATTGTCCCTCTAACAGTTAACCTTTGGACTATGTTTCAAGCTGCTCAAAAACTGGGAGGATATGAAACAGTAAGTGTTTAAGTAACTTAAATGAAATAATTGTGCAATCTAACTTTTCCCTGTTAGAAAAAAAACGTAAAAGCAAACAATCATTTGCTGCATTTTAGGCTAGCTGTACACATTGTGAGTTTATTGGGCCGTTCTTGGAAATGGTCCCAATTAGTTCCAGGTTTGGCAAAATTGTAAACTTGCCGTAAAAACTACAAGTGGAAAACATATGTAACTCTTCCCTGTCAAGGAAATTAGTTGGGTCTGTAATTTTTTCCCATGTTGAGAAAGGGCTATTATTGTACAACAAGCCAAGATTGCATAAAAGAAATTTCACTTGGCAACATCCCTGACATCTGTTCATGTCTAATATGGGAAATGTATTAAAGGCTTTCAAAAGTAATCAGCATTGTCCATTAAAGAATAGTATGCTGCAGTATCTTCTCTTATTCCAAGTGTAAAAGATCTTTATTAGACAAGGGTCAGTACCACATAAACAGGAAGTTATCAAAGTAATTCAGAGAAGTCTCTGACACTTTTTATCAGCTAACTGTATCTGACAAGAGCAGTTTATTTTTAGCTCACAGGAAAATTTGATGGCCATGGATTTTACAGCATGTATTTTGAACCAATAAAATACTAGAGCAACAAACTTAGATTAAAATCTTGAAATGAGAAGAAAGAGCTGCATTAATATGGCACATCAAGATGACATCTGTAATAAAAACCAATTGACATAGGAAGATGTCGTCATTGGAAATATTTTCTTTGCACACAATGATCAGATTAAGTTGTTCAGTTCCTGCCACAGTTGGATGAAAGAAATTATTTTTGCTTTGTTTACGAAGTAATCTGGGACATATCTGTGCTGTAGAGAAATGACAAGAAGAAATGCACTATCGAGAAACTGAAAGTCGTTTGAACCAAAATACCAAACTCACTGTTTTCCTTCCATACAATGCAGCGTATTGTTCTGCAGCTCAGCAGCCCGGTTGGTTAGCATGGGTGTGGCTGGGTTTTTGCGAAACACAAAATCTGACATTCTGAGCAAAAATATATGCTTGATTTGGCTTTTATTGTTCCTCTATCTTTCATTAATCAGCACATACCATGCTTACGTACAGAGGTGTGTGTAGGTGTGCTCATGGGTATGTATGAATGAATAACTACCATAGATGGATCATTACAGCAATTATGAGCCAACAGTAATTGCCATGAGTTGTAAAGTGCAACGAAAATGAGGGCTGAAATCTTGAACTTGATCCAGAGCACAAGGGAAGGCCAGGAGGGAGAGTGGTGTGTTCGGAGTGCTCAGGGAGTCGGCTGATTTTCACAGCGGTTCAGATCTGCTCGAAGGGACCGAGTGTAGAAGCAGGGATGCCAAAGTGGTGGCTGGCCTGAGAGCGCTGAGTTTTAGTGCCAGAATGAAGGGGAAAGGGATGGTTTCAACGATACTGGAGAAGATGAACCTCTGTGCCTGGGGCAGAGCAGGAATAGGATGGTGACTTGGTGACCAGGGAGCCAGGTCTACCAACAGGAGCCGAAACGAGGAGCAGAGGGGAAGGATCACTTGTGTGAGAAAGTCATCCAGAGTAGCATCAGTCCACCTTTCTCTCAAAGCTCCTGTCCTTTTCTCAGTGACAGAAGTTCTCTGTTATTTAGGGGCTTTTGTTACCTTTGATGAAAATGTACCAGGGATGCCTATTCTTCATAGAGAATAAACCAGGCAACAGCTTACTGGTCAGCAAACAGCAAGGCCAGCGTAGCTCACAGCCTCTAGCATACGTGGAGCCCAGCTTTGTTTGAGAGTGACCCTGGCTGAAGTGATGGGCCTGATCTGTTCATATGACATGAGCGGTGTCTGTGCTCTCTGCAGAAGAGCTGAAGTTGTGAGGAGCATTGTGATGCAGTTTAAGTCATAGGTGGAGCATGAGGTTTCCTGACCTCATTCTCTTCTGTTAACAGTCTTGTCCTCAATATGGACCTCTCTTTGCTTTACATTCCCTGACTGTGAAACTGATAGCTGTTGCAATACTTTGACCTGTGCACACTCCAATTTTTATTATTTTATGGCCAATTGATACTCCTTGAGTTTGCCAGCCTGCATTTTTTGTATATATTTTCAAGCATTGCGGAAGGGCTTTTGTGTTTGATTCTTGTTTCACTTTTCAGCAAGGCAGTGAACGACTGGACTGACATGGACCTCAGTGTCAGTTCCAGAATCTTAGGCCGGTCTGCTTAGATGTAGAAATTTTGAGTGAGTGCTGTAATTCAGTAACAACGGGAATCTGCCACTCACACATCCAGTACCAATATCTATTGATGATGAGAAGTCATGTGCAGAGCAAAGGCATTCTCGAACCTACCCTGATAAACAGACATTTGTCTGTATGGATCCTTCCATCAGACTTGAATGAGTCATTTGTCTGTTATAAGGGCTTCAACATCTTCAACTTGTAAAATTTCACAAGTCTCTGGTTTGCACTTTGAGATAGAAATGGGTCTTTTCACTTCCACGTATTGTAAATAAAATAATATTTAAAGTAGATATTTGGCTTCAGTATATGAGAGCCGTTTTATAAACAGGAAACAAAAGATTGGTTAAAATTACATATGGGAACTTGGAGTGGTCAGATGACTAGTTTTTTACTACCAACTGTAGACACCTTCACAGTTAAAACAGTTGCAAACTTTATGTATCTCTATTTAGCAGAACAGTGATAGTCAGCTCATTTTCAATTTCATCCCCTGCCCTATCCACCTGGTCCCTGTATAGATGTTTCAATGAGGCTTTAAAAACATATCTGAGAAACAAGCAGAGATTATGTACGGTGTTTTCCAGCTTGCACCCAGATTCACAGAACAGTGCAAGACCTCTGAGTCCAGCCCTGTCAGTCAACAATCTAAAAGTAAATGAAAAGAAGGATTGGATTTGAGATGCAGAGAAATCTGTCTGACTTTATTATCATGTATATCCATGGAATGGACCTAGTGGGGCCTGACAGACAGTATTACCTGTACATATGGGATATATATACCGCATATCTAGTAGTGTCAAGCCATGATTGTGTGTGATATGTCATACTTAAGGGCTCTCCAGTTAGAGTACTTGTGAGGGTCATTTCTTATCTGTCCGCTATCTGTTTGATTACTAATTCTTAGTTAGTTGTCATCTGTAACTGTAGTACCACACTCCCATGTACTTCTTGTTGGACATAATACAGGCTTAATAAAAAGAGCAACCTGTACAAATTGGTTTAAGTCCTTAACAGATGAAGCCGTTTCTTTGGAATTGGTGGGATCGTGTTTCTCTTAAACAAAGATATATGAAATGAGCATCTTTGTTACTAGTAATAGGAGAGTGCGTTGGAAAGCACTCTCTGTAGCAGACCTTCACAATATGAATGATTTAAAATGTCCTCAAGTCTCCGGATGAAATATAAAACAATGTCACCTTCTAGGGGGCTCAGCTGCAGTGGCATTTAACAGCCATTGCCTGGAATTTTCTCAGTCACCCTAAGTCAGGTGAGTAAGAGGTGCAGATGTTTGTAGATGGAAAGCTTCCAGGACTTAGCTAAACAGTTGTTCTTGGCAAGTCATGAAGTGGCATTTTTCCTTTTGAGCCAACACAAAAGGAATGCCTTGACATGTTTGCAGAGGGCTGTGGTGTTGAATGGACCCTACCTGGAGATGTCTTAGAAAGATAAGGAGGGTAAAAAGAAAATTAGGTGGAGTTTAACCTTTGGCGTGTAGCAGCTTAAATTTTGCCGAAGGTCGGTGGGATCCCATTTAGTTGCTGCCTCCTGGAAGCAACAATAAAGTGCTTTGGTTTTTAAAAATTAGTGATAGACACGTAGAGCAGTCCTGCGTCTGGGCAGGCCCAAGGAAACTGATATGTCAGTGGAATGCACAGCTACCTGGGTTTGTTTCATACAGAGCTAATACCCAGAGCTCTGTTTTGAAGAGTGTTGTGACCGTCACATACCATCACCAGAAAACCTCACATTAGATTTGCAGCAGGAGATAAGCAAGAAGCCTTTTCATGAGGAAGGGAGCTGGGACTGCAGTGCAGGAGTCCTTAAGATTTCTCAAAGCAGAAGACACCATTAAAAGCATGTGTATAAACAGTCCTCTACTTTAATAGATAAGATAATTGCTTTTATTTGGCTGTTCTTGAGTACCAGTCACTGCCTAATACTGTGCTTGTAGGAACCAGATCAGATCTGCTCTCAGGTCCCTGGCCAGACCAGTCTCTTGCTTAACTCCAAATTCTGCTGATTGGGAAAGATGTCATGGAGGTTTTCAAAGCTTCTGGCTTCCAGTGGGCCCAGCTCTAGGACTGTGAAGCTCTAGGTTGGAGGGAGCAAATTGTGGGAGAGCTCTGCAAACCAGAAGACTGCTTTAAAACTAAAACCAGGATTGGAATGGGAAGCTGTCAGAGGTGAGATGGGCCTGTGCAAATGCCTTGATTAATAGGTGAGCTTGGAGCATCCTGCACTTACAAAAATGTGGCAGGCACTGGGAGGGATGTATATACTGGTAGGAATAGGAAAAAACAAATCAGAGAACCAAAGCAGCAAAGGTTCCTTGTCTTCTCTATGTTTGGTACTATGGTAGGTCAACTTATATCAGGAAACTGAAACTGAATTAATCAGAAGTGTGAAATGAAAGTGTTCAGGCCACTTGTTAAAGCTTTTGAAAGGTCTTAGTTGCCTTATGCCACTATAGCTCCATGCCCTTAAAAAAATCAGTGCTTTGCTCCTTAATGTTTGTGGGAAATTCCATGTCCAGGAAGCTAAAATAATTTACCATTATCTGTCTTTCTGTTCCTCATGTGCCCTGGTCATGAATGTGTTACTAACTGGGAGCACATATGAGCCCTTTCAGACCTAAAATCGCTGTGTGAAAGCAGCCAGGACAGGCATTTTTGGTAGGATCAGCAACCATAAGCAGAGCATTGCCAAGCACTGCCCTTTCCTGGCTCCTCGGGAAGTTCATCATCCCTGAGGTGGCCAGGAGGGACTTGTATGAGACTAGAAAGCTGTCCTTGAGTTGGACATGGCTAGCGTGAGCATCCAGCTTGAGCAGTGCTGCCCAGCAGGATTGCTGGGACGTTTCCACAGAGCAGCATTTTATTCAAATTGTTTAAGGTTGTACTTTATCTGTTACTTCAGTCCTTTGAAGTTTATTAAGCATAAAAAACTAAACTTTCCAGAGCAGGGGGAGACTCAACCCCAGGCTTTGTTAGAATAACAGTTGTTTCAGGGAATGTCAAATTTAAACTTAGCTCTGTATGTGGGAGGGCACAGCTCTGCTAATTGCCAAGGAGTTCTGGTCCATTGCAGAGGCAGAATTGGTTAAAGCTGGGCAAATGTTTGTGTAAATGCTATTTTTCTAAGCAGCCTAGAGGAGACACCAAAACTGCTCCAGTGGTTTCAAAGAGATTGCCTTTTCCCCTTGAAGATAGTCACATTAACTGATATTCCAGCTTGAGTATCAACTCTTGCCTTAGCTCGTGGTTAATGAGACTTGGGCTCAAAGGTTCCCAGGACGAGAGGCAGGTTCCTGCTCCTCCACAGCAGAGTACTTTGTCCAGCCCTTTTTGGAACTTTCAGGTTGCAGAAAGAGCATTTCTTCATATTCGTGGGAGGTGATGTTCTTTATGGCTTATTGGGATTCCAGTTCCACCTATTATTGTTACTAAAGGACTTGAAGAAGTGTTGGGTAGCCTGGGGAAGAGACAGCATAAGAACTTAAACAAAACAGACCTTCTCCTTGTAATTAACCTCTCCTCAGATGAGTGTTTGATCTGTATTTGTATTTAAATACTTTGTTTGTGCAGAATTTATCCCTGAATTGCAGCCTCTCTCTTGTGCCTCTTGTGGTCTTTGGGTTGGTTACAGAAGACAGAAAATAAAATTAGTCAATGCAGTCAGTACATTTTGCTTTAAATAAGTTTTAGGATAAAATACTCCCCCTTTTTTTAAGTATCTATAGGTGTAAACTATGTACAGGTACTAACGGTGAGTTGGAGGTGTTGATGTTTTCTAAGGAGAACTGTACAAGCAAAATACACTTGAAAAAGTGATAATATTATCCAATGATAAGTCTCAACCCATTCTTTTGGCTTTGGAGAATAATTTTTACAAAGGAAGGGTTTTCCTTTTCTATTGAGTGAAAAAGAAACACCTCTCACCCCGTAATATTTAATGACAGTACCTATCTCCTCTTGTTTAGATTAAAATTACTGGCCTCAGATTGCAAGTTGTAATATTTGTTTTCTTCTGATTGCTGCCTTTAGCTCCTCAGCAAACGCCATTGACTGCTCTGTGGGTAACTCCAAAGAAACCTCCAGGGCTGAATGTATTAAAATCCACAGCATTCCACAGAAAATGATAAAATTCTCCCCAAATTGACCCCACAATTTTCCACTGTTTTTCTTTATGAGCTGCAGGCAAAAGAGGGTGATCTGTTGTGCTTGTCCTATTCCTGTTTTTCTTCCTGTTTTAAATATAGCAAAATATATAAAATAATGAAACAATTCAGAAACAATTCTTTTGCCAGGTCTTCCATCTGTTATTCTGTATAATCCTAATTTCTGTACAAAAAACCAGAACCATGGTATGCAACTCAATATGTTACAAGATGTTTATTTTCATCAGCGTGGTCCAATAAAGTACATAGCTCAAATATTAACATTGGAGCGTGTTAAGATTTCATTACTATTTGATCTGTGTATTTTACTGACATAAATGGGTAAAAATAAACAGCTTGTAACATACAGAGTTACGGACTATGCTTTTGTGGATTTGCAGAATTCTGTGGTGGATTTGGGTTTCACAGCGGATTTATTTTCTCTAATTCAGTTAAAATAACTATGTAATCATTATTTGTGCTGAGTATGGTTTTAGCTTCATTTTCATAATTCACCGTGGGATTTGTCTGCATAACTTCTGATGGTTAATGACCCTGTATTGATTGAGATTTTCTTTTATGGGGCTGTATTGCTTGTGACTTGATAATGAATTAGTCAGATCACTCCATTTTAGAGGGAAACAAAATACATAGTGTTAACTTACCAGAAAAAAAGACACCCAGAGCTCTGTGCACTCTATATATTCTGTAGGGGCTTTTATAGTGCTTGTAGTACATGCTGTTCTGAAAGTGTCACACATGCATTTGTTGTTGTGAACTCAAATGCTGTAGAATCTGTAAAGATGCAAGATTAAATTTTCCATTGCCATTTTTACAGATAACAGCCCGTCGACAATGGAAACATATTTATGATGAATTAGGTGGTAACCCTGGAAGCACAAGTGCTGCTACATGTACTCGCAGACATTATGAAAGGTAAGATAACAAATCTGAAATGCTTGTTTAATAATGAAAAAATTAATTTGGAGAGCCTTCAAAGCGTTTTATGAAGAATTAGAGAAAGAGAGAGAGAGGGAGGCTTCTTAAAGATATAGCGAATATTCCCCCAGCAGTTTACTCAGATAATCTATTGTCATTTAAACCAGAGTGTATGTCTCCAGTGACTAAATAAATAAAACAAGCATCTGATTTTTCTTTGGTACGTATCTTAATTTTTACAACAGCTTTCCGGTTAAAGAAGCTGAAAAATTGAGCAAAACGTACTCAGGGAAGAATAAGAAACGACAGCTAATTGATGCAAACACTTGTCTTCTGTCGTTTTTTAGGAATACCAATTAAGCAAATTGTGGTTGTGATCAAAATAATGGGGCGGCCCACAATGCAGGGTGCTGTTACTGTTGTGGGTCGTGCAGAGCGTTGCATTCCTCTTCCTCATTGTGCTTCTTCCCTCCTCCCTGCCTGCCAGCCGCTGCCAAACACTCTTTCTCTGCAGCCATTGTTGCTGGTCAGAACTGTTGATTTCTTATTCTTCCCATGTAGATAATAACTTCCAGGGCTTGTGAAGCCAGCACGCATTGAATAAAATACTGGAGCGAGAGTGTTGTTTTGGTTTGGTTTAGAAACAAGTCTCTTTTTTTTTTTTCCTAGCTCTGTTTATTTTTTTCCTTAGACAAGCAAATGTTAATAAAAGCCCTGCAATTTCAGGCTCAGATAAGGAAAGCCCAGTCTCTTGTTCGTGCCCATAAACAAGTTGCTTTGCTGGAGTCGGGCAGGGATTGTACTGCCTGTGCACAAGGTGGCACAGCAGACCCGTGCTCAAGGGCAGGTTTTCGCGCTCTTTCGCCTGGCATGTTGGGCACTCCAAGGGAGAAGCTGCCCTCCTCATGGAGGGGGAGGGTGATCACCCTCATTTACAGGAGAACTTGAGTGCACAAAGAAGTTGCATGCAATGCCACTATGAAAGTTGGAGTTAGAAGCTTTCTGGAGATCGAGCCAAGTGGCAGAGCAAATGGAGTGAATTGCTGTGTGCATCAGACCAAAGCTGCTCCTTGCCTTTGCGTTGCGGACAAATCTTGTAGATTGTTTTAATTGACTCATCAGATTGTGCGTGTTCGGCTCTTCCCCTCCATCGTCACAGCCCTGGGAGGCTCCAGGCTTCCTCTTGCCCCCCAGCCAGCTGGTGGGTGTCAGACTGGCAGTCTGGGCCTTCCCTCACCAGATGTACTTGAGATTTTGTTTATTTGAATGAGGAGACCCAGGCACGCACCAGAGTTGGGTCTCTGGGTTTAGGTCGCGCAGGGAGCGAGTGTGGCTGGCTCTGTGTTGGAATCCTGGAGTCACCCAGAGAGCGTCTCTTGTAGTTGTGGAAAAATAAATGAGGCATTCAAAAGTACTGCATGAACCCCTGTCTCTCTCTTCTGTTTTCATGCTAGTGGTTCATTTTTTCGCATGCGAAGTCCTCGAACTGTTCTTCGATGCATAGAGACTCATCTGTGTGACTTACTCAGCAGTTACTCAGGGGTGTGCTACAAAGTGCCACAAAGCCCATTGTGCTCACTAGAAAACCTGAACAGACTCATGGCACTTTGAAGACTGAAAAGCCTTTCCAGGCTACCCAAAAGCAGTTTTGCTTGCCTTGAGCCAGTCTGAGGAAAGAGTCTTTTAGTTTATGGTTAGATTGTTCTTAGCACACCGAAGAGCTGAAATCTGAGTTCTTGGATGCCAGTCTATTGTGTAGTTCTGAGTTAGGTCTGATATGAGGCAGCATCTATTTTCCAGGTCTCTAACAGGCTGTCAGAAGATGGAATTTGGAGAAAAAGCCTTGTAGGATTTTTTAGGTTAGCCCTGGTCTGAAAAATCAAAACATGCAGACAAAAAACTTCAGTGACTGATCCAATCTCTAGATTTCTAGTGTTAGACACTTTATTTTCCACCACAGGAAAGCTATATTAAGCCTCAGACATGGAAAAAAGTAAATGAAATTGTCATGGTTTGTTTCAGCTGGTAATTCTTAACTACAGCACCTGTAAATGTAATGCTCATTTATAGCCAAAGTGCTCAGATGACATTTAATCTGAAACTAGAACTGCGGTGCAGGAATACGTGTTCATGAATCAGGACACACATACATTTTCTAACTTGAAGGTGAGCTGTAGAGCTAAACTGGAAATTAAATTAAGCTGGGAGGTAGATGCTGAACGACCCTCATGGCTTTTCCTTTCTGAATCCCAGTGGCCTTTCCTTGCTTACTGGAGGCAGAACAGACAGTTCCCTGACTTCACTGATCCTGCTGCTGTGTTTGACTTGTCCTTGCCATTTATCTCTAAAACTAAGATCTCAAGAGCATCTGTGTTGTGCTAACTAGCTTTTGCCCAAGAGGACAGAGAAGCTACTAGGTGTTTGCACTGGCTTTAGCACAGCAAGGGTGCTTAGGTGGCAGCAGCCTTTCAGTGACATCCTAAAGATGCTGAGGAATGGAATGGCATGTATGTCCCATTCAGGTACTGCATCCCACCCTCTTGCCCTCTCCAAGTTCCCCTCTGCAAGGTGGCGTTTTGCACAAAAACTCAAAAGGAAAAAAAAGGGAGAGGACATTATTGCCACTCTGTCTAGCAAATCCCATGAAGAACTGTTGCTTTTGTCCTAAAGGTGCTTATAACCTCTAAGAAGTCATGTTGCTGCAGACCCACAGTAACAAGGATGGCAAAAGCTGGAAGACAGTCAGATGTAAAGGCCATAGGGATGCTTTGCACCGCCCCCACTGCATCCCGTGTGTGGAGCAGGGGTTGTGGTGGTGGCTGTAGGTGGGCAGAGCACTTTGGTCGGTGTGACGTTTGCTTTGTGTCCCTGATATGAGGGGAAGAAAGATTTTGTGTGCATTAGCAACGGATTCATTTTTCATGTAGTACAGTTTGTGTTTCCAGTAACTGGTTTCATTTTAAAACGAGGTGAGGTTGCCAGTGTTTCAGTAAGTGTTATTTGTATATTAGTTAGACAATTTTTGTTTTATTAATGAGTATAATAATGAAAGTGCAGGTTGCTGAGTAGAAGCAATGGCTGTTTTTATTTAAAGCATAGCAGGCGTCATATAATGCCAATGAATGCGTTATTGTCACTGTAGGCACGGCTGGTCTGAACCTGCCTCTGATTGGGTTATTCCAAATAGGCCCAAGCACTTCATAAAAATGTCTTTGTCAGCCTAGTTTTCCTTCCAAACCTATTCATCTCTGTCAGTTTTTAATATTAGTACCACGCTCTTGGCTATAGTCCATTAGTACTGTACTTAATTGCTCATGTTACAGATGATTACCAATATAAAAAGCATTAATGTTTTCCCATCGCGGGGCTGTTGCTTTGTGCACGTCTCAAACCGTACAGAGCTTACGTGTTGTTGTTTTGGTCATTACTTTCTTCATTTGTGCTCCTCTAATGCACTTACCTCGCATGATCACAGAAAGCAAGAGGCGTGTGTGGTTGGCGTTGGCTGATTCAGCCTCAAACTTTCCTGTGAAACTCTTAACAGCCCTTGTCAGTACCCTACATCTCTCTCGCTTATCAAGAAACCCTCAGAAACGGCTATTTTTTCTGCAGAGCACTCTCCTCCGTGCTGCCTTCCCCTCATAATGCAGATGTGGTTTTCACGTGCAGGGTTTGAGGTTTCTTTCGCTTTTACACAAAACACATGATCGGCAGCTTTAATTTTCCGATGTGAACGATAGGCTGCGTTTCTGCAGCACTGGTGACATCGCTAGGGATTTTTCATAAATATTACACCCCCATGACCCCTCAAAAAACAAACAAGAAAAAAACCCACAGCAAACACTGCTATTTTGCAAGGTGTGTAAAGTTCCCAATAAAATGCATTGAATAAAACTAAAAATGTGAGCAGGGTCTCCTGGCAGGCAGCTGGATGGTCCCATCAAGGAGTAGCTCTCCTGACCTTGTTGGGTCCTGTGGGAGCCTGGTTCCCTTGGGATGGACCCAGAGCCTCCCATGGGCCGTGCTCTGCTCTTCAGCAGTGTAGCTTGTACCATGACCCTCACGAGTCACCAGTGCCCTTAAAACCAGACTGTCTGGGTCAAACCCAGCTGGAGGGGGATTCATTAGGCTTCGTGCTCTCAACAGATTGAGACAACTGAGTGGGAAAGTGTTCTGCAGAGCCACAACCACCTGGGACACGATGAGGAGCAGGGAGATGAGATGATGTGTTCTTGCTGGTCCAGTGGGGTGGCTGTGCCCCCACTGGGGACACAGACCCATGGAGGGGCTTGTTCTGGCTGGGGATGTGGACCCTGGGCACTTGCAGAGGACGCTGCACATCAGTCCTTTGCCAGGGGACTAAACCCCAGGAGATACAGTTCAAAGCCCGTTCTCCCATTTTTCAGTCTAAATCGCTCACATAAATATTACGTATTATCAGAAACATGAGGTGGGTCAGGATAAGTCCCTTTAACAGCCGTAAAGTCTCTCTACCCTAAGGATATTGTGCAGTAATTCAATATGCAAGAGTGCCCCGCGTTCCATGCAAATGCTGTTTGGTTTTGTTAAAGCATTTGGATAACTTTGGGAATGTGTAAGCATTTCTGTGGAGTTTCGTAGGAAATTGCAGCCACAGAGACCAAAAAATAGGAGGCTAGTGTAGCATCTACATGAAAATGCTTATGGTTATCTTTTCATACACATTGTAATTAATAGAAGATTTTGATTTATGCTGTTAAGTGTGAAAACATCTTCAGGCAAAAATTAATCAAGTGTTATGTCATGCTGTAAACTACAGCTAGTGCTTTGTTTGACCCAAAAATCTTGCCAAGCAACAGTTTTTTCTTGTCGTACTAACTTGGTTGTTTTATTTTTGTCTTCACCCCACTTTCCTACCACCTCGCAATTCAGCTAGTCCCAGACTCCCAGAAAACTTCACAAGTTGCAAATTGTCTCAATAGTTTTCCATCAAGTACAAATTTAAGCCTCAAGATAGATGAGGTGTCTCAGTCCTCTCTTTCTTTTCCTGGGTTTTTTGGTTTTTTTGGTGTTTCTTTTTTTTCCTTTTTGATAAATAACAAGAGGGTTTTACTTACGAATTTCTGCCCTCAGGGCTTTATCATTAAGATTAAATAACTGTACTCTCAAGCATACCACTGAACAAACATCTTTTCAATTATGTGAGTAACAGATGCTTTAACAAAGGAACTATTGAAAATTCAGAAAGCCTCCCCCCTCCCCAAAATTTAAAAAGTATCAGATGACAGAGGAATGTAATTGTTTACCATTAAAACAGATCCCTAGCTGTCCATTCAAAACATGTGAGAACACACAATTTTTTCAAAATTTCTTCAGGACTGGGTTTCCAGCCTTGGAGACTTAGTGGCCAGCACTGGAGTCAACAGGAGTCCTTGGGTGCAAGAACGCGGGACAGTCGGACCCAGCTTTCCCGTGCCTGGAGACAGATATCTCTCTGCTTGCAAGGAGTTGTTTTCCCAGTATGTCCTTCCTTCCACCTGGGAGTTTGTCCCAGTGGAACTGGGGGATCCTGTGTCCTCCTCAGTGCTACCGGGTGGGTTGCCACCCAAGCACCAGGGCTGGAAAGTAAGATCTTTTCCATCAGATTCCCCAGGTCCACTGGGAATCTACACTGTGTATTCTACTGCAGGACTTTGCAAACACAGCGGGGGTTACCCCTACTTTGTTCAGCTGTGTGCAATGGAGATGTGGCTCAGAGCTCCCAGAGAGGGTTGGTGGGATTTTGGAGTCCCTCCAGGAGACCTGCACACCACAGGCACTGCCAAGTGGCATCTGCAAGCACAGGGACCCAGCATCACAGGGTCTATATGGACCTACCAAGCAAAATGCATTTCTGCCTTTACATGTAGAAATGCTGACTGTGGCCAAAACAGAGACTTGCAATGATTATAGCAGAGTGACCTGGGGAGGCTGCTCTGTCCCCGTCACACCTCCTTTGAATCTTTCCCATACATTAAATCTGCACCAAAGGTGAGAGACTGGGGTTGTTCGCCTTCCCCTGGTGAGCCATTGGATCAAGAGTGGCTGAGCTTCCCTCTCTAGGCTGTGCAGCTATATCAACAGCTGTGCTTGTAATGTCACTAATTTCCAGTTTACTTAAAACAAAGTGTCTTTGAATTCTCTTAGAGCAAGGCAGTTCCCACCTTTCAGCAGTGAGCCATTCTCATTACCCACCAGCACTCCCAGTGGGCTGAGAGGAAAGTTGTTGATGGAAGGATGAAAGAGCCATTTTTTTAAGGAAGGAAAGTTCCTTGGAAAGAAAATTGAACTCAAACATATTTTGTCTTTGCTGATAAAATACATGCCAGTTTTGTACTTTAGACAAGTGCAAATCATCCTGTTGCTATTGTGTTCTGCATAAAAGCACACAAGGCTTTCCTAACTCCTGGATTGTACAATGTGGTCCAGGGAAATTTGGCTTGAGGAACACACTGCTTGATTTCCTCAATGCATCATATATTCCCATTATGGAAAACAGGCTGAAACCTTAGAGTTCAGGTTATTCCTCTCCCCTCTTCTCTGCTGGGAGTTGTTCACTGGTGCCCAGGAGAGCTGCCTTTGCTCCTGGCCATCCCCACCAGCTCATGGCTCTTGAAGGTGACTTGTCTCCTGTGCTTTCTCTGGCAGCATTGCTCCAAGATTTATCACTTTTGAAGAGCATCAGGGTGAAAAAGACAAGACTTCTCTTGGGATCAGAGCTTGGGCATTCCTGTTGGTCCCTTAAAACAAGAGTATGTTTTGCCACCGATTTTCTAGGGGACAAGAATCGGGTTTCTCTCACTGGGGTTATTGATAGGGGCCCCATTGCGCTGCGGGGATGTTGCTGGAGCCAGCTCTGGCTGCAGAGGGTGCAGGCAGCTCTGCAGCTGCTGGGAGGACCCACTGAACCAGATGTTGTCCTGTGGAACCGGGCAGAGCGGTCATCTCGTCCCCCAGCTCCGGTGCTGCCTTCAGAGGGAGGAGCGGGAGCCACTGGGGCATAATGTGCCCAGGAGGGAAGGGTTTTCCAAATTCCTACCAGTAAAGAGATTTATTGCCTGTCCCTTTTCAGTGTTTTTGAAACTGTAAGAGCTTAATGTTCTCATGATTTACATTAGCATCTAATCCTTGCGTAATCTCACTAATCCCTTGGCCCCAAGATATCCATTGGCAGTGAGTTCCATGGGTTAACCAATTGCTGTATTCATTTGGTGGGGCAGATTTAAATCTTTTTCTATTTCCATTGCAATCAGCCTCCTTAACCTTCTGGCCAAGCATGGGAATGGGGCAGCATCTCCCAAGGAATGGGCTTCGGTATTTTAAGTCCTTCCTAGATTATTCTTGTGGTTGAGAGGCTCCATTGTGCCCTGTTCTGTGTTGGGCTTGGAGCACTTGAGAAAGCAAGATGATGTCAATGGGAGATGCGATGGAGTATTTTATTCTGCAAGAAAGAAAACAAAAATAAACACTGAAACGAGTGATATAAGAAAAATATCGTAGGGGTTGTGCTGAAGTGCTTCCTTCACCATGTGTGTCCTGGGCATATGGTTCCTCCCCGGCCCGAGAGCCCCGTCATATGCGTGCACAGTGGGGAGAATTAAAGAGGAAACTGGCAGCCTTAACATTTAATTTCCTTCCTCTTTCTGGGCCGGTCAGATCCTTTGCATTATTGTAACTGCTTTTTTTATCGTGTCTATAAATAGATGTGCTCTCGTGTCCTGTGAAGCAGAGTCGGGCCAAAAAAGTCATTCATTCTGCATAATCAATACATGAAAATGTAGTGGTTACTGGCTCAGATGAGAATCTTGTATTGTTAGTTCTGTAGCTGGGAAAAAAAATGTTGACTAATAAAAATTAAGGGCTTTTTTTTTCTTTTTACGAAATGCTAATGATGAAGACATGTTTGATATACTGTGAAATACATTCCTCTAATGTGAAGTTTCTGCTTTTTGTTGGGAAAGAGATTCAGTCCCTGGAGGATTTTAGAATTTGTAAATATAAAATTATCTGCTTCAGTGTTTTTTAAAAAAAGGTTGGCAGAAAGCCAGATTACTTACATTACTGTAATAGATTTGCTGACCTCTGACATCTGCTGCAGAGTAGTACATTGAATTTTTCATAATATCAGATGATGCAGATCTGAAAACTCAGTACACTCCGCGCCATTATTTAATTCAGGACTTAGTAAAGCAAAATCTTTTTTTTGAGTAGCAGTTTATACGTGATTAAACTTAATATTGCCGATTGTAATAAATCAGGATTAGTATAGTACTGATTTGTTAATCTAACTTGTATTGATTTTAAGTTGTCTTTATTTTAAAAAAAAAAAAAAAAAAAAAAGGACAAAAAAAAAGACTGGCTTTTCACAGTGACTGAATTTAATAAGAAGCCCTGTGATAGCAAAGACTCCCCTACTGTTTCTGCTCTTGGCTGGAAAATGTTATTTTTGTATTATTCCAGGGGAAAAAAAAAACCCTCATGCTGCTAAAAATCTGCTGCCCGTGGAAAGATTTTTTTTTTAATACACCAGTGCTCACATATTCTATTTATGTTAATTGACTTATAAATAATACATTTTATTAATCTTAATATTGGAATCTTGATCATGATAAAGACCCTTTTATTTGGTCTCCTTGCAGGCTTTACAAGTAAATATTCTTTCGACCACAAAATATTCCCTCCCTTTTCCTTTTTTATGAATACTTTGCTACTTCCCCCCCACCGCGGAATACAGCCACACTTCAAAGCAACCGAGAACGTGACTGTTGTTTCCAAAGTGCCGTACATTCAGGGACCCGGCTCTGCATTTTTGGATGTCATCTTTACCTGTCCTTGCGCAAAGATTGATTAAATCTTACCTGCGCTGCAAATATTTGACCCCCCCCAAAAAAGATCTTTTGTTGGTTTCAGACATGTCACATTCTGCTAAACTATTTGGCTAAGAGCAGATCGCATTCTTCCTGTGTTGGGCAATATTGACCTTAAATTGGCTGAGCCGGCTGCTTTCATGGTATGTGAGGCGGCTGCTTACATGTTCCGAGAGCTGTATGCGCTTTATTACTCCCGCGCTATAAAAACTTCTAATAATCAAATGATAAGATCATATCCTGTGGGTAATTGTGCTGTACCATGACAGGATAACTGAAAAAACATTCAGTGAAAATTGCAACTGACGGAAATCTCTATGTGAAATGGCAATTGTTGGCACTGCCGGGCTCGGTGCTGCTCCCCGGGGTCCCCAGCTGCCCCCAAAAGCCACCTCGGTGGCGGTGGGGAACAGCAGCCGCCAGCCCTCATTTCAAACGAGGAGGGGAAAATCCTAGAACAAGCCATCCTTGTGTTTTGGTTCAGTTTTACCTTAGTCATTCCGCCTCCCCGATACACGAAACATTTAATTCCAGATTTCCTGCCGCTGGCTCCGAGCCTTTGACCGGCTATGTGAAATGTATTTTTACTGCTGTCGGGCTGCCAACTGCTGAGCTCAGTGAAAAATAACTAAAATGAAAACCTTGTTACTCCCACATGAACCCTTAAGATCAGAAAAGGAAATTTAAGCCACGGTTAGTAATTAGCGCCGAAGCCTAATGAGTCCTGGTGAGGTGCGGGAGGAGGAGGAGGAGTTTGCGTCCCGCGTTACCCTACAAGGCTCGGTGCAGAACACGCCAGTGTGATTAATGGTGTCGGCCCCAGCCCTGCTCCTGTCCCCAGCCCCACTACTGGCCATGGCCGGGGGGCAACCAGGTGGCATCTTCCACAGAGAGACCCCACTTTGGGGCCGGGACCGTCACCGGCTCCCACGGGGCGCGGGATGGCATCTGAAACCTTTGCGGATGGAATATGTCAATTCTTTTTAACGGGCGACGCGTTCCCGTGGAAACAAAACAAAAGTCAAACACTCCCCTTGCAGTGCTAACAATTATTGTAATAAAATGTGTTTTTATTAAAAGGGATTTTTAAATATTTAACACATGGCGGAGCAGCCTCGCCGTTGCCCTGTGTGAAACCCAACCTTGCCTCTAGTGAAGTCCAAAGCGCTTTGTGCAGGAACCGAGTGTTTTCACCAATATTTGCGCTTTGCGAATGAAATGTAGCAGTCTCAAGTATGAACAGGATTATTTTTTTCTTATTCTGCTTAGTTATGCTTTTTATTATATAAACATTAAACTGTAATATTACAGTGGGAAGCAGGTATTTGGCAACTATGTATTATTTTGCTAAGTTTGCATAGAGGGAGCAGTTTCCAGTTTTAGCAGCTGTAACATGTTTAAACTCAGTTTGTAATGGGATCTGAAGATGAATATTCCCTGTGGGCTCTGCTTAGCTTCATTACTGGAGCCCTGCCAAATTCAGGGCTAGAAAGTATTATTCACGCCTCTTTGCACATACCATGTCAGAGCATGCTCAGTTAATGAATTTTGTTTCTAATATAGCATAAATTAGGTTTATATTTTAACATAATTTATGTTGTATTTTATTAAAATGTAAAATATTATGATCACGAGCAATCTAATTTCTGCTCTCTTAAGCCCAAACTGTGTTTGAACATCTAAGTATGTAAATCAAAATTGCATGCTTAGAAACCGATTCTAGGATAACAAACGAATATCTGAACCAAAGAGGTTTCTGCCTTGGAGTCTTAGATTAAAGATAATTAAGGATTCCTGGTATTTGAACAGATTTATGTTGTTTATAAGCAAAGTACATTTTCTTCATAGAGTCAACTTGGTTTTTTTTCTAAACAAATTATGTTTGCTGTATTAAAGTTCATATTTTTTAAGTCGGTCTTGTATTAATCCCACAGTAAGTCATTAATCATACCAAATGCATTATAAAAACTTTAATCACTGAAGTTGAAACTGAGACTGTAATGCAATCCATCCCTTTTAATTATATCCGTTATTTTTCCTTTCAGATCAAGAATTGCAAAGGGAAAACAGATAGATTAAAACTCGGCATGTTTGATGCTTTTAGGGGAGGATATTTTTTGTTTGTGTTTCTTCTTGCTTTTTTTTGAAGTGATTTCGTGGAGGACGATTCCACTGTGAAAAATTCTTGGCTTTTAACTCTTTCCCTCCTTCATTAGCGAAGTCTGGGTGGCGAAGGCGGGAGCGGGTGTGTGTCCCTGTCCCGTTGCACTGATGGTGTAGCTGCTATTGAGTTGGCTCTGGTTTTGTAGGTGTTTTCCTGGTGTTTCGCTGTGTTTAGGGAGGGAAAATAAAAATAAATGGTGGATTTTTTTTTGTTGTTTTTTTTTTTTTAATCAGGCTATGACGTGGTGGCTCATATCCTCATCTGGTACGAATCGGTGTAGCCGCATAAACCACAGCAGCGTTACTGACAATTGATCCACTCCAACTCCACTGAATTTATGCCACATGATAATCTTGCCAAATAAATTGATTTATCATACTCGGATTTGTAGATGTAGAGTTTACACTGCTGC
Organism: Patagioenas fasciata; assembly: GCF_037038585.1. Classification (NCBI taxonomy): domain Eukaryota; kingdom Metazoa; phylum Chordata; class Aves; order Columbiformes; family Columbidae; genus Patagioenas; species Patagioenas fasciata. The sequence continues at coordinate 10,900,513 of NC_092527.1, read as the reverse complement.
TTTTATGGCATGGAAGAAAATAGATTTATTAAGTAAACTGCTCATAGTAGATACTTTTTATTCTTTGCTGGAATGGCAAACCTGATCAATTATTTGTTCCTTAATCCCCTAGATTAATCCTGCCGTATGAAAGATTTATTAAAGGAGAGGAAGATAAGCCACTGCCTCCAGTGAAACCTCGAAAACAGGATAACAGTTCCCAGGAGGGTGAAGCTAAAACAAAAGTGTCTGGAACAAAACGCATCAAAAATGAAAACCAAAAGAGCAAGAAAGAAAAAGACAATGCACAGAAACCCCAAGATGCATCTGAGGTTGGTTGCTTTCCTGCTTTTCAACTTTTCAATTAAAAATGTACAGCTTTAATCATGTGAAATCCAGTGATAAAATACATAAATTAAGCTGGAGAATTCCAACCAGTCGGTCTTGGAGTTTGCTCAGCAATAGAAATTCAGTTGTGGTGGTGCTGTCTGTGTTGGGATTTTGCTGGGCTGCAAGCACAGCCGGTTAGCTCCACGTTGCAGAGCAGCGGTGGCAGAAAACCAAGCACTGGATCTAACAACTAGCATTTCTGCTCATTGTATTACACAGTGGTCACCACTAAAAGATCAGCAGCTGCCAAAAGGAAACCACACAACTACCACAGTTATTTCCTAATCTAAGTGTAGGGTGCGGGAACCTCTAATACTGTTGATAATACTGTGGTAACTGTTGGACGCAGCTGATTTTTGTAATGGTAACCTCTGGATCAGCCCTTCCATGCTCACAGATGCATGTCAAAAAACAGATCACTCCCTAGGATTTTTATTGTGTTATACTAATTCCTATTTGGATTAAAAAGGTCAGATTTTGAGGGAAACACCTTTCAAGCCTTAACTGAGACCAGCTTTCCCCAGGCAGGCCCTGCTTTCCATGCAGAACCACGGTACCTGCAGTCATAGAACAGCCCTTGTGGAACAGATTTTATGTTCACAGCCTGGGGTAAGACAGATCAGTAGTATTTGTGTGCGAATAAGTTTCACGTGTTGTTAAGTGGTATCAAATCAATGGAGTTTTTGCTCCAGTGTTACTTAAGGACTTTGTTTGGCGCCTCCCGCCCACACTCTCCTGTGCCCTGTGTGAAGGAGGCGGCGAAGCTCCTCGCACACAACCCGACACACCGTGTTGCTTTTCCTGTCTCAGTCTGCCAGATCACAGCAGCCTTCAAGGCATTGCAGCGAAAGTAAGTATTTAAAGAATGTCGAAACACATGATGTGCTCGGCAGAATACGGCTACTCCCTTGATTTCAATGCCGATTTGGCAGCGTTGGGTTAATGGTTGGACTTCATGATCTTAAAAGGTCTTTTCCAACCAAAGCGATTCCTTTATTCTATAAGTCCAATTTGGAAATTGGTGTTGAGTCAGCTACCAACAGCCCTCCTCCTTATTGTTCAAACAAAACAATGCAGGCCAGTGAACACTGATGCCTCTCAGACTTTGTGCACCCAGTTTTGAGAACAGAAAATCTTGACTTTCATGTCCCACTACCTCTTTAAGTTCTGCTTACAAGGACAATTTCATCTCCCATCCAAACCAGAATTTGTGTTTTAAATTGCCTCAATCAACAGTGCCTTCAATATCTAATAGAAGAGCACTCCACAGAGCGGGAGGGGTTTTTTCGCACAGTAATTTTAAAGAAGGGAACCTGGTTAGGGGAAAACCCCACTGCTTCGGATGAAAAATACCTAGAGAGGAGAGTGCACACAAACGTGCTTCAATCACTGGAAGGCTGCAACACAAATTGCCCAAAGCAAGGAGATGCCAAGTGAAGGCTTGTGCTCCCTTTCCATGTCATTCCTTCGTGCCTGGTTATTTATTGAGCCTTGGATCTACAAGATCCTTTACACACTGTCCATACCGCCACCGCTAAGCACAGCACATCAGCAACAGAGCGTCAGCCTTAACTTTGAATTTCCTTGCTTTTGTTGTTCCCTATCTCAAACTTCCTGCTGCTTAAACTGCAGTTATTTTTGTGTGGTTTGCAGGAAGAGTTCTTAAGCTGTGCCTATCAGAAATGTAGGGAACCTAGATGAGACACTAAAAATGTACAATTACGGCAGTTTCCTATTGTAAAATGGTACCTTTTATAACAGAATTAACATCTCCTCCCTGACTGGGGTGGAAGACATGTCCTGCCCCTGTTTAATGGGGGTGGGTGATGAATGGCCTCAGTGCTTCACCCCAGGTGGGTGCGGAGCTGCAGAGCTCCCGACGCTCCACCGCGGGGCACACAGAAAGGAGACGTCCAGCTGTTAAAACCTAACAAAGTTATAAATGTGCAGTTCTCTCAATTGCATGTTCAACTCATACAACCTAAGAAGTATGCGGGGAGAGAATATAACTTGAATTTATTAGGGTTGCGTTTGCTTTTGTGCTCTTAGCAGTGTTTTCCTGCCATCACAATGACATTGTCAATGTAACGAGATACCAGAGAAAATGCTACTAGCTTTAGACTGCACATTTCCTCACAATAGCTGAAACTTCAATCAAAACGTTGCTTAACAGAAACAAAGAGCAGAATGTACAGTTATTAAATATGATTTCTCTCTTTTTTTGTCCTACTTGCTTTGCTCATCTGTCTGGTATTTTCCTGTAATTTTATAAGCTCCAGAGACTAGCGATGGTACTTTGTAAAGGACCTAATGATGGTATTTGGCTGCAAAAGGCAGCTATGAGTTTAAAAAGAAGTTAGGATGACTAACAGACACTGTAACTAATAGGCCAACCAAACAGACAGGAATATTTAAAAGCAGCTGTGAAGAAATAAATCTGAGAGGGTTAGATTCGTTAGGACCTTCTCCAATCCCCCGCTCCTATGACAGAGCATAAAGCAGCATTTAGATAATAACTTTCTTGATGCGTCTTATCTTTACAACGAAGAAAGAAAGAAAACAATAATAATGAAGGACTCGCACAATGCTGCCGTTTTATGACTGTCTTCTAGCACGACGTGTCAGAGGAGAGTGACAGCCGTTTTGAAAAGGGCTGTCAGTCAGCTGGGTCGCAGATGGGACGCTCTGGTGACCTCTGTGGGTCACAGTTCAGCCGGCTACATAATGGGATGAATGGTGTGAATTGTGCACACAAGCTTTATTAATGGAGGAGCAGAAAGAGCTGCAGTCCCATTGACGATAACGTATAAAAGCCATGTTTGTAATAGCAGGCACACACACTTACTGAATGTTGACAACTTCATTTTAATCCATTAATAAAAAAATGTGTGTCCTAGTTAAGCTGTGGCAGTGATTTGCTGCCTACAATAGGGATTCCTAGTATGCCATTTCTATCATTTTCACACTTTAATGCAGAACTGGGTGTGAATGATATCCTCTGTGATCACTGAATTTTAAGATAGCTATGCTGGAGAGACTTTATGTAAGAAAGAACATGAAAATCCTGTCATTTTTGTGGGTGAAGTTGGGCTAGTGGGATAAATAAATTTAGCCTTATCGTTTATATTATGAAATCTGCTCTCCTGCATTTGCCTAATTAATTTTTAAGCAGTATAACCTCAACGTTTAGCTATCCAGTCGAGCCACCAGTGCCTCTCATCAGGTTACAAACATCTGCTGTTTTGAAATGCCTTATTGTGACCCTGGCAGGGTTGAGTTGTTTCTTAATATTTCCAGGAGGTAGGTTCCTTTTTCTGAGTCCGATACCTGGCGTTAGAGCCTTCACATTCCAGCAAGATGATTGACAAGTACTTCTCTAAAAGTAGACAACAGTGACCCGTGTGTGATCTTACGAACAGTCTGCCCAAATGCGCCACATTCTTATTACTGTCTGTTGAATCATTTTATTAGGTTTCATCAGAACAAGAGAAGGATCAAGAAGCAGCAGATGAGAAAAATTTCCCTGAACATCCTACAACAGGAGAGACGAAACAACCCACGCAAGGTCCTCTGCCTCTTTTACCAGAGACAGCCCGGCCAGCTCCGCTGGAAAAGACAGACCCGACAGAAAACAGCCCAAACGGTGAGAAAGCCAAGGAGGAGGTCCAGCACTCGTCCTCTTTCTCAAGCATATCCGTGCCCCGAGAAGAAGACACCGTGCTGGATGCCACCATCACAAAACGATTACACCCCCCAGCAGATGCCCTGGAAGATACAAAGCCTGAGCAAAGACTGCACAAAGCTTTTGCTGACAGCTTAGAAAGCGAACCTCCAGAAATGCCCTTCACGGCTTTCCCGGTCCAGCTGCCCACTCAGAGTGACGTGGAAGATGACAAATTGCCAGGGATGGCCGATTACATCGCAAACTGCACGGTGAAAGTGGACCAGCTGGGAAACGAAGACATCCACAATGCACTAAAGCAAACACCCAAAGTACTGGTGGTCCAGAACTTTGACATGTTCAAGGAAAAGGAGCTGCCTGGGTCCATGAACGATGACTCCACTTTTGGTTACACGCCGCTGCTCTACTCAAAGGGTAATCCAGGCATCATGTCACCGCTGGCAAAGAAGAAGCTGCTGTCACAGGTCAGTGGTGCAGCCCTGTCCTGTAGCTATCCTTATGGTTCTCCACCACCTTTGATCAGCAAAAAGAAACTGAACAGCCGAGATGAACTGTCCTTGAGCATATCACAAGGTCCCCATGCCCCTAATTCTGATCCTGTAGCAATTAATAGGCCCTCAGTCATACAACACGTACAGAGTTTTAAAACCAAGGAAGAAAGGAAATCGATTAATGATGTTTTTAAACATGACATGCTAAGTAAACCGGATCCTCAGCGCTGTGATTTTTCGAAGCATCACCTCAGTTCTCTTGCTGAGTCATACATACCGAAGACGGATATCCAGGACTGCAAAGACAAAATGAGTGAGAAAAGGGCACTGCAGCACTCCCATGTGCCCACTTTCTTGGCAGATTTTTATTCATCACCTCATCTGCACAGCCTTTATAGGCACACAGAACACCACCTTAATAATGAAGAGACATCAAAGTACCTCCCCCGGGACATGTTCAGAGAGTCTGAAAATATTTCTGCTTTTACTCAACACAAACACCAAGAAAAACTAAATTTAAATTATCGCCCATCTTTGCATCAGCAAGAAAAAAAGGCAGCAGTGGAGGCCTCTTCAGATGATCAGCCAACAGATTTGAGTCTTCCAAAGAGCGTACACAAACAGACTGCAAAGGCTCCGGGCTCCAGCCTCCCTCATTCCTCCATGGCCCAGCAAGAAGGCAAAGGTATCTCCCCATTCCAGGCTGTGAGCAGCCAGGCGGTGAGCCCAGACTGTAACCCCAAAGCTTGCCGCGTGTCCCCCATGGCCATGACAGTCCCCAAAAAACACAGCGAGTTGCTCCACAGGTCTGGGAAGCAGCAGGCCCAGAGACTGGAGAATCTGAGGAAGATGGAGGGGATGGTGCATCCTATCATCAGCCGCAGAACGAGCCCTCAAAACGTGGGGGCTGCCCGGCCTTTGAAACGAAGCCTGGAGGATTTGGACAAAGTCATTTCTGAAAAAAAAATCCGAGCTGTCTCTCCTCTGCACTTACCAAAGGAGACCCCGGTGAAAGACAAGGTTCCCGACCCGGAGGGGGACAGCAGCAAGCCGGTGCATGGCCACCATTCCGGCAGCATGCTGGAAAGCCACAAATTCCCCCTTTCAGCCCCCATCTTCCCAGGCTTGTACCCGGGAAGCCTGTGCACGGGGCTGAACAATCGCCTCCCGCCCGGGTATTCTCATCCCCTGCAGTACTTGAAAAATCAGACCGTGCTCTCCCCACTAATGCAGCCGTTGGCTCTTCACTCCTTCATGGTGCAGAGACAGTTCCTCACGTCCCCTGCGAGCTCCCAGCAACTGTACAGACACTTGGCTGCGGCAACACCTGTAGGAAGTTCCTACGGTGACCTTTTGCATAACAGCATTTATCCTTTAGCTGCTATAAACCCTCAAGCCGCGTTCCCACCTTCCCAGCTGTCCTCTGTACATCCCAGCACAAAACTGTAAAACCCCCTCGCTCACAAAAAAACAAAAAAGGTCTGAGGAGAAACGTTAAGTTGGCGACATTCCTCCCCCGTGACGCTGGCTCGCAGATTCAGTGATCTGTGTTTTTGTCAACCAGGATGCAGTTGTATCCCACCTAGAGGAGCGCTTGAGAGTTTGATGGAGACAGGACTGCTTCTTTAATTCTGGCTCCCACATCAGCCCCCCTCACCCCTTATCTCTGCCCTTGCATAAAAGAAAACCAAACAAAAACAGAACAAAAAAAAAAAAAGAAAAAGGAAATAAAAAAGGAAAAAAATCATTGGATTTTGCATATGTGTTTTCTGAAAGGACTTTTATATGGTAAGAGCAAATGTTCAAAGGGAGCCGTGGAAGTGCAGGCCCTGTCCTGAGCTCACTGAAATCCCAGGTGAGGGATTCACCTTTTTGCCTTTCTCTGAGCCGCAGACAGAGGCTGTGCCTTGTTGCCCATGAGTCAAGGACTCAAGATGAACCTGGAAAGAAGCAGGCCGAAAATCCGTACAATCAGTGGATGTGCTTTTTTGGGTAACTTTTCTTGACTTTTAAAGATTCAATCAATGCAATGTATAGTAAAACGGCAATAGATTTTTCATTTTAACACTATTAGAACAGAAGGGTAAACACTGTTTAATTTGACTGTACATATCCACTTCGTAAACTACCAGTGTCACATTTGGTCACAATAATTTATATAGTTTTGTTTGTCCAGTATATTCTGTGCTCTTTATGTTTCTTTTTGTTCTGGGTTTTTTTTTTTTAAATTAAACAGTATCATTTTACCTGCAACTTTTTTTAAAGGCTGTGGCTGTCCTAATTTTTTTTTTTTTAATGTGTTTGTAATTTTTCCGGTTTCTTTATACTTCTGAGCAGCATTTTTGTTTTTGTGGTAACATTCACTGTTTACAAACTGAAGCAACTGGTTCAGATTAATCTTAATGGTTATAAACATACTGTAGGTGATGTTATGGTGCGAGGGTGCAAACAAGGTTCCCTTCCCCACAGTCGGCCCCTGCGAGGTGCTGAGCACCTCTCGCCCCTCTCCCATTGTCGTGATGGCTCCTTCGCCACTTCTCCCCTCCTGCCGAGCTTTGCTTTCCCGTATTGTGGTCCGTGAATTTGTCGAGCGTTGTACTTACCTTACCGAGGCTGTGAAACCCTCCTGCCTGCCAGAGAAACGGTCTAGAAAACAAAACCTCCCTGGCACAAGCTGATGGATGACAAAGGAGTCCAGAAAACGCGTTTTGAGGTTTGCGAGAGTGTCGGGAATTTGAGAAATTAGGACAGGCGCCAGTGTTGGTGTGAACAAGAAGCTCACGGGGCTGGGACCAGGCGAGCGACCGGGCTCGGTAGGATGGGCCGGGGGTTGCATGCGGTGGTCAGGACAGTCCTTTCACACTCCTGCGGGGATCTTGGCCTCTCCCTGGGCATCCTTTCACAGCCCAGGCGTGGAGAAGCTTCCCTATGGATGTATATTCACTTTGAAGGACGTCACCAACATGCAGCTGAGCATAAACATTGATAAAGCGAAGTGTGACTTGGAGGCTTTTTACAATGTGAAAATTGGTTGTGATTCAAACCATCTCAGTTTCTGTTCAAAGACAGTGTAATCAATATGAAAAGAAAAATGGAAACTACTAAGAAACACTTTGCATGCTAGGCATGTCATTAAATTTTCCCATGATATGAAGCCAAATACAATATATAATGTATCATACTTAATATCCAAAGGTGGAAACCGGAATAATATACTCGTCTACTGTTAAAGATCCAGCTTCTTCAATTACATACTTTATATTCCTGTGGTAAAACGATATTTAATTAATTGATAAACAGACTAGTAGAACTTAGAACATGGATGTGCCGGTGCAGAGCATCCTGCTGCTCAACAAACCATAGAGGAAGCAGAACAGCAGAGGCGCAGTGTGGAGGTCACCTCTAGTAAAGTTGCACTAGATCTGAATCACGTGAGAATCAGGGGTTTGGGGATGGGGGGGAAGAGGGTGGGTGGGAAAGGGAGAGACTATAAAAATCTACAGCAAACACAAACAGAGGCTTGTTGTGTGTTTGGCGAAGCAAACGCTTCTCTTTCATGTTGCGCTTAAGTTGTGTGTCCCGCAGTCGTGCGTTTGTTGACGCAAAGTGTCTGATTTCCCTTTTGGTTACGTCCCGTTGGGGTTTGGCGCAGCCTTTGTGGAGCCGTGCTGGGGCAGCGTGGGGCTGGGGACGGGGACTGGGGAGACTGGCCGCTGCTGGCTGGGGAAGCTCGTAATATCCTGGGCAAAACATCAGGGCGGAGGAGAAGAAATGGTAGTATAAACCCCCAACAGAAGCGGTGCATTATTTGTTTAAAAACTATTAACAGAATTCTTGGAAATCTTTCAAAAGACTATTGAATTCTCCATTGGCTGAGAAGTCTCTTTTTTTTTTTTTTTAATGTCTTAAATGGGGCTTTGTTTGTATTGTTTGAGTTCAAGGAGCTTTATTATTGAATGAAATTGCACAAGCCTTTCTTTGTGCAATCAAACCATTGTTATTGGTAGGTTTGCAAAGGAAACTGTGGAATCTAATTGGCAATGGAGTCATAAATCTGTTTACCAGGAGCCGGTTCCAAGAAGTGTTGCAATTAAAACACACTATGTCTAGGATTCATTAGGGATGCTAAAGATTGTGAGATTCAAAGGAGAAGGCCCCGCAGCAAACAGCTCGCGTGTAGCCCCTGGCCGCACGCTGAGCCGGGCTTTCCAAGGCGTGGGGGTAGTAGGGTCTGAGCCCCCATAAAACCCAGCACGGCTGGGCAGGAACGCGCTGGTGTTCCACAGCAGGTCTGTGGTGGCTGCCCGTGGGGTGGCACCGGGACCTGCCACGGTGTCGCGCCAGGGATGCGGTTTGTCCCCGTGGAAGAGAAGTCGCTTGACAGCCCCTGGAGCTGGTGCAAGAGGCCAGTTCCGCCCCATTCGGGCGCAGGACTGGGGTCCTCTGGCTGCTCTCCCCCCCAACTCCCTGCCTTTGCGGTGGTCAGCAAGGTGGCATCTGCTCCGGTTTTCATAATTGTTGTGATTTTAATGAGCAACAGGACGTCTTGCGCTGGTGTGAGTTGGCGGCATTGGCAGCGCTGCTGCTGTGAGCGCGTCCTGCGGTGTTTGCTGTACATGTGGTTGAGATTTCGCTCGTTCTCTTCCTCCTCCCCCCCCCCTCCCCCCAGCCCCGCAGTTTTAAATATGTTCTAATAATGGCAGCATAATCTACTAGCTGTTTATACTTTTTTAACTTTCTTTTGTTGTAAATATTGTATACTTTTTGTGATTCAAGTTATGTAGCCTATATGCTCTGTAAGGTGATGATTTGTATATATAAAAATGGCCCAGTAATATTATATAGTTTCCCATTTAAAAGGTTATTGAGTAACCTTTGTGTTAGTTTAAACACTACCAGAAATAAAGCTGAGCCAACTATAAACACTCAATTTTTGTATGTTTTCCAAATTGTACTTATTAATGCTTTTGATACTGTATTATGTGCCAATAGTTTCCCAATCACATAGCAGGCAAAAGATATTTTGTACTTTTTGATCCACTGTAATATTTAATAAAAAATGTTACTATCTGTTCCCTTTTGTGTTTGATTAATAATTCTGTAAACAGCCCTTATCGCAATGGATTACATATTATCCCATCTGACCTTTCAGCCCTCTTATATTGGCTTTTCTAGAGAAAATATCTCCTCCTGCAAATGATTAGATGAAAGAAATGGAAGTTTGCAATTTCCTAAAGGAGGAAGAGACAAGATCTTCAGTCAGTGCCCCTCTATTTTTGCAGTATGCTCGCATTGAAGCATGGTCAGACAGGCTGTAGGAGTAGCTTTTGGTGGATAACATCCGTGCTTAGCCAGTGGCTCCAGTGGCAGATATGCTCCATTTGCATCTCAGAGCAAGATTTTATTCCGCCAGTGCTCCAGACTCGAGCTGGGATCTGAAAGTTGCCCTCTGTTCTTCCCAGAACGTGAGTAGGATTTTGGAATCAGATGCTAGCTGGTAATGTTGCCAATGACAGTAAACAGCCACAAAGTAAAATTCATTGGTACTCCTAAACCTGGTGGCCCTCTGAGAAGGCAACCCAAACGTGATTCTGTGGTTTCAGTATGCACTGTGAATGGGCAGACTGAATAAACCTTCCTCTGGTTTAACCTGCTGCCCAATAATTTCCTTTGATGCTTGTTGTCTATTCTTGTATTGTGAGAAACAGTAATCACACCACGTGTGCTGTCCCCACACTAGCTGTGAAGCAATGGGAGAAGATGGGACCCTCTAGCAAAATTCTTCCTCCATCCACCTCTTTGTCAAGTTGAGTATTTTATTCTTCGTATATTGAAAATATTGCCTACTGGTGAACACCTGGAGGGGGTGGGGGGAACGCAGACACGTGTGGATGCTGGCCTTTGCAGTAGCTGCAGAGGTGGCCAACGCAACGTGGTTTGCAGCACCATGCTTGCTTCCTTGCTTTTTTTTAACCCTTCCTAGCCCGTGGATTAACGTAATCCAACGCTGCGTGTTCCTGCTGTGTGTCTGTTGGGCTGCCATACTCACACCGCAGCGTGTGCCAGGAGGAAGACGCCCCCCAGGAGCAGCACACTGAAGGTTCTGTCACTCACGTGACCCTGGGCTGTGAGTGGCACTGAGGGGCTGCAGCATCCTACCTTGGCCCGCCTGGGTTTGTTGGGGTCCCTTGGGTGTTAGTGTTGGTGCACCCCCATGCATGTGCAAACGGTGGAGCGGAGGAGGCTGCACTAACATCACCCCAAGGGCTTGCGGTGGAACACAGACACCTCCTCAGCTTCTTCTGCCACACCGGTGGTGTCTCTGCTCCGCAAGCTTCCAGGAATGATTTTAGGAAAGTTGCTGGTGCTGGAAGGAGCAGATCATGCACAGCCATCACCTGTGAACCTCGCTGGCACCATAATTGCTCTGGGAAACACAGCGCTCGCCCACAGGCTTTCCAGGAATATCAGACACCTTCAGCTCTTCCCAGAGCAAGAAAACTGGGTCCTATATCTTTGCTATCGGCGTGTGCTGCCTCCCCAGCTGAAGAGGAACCTGGGAGGGTGGATGGCCCCGAGGAAAGCAAAAGGAGAGTCCACCAGAGTATCCTCTGTCTCCCTCATGTGCGCCTGGATCTGTGAGTACTGCAGGTTTGTGTTTCCGCAAGAGAAACCCGTGGTCGTGGCCCAGGCGGTGTCCCCCCTGCACGGGCGCCTGCTTTTGAGGTGGCACGTGTCCAGAGAGCAGATAGGGACACGAGGGCTGCTGGATACAACTTAATCTGTGTTTTCATTTAGCTTTTCCATTTATCCCTTACGTGATTAAAAACAAGTATTTGCGGTGTGAGATGCTCCATCTAGTGTCTCACCTGGGGAATGAGACCCCAGTGTCACTGGCGAAGCCTGGGACGGGATGTCCCTGTCCCTGGGTTGGGGTATTGGGGACTGAACCCTCCTTCCCCTCAGCACCAGTCCCGCAAGGGCCGTAGGGCTGTGGACAAAGGTGTTCAGAACTGGATTAGACAAATTCATAAGGATTTTTGTGGCTGCTGAAAACCAACGGCTCAAGTACAAATCCCATGTTCAGGAGACCCAGAAGTCCTGAGTCCTGGAGTCTGCTCTCCTGGGAAAGCAGGTGGCTGAGGGTGCCCAGCCCAGGGGGGCCTTCTTTAGGAAAGGGAGAAAGCAAGGGAAAAATTACAGAAATTGCAAGTTTTATCCAGTTTGCTCTGAAATTTACTCAAAAAAGGAAAAAAATAAATCCACTTCCGGTGTATGAGGCAGTGCTGGTACCCAGAGCACTGGCATGGCCGCAGGGGGGTGGAGATGGTGGTGGTGGTGGTGGTGGGGTCCCTGTCTTCCCCCAGCACCCCTCTTCAGCCGCAAGCTGTGCCACAAGGCACCACCATGCCGTGAGGTGATGCTGCAAGGTGACGTGGTGCCACAAGGTGAGGTCATGCCGTGAGGTGTGGCCACACTGTGAGGTGATCCCATGAGACAATGTCATGCTGATCAGGCCATGCTGTGATGTGACACCACGCTGTGAGGTGTTGCCGTGAGACAATGTCATGCCGTGACGCCGTGCCATGAGGCAGTGCAGTGGGGTGATGCCATGCCGTGGAGGTGATACCCTGAGGTGATACCATGAGACGATGCCATGCTGTGAGGTGATGCCATGAGGCAATGCCGTGTCATGAGGTGATGCCAGGCTGTGATGCAATGCTGCAAAACTTCACACCTTGAACAAGCCGGTAAGTGATGCTTTTCAGCCATTTTCGTGCCAAAGCTGTTTGTTGAGACCTTTTTGTTTGTTTGTGACCTCCAAGAGCTTGTGCATGCAGCAAACCCCCTCCTCATCCTGGGAGACACCAGAGAGGTGGGGGGGATGCTCATCCTCCCATGCACTGCGCCCCACGCCGGCCCTCAAACCCTCTGGCCTCTGCAGAGAGCGCAAGGCACTCGCCTTCTCTCTAGGTCTTCCTCAGGTTTTTCTGGCAGTGTTTTTGTTTGCAAGCTCCACAAAAAACAGCCAGGCAAAGCAAGCTCTCCCCCTTCAACCCCCATAATGTCTGTGGAGCTCTCAATGAGGAATAAAGCCATTTGTTTCTAATTATATTTGGCAGCTGCTCAGAGAATTTAGGACTAAAGCACACAATTTTTTTGCTCCTGATTAAAGCACTTGACCTCATAAGCAAAAGGCAAAGATTTCATCACACACCCACGAGAAGGCTAGGAACAAGATGCAGAGAAAAGACCAAAAAGAAAACCCACTTTGCTTAGATACACAAAATAATTCATTATGAAACAAAAGGCGGAATATTTAGTGCATAACTTGAGCTTGCCTAGGGCTCGGCTGACCACCCAATTACTGCTCTTACAGCAGAGAGCTCTTTCTCCAAGCCACGGCACATGGCGAAGGCCCACGTGCATCATCGAGTCCCCGGCGCACACATGACCGAGACCCATTTGCTGCCTGTGGGAAGAAAACATCTTTCCTGGGGCTGCAGCGGCTTGGCTGCCCCACACCCGACGGACAGGACGGCTGGGACACGGCCTGGTGGCAGCGGGTATGTGAGTTGTCCTCATCATTTTTCTCCCATATTCCCATGGTGACATAATTTCTGCCCATCAGGAGAAGGATGCAGCATCCCCAGTGCCTAATTTCAAGCAGCGGCTGCCCTGGGGTGCCTGGGACAGCGAGGTAAACCCTCCATCCTTCTTTCCAGCCATCGGTATGGGGTGATGCAGCGCCCAGCTCCTGTATTTACTATTTTCCCCAGCTTGAATAGCAGCTTAAGCATGTGTCGCAACTGCAGAAGAGTCAGCTGGCTCCCAACCAAGAGAAATAGCAATGATCTTGATGGCACCCTTTAAAATAGCAGAGAAACCAGCTCAAACAGAAATTAACTACCCTGCGAGGTACTTGGGTCCATAAAATACTTCCCCCAGCTCCATGGTTTTAAAATAACATGAAAGAAATACTTTCCATAAAAAGTAGTTAACTAGCATACAGATTTTTTTCAGTAGTGATTCTGAGAGTCATTCCCAAACAAAATAGTTATACAAGCATTAAATTATACATTAAAGAAGGCTGATAAAGATGGTGAATTACACAGCTACCATACAAGATTTCAGATATACAGATAGCAAGCATTATTAACATTTCTGTTAAAGGTGACCTACAGAAGAGGAACAAAAATAATCTGTGTCACTTCTGATTTCTTGCGATGCAGGAGAAAGTGAATGTGAAATGGCCCCAGCCAAACTCACACCTCGTTCCCTCTGTCATCATCCCTGTCTGCTTCCCCTCCCCTAAAAATTAATGAAGGAGAGCAGAGGATTGCTTTCTGCTGGGACTGCAAGTATCTAGGCTGATGGTCTCTGTTTTAGCTGGGTAACTTCCTTGGAGGACATAAAGTGGGTGTTTTTCTCAGCACTCACTTGAAACAGTGAGATGGTGAATTTCTAGCAGAGTGTTATTGTTTTTTGTCTCAGCACTGAGGTGGGTGGCAGCGGTTTGACCACGCGAGCGAAGGCGGCAGCGGGCAGAGCATGCTGCACGGGGCTGGGGAGGCCGCTCACTGAGGGCTGTCCCCTTGTAGGGGGATGGTTCTGCACCCACGCTCTCGTGGCTCGGGGGTTCCTCAGTGTCTGTGAGTTGGTCCTGCACTTCAGCCCCTCCCCAGGATGGGGGTACCAGCTGTCTCGCCTCTCCAGCCACTTGCCGGGTTTCATAATGCCTGTGGGCATCATGAAATATATAATTATAAAAATACATAATGAAATATATATATATATTTATATGGATATATATACATACTTTCATTATATAAATATATAATGAAATATGTAATTACCTCAGAGACTGCTTGCTCCTCCATCCCTGGTAGTTGGGATTGTTTAGTAGCTTATTTGGTTGGTGTTAGTCTCGAAATTTGTTTGGAAGAAACCGACGGACAAATTGACACACGTGGGCACACAGGGAAACACGCCTTGACTGCATAAGCAGCGTGTCCACAGGGAAACAAGCTTGCAAAATGTGGATGCCCAGACGCTGCGATGCATTTGCTTTCCCCTGCAGCTGCTGGGACGCTGATGCCGTCCTGCCTGGATTCCCCCCAGCTACCCATGGCTTTCGAGGAACTGTAGCTAGATGGCTCTTGAATTTCTGATGGAGAAAACAGTCAATAAGGAGTAGAAAATATTGATTTATATGCGACAGTAATACAGAGAGGGAGCACGTGTGTGTGCTCAGTGTGGCTGCTGCACGTCTCTGTGACTGAGTCCCTGCCGGGATGTCGGGGGCTGCCATCCTCGGCTCGTGTCAGCTGGGTGTGAGGGACAGACCATTTCCTAAGTGTCCATAAGCAAAGAAGTGAGACCAATACAAAAAAAAAAGTGAAAAGGCAGATTTCTGCTACCCTCCAAAATGCCAAAGATTCAGCATTTGCCATGAGGGCAAGGCGCTTTGGAGGACCACTGGCATTTTTGCACTGGAGTGGCGTTCCACAAAGATCTGGTGATGGTTTCTTGTGGTGATTATTATCCAGAAATGGATAATTCAGCTCTGTTTTCCTGATCTTCCAGTACAGTTTTAGCAGGGTTAGTGTTAGGGAAAAGCAGGTGAGGAGGAGGAGGTTGCTGCGTGTCGGCAGGGACCTGCTGGAACCGGGGATCTCACTCTGGTGCTTCGTGTTCGGCAGCACTGATCCTGCCCCTATATAACCTATCCGTAGCAGGGGCTTGGGAGGCTTGCAGGAGTGCAAGGGGTGGATGGGTTTATACCAGCTTCTCTGTGCAATGCAAAGCATTTGGGCTTTAATTTTAAATTATTAATATACAACTCCAGATTTCCAACTGCAGACGCTTTCTGGAGCGTTAGTATCTGCTTTATGGTGAGCAGAGCATTTCACAGACCATTAGTGTCTGTTTTCATCAAAGCTTCCTAAATCCTGTCATTCCCAGGTTTTTTTTCAGAATCTTCCAAGTATTTTTAGTGCCTAGAGGGGCTCCTAGAAGGCTGGGCTCAGTTGCCTCATGTTAATAGTATATTTCTCTTCCCACAGTCGTTCTAAGAAGTTGTTTTAGTGTTGTCTGCGAAGGCCTTGGTCCCAGGGCAGGGAGCAGACAGGCGCTCTGCTGCAGCCAGAGCTGCGGTGTCACCCCAGCCTTGCCAAAGCTTGCTAGAAAGTTCCTTACCTGCTGCTTCAGCTAGAACAGAGATATTAATTTCCATAAGTAAATGCTGAGTATCTCCATTCCTAGGAGCCCAGTTTGGTTTTGATTACCTCCTATTGCATTGTATTGTATGGCTCTTTTATCTTACATTTAATACTCAGAATGAAGGTTAAATAGAGAAAAAAAGAAAAAAGGAATTATTTTTATCTGGATTACATAGGGATGCAGTCTCTACTTCTCTGTCTCTCCTCTTCATGGCCTCTGAATTCACTCTTTGTACTGGCATGTCCACTTCTTAAACACTCTGGTGTAGGTCGTACTAATCTGCACCATTTTGATCTGGCTTCTAAATCTGTCCAGAAAGGTTTGCAGTCTGGGCTTAGGATCGTGGCACTGAGGAGTGACCATGCTGCAAAACCTCTTCAGAAGGGTTCAGGTGTCACCTTTGTCTGCCCAGGCTGAGACATCTCTGCGCTCGAGTATCACATCTGCCCATCTGTGGCTATTGTCCCCAACGCTTCCATCAGTTGTGCTGCAACACATCATGTGGCAGAGATTCTGTCATCCATCTTGAACAAATGTCAGCTCGTGCTGCCTACAAACATAATCATGTAAGAGTTGTGTTTTATAAAGACCTGATGAGGTTCTTAGTGACAGTGTTAGGTGAATGGTTGGACTCAGTGATCTTGAGGGTCTCTCCCAACCAAAATGATTCTATGATTCTATGACTTCTGCTGGCTGGAACTCAAGTGATCCTGCCATTAACAAAGCCACAGTGATAGAGTTGGGTGTTGAAGGGGAGGATAGGGGGTGCAGAGCAAAGCCAAGCTATTCGAAGAAAAGTGCTCAGACATCTGCTACTGCTGTCATGGGGAGTGAAAGGATATTATTCCAGTTCAGTATTTCGTAGGAAGACAATTCATTGCAAATGTGTCACAGCTGAGCCAGGCACTCCTCTGCTGGATTCACAACAGAAAAAAAAGACCTGCTAAAGTCTATGTGCTCCAATGATTTCAAATTTCAAGCAGCTTGGAGGCACCTTTAGTGCAGTTTGGTTGGCGCTTGCTGCTGCAGGAGCATGGGAAGGCTGCATGTCCACAGCCATGGTGAGAAACCTCATCAGCAACATTTCCTTGACTTCCACCAAAGCTGTGAAGGAGATGGCAGGAGAACATGTGCCTGAGAAATCTCTCCAGGGCTACGGTGAACACGGCTGGATGCGAACTAGTTAGCCTTCCCAGGGAAACCTGGATTTATCCAAATCCCATGCTTCATGGAGTCCTGAAGAAAACAGATTTCACTGTAGTCGCCCACTACGTGTCCCCCTCCCCGATTGTCCCCACACCAGCAGAACCCGCCCTCTGCAGCCAAAACCCTCCAGCTGGTCCTGAGTTACTCAGGCCTGGCTTTCTGTTTTCTCCTTACGTGTGTGAAGAGGCCTCGCGCTCGGAGCCTGCGGGCACGAAGGCGGTGTAAATGAAAGCGTAAACACGGCTCTTCTCAGTAATAGCCGTGCTGAGCGCGGTGTGCTGCAGCTAACGCAATCCTGCTTCGACCAAACGTGAGGAATTCATAGAATCCTCGTAAATCTTGATCATTTCACTTTCATTGAGGGTTTTTATTATGCCTTTTTAAATTTTGTTTGCTTTCTCCCCCTTCCCCCCCCTATTAATCATTCTCTTGTTCAGAAGTTTCCTCTCTCCAGTGAGGGAGAATTAAAAGGCTCTGCTTGGCAGACCCAGCGCACCGCACCAGCTGCATACTAACGAGGAGGAGGATGGCTCTCCAGCAACGTGTGGGGAAATAAGGGGTGCAGCCACTTGCTCCAGCACATACGAGCCTTCAAGGAAACCCGGGTGCTCTTTGTGAGCGATGTAATTTGTGGGGTTGTGTCTGAAAAAAAACATATTCACGAATCTCAAGGTTCGTTACGAAATAGCCTTGGAGGAGAAAAGCAAAGACTCTCCAGTGTGACCTACTGGATTGAACAGCCAAAACGTCAATATAAATAATATTCCATGACCTTTTTAAAGCCAGCTGCCTCAGTGTTATGAGCTGGGGTTAGCAAAGGGGAATCTTCTTAGCAAAGAGGTGTATTTACACATACCTGGAAGCCTGCAGTCCCAGTCAAACGCTCATCTTGTGAAAAGCATCAAGGAAGGTGCATCAAACTCAAGTCCTGAAGAAACCTGGTACCATCGTCCCTCACACTGGCCCTGATTATATTCTTTTTAATAGCAGGTAGGTGCTTAATTACCTGAAGGTTGCAAGCTGAAGTCTTATTTTTCATACCTGACTAGTAATTAAATTACTCCTGTTGCTATTATATGATGTATGTAACAGCTACGTCCTTTTAAAAGAATAGTCAAATTTGACAGACAGTTTAGAGTAATTTCATTTTATATTGGAGACTAATGCTTAAAGATTGCACAGAAAGCAGAAGGCGGCTGCCTGGAATAGTTGAAATTAGCGTGTAGTAACCAACAATGATTATTATTGTATTACTGCTTGTAATTCCCAAATGGAGAATTAAATTTCGATAATAGATAACAGCTTTTAACTAAAGGAAAAAAAAAAAAAAAAAGGAAGTCTTCTTTTTCTGGCAAGGAAAACTCTTTAGGAAATGATACTGTCGAATGTACATTTCCCAAGTGAGGGTGGGAAAAACCCCAACCTTGCAAGATGCCTTTGGTTTTCCACAGATGCCACTGCAGGATTGTCTGATTTCTTCTAAAGGGCTGTCAGAAAGGTAGATTTATTATTTAGGGATTAAAACAAGCTAATTAGCTCCTTCAGCTATAATACACATTCGCCATAACTGCATTTAGCTTCAAATTTAGCACTACTGCCAAAAAATGAGACGTTCCCTCTCTCCCACTAACTGACGAGCCCAGGTGCTCTGTTCTGCTTCTTAACACACGTCTGACCAAGAACAGGATAACAAGTCACAGGGCTGGTGACCAGGAACATCAGATCACATTTAGGTTCTTGGAGCTTAATATACCAGTCCATTTTCCACCTTAATTTTACCCTCATGAGGGAAGACTGGCTCAGGGACAGGGACCTGGGCACTAAACTGATCTCCCAACCAGACCTGAAGGTAACTCAAATAATCAATGCATCTTTAATTTGAAATACCTGATGACTAATCTCTTGTTTTCTTTAATTAATGATCTACAGTTAATCATTATGAATGGTAAATAGTCTATTTCAGCATTGATAGCAAGATTTCCTATGGGAAAAATCTTCCCCTATAGCTTTAATTTAAATATGCATTTTCACATAGCACTTACCAAATCCTTACCTTTATGATAGTGCATGATTACAGGTCCATTAACTAATCACATTTGACAACTTGTTTATTGAGAGGAGCAACTATTTTACATCTCTTGCCTGGGAAAGAAAATACTCTAACAAACAATTATTCAGCAGCTGCAATCATGGAGCACTGAATTAATTGCTTTGAAGCTCTCAGTCAAGAAGATCTTGATAAAAATCAAAGAAGATGTTGTTTGACAGAATGCATGAATGGGAGCGCCAGGAGGGGCTCTGGCTCGGAAAGCTGCAGCTCTGGGGAGCACTTGGGGAGGATCGCACCTTGAAACACTGGACTGCAACAGAAGAGGAGCCATGGAAAGAAAACTCGTTTGTTCTTCTAAGCTTTAGTTTATCAAAATCAGAATTTGCACATATAATTTGACTATTGGATCTGATTCTGCTGATAAATAAAAAACAACCTGAGCACAATCAAGTCATAGCATCTCTGTAAAGACTGACACACGGATATTTCATACACGTAGCCTCTGTGGCTGACTTCCCCCACCATACAAATCGTTAATCCAGGGGGTAGTGTGAGGTTTAATAATTGTAAAGCACTTTAGGACTTTCTCCTGAAGGGAGCTGCTGTGATTGCACTGGCGTGGGATAAGCAGCAGAGCAAGGCTTGTGGGTGTCTGCGCTGGGGACCCGCACAGGCGAGTGTCTCGGTGTGCAGCTGTGCCAGCCCAGCCGCAGTCTGTTGTGTGTCCAGGAGAGTCTGAATCTCCTGTGCACATTTTAGTGCTTCGTTGTGAACAGAGCACCATGGAAAATCGCAGGATCGCTGCTCAAGTTTGACCCAGGTACTGAAGGAGTTTCTGATTTCTCTTCAGCTCCTTTGTCGGCAGGGTGTTATGGGAAGGGTTTTCACAGGCATAACTGCTGCTCCTTCGACGGCACGAGGAGGATCTCGGTGTCTCACACGAGACAGCCCCAAACTCTGTTCCATGACAAGTCACGGCCTACAACGTGCTGGCCGAACATAAAGCCACGCTTCCATTTTTCAGCTGCTGCACCTCGTGTGCTTTGCAAGCCAGCTGAGATCAAATATGTTCCTGCCAGATAAGACTAATTCCTACAGTGACACTGAAAGGGAAGGAGGACTTAAAAGTTCCAACCCTCTGTTGCAAGGGGCTTTAAAAGTGAAGTACGAGGACTAAACAGTATCATCTCTGAATATTTTGTCACTAGAAAAAGCCGGAAAAATTGCCCAGAAAGCTGAGGGGTAGTGGTAACATCAGGTAGCTTTGCAAAAAACATCCTAATTGACCTTCTGTGGGTCAGATCAAACTCCTGACACAGTCAGCTTTTCAGTACTGCGCTGTTCTTACATTAAAAATACCTTATTTAATGTAATCTCTCGACAAACAGGGAGAATTGGAATTCTTTTCGCTTTCCTGCACGACCCCAGATCAGAAGAGCCTGTGAGGACGGTGGTATTCAGGTCACAACCGTGAAACATTGCACTGTTTGCAAAATCCAGCACCGCCAAGGACTAATGCCTCAAAAACTGTGACGGACACTAGTGCCACTCCTGTCCCTGCTTATAGGTGAGGAGAAGCCTTGGCCTTGAATTTGCTCGTGTTTAATAGAGGTGAGACCAATCTGAATTTATACACTTGTAACGATGTGCCCTGGTTCAAATAATTGTTTCTGCAGTAACCCCTTGGCTCTCTTTAATGCTTCAATAAGAGACAGATGGAGCCTAGCTAAATAATTGGCTCTATCTTTCGTTTTTTTTTGCAGGTATGGTTGACAGAATTTGCCCTGTTGAAAGAAACATGTAGGAAAAGTCAAGTAAACAGTTGTTGCTGAGGTTTGTGTTAATCACTCCAGCAAGCTGTACGAGTAGCAGAAAACTGATATGTTCTGGTTTATCCTTATGAAAAATGTAAATAGTGGGTTAAGCATTAATGCTTGGAAATCACTAGCTTTACTTGCCAAGGAATTATGCAATTATTTTAATGGATAAATGGAAAAGCATGCATTGGTCTATAGGCTTAACTGGTTATTGCATGAGCTGGGATAAACCTGAGCTGGTCCCAAGAGAGTAGACCCTTCTTCGCTGAAGGGTAATGATCAAACAGATACTTAAGAAACTTTCTAATGAGGTCACGAGTAAAACAGGATGTATTATTAGACATTAAAATGAACTCTCATTAAAAAAATAAAAATAGATGATATATTGAAGGCATGGTATAGTAAATCTGGTTTGACCTGGAGCTGTGTGTGGAATAACATTATTAGGATTTCTGCTTAATAGAAAGCTTTCCATTTAATTCATAAAATGTAAGTGAGACTCTCCTGACTTGGAGCAAAGTTTCTTCCAGGTTTGAAGAGCTGGCGTGCCCCAGGTAATGTCAAATGCTGTGAGATAAAGACAGGTCGGTGAGAGGAGCAGCCGTGTCCTCTGCACTCAGTCCATGAGTCCAGATTTGGGAGAAGGAAATGCAAACCTGCCACAGGCCCTTGGTGTTCCTACAAGCCAAATTCACAGACTGAGGATCCGGCAGCTCAGGATTGTGGGTCCTGTGACACCAGCTGACACATCTCCACATCATGAGGTCAGTTAAATTGCTCTCTCTTATTTTAAAATCTCTCCACCCCTGCATACACACACGAGAAACTGAAAAGTAATGATCACTCAAAACAAAGGAGGTAAAGCAGCTGCTGCCATCTGAAAAACAAATGTCATGTGCACAGAGCAGCTCACTTGTGCCAGCGCCGCATCCACAACATTTTTCCTGCTATTGAGAAATTTTTAAGTCAGATGCTAAGCTCACCATAATGGTGATGGGATCTTCTTTTCTTTCCTAAGGTGCACCTTCACTTAAGCACAGACCATTCTGGTCACAGAGCAGTGGAAACATTTTTGTTTGTTTTTTTGCTAAGGCAAAATGAGCAGCTAAAATGGAGATGATACTCGTGAACACACTATGTTCTTGTAAATCAAGAGTACTCCCGAGCTAGAAGTGTGTGCTCAGCTTGGAGCATCCAGCTCAAGGAAGATACTATCAAAATCCATGTGGGATTTTGAAATAGACACTAATTATAAAATGGAAAATATAAAGAAAGATGGAGAAGACTGGGACTGCTTGCTTTCACGGTGAAAAAAGCTAGGTAAAGATATTTGTGTTTTGGTACCACCTCTATAAACAGTGACAAAAAAAAAAAAAAAAGGTGGTGATGGACAATTACTAACAACTCTTTCCCTCTTAGCAAAAGAAAATATACAGATTTTAAAGCTCAGGAAAAAACACTCTTGTGGCATATAATCAAATTGCAAATGGTACAAGGCAATAATGATGCAAAGGTGTAAGTAAATTTAAAAAAATACTTTTTTTTTTTTTTTTTAACTTGGAAGTGCCAGTATGAATTCATGTCCGGACAGATGTGCAGTGAATCTTCAACAGGCTAAAAGGTTTCCCACATCTGCTTACAGAAGAGCCCGTAATTACTAAGGGCTGGGAAGAAGCTGGGTACCAAAAGTGACTCCTCAACTTCCTTCTGCAGGTATTCCCCATCGCCTCCTGACACAGGTGACACTGGGACAATATCAGAGAAAACCTGAGGTAAGGCAATGTATATTGTAAATTCTATTCTTTTGTAACTATTAGGCTGGTGCAAAAGGAATTGTGGTTTTTGCATTGCTGAAATTTGCCGTTTGCTATTGGAATACATTCTTAAATGTGATTACATTATACATCATTTTAATGCGCTTTTCTCACTTTTTGTTTTATTTGTTACTGACATTACTTGCTGTTTATATTTATATTAGACTATGGAAATGATGTTAGACAAAAAGCAAATTCCAGAGATTTTCTTGAGTTCAAAACGGGTCATAAAGCAGCAGAAACAATGTGCAAAATCAACGTGTTTGGCCCAGGAACTGCAGTGGTGGGTCAACAGGTTTCGCAAAGGAGATGAGAGCCTTGAAAATGAGGAGCATAGCGGCCAGTCATGGGAAGGTGACAGTGACCAAAAGAGCAATCAGCGATGCTGATCCTCTGACAACTACACAAGAAAGTGCTGAAGAGCTCAACATCGACCATTCTACGGTCGTTTGGCATTGGAAGCGAATTGGAAAGGTGACAAAGCTCGATAAGTGAGTGCCTTGTGAGCTGACTGAAAATTAAAAAAAAAAAACCACAAACAAAAAAACCCATGTCATTCTAAAAGGTTGTCTTCTCGTCTTCTACACAAACAGAATTTTCTGTGAGTATATAATACATACATGGCAAGATTACAATATAACCATTTGGACTCTTTAATTAGTCAAATATTCCAAAACTAAAATGTCTTAACAATTCTATATTTATCATGGTTCTTTTATGACAATTAGGCCAAGGAAACACTTTACTGGAGTGACACAGTTAGCTTGGAATTAGCAGCGCTACATGGAAGTCACCTCACACAGCAGACTGAATGAGGTAAAGCTGCTTCACTTTTAAAAATCTATCATCTATCTATCTATCTATCTATCTATCTATCTATCTATCTATCTATCTATCTATCTATCTATCAAGACTGTAGAGAAGTACAATAGCACCTAAAAGTTTAGGCACATTCGTGGGAACAAGTTGCATCTCAGACACCGTGTCTGACTTTAGGTGTTCCCTCACAGTCACACTGCGGTCACACTGGATAAGTAGTTGAGCAACCAGTGCCAGCTGCCATGTGGTTTTCTCCTTTTCTCCAGCTCAGAAAGCTGAAGCCAACACTGTGAGCCACATCAGTTCGAGCCCAGAGGGACACATTCCGCAGGCCCAAGAGAAAGGCAACTACCTGGAGATTCTCTGATCTTACAGCAGCCATCACCCAGGGTTTATTAACTGGAAGAATGCTTAATGTTGTTTTCCAGGATTCAAGAAAATTCCATCAAAACACTTTTTCTCTAGAAACGTTTTTAATTTAACTTGCGTATTTTAACAGAAATACAGTGTTAGCAGCAAAAAGAGATTTCTGGTTTAATGTTTCACAATACATTAGTTTCCAAATCTGCATTTTGCTATTAAGGCAATCTACATTAATTACAAATCAACTCTGAATACTACAACAGTATTTCCAAATATGTACAAACTACCATAAAATAACCAGTAATATAATTAACATAGAAAAAAAAGATCACATAACTAGTAAAAATGTAAACATTTTAAGCTAATGTCTTTAAAATCACAAAATGTACCATCTACCATTCCACGACCAAGCGAACAGCTGAAGGCATTAGGTACAATATTAAAAGTTACTAAATTAAGTCTTTGTTCAGTCAATATTTCACAAGCTGTTCATGTTCTGTGGAATTTATATTCAAGTCTGGACTAGCAATTGCTTTCAAAGCTGAATTTCCTAAAAGAAGAGTTTGGTTTGATTGTTGTCTCCACCCAGCTTCAAGATGGCAATCCCACTACTTAATTCTGCTTTTAAGCAGCAATTAATTCATTCCAGCAGCAAACAAACAGGCACAATTTTCAGCGTGGGCCTGACACATTTCTCAGAAAGGACCTCATCACGTGTGGTTCGGCAGCAGCAGATGCCCCTATGGCCTCTCTGTGCTGCACTGGGTGGTTTGGGACATTGACTCTGAGATAGACAATGGCACATGAGTCAGAGCACCTGGGTACAAGCCATTTATTGGTCATAAATCCTGTTTTGAACATTCATCCTCATTCTAGTCAGCAAACTTGAGAAAAAAAAAAAAAACAAACCACCAACAACCAACCAAACAAAAACAACTACAAAGAAAGAGTTCTAATTTTTGAACAAGTCTGAGTGATGATAAGGGATGTCAGTAATATAGTCTTACAATTCATCCCTATATGAAAAAAAGCAAAAAAAACCCTGATTTTCCTCACAGATATATCATCTAAGTATACTCCTAAAATTGTGCTCTGTTTTTATTACTAATGTTTATGTTCTCCTCCGTAGACAAAAGCTGAGTACAAATGTATTTCTTGCAAATGGCTTTATACCTAAGATCAACATTTGCTGGTAACGTGCAGTTTATATCAGTTAAACCCAATTGGTTGACAGAAGCTGCAAAGACAAATAAATGGCAACACAGAAGGAAACGAAAAAACACTAAGTCAGTAACAATAAATACTAAAACCTGAAGTCAGCTGATGCTTCATAATAGGGATTACATACTGGTTGTTTGAAATAACAGAGACTACATTCAGTAGCAAAAGCTTTCCCAGCTGTAGGAGCCTAAATGTGCAATTAGTTACACAAGTCTCGACACTGCCCTGATGGTTTGCAGGACCATGAGAACAGCACTGGTGTTCTGGAGCAGGATGATCAGAGAGTAATTAATGGCCTGGTTTGCTTAGCAGTCAGCAGGGCAACATAGTGAACTGGCTCATATGAGTCTAATTTAAGGATAGATATAAAATGTCAATCAACACAGCCTCATGGAGAACAGGTCTTGAAAAACTGGTTGAATTTTACTCTTTCATACCAAGACACCTGCACTGAGGTGTTACCCGCCAGGACCCAAAATCACCTCCTGAAAACCAGATGAACATGTCACTTCCTTTAAAATATCAGTACCAGATGATATCAATACAGAATGTTATGTTGAAGACAGAAAGCTCATTTCAAAATGCAGTACTAATAGGGAATCAGTAAGAACTATAGTTGTTTTCCATCTTATACAGTTTTTAAAGGCTCTGGGAAAAAAGGAACATGAACTCAATGACCTGTTTGCTTTTCCCCATTACCCTACCCATGTCACTGATGCAATAAAAACTTACCACCCCTCTCCACAAACCTTGCATTCCATTTTAAAAATCAATGATCTGGAAGAAACTGTAAAAAATCACTTGCAATAAATTTCCACAGGACAAGCAGACTGCTGGAGTAGTAAAGAATGAGGACGGGTCACTTATACAGAGCAATCTGGATCACTTCATGAGCAGTATTGTAATGCTGGCAAAATACAGTGTATATTTCTAAGAAAAAATAAGGTAGGATAATAAGAGGATGATGTACCGCATTCTTGAAAAAGACTCTGAAGAGGACTTGAGCCATAAAAGTCAGCACACAAGGCAATGATTCCACAAAAAAAAAGGATAATACAATTTTTGAGCAAGGAAGGGAAGGAGTTATTAATTAGAATAAGAGGATCACGTTATGCCTCTATACAGTCCTGATAGATCATGTGGCTTCTAATTCAGATGTCACACTTGAAAATATTTCAATACCTGAGAAGTACAGAAAACGTGAAGATTAATTAGTCTCGGCTAACATTCGTTGCCATAAGAAAGTTAAGGAATTCACTACATCTCATCAGAGAAAAGGTTAAAAGGGACATAATCATGATTTATAACTACACACAAGCAATTAGAAAAGCTGATACTACAGAGATCAATATAAGCAATCAAATGCATAAAAAGACCAGAATAACTTAAGGTGGAGCTAGAAATGCAAATAGAAAATCAAGTGAAAAATGTACCTGGGGTAATTAACTATTGCAACAGGAGATGTGAGCGAATTCTCATCACTTGAAGACTTTAAATTAATATGGAATGCCTTCCTAAAATGTTCAGTTCAAAACAATGTCACTGAATAGAGAAACTGCTTGTTGAAATTCAATGGTCTGTTGAATTTAAAAATAAATACTCATTATGGTGCCCTTCTTACCTTATATATTTATGAGATCTATTGTGAAATATAACAACTAAATGGAAAGGGGTTACCAAGAAAAAAAATGTATTCTTTCTTTCCAGAGCACAATAACCTTTAAAGCTAGATTTGAAGCTAAATAAACTGCATCTGCATTTTGGAAAATATGTTTTTCCTCCCCCCCCCCGTTTATTTTTCCTATTTCTTGTTCAGAGTTGTACAGTCCACTTAGCCGACTGTGTCCAATTTACATAATCATGTAGTTATTTTTCAGTTTTCTGTTCCTATTTATAAAACTTTCACAAACCATCCACTTAAGTAGCAGCATGATTTATTGTAAGAATGATTGTGGTTGTTTAAGGGGGAAAAAGGCAACGTGATTAAATGAAGAATGAACAAGGACATTCTAGAAATGAAGGGCTCTAATCCTGCAGAAGGATATGTAAATGAAACCTGCCCCTCAAGCCCCATCCCAAATAGCCAATGAAGCACTGAGGGAATCCAGCAGATACCTTTACAGCTGGGCAGCCAAGAGCCTAGCAGAAGAAAAAACAAACAGATACACAGAGAAACCAACCACGCACACAGAATGTTCTGGAGAAGTGGTAAAGCTCCCAAAGCCATCTGCACTTTAGGAAAAAAAATAAAGTTAAATTCGTGAACGGTTGCTGATATGTCCGTCTCAACACAGGTCTGAATACCAAGGCTCTAGAGCAGATGTTTTCTTGTGGATAAGTACCAGCATCTGAGATAAATGCATCAACCAAGCAAAGGTTGGATATTTACGCTGTGGATCCAGGAGAACAGAATCTTTTTGTATGCAATAAATGTTTGGCAGGTACCACAGGAACCCTAATAACCCATACTTCTTACAAAAATGCAGAACATGTTGATTATTTCAATAATCAAGTTCAATATTTTCACCTGAAGTACTTACTCTCTACTATTTGAAAGAACAAGTAGTGCAAAAAAACCCCCATTTCTTTCACCAGTAAGACTGCCATGTTTACAAAGCAGCTATCTACCAGGAAGAGCTGAGAGTTTCCACAAAGAAAGAGCTTTGCTACAGAGCCACATTAGCCAGAAAAATAAACATCAACATGAAAATGAGAGCTTGAATAGCTGTTCATACGCAGTACTGCTTTTAAATGCTCATCTTAGTCCAAAACAAGCTGCAGTGATGGATCACACTCTTGCTCACACTCAGACAACCCCGGTCAATTCGGACAGTGTACGCACCAGCAAGAACTTAGGAGATCCCACACTAAATTGGTAGAACTGCTTCAGAAATTCGTACGGAGTTACAGAGCCATTCAGGGGGCACAATAACTTGTCATAGTACATTAATTTAAAAGCAGTGGTTCCCAAACAGGGAGAGAAAGATAAGAATATTTTAGGTGAAGCCAAGTATGGAGCCCAAGAAAATCAGCTTTGCAAGATCTGTGCTGAAGGAGTTCCCACTTGAACCAGTCTGAGGAGCTGCAAGTGGGCTAAACAGAGGGACTGGTAGAAGGCAACAGTGACATCCCTGCTGCAGGGATACCGAGTTACCCTGAACACTGCCAGCTTTTCAAGGGGAACGCACTGAACCAGTCTTTTCAGAAGTAGCACCGTTACTTCAGATAGAGGTAACTCCTGTTACTTAGTGCAATTATGTAGATGTTAGTGATAATGAGTACAGCTGACACTGCAGCTAGTAGTAATGCCCTGGCTAGAAAAAAAAAAAAAAACACCACAAAACAACTACTTTAGCCTCAATTCTTGCAAGCTACAGGCTAAAATCTCTTTTTACTAGAGTTATAGTAGAAGGCCAAGAAACTTAAAATTCCAGGGACTCTTCTAAGCTAATTATGATGTCTATGGCTGCAACCATGATCTAGGGTTTAGCATTTCTGTGATGCATTTCTGTCTAGGTGTTGGTACCGGTTTGGTTTCAGACTTGGTCTTGGTAAGCAGCGAAATTGGATTCCCAAGGCCAGCTAAGCTGCTTTTTCTACAAGCACCAGCTTCGTAAGGAGCAGCAACAGGTGTCTGCAACTGCTGCATTCTTGTAGCTAAGTTGGCATCAAAGGAAGAACTACCAGCAGGCGTGCGGTCAGACTTTGCCCAGTTTTCCTTGCCCAATTGCTCTGTGCTCACTTGTGCTTTTGCACTGTATGGTGCCTTGTCAGAGGGTGGAGGTGGAGCTCTTCTTTTCTTTCCTCTGCTATCGTTAGGACTTGTAGTATCTCTTTTTGGGCTCAGATGCACATTTTTCTGAACAACCATCTCATGAGATCCATCAAAGAGTGAAGCCCATAAGGAAGCTGCCGACTCTTTTTGCTGGCCAAGCAGGAACTCACCATCACTCTCTTCGATTTTTCTTTGTATGATACCAGCTAGACCGTCATGTTTCACTGGAGAATCAATGCCTGTAATTTTAAAGAACAGCAATTAACTCAGATTAAAACACTACCAATGGTTTTACTGCTGCCTATTTCGTTATTGCTATTCAGAATACAAAATTGTATTAACTATGTCTCATGAAGTCTGGACTACTATTAAGAGTATTAATGGATGAAAAAGATTACACAGGCTTTCAAAGACAGAACTGAGGTGATGGGAGGGAACAGTCTTTGTGACAGCTGGCATTGAGGCAACAGGTTAAGCATTGTTATTTTTTCCCAAGTAAAATAGAAAACATAATGTACTACTGGGAAACCTATATGTATTAAACATATTTTGTTGTATAGTGCTTTGAAAATTTCATTTCACAGAAGGCCCATGAAAAAGACTATGACTAAACATTCTTGTGCCTCCAGACTGCAGAAAATGGGACATCTTTACACATATATCATTTTTCTTTATGTGCATTAAGACTGTCTTGCCTCATTTCTTATCCCTCATATTGAGTTTTCTACACATACTGCAGTAACACTAGCCTCTAAACTAGCAGCAATATCTTTTCTATTGGAGGCCACAAGTTAATGATTTTCAACACATTTTTAAACACAGGGTTGTATCTATTAATGCTATAAATAAGCAGGAAAAAAAATAGAATAATGAGAGTGAAAGAGAGTTTGTGTTCTGCTCCTCTACTGCTGTGCTTGAGTATCAGTAGAATTATGCTACAGCGTTACCTTCATAAAACTTCTATATAGGTGATTTACTGCCTTTCTGCTCTGCATTCATAGCTTCGAGAGGACTCTCTCGACTGTTCAGCGCTCTGATGCACAGTAACTCAATGACCCACGGGGCATTTTGAGCATCTTCACAGTTCCAATCTCAAGCAGCAAGCAGTCAGGCATTTATAGTTGTACAGTCTCTCAGCCAACACTGCGTCGGACCCATTAAAACAAAGTGACCTACTTTTTCTAGTCTGTAAATATTATTTCTGTAATGAAACTATTAAAATAATCCTGCTGCATACCATTTTGCTCGGTAAAAATAGAAGTCTCAAATACATGTTAGAGAGATTTTTCCAAGCATATTTTTCAACACCATTATCAAAGACCAAACAATTAGGTAAGTTATGTCAGGTAAGTCTTTAAATACCTTTAAGGACTGCAAATTAATTTAATGCAACTAGTTAAAGACATTATTGGTTTGCAGTCCAGACTATTTTACCTTTACATTTCCTGAGCTTTATATTACTCTTGCAATTAATGTTTATTTCTAGTGACAGCTTTTTTGAATGTGTTCAGGGCTCCCTAGTTACAGTGCAGAATGCAAATTTTTTGGCTCAAGGTATAAAAATGTATTAGTTATTTGTGCTATTACAAATTCAGATTTAATATGAACTCTTTGGTATGCAATTATGTTGCTCTTTCATTGTCTGAATTGCCCTTGAAAAACTCAGTGTTTCAACATCAACACCAGAAGCCATCTGAATACAGACAATGTTATTTCTGTTACCCTGCAACTTGAAAAGACAAATCCCACTTACTCATATCATGGTAGACAGAGGTCGCTTCTTTTGTCAAGAACAAAGGTGGTTTCCGTGGTGACATAATCTCAATTTTCATAAGTTCTTCACAACAATGTTTCCACTGGCCTGAGAGAGAAAATAGAACAATGACTGGAACTTAAACACTTCAGCTTGAAAAAAATTGAAGTTATTAGATTGTGTTAGGAAACTGTGTCCAAAGTAACGCTAAACAGTAAGTGTTTACCTTCTGTTTAGCAGGAATGCTCAGGATACATTTGCATTTCCAATGGTGTACTCATTCTAACTCTTAGCACAAAGGTCATAAGATACTACCTTTAGTTAAGGTATCCCAGCAGTACTGTTATACTACGAAGGTTAAATATCACAATTTGCCATCAAATCCCCATAGTATAATTTCATTTAAAAAAAAAAAAAAAAAAAAAGGTTAGGGACGCTTCATGAAGTCCTCCAACATACTGCAAGCTGGATGTTCTACAACAATGTTACAATGGTATAGTAACAGAAAGTTTTGTCTTCAATGGAGGGTAACTTGCTTTTTATCCCTTAGCAGACAATGAAACCTCTTTCTCTATTAATAGATTTTGACCTTAAGGAAAACAAGGCACAGTAAAATTACTTTGTTCATACCAATCATTCCAAGTTTTCTGAGCACATTAATTTTAAGAGAATTTTAGAACCAGGGAAGAAAAAAGGCATTTAAATGCCAAGTGACCCATTTTTTCTAAACCTAAGGAAAATGTCTCAAAAAATCCATGGGTATTCTATCTATAATGAATAAGAAGTAGTTCTTTTACCCCACTCTACAGCTAATTTAAAGAGGATGCCCTAGTTTTTGCTTAGTGTGTTTCTTTAATTGATAGAGCCTTTTCTCATTGTAAATCAGAGCTAAAAAAGGCCTAGAAATACAAACTACAATACCTAGTTTCCGCAGCTTCAATTCACTGATTTTATTGGTATGGCCTCTGACTGAACACTGATATTTCATTAATTGACCTGGTTCTGTTTTCTGACCTGATGAAAATGACTATCAGGAACCAAGTACACCTTGTCAATGGCAATGTAACTACTGACAGTTGCTTTCTACTCTTAGTAAACCTGTGAGTCAAACTACTAAAGCAGGGGAAAAGATGAATGGAGATTAATCTATATATCTCTTATAATAAATATTGGGTGTTAAACAAGCAACACAGTATACTACTTCAATACTGTTTCACTGTTTTATACCAATAAATGAGATTCTTCTCTCCTGTAGTAACAGTGTTGTTCCAGAGGTTAGCCAAAGGGTTGGGGTATCGATTTATCATCTCCTTTATATCATCTGTTAAGGTCTCTGGCACAGTTTACACCAGGATCTAGTAAGCAGCGTGTATCTGCATGACTGGATTGGAGTGTGTCTTGGTGAGCATATTCCCCTGCGACAAGGGGTACCAAAAACCAAGAATTACCAATAGAATCAAGTAAATCCTATTGCAATAAATTACAATTTAATTCATCCGTAATACTGCAGGGCAAGGAAATCCCATAGACATGTACCCACTTGCAAGGGTTGGCTGAACCTACATCCCAGCCAAGGCCCCAGTGAACCCAGCAGCCCCACCACATCCCACTGTCACTTCCCAGGCAAAGGTGGACTCTACAGCAGAGGCTGTGAGAATTTAGCAGTCCTCAAAAATTACCTAGAACACTGCTGGACATAATCTGCTGCTGGCTGCTTGCAAAAACCCGGACTGAACACATGGACTTTGGTTTAGTCAAATATTTGCCTTCCAACAGCTTAGACCACCACCCAATATTATCCCAAAGAACATTTTTCTTCTCGTAGTTGCAAACAAAGGCTTATGAGGCAATTCCAATTCAAATTGTTCAAAGACCCCTTTGATGTTACATACCCCACCAGTGGGTGGGCACGCTGCCAGCACTGCCTGCTTACTCACTCAGATCATAAAAGTGCTGCCAGAAAGCCTCCATCCACTTCTGAAGTTCTTCCCTACTGTCAGTAGCAAAAAGTTGCACCGAAGCCTCTCCAGACACGGGGTTGATAACGGAGAAGTTATTAGTTCTTCTCTTGGAGTCCTTTTCCACAGCTCGGACTCTAGTTTCCTAGGAACAACAACAAGTCATGAGTTATTGCCTCAGCTCCACTCTGGTATCACCTTCTGGCCAAGGACAGCGTAAGGGAGATACTGTTTGGCTTTCTATCTAATCCAGATTAATTTCCAATTAATAAAAAGAACGGCTAATAAAAATATTTTCTAATACAATCATTAAGATGGCATAAAATAGGAAAAACAAGGGAATGGAGCACAATCATTGCAGTTTAGTTCTGAATTACAGAACATACGTTGTGTTTCCCTCTGCCCTCACCAGCACATCTCACGCTCCTCATTCTTCCCCACGGGAGTTTTGTGAATAATCTAAAACAACAGGGAGCAGCTCCTTTTCTTTGACTCTTCAGGGGGACAACCGCATTGTTACAGCTAATGTTTAGATCTCCTCCTGTACTTCTGTGGGCCACTGTTTATGCAATGTATTCTAAACTTATATCTATTTTATGTTCATCTTAGTGAATCAGGACATTCACGGCTAATACTATAGTGACAGGAGATTTAAAAATAAACTTACCAGTCTACATTTAAAAGAGCATTTGTAGCAGTTACCCATACAGTTCTGACAGAACAAATTTCAAGCATCGGAAAACATTTTGCTCCAATATAAAAAAAAAATCCTACTTGTATTTTCAAAATAGACATTTTAGTTTTCCCTTATTAGAAAGAGGTACATAGAAACAATTAAAAATATACATGAGAAGTATATAATAAGTCTATCAAATTTGTTCAGCTAATGTTAGAAACGTTCTCAGATTGCACAGCAGCACTATTACAGCCAAGGTCTCCTCTTCTGTTCAGGGACATAGTTCAACTGATTTTTAATACCTAGACTAGATCCAGTGGTGTTTTCATAGTATCTAGTTTCTTTGTTATGGCATTACTACAATAAAAAAAGGACTTACTCCTGAGTGTTTCTTTTTTTCCCCCATGGGTAAAATACTGAAAGACTTTAGTAAAAGTTGGACAAAACACAACTGAAAAAATTTCAAGCCAGCACCCACAGCCAGGCTGTGTGTCCCCTCTGGATGGACAGTGGCCCTGACCGCAGAGGTGGCATCAGGCCATTCCTCAAAACACAGCGAGGACACATCAGCCCTGTTCCTTCTTACACAATTCAACCAAATGTCAAACATCTGCTAAAGATGTTAAACATACACCTACAGAAATTAAGTTTACGCATGGGATCCCATGGGGATAAGCCTAGTTCTGATACTCAGAAAAAAACAAAAATTATTCTACAGAACATTCCCCGGATTTTAAATGCGTTACTGAAGTAACCATTTGAAATACCAACAGCTGCTTGTAGCATAGCTGATGGATATGCTCATTTAAATTCTTCTGTCTAAAAATAGGAGATGAAGTAATTCATCCATAAGTGCTCTATATCCCATTAACTCAGGTAACCATAGATACCAGCAAAAAATTAAATCAAATGGATTAACATTTGACAGGTAAGAACTTCAAGCATACCATACACACAGGTTTATTTAATGATGTTTGCTGCAGGTTTTATCCCACAACTACGGTATTATTCAAAGGAGATAAATCCACAAGCAACGATCTATATCTGATGCTTGAATATTTAAGGAGTGATACAAGATGCTATTACAGTAATGGGCTGATGAATTTACCAAGCTTGGGTGAATTATACTACATGCCCAGTTCCACTTCCCAAAAAAACCCACCAAAAAAAAAAAAAAAAAAAACCAAAAAACAAAACCAGAAACAAATTTAAAAAAATGAAAAAAAACCACATGCACACACAAAAAAACCCAGCACTACAACAATGAAAGTATCTTAAGGTACCATGTTATAATAATGCTCATCATTTGGCTGTCTTACAGACAACCGAACCAACTCCGTTACAACCCTTGTAAAAACCAGAACACCTGGTAGATTGGAATAGGAAAAACTGAGTTGATCTTGAACTCAAATGACTCCTCTGGGGAAGCTGAAGACAGTTTTACATCCTATATGCAAAAGATTTTTTTTGAAGGTGAGGAAAGACTAAAAGAGAAAATAATGGGGTATTTTTTTAATGGAATGTAAATATGAACCTTCCTCTACACTTGACCTCCAAAATAAAAAAATCTCTTTGCCTGATAATACCTCTCTGCAAAGCTCATCTGTTAAGCTAAAAATAAAACAGAAACATGAAAGAAAAAAAAAAAGAGAGAGAGAACTGTTTTATTGCTGAGGTGAGATACTAAGCCAATCCTGACACACCGAGAAGCATTGGTTATAAAGATCATTTTAAGACATCAAAACAAATTACAGTTCTTGAGAGTAATATTGAATAACCTAGGATCTAGTTCTGTGTATCCATTTTAAGATTAAACAAACCAAATCCCATATAACAAACTTCTGTCATGTTTCTAGTACCAAAAAATAAACTAAGAAACAACAACGCAACACTGTAAACAAAATACAGTCTGTTCATCTGTTGGTTTCTGCTGTAATGTTAATAACTTCCACAGGGTCTGTTTTAGGCAAGCAGGGAAATATGGTTAAATTTAAAAGTATGGCTTTCAAACACATTAATGGCCAAGACCAAATTCACCAGATCATCTACGAATATTTCCTCCTTTCATCTTCATTGCCTTGTGTACTCGTATTAATGTAACATTCTTGTGGCCACTGGATGACTAGTACAATGTGTAAATATAATACGGAAAAACAATATTAGGTTTTCTATGTCATGTTAGCTATCTTTGGTGCAACGCAGCAGCTAAAAACCAGGAAGGGGAGACGGCATTGTATGACCAGCCAGCATTCTCTGGAGCACTAGGGAGCCATAAAGCGTCGTTTCCAAACCACTCAATCGAGCGTGTGTGTTACCAGGTCCAGCCTGTGGGATCTGGGTATTAGATCTGCTTCCCTGCCTGCGTCCACAAGCTCTTTTCAAGCAATTGAGGACTAAATTGAGCAATGCTATGTGAGATACCAGACATTTGGAGGCACTTAACTTCCAAAATATTTTCACATGTATAAAGCTTTATCTAAGCCAACCAGTGGGACAACGTCCTTACTACAGAGAACATAGATGTTTTCAGGGCTGCTCTCATTTCACCACTGCTGGAGCTCCCTGGCACAGACAAAGAATATTTCTCTTATTGCTTGCTCCCTAAATGTTGGCATGGTCAAGAACTCATATCAATATACCTCTGCTCCCTGGTTCCCTGGAGATATGTATGGTTAATTCAAAGTGACATCCCAGAATTCTTCAAACTTCAGGCACACATGGCACAAAAGAAAGTTTCAGAGTCTCGGACCAGGAGACAATAGAACATGTATTCCAAATACTGAGCAAATAACGTGAGCCACTGGCGCATACACCAATTTGCTAAAATATCAGGTACAGGCAAGGCCGTTATTATTCATTTCAAACTAAAGAAAACTTGAAAAAAATTCAGGGACTGGGCCATGAGGAATATTTTGTGTTCAAATTGGATTCCAGCAAATTTTCTTCACTACAGAAAATATCATTTCTCTTTTCCTATTTAGTTGTGCAAGATAATATGTTATAATCACATTTAGCTGGAACAATAATAGTAGCACTTGCATAATAGGAACTGCAGAACCATTCTTGCTCAACAGCAGTAGCAGGGAAGTCATCTGAAGTTGAAGTAATGACTTTACTGGTCTTAATGGCTTCTTCAAGTCTCGATTCAAAGGGAATGGGAAATAAGGCTATCAGTGTGAATATTTTCCAGAGAGTTTCTCATAAATCCAAATGATTTCATTACTTTTCAGAAAGTATCTTTCAATTACACATAAAGGATCAGTTTCACATTACAAATGAAGATACCACATATGCAACTTGAAGAGATTTTAGTTAGAATGTCCAGAGTTGATATTCAACCTCGACTTGCATTTTGAAATTGCTGTTTCTATAACAACATGTAGCAGAAAAGCCCATATGATTAGTTTGCTTTCATTTAATCGGTAAGAGAAATTTCATAACAAAAGAATCAAAAAATACCTGCAGGCATTAAGTTATTAAGTTACTGTTCATGAGAAACTGTTTAAGTAGTAAAGTATTCAAATATGTTTTAGATCGTAATTTTTTTCTGGTTTCAATTTAAATTGAAGAAAGATTCACAGTCATATTCTCCAGCAGACTAACATTTGTGTAAAATGGTGTATGATACAAGATTTATATACCTTCTCCATGTTAGCTTTAACGATACTCTGCAAACGTATGGACAGTCTCCCAGCAAAGGCTCAATAAGCTGGATTTTAGGTTTTACCTGTGTTGGTAACTTGGAAGAGTAAAATACCTTAGTAGAATATGGTTATTTTAAAAGGAAAGACAAAACTAGGATATATACCAAAACAAAGACCTCCAAGGAAAGATACAAGATAGTCTGATAGATCATATTTTAAAATATTATGGTCACATTTTAGAATATGGATTTAGTCTTCTATAATTTCGCAAAGTTTACCATTTCTTAACTGATATTGTGAACAGTTGGAAAACAGAATTATGGCAAAGGCTGACTAGTGCAATTAAAATTGACTGCAGAGGTAAGCAAGTAAAGCTGCTTAAATATATGCCACAGTCTAAACATTTATTTCGTGTAAATGTGTGAACAACTGGAAGAAGAAATGGCTTTGCTCAAAGAGCTGGCACTAGCAGAAGGGTGTTTTTAAATAAGGAATCAATTTCAATCTTAGCACATTAAAAAAGAAGACCTAACACAAACGGGTCACATTGTTATACCTAGTTTAAATGTTTGGTTTATACACAAGTCTTGCTCTCAGTGAGAACGCGGTCATATTTTCCAGAAACTTCAAAGACACCAAAAGCTGACGGTGCTGTTGTAAGCAGCAGTTCTTTGTTACTGTGTCTCCACACATTCCCAGTCCCAGCCTTGCCCCTCTGTTGTACCACACAAGTATTTGTGAAGCCATGTGGTGAACTAGATAAGAGAATTTATTAACGGGAACCGCAGCTGAAGCCAACCCTCCTCCTGCCCCCAAAACAAGCTCATTTTAACCCACATCACTTCCCTTGGCCAACTCATCAGTCAGCTGCCCTAGTGCCTGCCCAGCACAGCAGCCTGAATGGGCGACCGGAGTGGGGAGAACGCTTCTCCCAGAATTAGATTTGGCATCGGGCGTTCACAGCAGTACAGCACCGGCATCCAGATCAACCGGTGCTTAACACCGCTTCCAAATGTGCCTGTTCACTTATGTAAGATGAAGCCAGCTATGTCAAATGCAAATAACATTAAATTACTCCACTCATCCTTGTGTCATATTAACTCTTGATGACTACAGCAAAAACAGTATTTGAAAGCATCTGTTCATGCTAATGCTTGCCATTCTAAAGGTCCTTCCAAGAACATTCCTAAATTAAACACCTAAATATTATGTCAAATTAAATACTTAATGTTTCTTCAGCCAAACTAGTATTTTCACTTTACATTTTAAACCCAGCCTTTCCAATGAGGGTTTGAAAAACCAATAATGTCATCCTAGAGAACAGAACTTCCAAAGTCACTGTGCCCTATACAAAACCAGCATTAAGAAAAGCAGCTTATATTAAGGCACTAAAGTATTTTGAACTATTTTCCAGCTCTCCTTCTAATTAAGACTGCAGCCAAATAACACTCAACAACAAAAAAGCTTTTGTTAAAATTACATCTTGCTGAGGACAAAAGTCTGCCAGAACATTGCTAAGGGACTCTAAGCAATACATTTCCAAGGACTGTCTTATGGAACTGTCATATAACAAGTTATCACTTTTCCTAAAGAAAAACATCTTCCTTTTTACCTCTGTGTTAACCAGTCTAATGCAATAGAAGGAACTTATGTCCACAGCTAAGATATGTAATGTCCTTGCTTAGAAAATTCAGCAACTGCAAATTTCACTGGAGCATATCCCACCCACATGCTACCTACAAAGCATTCTGCATACCAGCAGCTTAGAGGCCAAATGACTGTAAGTATGTCTTAAAACAAAACCAACCTCCCCCAAGATAAACAAAAAACTCCTATACAACCAATTTTACCTTGTTGATAGAAACTGTCAATGCTGGCTCCAGTTTCGCCTCAATTTCTTCTGGGGAGTAGTAACAAAGGAGCTTCCCACCTCTTAGTACGCAATACAGCCTCCTCCAGCTAGTGAGACTTCCTATCGTTTGCTAAGGGGAAGAAACAGTCAGAAATAGCCAAAGTACAAATTAAGAACGTATTACAAGGTATATAAAGACCAGCCCTGTGTGATCAAAACTTAGACACAATGAATTCTTTCCTAAAACAAAGGCTTTCTGTTGCAGAACATTTCAGAGCCACTGATGGTTGAAATGTTAGCAATAGTTTAAATGTCTTTAGGTGCTTTACAGTTTTCGCAGATTTATTGCTGTGTGACATTAACAATACAGAATCTGCTTTCTCACACAGAAAGAAATCTAGAACTGATGTCTACCCTAAGAAAGAAACCACCTTTATTAGCTACAGTAAATACACAATAAGAGAAATAAAAGTATTATCTCACTTTGGAAATACACTGTACATTCAACAAATGTCAAGCAAAGACATTTGTCTAGAATTTCCACTTTCTCAAATGAACTTTCTGAACAGCTTTCATAAACACATTATAGTTTCACAACCAGTCCAAACCCTGTAATTCAGCACTCCTGACAAATGACCCAGCCCCTCTGGCCTCCCACTATCACCTTCTCGTTTGCCTCGTTGTGCAATGAACCAAAATAGACAAGTTAACTGAGTTCGGATGAATCATTTTTGAAGAGAGAGCTTAAATACAGCTCAGTTCACCAGTCAGATTCACCATGCTGTGATATGAACTCCGGTGCCAGCACAACGGGAGGCATGGTCAGGATGAGAGCCACAGCATTATTAGGATTGCTGCCGTCAAGCACCAGCCTAAACCAGCTCTGAAATGACAACTACACTTGATCTTTATGTAACAGCCTAAAAAACTTTATCGATAAGCATGACAAGGAAACATTCATTTCTTCACACTTAGCCACTGAAGATACTGTTTGGAAATGCAGCTGTGAGATAGAATTTTCCCCTTGCTCTAGGTAGAACAGGTGAAAAATAACAGTTTTCAAGAAACCACTTCAGGTTAAAGCAAATGTTTTAAAAAATTTCTCTCCGTGACCGCCACTAACAGAAGAGGATGTAAAGGTCTTCTTACCTGCTGATTAAGAAATCCTGCCATCATATCCCTAGCCATGCAGGCAGGCTGAGCAATGAAACGGCAACACATATTTCCGTACAGGGGGAGCCAAAAAGAGGATTCCTCTGGGGGAAAAGCCCAGGCAAAAGAAAGACAAACACTTAGTTCCAAACATTTGCCCTAAATGTTCATTCTAGCTTTCTACATCCATTTTTACATTAAGATCATTAATGTAAATAAGCATTTCTTGTATTTAAAGAAAGACATTTCATCCTGTAGGATTAGACTAAAACTGATTTTTAGCCTTCAGTAAGTTACTTTTATTAAAAAAAAAATCCCAAAAGAATTTCAAGTAAAAATGGACATGTTCTGCAAAACCAAGTTGTTCTTACATAAAATATAGCTCTAAATCTCACTTCACAACTAGAAACATTTTGAAAGATAAATACACTGGTCGTCTCGTCTAAGTAGGATCCCTGAGCCCATCCCATCACGGCACACAGCTACATTTACACATGAGCACTTCGTTTCAGATTGTTTTACTAATGTTTAGAATTTGTATCTACTCCTTTCTTCAGCACTAGAAGAGCGTTTAGAATCTGAAGGAGTTTTTAACGAATTGCAATATCCCTCCTCATTCAGCTCCGTTGTGCAATAGGCTCTCTCTTCTGTAATTAGAAGCAGGTAATACAACATTCCATTGACATGACTCTGTCTTCGGTCATGTTTTAGAAATGCTTGTAATGAACAAAAACATCCAGGTATGTCATTTCTCAGCAGACTAAGTTATGTAAATTAATGACAGAAAAAGGAATTTGAAGAAAGAGTATCATAAAATACTAATAAAGAAGTGCTTACAAATATCAAAGATACTCAGAATTATTCATCCAACCCTTCAAGAAACAAATGCCCCATAAATCTTCAAATCTCTACTTATTCCGAATTAATGAAGTGTAAAGAATGAAATTTTCTTTGAGGTCAAGTTTACCCAAGTAAAAAATAAAGTTCCCAGAAGTTTATGGTGAAAGTCCCACGTCTTAAGTTAACAATTAGAGAGTGGCTCATGGAAGGGGCTCTATTTTCAGCAAATGCTGGATGGAGTATCCAAAATTGTGCTCTTGCTACTTAAAGCATTACCTTCCTTTGCAGCATAATCATAGTCCCTGTACTGGCATCTAGGTTGCCTGCTTCCAACTTGTGCTGTCCCAGACCTGAAGTACAGCGACCAAGGCAAACTGCAAGCACACATGCTTATATCTTGAGTTAAATCTGGGCCTGAAACAACCTTGCTGAACTGAAGTTATTTTTCTACTTTCC
Organism: Patagioenas fasciata; assembly: GCF_037038585.1. NCBI lineage: Eukaryota > Metazoa > Chordata > Aves > Columbiformes > Columbidae > Patagioenas > Patagioenas fasciata. The sequence continues at coordinate 10,859,352 of NC_092527.1, read as the reverse complement.
TTCTGACTGCAGAGGGAAAAAACTCTTCTTCATTCTGATGCCCTTCCTTGGCTGCAAGGAAGGGGAAATAATTTGTATACAGCTACAACTCACATAAGACCAAGATGCAAATGACAGAATAAACTCCCAAAAGAATTAAATTTTCATCTGGACTTGAAATTTTACTCAACTTATAGTTTATTCAGCTGTGTACAGATGCCTGGTTTAGAGCTGTTAAATATTTTATTAAAGTTGTTCTATATTAAGTATCAAGAAAAATAATCTCTTTAAGCTCTTTAGTTTACAAGAACGAGAAATGCAAAATGTTACTGGTTTTTTATTTCCTTAAATTGGTACCACATGTACTTACCATTTCCTACAATGGTAAGGTTGTGAGTCCTGAAATTGTCCTCGGCACTCTCCAGCCCCAAAGTGGTATATGCCAGCAAACTGTATCTTGCTCCACTGAATGTGAAAGAAAAGGCACGTTTAAGACATTTCTGCTTCACGTTGCTCAGGCAGTCATTAAAGGGAGTGTAGACGTGCCTGAAATAACACATTTGGGTACACAGGAACACCAAGGTGCAAGGCAGCAGCTGTTAGTGACTACAGATTGCCACCCCCCAGCTTTTATTCCTAAGCCTAAATCAAATACATTTGGTAATAGGTTCAAGAAAATCTATAGTTACTAGAACAACTGATGACAAACTTTATCTGAAAATACATGTTAAAAATTAAAGGCTTTATACTGCTCCTCCATGTTGCTCTGCTCTTTTGCTTTGTCTGCGTAGACTACACTGTTTATAAAACAGTTGTTTATATATGTATTTTTTTAATAGTATCTGATAGTTTGATTCTTCACACGCATAAATCTGTGCAGAAATCCTAGAGTCAGCTTTGTAGCATAAAGGACTCTCTTTTATTGTGCTTATACGTTTCAGAATCTTATATCTTTGTTTTGGATTTTGCCTAGGGGGAAAAAAAATATCACATTTACAATTCAGCACAGTGCACATGGAATGCAATTCTTGGAATAAACTAGTATAAATTTGGTACATGTTTAACCTTTTCCCTCAAATACTCTTCAGACCAAGTAACAGATTTACAGTCCAGCAATGCAGCAAGAATTCCACCTGGCTAATGGCAGTTTAAGCAAAGTTCACAAGAAAGCAAATCCCTCAATATTGCTAACTACTCTCCTTAACAGGATCTAGCAAAAGATCCTTACAATATCTTCAACAGCTCATAAGATAGCATAGTAATGTAAAAGGTGAGAAGATACTACTGAACTAACATCAGTAAAAAAGTTTTCTATGATAATATTTTTCAAATGTTATTTTTCCTAATAGCCCAGTGGGAACATGGCTCTGCAGAGGAACAAGAGGGATGCCTACCTAGGCCTAACCTTAACAAGAGAGGAGGAAGAGAAAAAGTAGCAAGTCTGTCAGCAGGGAGGTCTGTTACACATCTATCTCAAGGGAATAAAGAGAAAACTAAATATAACATTCTGGGCAAAAAAACACTGCTATGAAACATTTCAAGAGAACAATATGAACAGAAACTCATCACCATGTGTATATATTCCCTGCTAGACTGCTCCCTAACAAAAGATTCTCCACTGATTATGTTTTGCCATGGAGTTGATCAATACACTACCATTCTATCTAAACTGTACCGAAAAGTTCAGTTTCTTCTCACAGATAAAACTTGCGTGCTGATTTTAAAGTTACTTTTTTTCTAAAGCATGACTAATTACCACAACAACCTTGCCAAAAAAAATAGCTACTTCACTTTTAAAATATGCTTCACAGTAACATTTTCGTTCAAAAATATAACAGTCATTCCTTTCAGCCAGCTGCAATGTCATTTAGAAAAGTTTTATCTGCAAATATTTTTCAAATTTAACTGGCTAATCAGGATTGTTGACTACATTTCGCCTCTACATTTCACAGAATTAGCTAGCTGCCTTAAATGGCAGTTTCTTTGTATAACAAAGAATAATCTGCCTGCTGCATCTCATTCGGTACTTTGCATATCTATAGTCTTTTTCCGTGTAATAACTTTATTTAAAAAAAAGATCAGCTTGTCTCCACAACATGCCTGTGGCAAAGGCTCGTCGTTAAATCTGTTTACTGATCAAGAGACAGAGGCACCAAAGTTGCCACACAGACACTGGCGTGGGAAGGTGTAACTACATCACCCTTTCCATCGATGCATATTAATGAACACATCCCAGATTCCGGAATCTGTTCCTGAATATTAATCCCAGTGTTAGAAATCCCAACTTTACTTCACTCATCCAGATACAGAGAGTGGAGGATTTGTGAGTCAAAAAAACCCCAACGACAAATCATCAGCTAGTATGTTTACTTTTCAATCAGATCTTAAATAACAGAGGGCAAAAGCAAGTACAATCTTCAGGTACTAAAAAGAACCCAGCTGTAAAAGTGAGGCTGTTAGATTAGACGATGTCCTTCTCACAGAACATCACTATGAATTTGCCAATGCAAACACAGGACACCGAAGCCATGCCCCAGCTCAGTGGAGGACAACGCATTAAAGGCAACAACAACAAGTCCATGTGTAGGCCAGCTCTGCAAGTGAATAAATGTGCTCTTCAGGGAGTCTCTCCAATGTTTTATCCAAAGAGCAACCTAATTGCTCTGGAATTCGATAGTATAACCGCACTAAACATCTTCCTTCTACAACAAATGTAAAAAGAAAAAAATGTTAAGCTAGCATAGAAAAATTAAGTCGGCAAAAGACCGTACAGAAACAAAAATAGGGATAATTAAGAGTAGAGAGAGTATCAGTAGTATAACTGAAGTTAACCAACCTAAGCAACCATTCAAAGCACTTTGTCGCTAAGCTTTTGCAAGAAGTTACAAGGCTGACAGTTTCCTCACTAACCAGAGAGATTTCTAAGCCAAGAATTTGACACAGAGGGATCACAGAGTTTCTGGAAAACGGAGAACTTCGCCCATGTGTGCTCTGAATAGAAAAAGGCCTGTATGAAATCTACAAAGAAAAGGTGTTCACAGAATACAGCAAGTTCCCTTTTTTGGTGCAGTTTAATTTCTCCTGCTGGGCTGGTAAAACTCTCTGGGAATACTTGAAAGATCTCTTGTAATCTTGCAATCTCTTTCCCTTTTTAAGGGCTACATACCAAGGTCCTAATAACATAAATCCTAAGGGGAGCCTATTAGAACAAAATTGACAACTTATTTTCTGCCTATAATAACCTATTTCTTTCCAAGACACTTTTTTAATCACCTAGCAAAGTCATCAATGAACACATCATTTATTTAACTCCTTTAAGAAAGTAACAGTCACTGTGAGATAGTTATTTACAGTAGAAACAACAAACTTCAAGATGGGGGAAAGCAAAATACAATTACAATTGAGAAACCGAAAGCAAAACCCAAGGCAGGAGGAAGCTGTTTGGGCTGTCTACTGATGCTTCTTCCTCAAAAGACAGGCAATCTATATTCAAGTGAGTATGGCCGGCAAATAAACCAGTGGTTAGATCTGAAGCAAACTGTGCCTAATGACAGTGTGTCATCGCCCAAGTGCAGCTTGTGCAAAGCGCATCCGCTGGAGATGCTGCAGATTGAAAGGTGCACTATCATTAGGTGCAACACACTGGATCTCTTGGATGTGTATTTCTGATTGGAACAGTAATATCGGTATGCAGTAATATCAGCTTGACAAAGATAGAATATGCTTGAATGTTTCCTTTTAAAATCCAGGCAAATAGATATATGAAGCTAGACTAAAACTACTCTCAACACCTGGAAAGAATTAGGCATTGATTCTTTACAGTTCAGACACAAAAAAAAAAAAAAAGAAGTAATTCCTTTAAAAAACTGTTTTCTTTAAAAAAAAAAAAATCAATATCATTAGTATTTACAATTTAGGTACTTGGTCTGCTTAAATCCCAATGCAATTAGAGTAGCTGGGAAATATTGGTAGGCAGTTAACTTCATTAAAAAATGCATGAAAGACTTAAGATCATTTTTAAAAGGAAACAGGTAAATTACTGGGAGCAGCACTTACTTATATGAACACTGAAAACCTGTAAGTCATTTGAAAATGTTCTGTGCTGAAGTCAATTAAGAAAATTCCTGTTAAGCAGCTTGTAACTGTAAAGTGCCTTTGACAATCCAAAAATTTACCAAAAAGCCAGCAAGTGAAATGGTCCCCATGTACACAGCATGGACCCCAGGTCAGCTTCATTAGGGGAGAGGCTACAAGGGAGGTTTCTCCTTTCTATCTACCACACTTCTTTATTTCACACAACTTTTAACTTTTAGACAGGTCTACCGGTCTGCCAAGCGTGAGCAAAACTGGCTGGGTACAAAAATAAGGTGGGGGAGGAATGAGTGGGAGAGGGGAGAAGGAGAGCTAGGTAGACAGAGGGACATGGACAGACTGATCACACAAGCTTGATTTCCTCCAGAGATGAAACTAAAAATACTACAGAGTTTGCAAATAACAGTGGATTTACCAGCTAGCTGTCTAGCAGAAAGATAAAGCCTACTCATGTGTTTCAGATCAGAACCAGGCCCCAGGGCTGAGTGACATCGCTGGAATTCACACCTACTTTCTCATTTCCTATTTAAAATGTAAATTTTTTTTCACTCGTGTAAGTACAGAAATAATCACTTTCTTGGCAATTTTCCAAAAAACACAATATATTTGCCTTATTTCTATTTTAAAAAATACAAAACCAGAATACCAATATATAGGGCTTACTGGATGACAAGGTCAGCGGGCAAAAGGGACTCGGTGCTGTCTTCTTCCAGCTCAGCTTTGAATTTCTTCCCTGTAGCTTTGCTGAGGGATGTTTTAAGCTTCTTTGCTAGTTTTTTAGGAGTGTTTGTTACATATAAAGACTCCTCTGTACAGCAACTATACAATTCAACCTTCACCTGGAAATCAGGTCTTGCTTCATCACTGAAAGGGGGGAGGAGAAAATTTCAGAGCATTTGTTAACAAACTTGAGCGTGCAGCCAAGGAATGCTACTGTTACTATACACATTAAATAACATACATTTCTAATCAAGAGAAGCAATGCCATCAGATTCAGGCAAAGACATACATTAATAGGGAATTAAAGACTGGAGTACACAGCAGTAATCTAGTGTTGAAGTCATGGGATAGATGTTATAATTAACCATGAACAATTGTAAACAGGAAATTTGATGTTTAGGTGAAAACTGGGAAAAAAAAAAAAATGTTATGGAAATACATAGGCAAGACATCCAAACACACTTAAATCTGCCCTCTACTGTTATGCAAAAAATCACATGTTGAAAACCTATCCATGCCTATGGTCCTAAATCAGAGTAAATCAGAGTGAACAGTTTCAAAGTTACCTTAGTCATACCCCATCCCTTTCACATGACTGAAAAAATCCTGTCTCACAACCAACAAAAATTGCCATTCACAACTTAACTACCTGCTGCTGTGTTCTTCTGCCCGCAGCCTGCGCTCTCTGTTTTCAGTTCTACTGATTCTCATATTCTCAAGCTTCATCATCAAAACAGAAGCCTGACCTCACCTTTCAGATACAAATCATGTCATTACATATGTGCCCATAACAGAATTAGCCCAAAGGCTTTTAGAAAAAGTCTTTCTTTATCTCACGGGATACAAGGCAAATTAGAGTGTCTTTTCTGCTTTTGTTGCAGTATTTCACAGAAAATTATAATGGTCAAGTCTTCTGTCTTTGAAGAATCAGATTTAAATCTTTGCCCCACTCGTAACTTTAACAGGTGGTTAGGAGAGTTTAAAATCTGATTTAAAGATCCACTCTCAATCACACAGTTTTCAGGAGCTCTATTTAAAGTTTTCAGTAGTTCTAGCTTTCTAGTCAGTCTTCCTCAGGAGACCGAATCTAAATTGCTAATATAAAATATAAAGCAGGGGAAAGGAAAAAAAAAAAATTAAAAGTTAAGTGCCTCTCAGGACTCTCTTAAAAATTATAAAGAAACAAAAAAGTACATGAGAACCCCTTTCTACTCTTTTCCAGGTTAAAGATAAGTGAATAATTTCCCGTCTAGTATTCCTCAACTCTAAGGACTGTGGCTGTAGCACATGCTCATATAGGTGTAAAAGAACACGAGGTGTGGAAAAGAAGGTCTGGTTTTAAAAGAACTGTGACTTAGGGGAAGACCAAAAGAGACTGTAGCCTGCTGTACAGAATAAGACTTAAAACACTGGGTGCAACATTCTTGCCTATACTGTTATACGGCTTTCAGGTTTTAGTATTAATTTAATTTTGTCCTTGAGATACAAGTTTGTTTATCTCTTTATATAAACAAAAATGCTTGGGCGTGGCAACCAGCATCATTTTGTACATGAAAAACAACCTTCCAGAGGAGGGGATCAACCATCCACAGAAACTATCAGGACCTTTACTGATGCCTTTGCCCACAGAAAAACTTAGTGGATCTCAACCAATATATTCAGAGTCATATCCACTTTCAAAACAAAACCAGCAATATTTGTACTTCAGTCAGCAGAAATAAATTATACTCACAATATGGTTACATTTTCAAAACAGATATCTGTTATTGCTTTATCTACAATAGCCACCTCTGTATCAAAAACCTCAGCTCCCATTCTGAACAAACAAAAAACGGCATAGCGCTGTGATTCTGGAGAGAGACAAATATTTTATTAGTCATATTACATATCACAATACTAAATGCTTCCAGTAAACAGAAGTAGAAAAAATGGTAATTCGGACCTCTAAGGAATTACCCTCAAATTCTTCCCACCAGAAATTTTCTGTCATAGCATTTTATTATAATTGAACTATCAACAACATTCAAGGGGAAAAATGCCTTCCTCTACTCAACTTTTTTCTTTTCTGATAATCAGGGCTAGTTTGTGCTAGCAGCTTCAGAAATGTTAGTAAAAATGCGATTTTGTTTAATAAAACTGATCTTTAGCAAAAAAAACCCCACAAATCATTTTATGAATGTACAATATGGGATTAGACTATTTTGCCATGCTTAGCCCCTCTGACCCTATTGAAAATCAAAGTGAAATCAATGCCAGGTGACAGCTGGAACAGATTTAGGGTTAATCTCCATGACACAGCAGAATGCATGTACTTGAAGACTATCCAATAATCCACTCAACACCAACAGACAACTTTCACTTAAATTTCTCACTGGAAACAGCTGCCAATATACTCTCTCAAGTGTAGACAAGACATAGAACAACACGTTTAATCAGAAGTTTCTCAGCTATCCATTTAATAACAATATTTCTGCGTTACTTCCTCTGCCATTTCTCCTCAGAAGGGCTTCTTGGAGATGGGGGTTTAAACATACAAAAATACAGGACTTTGAGCTAAGTCAACTTGCTACAACCAACAGCTTTGAGATCAGAGCAACTAAGCAACAAACAGAGTAAAATATGGACCTACTGAAAGGTCAAAGAAGAGGTTGAAATGAGTATGGACTTCCCCATCCAGTTTAAATTTAGAGGTACAAGCAAATGCTTATCACAGTAGTTCATTACATCTTACATACTTTCTTTATTGCTGAAGTGATCAGAGCCTTTCCACATTAATGGTATTCGAATATCTAAAGGAAAGAAAAGAGTAGGGAAATTAAGTTATAGCCAATACTGTAGATCTGTGATCAAACAAATTACAAAAGGTTTCTTGTTTCTTTTCCTGATGTTTGGGAGGTAACAGGACCTCCTACCTAATGAACAGCATAGCTATTTCAATTTTATTTTCCATATCAAAAGAAAATTAATCAATTAGTTCAATTTGAAGTGTCATTTTCTTGTATAAATTATTCTAGGACAAAGAATATTCTAAATCTCATTTGAAAGTATCTGAAATAACATTTCAGAGAGGCTGTGTAACATAGTTCTGAGAGGCATTCTCAGAAGTCGGAGGTTCAGAGCCCATTATTGCGCACAGATGTAAACTGAAGCTCTGCTTGCCTTCTGCTGGAAACCGCTCATCCAACTGCAAGAAAAACTTCCTGTTTTAATGGAAGTGACCGGGACATTTATACTGCAAACACTTAAGTCTTGTTTTGCTAACTACAGAGAAAATATCACTTCTCATCACATGCTCAGTTAGAATTCTCTTCGTTGGCATAAAAAGAGTTTAGAATTTTTTTTTTTTACTCAAAAATATCCTTCTACATCAGAACCATAGTATGGGCAATTATAGAACCATTATTTTAAGTCATGCCTGCGATTTTAATATTAGGAGAGTATTTTCTTCAAGAAATTTTCCAATTTATGCACTCAACCCAACACAGTACTGAGTGGCATTTTCCCCCAGTTTTGAGGACTCAATTCAGACATAATGTTTCTTATTAGTCCCTTCTTAAAAGACAAATACAGCAAAGGCTTTTTAAATTCGAAGTTGTTTTCCTAAGTAAAACACAGCGTTGTTTATAAGTATATGCAATATATTAAGTGACACATGATGGCAGCAGTGAACAGCTCTAGTTCAATTGTCTTTTGCTAAAAATCTTCAAAATAGCTGTAAAGGAGCATTGCTGACTCCAGCACTGATCTTCATATGAGGCTGATGGAAAAATTGGCATAAAGTATGCTGAGAAGCAAAACAGTAGTGGTATTTTGGCAACAGGTTGTCATGTATTCCTACAGGGTTTTACTCACAAAACTTGTTATTGATTTAAGTGAAACTGCATACAGTCACTTTGTTTCAGAAGCTGTATTAAATGAAAAATTTAAACTTAAGGTAACGTGGATTATAGTATGGGACATGTTATTATACATGCTATTTCAATTCTGAAACTTGCAAATCCGTTTACTTTTAAGTGTTCATGAACACAAACGAGTTTTCAACTGTGAACTGCCAGTACACAGCTGCAGACTGCCACAACTTCCTAAAAATCAGTGTCACATTGTGATGCTGCCTTTCACTTCTACAGAAGCATTTATATAGTAAGCATTTAAAAAAATAGTTACCATTTTTAAATAAGGAAACAGAAACAGTTTCATTAAAAGTTACAGAAGTCTCTCTCAAACTTTAAAAACATATATATTTATCTCTGTCAGAGACAAAGCACAGAATGTTACTTCCCTAAAAGACAAAGGTCTTAAATTTACACAAATATGTGAAAATAGAGTTACAATAAAAGCCTTTTCTCATCTTTAATCATACACAAACTCTAAATGACAATTTTAATGTGCTCAATAGTTCTTGTTAACAACTAGAGTACTAGATTAAAGATTACTTCTGTATGCCACTTTCAATATCATACTAGCTGAAAAATCTACGCCTTAGTCAGAAAATCATCAGGATATAGATAGTCAATTGCTTGAACAAGTTTAACATGATACCTGTAAATCAGTTTTCAATTCATTCTTGGATTGAAAGAGCTGCCATTTATCAAAAACAAAGATCAATTTTCACACACCTTAATTTCAGTTACCATTAGCTGTAAATCCATGTGGATTCAAATTGGATGCATTCAAGCACTACAGTTAATCAGATTTAAGGCCAATGATTGCTTTATAAAATTACTTTAACTTATGATTATGCTTTTTGATCAACATTTAATGTATTGTCTTCTGACAAAATAATTGATTGATAACATAAATCACAGAATTTATCCACACATATGGGGGATAAATAAGTAAAAATAATAGAAGTGTGAAAATCTGTGGATTAAGGAATGTGCTCCCCACACAGTATCTGACACACAGTTGTTTTCCGTAGGAGGACATTCCTCAGAACTCCGGCATAGCTGTTCCTGAACTTTAGGTGTTGGCCACATGATCGTGTGTTCTTCTGGTAATAGTCTAAGCTTCTGGCATGTACTAACCATCTGACAGGCTAATATATTTATAAGCGGATGGATTACTTTCCCTTAAAAAATCCGTTCTGTATCTTCAATTCTTAGATTACACACCCTGTCACACTACATGGACCACCACTCACTCCTCATTTCCAGGCTCTCCCAGACAATACAGTTATGACATCTCCTGATTCACACTGCTTCTGTTCACAACTGCATTCCCAACAAGACAGGCACATGCACACGCAAGTTTGCCGTCCAAAAACGCAGGGCAGCTCTGGTTGCAAATCCACTGAAGGTCAGCATACAAAAGAGAAGAAATGCAGCATGCCCAATGTGCTGCACCAGGATTGGGAAAGATGAATAATGGACATTACAGATGTGGACGTACTGCAGCTGTGGTAGCGGACAGGACCTGATTTGGCATGCTAAAGGGACACAGGATAATGGGTCAGAGGACAACGCAAGGAGGAACCAGGGAGGCAGGTATTGATGTCATCTCAGGGTCTCCCAATGGTGTATCTTGCCCAGAGGCTCCTGCCCTTGCCAAGCACAAACAAGCCTGTCCCCGCAATTGCTTCACATGTGCCTCAGTTCTCTGCTTCTCAGGCACGCACAGTGGAAAGCAAAGAGTTAATAACAGATGACCTATAGAAAGCATAAATCTCTCAGCAGAGGTCCAGAAGAACATTTAGGCCTCCCTGCTGTAAACTGGACCTGGTCAGGCTTCCTGACACGAGTATCTGCAGATGGGCGAGGCATGTCAGCATCCTAGCACCAACAGACTTGAGTTCACAAGGAGGTAGTTGGTGCCTCTTTCTCTTCTTCGCCTCATCTAGGTCTTCCTGCTCCGGCAGGGGGATTGGACTAGATGATCTCTCGAGGTCCCTTCCAATCCCTAACATTCTGTGATTCTGTGATTCAATCTATGCCACACTTCTGAGGTTTGAGAACCGCTACGTTAGTAACAGGACAGAATCACCGGCACACAATAGAAAGTGGTTTTATTCTCTTGTCCCATCAAAAGAAACCATCATACCTAAATGTTTCATATACTGAACAAAATTTTCGCACTAAAAATAGAGTCCTTACACAATTCTGATTTTCTGAAGATAACAAAATGTATTAAATGATCCTAAAGTCTTCACCGCATGTAACTCTACAAATCCAAAGAAAGGTGCAACCACAGCACAGACAGGCACAGATGCTTTTATACAACTACCATAAGGAGGAAAGACAGCTACACATTCTGCAAACAGCTGTGCTGGCAGAAAACATTTCTGAGCCATGTGCTCATCACTCTTCTTCTACTAGAAGTTACCTTGCTTAAAGAGATGTCAAAATATGCAGAATTAACTTAAGTAGATTGAGTAGTGAGCCCTACACTATTATATTTTTAATGAAGCTGGTCAGGGAGCACAAACAGATCTGTTAACAAAGCTAGAACAGCCCAAATGAAGAGCTACAGGAACGCTGAGCGTAACATCCTCTATTGGCACACACAAACAAAATGATAAGTTCATAGTGCTGAAGTTTGAGAATGGGCTAGGAAACAGTGTTCCAGCCTACTAGAAATCACTGTTAAATATTCTTGTTACTACTTTGCATTGAAGCCATACAACTATACCTTTGCTGTAGTAATGCAATCCGCATTATCTAAACAGCATTTGCATACTATTAATAGCTATAATTCTGCCCTCAGTTTGTTAGACATACTCTGTATGATCGCATCAAAGACTGTCTTTGTGGGGAGAAAAAGAATTATCAGCACATTTACACTTATTTAGCTTTGAAATGTATGCAGTGTTTAGTGACAAACAGAAAAAAGTATTTCCCACTGTGAGGGTCCCTGAAAGCAAAATAGAAATACTAGGTAGGATCTTCAAAAGCATGTGCACACTTTAAAAATACTATCTTGTTTGTATAATTTGTATTACAAGTTACTGTCCAGCCAATTAGCTCCTACAACTGACCACCCAGCTGCTTACCTGATATAGCAACCTTTGCTCTGCATGCCACCCTGTCTTTTGTCCCATTTTCTGAAGACCTGCCAAAATGAAGAAAAACAAGGTTTGAGATCTGTGCATTTAGACCTCTAAAACGCAACCCTTTAAACGTTAAAAAGTGTCAGGGTTTTCATATTATAGCTCATTTCAACTGCTTTTCTTTAAAGTTAAATTTGGTATCTCCGGTATAAGATATGAATCGTTAGATTCTTGAGGATAATCTGAGAGGAAAGTACACCATCAATTTTCCTAATTCCCTAGAAGATTTTACTCCAAAGCTTATTTAACCTGAGTTTTAAAAGACAAGTAGATTAATCTTCCTTGTCTTTTCCAGCTCCAACAGAATCAAATATATTAACAACTGGACTCATTCTTAAAGGTCTTTTCCAACCAAAAATGATTCTATGATTCTAACTTTACCCCTTCTGTAGACATCAATGAGTAAGTAACATAATTTACCGGTTCTGTTATTAGTTAGACAACTGCCTGCTCCTCTGTTAAGAGAGACCACTTACAAAATGTTGCATTGTTAATATTGTGATTTTACGTGCAGGCAGGCAGTTTACTATGCAGCCAGAGTGTAGATCTCAAGGTCAACCTTGAATTGAATCAAAACAATCTGTAGATAATGAGTAACAATAGAGTGCTCTCCTTGTATCTGCCACAGCTAAATCCTAACCAAATAAGGCGAAATGAAAATTTCTAGCTGCTACCAATATCCTGACTTCCAGAGGCAGTTATAAGATCTTCAGATCACAAAGTACAGACCCATGTAACGAGAAACAGAGATAAAATTCACTTGAAAACCCTAGAATTTTCTCTCTCAGCCATCATCATCTTATCTGGATTAAGCTTTAACGGAACTCCAGTCTTGAGCAAATACTGAAAAAAAGAACTGCAAATGTACTATCAGCTATCAAAGATATGATCTAAATGGTAGAGAAATAACTCTATAGAATGCATCTCTCCAGTGGCCTCTGCTGACAATCCAAAGGACCCCTTGAGACAGAACTCTAAGCACTGCATGATGGACACAAATCAAGTAGACAATACAGCTGACTATGACTGTAAGAAAATAGTGCAGCTGTTCAGATATATCTTCAAGTACCTCTGCCCTGCTCTGGACACAAGCCATCACCATTCTGTGCTCACTCACATCAAAGACCAGAAGCTGAGTAAATCAGCATCTATACATACTTCATATCATTCCATCATTAAAAGGATAAATAAAAGATTAATTGTTACAAAGGTCTTCATCTTAGTATGAAAAAACAACACACCTGAAATAATTACAGAATACCACAAGTTATAAGTGAGAGTTTTCAAAATCAGCTTTCACGATAATAGTTGATATAGTCAGAAAATACATTTCTTTCCTTCAACAAATTTCACCTGTAAGACCACATTTCTGAAAGTAAAAAAGTAGCAGAACTTTTCCTACAGATAAAACTAACTAGAGTTACACATGTTCACAGAAGGTTTCTATGCTGAATTGCAATATAATATTTCATTAAATACTGTGAGAGCAATAGCATCTCTGCATCATGATTCTCAAATATAGTCCATTAAGCAAAAAATTATAACGTTATTCAAATAAACCACATATACTTTAGCTCATTCAAGAGTTATAATGTGAGAATATTTTCAACTGCACTGATTTTTCTTCGTATTAATTGATTACTTTGTTGTAGTTAACAGAAATGGCCAGCAGAGGGTACCAATTAACCATGATGATTCCATCATTAAACAGACCTTAATAACAACAGAAAGAATGAAAAGTAGAAATAGGTGTATTCTGACTCGGATAGTTTTGTTTTGTTCCTTCAGACTTGTTTAGGTATCTTTTTGCATGCTAAAAGTAATCAAGAATATATGGCTATTATGTTACCTGATATTCAGATGCAGAATTATAGTTTAACGTTAATAATAAAACCTACCTAGAAAAATATGACTTGTATTTAATTTTCCAAAGTTGAAAGAAGATACTGGAATGATCTTATATTTTAAGGCAGCAGTGACTTAAATTTGAATAGGAGAAGACAGAAGGAAGGGTTTAAATCCACTTTCCTAAGACAGGCTGCTAAGAATTCACCTGCGCAAAAGCCTGCTTGATAATGAATCGTAGAAATGCTCCATTTGAATTCGAGCTGTTACTCACCGGTTTCCAGTTCTGCATGGGGTCAGCTCTTGGGTTTGGTTCTGTAGCTCTGCCCTGTATGCACGTATACGAGCATTGCAAACCATCAAGTTTTTAACCGCTTTCAAGAGTTGGTCTTTCTGTGTGCTCACTGTGAGTAGTTTGCAGATGCCTTCTCGCATGCGGATTTCAAAGTTAATCTTCTCTTGGATGTCGCATTCCTAGATACACAAAAAAACAAACGGAGAACTAAACAAAAACCCAACTAACAATATCTTGAATTTTTAACAAGCTCTACTTACTTCACAGTTGGGATAGAAAACTCTAGGTTTTAGTCACATGAAGCCATTCGGAGATGGTTACTAAATATAAAATAATCATTTTCTTTCCAGGAACAAAAGAGTAAAACACAGGATGTAACAGATTCACTACAGCCATTACACATGCAACTTCCAAACCAGGCAGCAACATTAACTCAGGGTAGCATCTGAAAGTTACTAAAAATGTATGTTTCGATGAGTCATTCAGAGGAAAATAACATATGGTCCCCTCCTATGGTCACTGAAAATCCTAACTGAACAAAGCTTCTAAATTAACATCACACTTTTTTAAAGTGATCTCTACTAAAATGAACTCTAAATTCTAGAAATTATCTGAAATATTTAAAATCAGAAATTCAATCTCACTACTTCTTCGGACATCTTAAAATGTTTTAAAAATCGGGGTTTTTTTCACTTCCAGTTGCTGTAAAATTCAGGTAACATCAGAGACAAAAAAAGGGCAATATCCCAATACCTGACTGTTTTTTTGAAGGAGTGAGGGGTGTTTTAGGTATTATAAAAATTTCTGGGAAGCCACCTTTTTCCTACCTACTTTCAGAGAAAACAAGTATTTATAAATGTGCATTGTTCCTCACTTGCCGCTTCAAAAAGGTCAATCCACAGCAAGCCAGAAGATAACTAAGGTAAAGGAACACCGACCATTTGCTGTCTCCCAAAGGTGTGCTGGATGCCACTGGTGACTCTGATACACATTTCCTCGTTGTGTGGCCATCCCTGCCCAAACCAAATATTTCTGACACATAAAAACTAGAGTGTTGTCACTATACTGTAGGGCTGCATGGCAAATACATTGCAAGTTAGTGATGAGTGGAGCTTTTTCAACACCAGAAAGTGTCCCAGCTACCTCTGGAATTAAAAGCACTGTGCCGCTTTTCAGTTTTATGGTACATCCAAACTCTAAACAAGTGCCTTGGAATGGATCTATAAGCAACTGACTGAAACTCATGCTACAATAATTTGAATTGACAAGTTCAGTATTTCAGCTGGTAAAGTACTGGCAGCTGCTCTCCCTCAAGCCTCTAAACAGGATAGAAACAAGGAGCTGATTTCCTCACAATTCAAGTACCTCAGAAATTTGGAAGCCATGAAAGGGGTAACGCGGACAGTTTTCCTCTTTATTTGGGACTTATCTGTCATTATAGAATCATAGAATGCTAGGGATTGGAAAGGACCTCGAAAGATCATCCAGTCCAATCCCCCTGCCAGAGCAGGAACACCCAGATGAGGTTACACAGGAAGGTGTCCAGGCGGGTTTTGAATGTCTCCAGAGTAGGAGACTCCACAACCTCCCTGGGCAGCCTGGGCCAGTGTCTGTTACCCTCACTGAGAAGAAGTTTCTTCTCATATTTAAGTGGAACCTCTTATGTTCCAGCTTAAATCCATTACCTCTTGTCCTACCATTGTTTGTCACTGAGAAGAGCCTGGCTCCATCCTCAGGACACTCACCCTTTGTATATTTATAAACATTAATAAGGTCACCCCTCAGTCTCCTCTTCTCCAAACTAAAGAGACCCAGTTCCCTCAGCCTTTCCTCATAAGGGAGATGCTCCACTCCCTTCATCACCTTTGTTGCCCTACGCTGGACTCTCTCCAGCAGTTCCCTGTCCTTCTGGAACTGAGGGGCCCAGAACTGGACACAATATTCCAGGTGTGGTCTCACAAGGGCAAAGTAGAGAGGAAGCAGAACCTCTCTCGACCTACTAACCACCCCCCTTCCAATACACCCCAGGATGCCATTGGCCTTCCTGGCCACAAGGGCACAGTGCTGGCTCATGGTCATCCTGCTGTCCATCAGGATCGCCAGGTCTCTCTCCCCTACACTTCTCTCTAATGGATCATTCCCCAACTTATACTGGAAACTGGGGTTGTTCCTGCCCAGATGCAATACTCTACATTTGCCCTTGTTGTATTTCATTAAATTTTTTCATTATATTTCATTAAATTTAGCTGCCTTTGCCACAAGAAAGTGACCCTTCAGAGCAGCCACAAGAGGCAGGTGGAAGCTCACTACATAGTCATGACGCATTTCCTCCCAACCTTGCAGGAGTGGGTTTGATTCTTTTTGAAGGTCTGATGCCATGATGTAAAAACACATAATGTTTCAGCTGCTGTTCCATCTGCTTACAGATCCAATCAATAAGCCGCATTCAGTACCAGCACAGCAACGTGCTCAAGTTGTAATACTCTACTACACAGCATCTGAACAGAGCTGATTATCAGCTATTTCAGAACATAATAAAAACCCAGAGGCCATCAGATCCCTTCAGCAGGATAAGCTTCTCATTCTGTTTCCCACCTCTTCTGTTACACACAGCAACTTCATTCTTGTGAAAATGGGACCTAGAGCTGTGCAGAAGGTTCTTCTGCCCCACATCAAGACCCAGCAAGTTGCTAAAACCCCATACACAAACATAGTTTGTAATTTTCCTCAAGTAATAACGGAGGTGGGTCCCCCCGCTCCCCCCAAGATGATAAAGACCCCAGGCTCATGTAATCAGGCAAAGCAGGACAAATATATGTTCTACTGCATATGCCAGAGTTTAAGACAATTTAGTCACATGGTGAGAACACAGATGATGACTAGACATCACCGTGAAGAAGGACACTACTAAAGCACAGAGGACTCTCCAGAAACTAAGAACTCTCAACCTGAGACCCCAAAGACCACATCAGAGATGTTTTCCATAGAAGTTCTGCTGGTATTCCCTACAGTCGATAAACAAAGGCCTGAGACCCACCACAGCACTGTAGACTACCCCAGTTTTCCCCTCATGGCTTTGCTTTCACAAGTTTCAACACCAAGCAGTGCAAGGTAAAGCAGCACCTCCACATCCCCAGCACCTGCCTTGCCAGCCATGCTTTTTCTCAGGAAAGAATAGCTTTAATCAATCTTCTTTTATTGCAAACCAAAGTTTATACAGCCATGAAAAGCCAAGCAAGGCCCACACCTGTCCCTAAGAAATAATTACTCATTTTTTGAGCTTAAACTAACACATCAGCTACTAGAAAGCCAAATTTCATCTCAGAAGAGTGAAGTGGTATTTCTCCTCAACACTTCCCAGGGTAACAGGCCTCTGCACTGACCCAGCACAGCATGCAGCTCCTCTGCAGGTCCATCACCTGGTACGTAACTATGCGAAGGAAACAAACTCTCCTAGTTTGGGGCATCTGTGTTTATCAGTATCGGGACTTTCAGAACTACACAACATCTCAGCCAGGCTCACATAAAATATTCTAGACTAGCATTAAAATGGTTGTTGGGCCACAGCTCAAATAGTTACACCATATAAATCTCAGCTGAAGAAATGACTTAGCAGCCTGATTTGGAACGTATAAAGTTCTTCATGCCTACGAAAAAAAAAAAAATGGTCAGCTTTTTTTTTTTTCTTCAACTCCTTCTAAAAATACAAGCACACCATCTGGACTTGGAGGAATGACACAGCATTGCTTTGCCATATGCTGTCTACTAATGCACTGTTTCCCTTGCAGCCTCCATCCTTCTCTCACCAGCAGCAGCGTAACCCAGCCAAGATCATTAGTAGCTGTTGAGATTTTTCAGCTTTGTACTCAAAACTACCTAAGCAATACTTCCAGAATTAAAAAAAAAAAAAAAAAATAAGTATTCCCCTCCTAATTATATCTAGAATAATAAGAAATTTTAAATGATTTCTAGTTGTGCATAGGTGATGGAGTCACAAAACAAACAAATCCAACAGCAGCCAAGAAGAATTATATGGGCACTACTGAAGGCAGGACAGATTAAAATTTTACTTTATTTAATTGGAATCTTACATACAGGCTTTCAGAATCCTATTCCAGGGTACATTGCTGATCGATTAGCACAGTGGCTTACATCTAAACCCCGTAGGTCTACTACATTTATTTAAAAGAAGCAAGTAGTCAGGCAGCAAGGATTCTTCTAAAACAGCAGCTGTGAAATCAAGATACTAGCTTGGACACAGGAACGAGTATTTATTGCAAACGACAGCAACAGCTTTACAGACACAGTCGAGTTCAACCAATTCGGGTCTTTAAGCGATCCGAGGCTTAAAAACCCCCTGATTAATAGGAAAATCAATGGCTAAAAGATTAAAGAGCTCCGAGAGCCTGAAGAGGGTGATAGTAGGAGGCCAGCCCCAAGGCGGCGTCACCCCGAACAGCGAACCGGCAGTTCCCACACGCCACTACTCGCCCAGACCCGCAAAGCAGACTACCCCGCTACCATGCCCCCACTCCGGAGCTCTTAACGGCCCGCACCTGCCCCGGGGCGGAGCAACACCGGGCCGCGGGCCGGCACCTTCCCCCGACGCCCTCGTCCCGCACCGGCTCGTTCCCCGCTCGCCCTCACCGGCTCCTCACCGCCGGCGCCCGACGCGCGCCACCGCCGCATCCTCCTCAACGGCGCCGCCGTTCAAAACTCCCGCCCCCTGCAACGGCCGCCGCGGTCCCGCCCACCGCCCGCGGGGCGCGAACCGCCGGCGCCGCTGGAATCAGGAGCTGGGTCCTGCGGAGAGTCATTATCCGACTTTAATACGATGGCATTTCAAGAGCCGTGCGAGTAGCGCGTGTCGTGAAAAGTATACTATCACTGTGCCCTTGTGGCCAAGAAGGCCAACGGTACCCGGGGTGTATTAGAAGGGGGGTGGTTAGTAGGTCGAGAGAGGTTCTGCTTCCTCTCTACTTTGCCCTGGTGAGACCACACCTGGAATATTGTGTCCAGTTCTGGGCTCCAGTTCCAGAAGGACAGGGAACTGCTGGAGAGAGTCCAGCGCAGGGCAACGAAGATGATGAAGGGAGTGGAGCATCTCCCTTATGAGGAAAGGCTGAGGGAGCTGGGGCTCTTCAGCTTGGAGGAGACTGAGGGGTGACCTCATTAATGTTTATAAATATGTAAGGGTGAGTGTCCTGAGGATGGAGCCAGGCTCTTCTCGGTGACAGCCAATGATAGGACAAGGGGTAATGGGTACAAACTGGAACACAGGAGGTTCCACCTAAATACGAGAAGAAACTTCTTCTCAGTGAGGGTGACAGAGCCTGGACCAGGCTGCCCAGGGAGGTTGTGGAGTCTCCTTCTCTGGAGACATTCAAAACCTGCCTGGATACCTTCCTGTGTAACCTCATCTGGATGTTCCTGCTCTGACAGGGGGATTGGACTGGACAATCTTTTGAGGTCCCTTCCAATCCCTGACATTCTGTGATTCTGCGATAAACTGAAAGTGCATTAATTATTCATTGCACTGACTGGAGAGGAGTGGCAGCCATCTCTTCCCTGCTGCCAGTTTTGCAGCTCAGGTTGTCTTCAGTAGACATGACAAATTAGCCAAAATAGCATCTCTTATCCATCCCTCATCCCTAATTTCTCATCTTTCCCATCGGATGGCCATGGGCGCGGATCCTCACTTGGGGCTGTCAGCTTCTGCAAGAAGTAAAATGTGCTGGAAGAAGCGAGACACACAGTGTTGCTAACAGCTTTCTGCAGGAGACAGAAGTCTCCTGGCTAACATATGCTTTTTAAAAAAATACAAGAAAATACAGTCAGAAGGGGAAATTTGAAAAGCCTCATTGCTTTGTTGGGATTTCACACAGGTGCCTGGCAGCTCAGCTTGCCCCGTGACATTTGTAACCTGGGCACAAACCCAAGGGGCCAGCCCTCTAGGAAAATCATGAATTTCCAGATTGAAGGTATTTATTCCTGGGTGGAAAGCAGAGGACAGGGAGCTCCGCTTATTCCAGAGTGTTCAATATCCACCTCCAGGCAGAGATAGCAGCAGCAGCTGTTCAGCAGTGCCTGCCTCTGTCTTGGGCCACATTCGTGAGAGTAAGGAGGCATTCAGATATTTGTGAAATACCTTCAAACCATCCTGAAGTCTACTGTGTACCATCGGCTGGATGCATGCCACAAGTGGGAAGCCCTACCCTAGGTTATATATTCATATACACTACGTTTTTTTCCCATTTTTAGATACGCCCCCTGTTCAAAATAAATTTTTCTGCCCTATGTCGAGTGGGTAAATCCCATCAGGGAGCTTTTGATTAATCAAGGTATGATCCTTACAAGCTGCCTATGGACAGCCAAGATATCTAAGAGTGGGTTTGAGGGAGATTGAAAGAAAATCTCCATGTAATCCTGGTGCTTCACACGTTCCAGCAGGAGCCTCGCACTCCTGTCTCTGCTACAGAGTTCAGCATTTCAGAGACATCAAGAGAGACCTGTCAAAATAGGGGAGCACAAGAGATGCCAAATCAGAGTGCCCTTTTGCTTCACGGTAAGGTGTATCTCTTGAGGTGTGGTCTGGACTCTCCTGAATCAGTCAGAGATGGGACTGGAGCCTCAAAAATCTCCAGGTCTTTTTCTGGGTTATACAACAAAACTAGAAACAGGGACATGTCATGGAGAGACCGTTCCTGGAACTGAAACAAAGCAAGTGAGAGTCTCCAGTTACATAAACTGTATTATTGTTGAATCAAGGCTTGACCAAAGTTAGTGAGGAGGAGCTCCAGTCTCCACAAATATCAATGGCTGAAACCTCTCAATGAGTTTTATGTAACTATGGGAGCAGCTGGAAATGATAGCCTTACCATAAACAAATAAGGAAAGAATCACTGTAATTCAGCCTTACCGAAATTAATCTACCAGCTCACAAAGTAGTATGCTACCACAGAAAATTAATACAACACATAAAAAAGACACACTGAAACACTTTCCAACCAGAATCATCCCAAGCAGCTCAGCACTCTGGGTTAGACACTGGAACAAACCCACTGGTTCGAGTTTTCCAGAAACGCTCCCTGTGAGGCTGCTGAGAACAGCTGTATCAGGTGTGCACCAAAAGTGGTGTGTCAAAAGCCGGGGTGGCTACATGGATGCAATAAAAATCACTGCCAAAGGACAAGTCATGCCCCAATCTATTTCAGGCAATCAGCATCTCTGAAGCCATTTCTCTGGTGGCGTAGACAGCTCCCAGGAATCTGTGGCAGCTTTCCAGAATTTTAGATGATAATTAGCATGGTTTTGCAGTACAGTCTGTTCAGCAAATCCTCATCTTAATAAGCCCCAAAATGTGACTACTAATACTGTAAAGAGCCCGTGCCTGCAGCCCTTACACATTCCTACTGACATTGACTTGAATTGGAACCCTTAAGAAATCAGTGGGAGTTAAATGTGTAGGACTCAGCCTTAATTAACGTGAATAGCATCTTCTCAAGCTCAGTGTGCATCTGCTCTTGAGCTGGTTCAGACACCCAGTTTCCCACTACATTAGAAACATGTTACTGCAAAGCCTGTTTTTTCATGCACCTGCTTCTGCTTTTGTCCTCTTTTGCACTCAGTTCCTAGAGAGGTTAAGCTTTTTTCTTTGCAAAATCAAGCTTCATAATTCAGTTGATCTGTCAGATGCTTCATTAAAAAATTAAACATTGCACCAAATTTCTAGTCCTTCAAGAGAACATGAGGCTGAGGCTTTAAATGGCACGTCAGCAGGTGCTATATGAGGCAAGATGTTCTCTCCACACTCCAAGCCTAACTTCAGCTACACTGTCCTGCTGTTGCAGAACACATACTAACTGGAAATAAAGAAGGTTGTATGCCATCCAGAGATTTGGGACCTCACTAGCGACTATTCTGCTCCCTAATTTAAGAATAATCCCAGTAGACAGCAACAATAAAGGAAGCATAGTAACTGTGTTTTCTTCCCCAAAAAAACGTCCACTGAAGGGCAAGAAAACCCAAGGCACAAGCTACAAAACAAGGAAAATCCTGCGCAGTCACTGCTGCACTAGTATGGAGACACTAGAAGGGGGTAGGGTGAATTAAATCGGGGATCTATATCCTGCCTCCTGGGGTTGCTAAGTGATTTTTTTTTTTCCAGATGAATCACACCTTCACACCATCCTTTTATTTGCCGCTCTATTTGCATTGCAAAACATTTGGCTTTCCTCTAGTATTAGGGAAACTGGATAGCAGAGGAAAGATCATTGTCTATCTAAATCACTGTTCTGCTCAAGCATTACATCAGCATATTATTTTAAATGTTAGACCCATCATTTTGGTTTAGCAGGTACAAAATGTCTACACCTACTCTTGACAGCACTGCAATATTTTTCTTAATTTCTTAGTTCCCACAACTTGCTACACCTACTCCTTGAATATCATCAGAGTGTGCCAGTAGAAATCTACTCAATTCACATTCAGATTTCACCTAAATGGAAATATATGAAGATTTATACTGGACACACAGAAAAGAGTTTGCAAGGCTTTTTATAACTGACTTCTACTTATTAAATTTTAAACCAAAAAGCAAACTGTTACCACGGATTGCCACTGACTTTGATTTCCATGACACGTGACCATTACAGTCTGGTTAATGACCAGAGACTCTGTAATTTAAGGTGTTTACCTGAATGCTTACTGATGCCAGGGCTAAGTTAAAAGGCAAAATGTTTAGCTTCTGTCTCATTTCTTCATTTCAGCCTGCTGAGGTCAGTTGAAGTCTTTCCATTCACTGAGCTGGGTCAACATGTAGTCCTGGAAAACAATTAAATATAGGTAATAACCTTACTGTCATGTGCTTCCACTTCAGTTTTGACTGGATAAGGTGAAAATTAATCATCTGAACAATGACAGTGAGCTAAAGCCTAACGCTACCAAGGCAAAAGCAAGATAAAAGTTTGTAAGTCTCCATTTTACGTAGCTGAGCAGTCTGGAGGAGGGGTTTTCTCTAAGGCAGTCATGGAGTCAGTCAATGAAGATATCATCCTAAAACATGCGGGTGCCTATATTAGCTCAGACAGAATCATCGTTACCTTTCTCTGATTTTCTGCAAGTGCTGCATCTAAGGAGAGAAAAACAGTACAGCAATGTGGTCCTGAGGCTGTTCCCCTGCACTGCAGGATTGCTATGAGAGTCAATAACGACTGTCCCTTAGCAAGGCACGTTTTGAGGTGACAGCTGTTGGCCCAAATAACTGAGGCACAATAGCCCATGTCTGGTAGGACTAGTGAAAAAAAACCACTATTTCTTTGCATTTCACACACTTGCTCGATTGTTTCGATCCTGTCTCAGGGAGGACATTCAAAGGGGCATGGGTAGGAATCCATAGTTTACTGCAAACTCGCGCTTTGCCCTAAGAAATGTTTCTCATCAGTAAGCAATTCATTTGTCTCCATAGTTTTCCCAGTTGCGCTTAGGGATATAACCATCTGTAGCTCTGTACTTCTTCCTGCCTTATCACAAAGTTATGATTTTTTTCTGCACTCTTCCAAGTCCTGAGTTGGGTACCAGCTGCATAAACAGGCATTTGTCATATGAATCAGGCCAAGGAGACAGCGCCAAAACAAGGAGAATCAAGGCAAATGCTATTTCAGAAAATGACACACTTAAAACCAAAGAATATATCATCACTATCAATACTTTTTTTAAAAAACCAACATAATAACCATTTGTGGTTAGGACTCTATCAGAGGTTTAGAGCATCTGGTCCTTAATGAAAACATCACTTGTAGTTATTTCTTACAGAAACTGTCACCAAAAAGCTATTGAGCAGTTGAACCACTCAAGTGCTTAGATTAAAGAAATATATCCACAGGGAAAAAAAAAAAAAAGGGATAAAGGGATTTAAATTTTTAGAACTGCCAGACAATTTTCCATTCCGAGCATTCCTAGTCCCTGCGTTTTCACCAGACTTCACCCTAAATCCAAACTCAGCAGTGGTTTTTCTCCTGCCAGCAGTGACCAGAGGCAAGGCAGCACTCCATGGCAGGTATGTGTGCCATTTCTGTTTGGTTTGCTGTGTTTTTTTATTTTCTGCGTGACATCTGGAGAGGGTGTTTCCCTCTCAGAGTACAACACCAGTGTGAAATAACTTGCTTCCAAGAAACCTCAAAGGAGCCATAATGCAAGAAAAAGTATTTGCCACGGCACGGTTGATTCTGGGACCCTGCTCTGGGACATAAGGCCTTTCCCGAGAATAAGCTCCGTGACATATGTGCTTTTTACACAGGTGATGATTTTTTGTTGAATCACTCAAGTGTTGGGTCAAAACTGTCCATTCACATGTAAGAGAAACTGAAATATCTTTTTCCTAAGGTAGAAAGATCTCAGGAGAGACGTTTGCTGCAAAGGACACTGTGCCCTGCGAACGCCCCACAGTCAGGGGACGGGCAGTGTTACCTTCTTCAAGCTCACTGTGGTTTCACTGCGGAAAGCAAGTCCAGCTATTTCTTCTTGTTACTTCAGCTCCCCTTGAAGTCAAAGCACAGGGAGGGGATGACATTGGGCTATGCCTATGTTCTCCTCAATGGGAGATGGAAGCATTTCTTGCTAGTGATAGTATTTTTTGCCTAATGGGATGACCCATTTTTACTCACCATTATGAAAAAAGCAGGGGTTGAGTAGCAAATATGAATAACTACATTTTACCTGAGGCTTGTTTGTCAGAGATTTCTATCATCCTTCCAACCATTTCACGACCTGTTAAATGAGCTGAGACAACACTCCATGTCACTGTTCACATTTAAAATTATAAATAATGGTAACAATAAATAGCATCTCATGTTTTTACAGACAATTTCATCTGGAAGAATAAAAATTACTAGTTACGCCTGGATGCATGCATGGTTTACACACATGCACATTTTTACTTGCTTATTTTAAAAAACCATTTGAGTTCTAGGAAGCTATTTCTAGCACTTGATTCTAACTGTGTGTTTGTACAGTGTCATCAAAATGTAATCAGGCTGTTTAAAGAAAACCCAACAAACAGCAAGTAAATTTTTCATAACAGTTTCTTTAAGCAGCCAATGCAGACCCAGTGGGGAAGTTACCCAAGTCTGATTTGGGGCACAGAGAATCTCACCTTAAGATTATTTCCATATATGTTTGTGCAAACAGTGGTTGTGCACAAAGGCCTGCAATACACAGTCTTAACCAACAACTTTCAATCTCTGCTTTCTCTTATTCTTTCCACATTCGGGAGTATTTTCCCTGACCCCATCCATCAACAATCTCTGCAACACTGAGTCATCTTACTTACATGTACATGCATTACATTTTGTGGGGGAAAACATATGCAAAAGCAAGCCATTACCTAACATAAGACCAATTTTACTTCATTTATTTCATACTGTGGACACTCACACAACAGTCTTAATTTTTTAAAAATACCCTCACTCTGTCATACAGTCTCTTCCAGACCTGTATTGACTTCCACCTTTAAAACAGCAGCCCAGGAGGGAGCTCTGAAAGGCACGAGTAGGCTGTTGCTCCTCAGCTGCCCTTTGTGTCACTCAGTCTCACCTGAGCTTAACATAGGAATTAGTCAGTCTAGAGATGGGATCGGTTTGGGCTGTGTTCCTGCTCCTTGTGGGAGGATCTGAGGCTACAAATTACATAAAGTTAACAGCCACCTGGGGGCAAGAAATTTGAGAAAAAGATGTAATGCACTATGTCACAATATTTTTTTTTCCTCTGGTGAAGACAAATTCTTCCAGTCTCCAGCCTCATATGGAGTAGAAGTATCCAGTCACACAGCCCTCCAGACCTACTGCCTGAAAGACGGAAGTGTATGTGAAGTCATCTGTTTTCAGGCATCTTTTTCCATATCAGCTGTTATTTATCTTTCAAATTATGTGTACTTATGTTTTCATTGCAGATGTGGCAGTAGCAGGAGCACAATATTTCCCAAGTACTGTGCCTTTTAATTATTTAATTTTTCCAAGGATATGTATCTGTTAAAATTGGCTAAAGCATGGCAATGTCTATTTATTTGCTACCTGCATAAATCTTTAGACCTCAGCAGCTCATCCCACTTTTTAACCCTTGTGAATAAGAACTTGTCACCAGCTTCAGAGGCCTCTTTTGAAAAGCAGCTGCTTTGTGTGGAAAACCATTAGCTGAACCTGCTCACATACTCACAGTCAGTGCCTTTAAAGTGGTAAATATTAGAGATGATCCATCACCTTGCTCAGAGTACTGCAGAATGAGCAATTGCAAATCCAGTATAACAACAAAAATAAAATTGTCATTTGAAGGCCAATGAACTCATGCCTTATTTTGCACATTAGTTTTACATAGGCAGTTTGGCATAAAAGAGCAGATGTAAATAAAGGCCCATATCTGTCAAGAACCAGCGCCTAACATTCCCACAATAACAACCATTCAGACGAGACCGGGCTGCATCAAGGGACAAATGATGCTTTGCCATCACGCTGAAGGTGTGTGTGCCCAGGTGCCCTCTGTGTCTAACAAATTTCTGTCACTGACATGTGCAACCTGCTGCAGATGAGGCAAAGGACTTCTAAACGGCTTTGCAGCCACATCGCTTTTCTTGCTCGGTTTTAGCTGTTGCTTGACTGCGACATGAATACTGAACATTGCCAGCAAAGCTAAAACACCAGAGAGAAGCAGGCTTTTTCCTCTTGCTAGCACTTAGGAACTAATAAGTTCTCTGTACTTTCCTTTTAAATCCACCCCTTTATCATACATTGCGTCCTCCTTCTCTTCATCATGTAGGAAGCCCGTTAGTTGTGAGTCCCTCTCCAGCTTCTTTGCAAGCCCCATTAATTCTGCCCAGTTGCAGGAACCTTCAGCCTGTCTGTCATTCTCCCAGAAGAACAACAGTTGATCCCTCAGACCTTTACACATAATGCAAACTAGAAAATGAACTGCTCATATGAATACCAGAAAAGAGGAGAGAGCATGAAGGAATGGAAGCACATTCTCCCTAAACATTCAGTAAAATCAATATACTTTCAGATACACAGGTCTGAACTGTCTTTTGTGTTTCTGTGTGATACTTGGTGTCTGTCCTGGTAGGACCAGGTAGAGGTTTTGCCTGTGTGGTTTACTGTTGGTTGCTGGCTTGTTTTGTTTTCACATTATGTTGATTTAAACTAAACTTCAAAGACCGATTCCTGACAATTCTGATGTGAGTTGGCATCACATGGCCCTTAGTGGATCTTTTGTCCATTAGAGAGGTGAAACATGGTTTTGCCATACTTTGTCCCTCCTACAGAAATGCCATTTTCTCTTCCTCAGCATGTTCCCTATAGCAAGGGTACTTTGATATAGATGCAACATTCCCACCCGACAGGAGAATTCTCCACCCACAGCACAGATATCAGGGATGGGGCAGAACATGGGAAGGGGAAGCACAGCCCCAAAATCTTCCCACAGGGCTCAGGACAGCTCTCCCACCTGCTTGGAAGTGGTAGAGGCTGAATTTTCTGGCACAGCTTAACGCTGTTCTTTTTATGTCTCTGCTTATGTAAATTTAAAACTTCTAAAACCCCAGCACATAGGATTAGGCACCAAGGCAAGCTAATTAGTTATAGATGGAATTTTCAGTCCTTTTATGACCTTTTTGGGTGCTTTTTTCAGCTGGGAAATCAGTGTGATTTATTTCACACGTAATTCCTCAAACGTGGAAGGCATGTGGTATGAACTTCTAAAAGTGATATTCCTTACTATCCGGTGTACGTTGCAGAAAGAACGCTATGAGAATGAAATAGCTTGAAATTCTGTTTTGATGGCGTGCTTTGTACTTTTCTTTCCTTTGGAGAAAATGTCTATATTTTAATAAGTCCCAATGAGGGAAAGGCTTTGCTGTAGGGAGAAACCTTTCTTTAAAGATATCCTGACATGTTTTTTTCTGTATTTTAGTCTCTTTCTTTTTGTGTGGGGCAGCTTCTTCCAAAAATGAATGAGCCCCTTTCTGCAGCAGATTGCCCTTCATTTCAGAAAATCTCCAGGAACAGCAATTGCTGTACACCTCCCTGCTCTGTTCTGTCTTCTTTTGGTGCACAGATTTGGCAGCTAAGCCCACAGTTAATACCCGAGCTGGAACTGACTTGTTGCACAGAGCTGGCTTAAGCAAGGCCGGTTTGTTGCAACCATATAAAACATCCTGTCCCACCTGGAGAGCCGTGCTAGGTTTGTCCCTCGCTGCCGACAGTGATGTCCTGACCCTATTTAACTGCTCTTACCTGTCTGCAAGTACCAAACCTGAAGTTTCCAGTGCCATTGCCAGAGGTGCTGCTACACTGTGGCAGATTTCAAAAGAAGCAGAAGTGAGACAGCTTTGTTAAAAGGCTTCACCTCATTCTCATGTACATTACAACCTAGAGCTTAGACTTTCATCCCCTGAGGAAAAGGTGTTGGAAACTTGACATGTTCCTGTCCATGAGGGCTTGCTCCACAGAGTTACATTGCCCTGGGACCTCTGCTCTGCCTGCAGCAGGATCAGACATGGGAATGGACACCCCAACAAGGCAAGTAACTTGCAAAAAATAAGAACACAGACAGGAACAGGCTCCAAGCCTGGCATGGCTTATCTGTAGTTTCCCAGCTGTAGCTTTGGAGACCATATAACTTTTCCCCTTCAAAATGTGCACAGTAAAGAGCAGCCCAGTTGAAAGGGAAGTTCCCTGGCCCCCAACTTTTCCTCTGTTGAGAGATGTTATATATATATATATATATATATTTTAATCCTCCTAACAAGCTGAAGCAACTTCCTTTGAGGAAAAATGAAGACGGCTGAATCAGAGGCCAAACCACTGCTGACGCTCCTCCCTACCTCATTTGTCTCCTGTCTTTTGGAAAATATGCCCACAGACATCTCATACCTGAAAACTCTGCCCAGGTATGGGCTACACAGTGCAAATCAATGCATAAAAGAACACTTTGTTCTCTTTTTTACCCACAAGAGCATGGAACAGTATGGGTAGAGAAGGGGAAAGCTAAATAACTGGAATCAGCTCCAGCCAGGGGGTTGCCTATGGGAACACTAATGAGTCTGAAGAGTCTGCAGAAAGGCTGGAAGCCAACTGCAAACTCTGCAGGATAAGCTGCTGCAGGACCAAGAGCACTCTCCCAGCACGCTGCCTCTTACTGCTGCGACAAGAAAACTCCCCTGAAAACACAGACTTCATTTTTTTTTTTTATTATTTCCAAAGATGGTAGATTGACTTTCAGTACCAGATGTAAGCCTCCCATGAAGAGAAAGCAACAACTGACCTGGACCAAACAACCACCCAAACCCAATATGTACAGTCATGTTGTCCTCCTTCCCATTCACTCTCTTTGCAAGCAGAGTCCAGCCCAGTCAATAAGCTAGAAATGCACCACAGAATGTCTCTTTCCTACTACGTGGGTATGAATGCTCATGGCAATAAAATGAACTTTATTGTATGTTTGATGTATCCTGAATATATCTGCATGCAAAGCTAATATGAATGTCGAACGCACCACTACTGTAAAAGTCAATAAAATGCTTCTTTCAAGTTGCCAAGGTCTTTCCTTAGATTTTACTACTTGTTTGTTACTTCCTTTCAATAAACAGAGTGAGGAGACAGTGAATATTAAATGCAGGTAATTTCAGCAACCCAAATTATCACGTGCATTTGTGGTTCGTGCTCAGACACCAAGACAAACACAGCACTTCCCAGCACACAAATGGAGCTGACCAGACACCCCCATTTCCGGTAGAGCTTTTACAGAACGGGGGGACTGTGCTGCTTGCCAGAGCCAAGCTCACACTCCCATCTGTAGGCAGTGGTAATGGCTGTGCAGTTGTGTGCATCTATCTTAAAATACTCATATAGAGTTTAGTAAAACTTCCCTAACAGAAACTCTGTGTAGATTCACATCTCCTATAAACCAGCCAGATCCCACAATGAAGATCTGGGTGGGGAGTGCAGGCGTGAAGGGGAGAGACAAAAATTCCTGAAACCCCTTTACAAAGCGAGGCAGTAAACAAATGAGGGAAAACAGGCTGGTGGATGCAGCCAAAGGGATTGTAGTGAATCCAGTTTGACACCACATGAAAAAGACCCCCATGAACATGTCAGCATCGTGAGCCTGAAGGGGAAAGTGGCTGCATGTAAAACCAAAACAGACATACCTATTTTCCTTGCCCGTGATGAGAAAAAAAACAAACCCAGAAGATGAATAACTAGGGCAACTCTTGAAAAGCAAATTGATTTTATAAAACTCCCTTTTCTAGCCACCTTCAGTAAAGTGGAATTATCAGCCAAACAAAATTTACTTCACTTTTGAAATATGATTTTTAAGCTTGTAGGAACCCTCTAAATAGGAAGAGGTCAGATAATCAGTTTCCACCCAAAATCAGCAACTACGGGACCCAGTGTGGCAGATATAGATCATTACCTGAAAAAAAGTCTGAATACTCTGAATATTCCCACCTTCCTTGCAGCATCAGGCAGGTTGGTACATGCTGGTTTCATTAAAATAACTTCGGTCCTTCTGCAAATCTTATTGCAAAGTATTTAAAGAGATCTTGAGAGATGCACACAAATAAACTGGATAATGCCTCCCCAGCACTTGGCAGAATTTCAGAGATGAGTCATACATTCTGGCTGTGTAAATTTGGGCTTTGTGTAAGTGATCGTGTTAGATTCTACCCACTCCAGATTTAAATCACAGGGGATGAAGCTCAGACATGCAATGCTTGATGTATATCCTCCACTGTAAAATGCACCCTTGCTGATATATCAAAGGGAGACTGTTCTTCTCCGAATGTTGAGAAAATTACTGAACCGCACGTTCAAATGGGAGCATCAGGAGGAGATACCTGAAGAGATCCCAATCCAGCAAAACAAATATTTAGAGTGCAAGCAAACCCTGAGAAATCGGGAAAGAAGAACTGCTGGGGCTAGATGGTTGCTGGATTTGAGATCTGAACAAAACCACACAGCTTAGGCTGAAGATCAACGAGCTCCTTCAAAGCCACCCACATTTTTCTGTTCCTGAGACCATGAGGGCTCTTGTTACCATCAGCTGGAAGTGGCGAGTGGGTGCCAGCTCTTCTAAATGTGGATGGAGCCTCAGGTAGCATCCCAGCATGCTGAGTTTATCTCACAGCATTTGTCTGTGTCTTTGAGCATTAGCATCGATTACATTCCCCTGACGTGGAGAAGGTAGGAGGGCAATGGGCACAACAGAGAGAGATAATAGAGAACAGAGAACCACAGCAAAGAAAACGGGGACAAAAACAGGGTCATGCCCACACGCCTGGCCCTGTCAATGTTGGCATCCTCCCAAGAAGTAGCCAGGATCCCCCAATTTGGAGGCAAGCTCAGTTCAAAACTATTCCTTCCTGACCTCCCTCCTGGTTTTTGGTGCTGCTTGATGACAAGAGAAGGAAAAATCACTGCATTTGGACAAGGTGATGCAGGACAACTAACTAATGCAAAACGTTGCATCCTGGATGGTAGCCCACGCACTTCAGAGATTAGATGAAGCTCTGAAATGCAATTTGGGTAACTTCCTTTGATGTGCCATCTGGTGAATCATTTACTGGGAATGTCCTGTGCACTTCAAAGGCATCTATCAATGCATGTGGATTTCCTCAGTGTTTATGACTCTGCCTGTGTAATGCACTCAAGGAACAGATATATTAGTAGAGAACCAAACTTTACTCCAGTGCTTTCTCCCACAGTAATCAAAAAAATCTGCAGCATGTTACCACTACAGCCTCAAGCATCAGATTTTAGAAGAGCAGTATTTCACTGCTACCTCCAAAAGGCTGTTACTCTACAACCAACCTTGTTCTTGTCTCCAAATATTTGTAAAAACAGACACACATCTGTGGTATTTTGAAAAAAAGCTCATTCCCATACTGAGGGGGCCCATAGGCAGCAACATCCACTCCTCATACTCAAAATTTAAATCCTGTTAGCACCTGACTCCCCGTCCCTAAATCCTGAGGCTAAATTAGGGTCATATTTAAATATGTATATTTTTGGCTACTAACTATATTAAAAAACAAACAAAACAACCACACACCAGAAGCCAAGGCCAGGCTATACCTATTTGCACGTGTCAGCCTTGTCTGGCTGCTTAAAGTTTTGCCTTAACCTTCAGCCCCACAGGGCTCGCTGCTTTTATAAAAAAGCCATAAGACCGCTCAAGGACCTCGCAACACCCCGTCCCGCGCGGGCAGCAGGCGGCTCCCCGGCAGAGGAGCGGCCCCCGCTCCGTCCCCGCTTGCCGCCGGTGCCGCCCCGCAGCCCCGCCCCGTCCCGCCCCGCGGCGGCCGGGCGGCGAGAGCGTGTGGCGGCGGCGCCGCGCTCGGCCTGATTTACGGCTGTGCTGCAAACGGCTCCCCCGCCGCACCGCCACCGGGCACCGCCACCAGCAACAAGTCGGGTGAGTGCGGCGACCTTGCGGCCGGCGGAGGCGCGCGCCGAGCCGGGGCCGTGCCCCGCTCTGCCCCGCCCCGCAGAGGCCCGGGAGGCGGCGGCTGCGGCGAGCGGAGCCGCGTCGCGTCGCCGGGGCCCTGCGGCTGGCCGTGCCGGCGGGTGCCTCGCCCGGGCGCCGGGCGGAGATGGCGCGATACCCCTGAAAAAAGGCACCGGGAAAGTTTCCCAAGTTTCCCGGCGGGGCTGCCCCGGGCGGGCGTGACCGCGGGATCTTTTCTCCCACGCAGGGCCCGGCGAGGAATGCACGGGGCGGCCCGGGAGGAAGGCAGGCAGCCCTGGCAGGAGCCGCTCGGCAGCGTCAGCCTCTGCCTCCCCTTCCGCTGCCCGCGATGCGGCGACCACAGCCGGTTCCGCAGCCTGGCGTCCCTGCGGGCGCACCTGGAGTACAGCCACAGCTACGAGGAGAGGAGCCTGCTGGGCAGGAGCAGCCTGTTCTCCCCGCTGAAAGACGCGGAGCTCATCTCCCCGCCGGAGCCCGCCGGCCAGGGCAGCCCGGGGAGCCCCGGCGGTGCCGCGCAGCAAAAAGGCTCCTACCTGAATTTCTGCGATGCCTCCTGCGAGAAGCGCGGGCAGGCTCTGGAGGTGGAAGCCGAGCGGCCTGTCTCCTACGTTGCAAACTATGTGTCGGCCGAGTCCCCCAGCGAGCACATCTCCAAACCCGGCCTCCCGGGCACTGACTCCAAAGCCTCCTTCGAGGCACACGTCAGGGAGAAGTTTAACAGGATGGTGGAGGCCGTGGACAAAACAATCGAGAAGCGAATCGACAAGCTTACCAAAGAGCTGGCCCAGAAGACGGCGGAGCTGCTGGAGGTGCGGGCGGCTTTCGTGCAGCTGTCCCAGAAGAAGCAGGAGGTGCAGCGGCGGGAGCGGGCCCTGAGCAGGCAGGTGGACGTGGCGGTGGAGATGATCGCCGCCTTGAAGCAGCGGCTCAGCGAGTCCGAGGAGGAGCTTCACCGCAAAGAGGAGTGAGTGGGGAGGCGAGAGCCGTGGCTTTGCGCAGGCTGGCCGACACCTGTGCGAGGAAAAGATGTGAGGGGAGAAGGGGGGGGGACGGTTTGATTACTTGCTGGTTATAAAAGGGCCTGTCACTCACCAACTTCTGATCACTGTATTTCTAGAGTTGTAGCCCATGTGACTGTGTCCCCAGCAGGGCAGGTGGCTTTCATGCATGGTTCCCCAGTGACCAACTTCTACACTCTCAAATGCCTGTGTTGTGTCCCTGTTTTCACCGGATAGGGTCAAGTAGAAGCTATCATTGGTGTGTAATCTCATTTACACTGACAACTCTAATCCACAATCATTTTAAGAAGAGATGGGTGGGTAAGTGCTGGAGGAGATGTGTAAGAATACCAAATAGCACCTTTTTCCTGAAGTCATCCCAGCACCATCAGCCTGTGGAGTGGGATGGTCTCCTGTGCAGCGGTGAAGCTGTACTGGAAACGGTGATGAAAAGGCCATATCCAAGTAGGTGTTCCAGATGGACACAGAACTGTGAAACTGGAGTCACTTATATGGGAAGTAGATGCCAGAGTCATTCTGACTAACCTAGGCCATCTAAAAATATGTTTGTGATGCATCCATTAAATATGTAGTGATAGCTGATATATTATTTATACATGAACTACTTAGTTTATTCAGCACTTGCTGAAACCTTTCAGGCTTTTTGGAGCAGCACAACTTTATTTAGAGGAAGGCACATAAAGAGCCTTGGTAATCGAGTGCCTCTAAACCAATTCATCGGCTTACAAAGGGAAGAAGAGAAGCGCTAGTTGCCATGACGCTGATCTTGGAAGAAATGAGAAAGGTGGTGTAGGAGTTCAGTGTAGGAAGTTTAGAGGGCTTTCACAGTTTCTTCCTGTAGTCTAAGTACTGGAAAGAAAATATGATGATGGCTCCTATATCAGTAGGAGTTATCTAATGAAGTAGTGCTATAGATTTCCCAGGAAAGGACAGTAAAGGTGGTGGGATTTGAGCCCCTGTGGTGTGTATCTTCCATGAAGGGATATGCAACAGAATTGATTCCTGAAATATCGGGTGGTCCTCATGGAAGAGAAAACTGAAGGACTCAAGATGAAGCTAAAGATAATAGTGGAAGTGAGATTTGAAAGTATACTGGAAGGAGGCCATGAAGATAACTTACAGTTTGAAGCAGTTTTGGTATTCCCATCTTGCCAAGCTCCCCTATGGGTTCTTTCTCAGTGTGATTCATCCTATGTGCTACAAAAAAGTATCTTAGCAAGGAAGGGATTGCTCTGTGGAGGTCCTTCCTCCCTCTACAGACTAGGGGGGACCTCAGGTGAACAGCCATCTTAGGCTAGATGCTGAACTTCAGATATCAGAAGTTAAGTGGTATAAATCTTACCCCAAACTAAACACAGAATGTGCTTATAAGATTGAAGCCTTGAGATCCACAGGAAAAACATGACTGTCAAGAGAAAGCAGAAACCATTCAGTTGAGCAAAAACAGAGTTCTGCAGTGCAGCAGAAGAGCTCATGGAAAAAGCGGAAGGGTTATCTGGGTAGAAAAAATGGGTATGAGATGGGGAGAATTGCAAAGGAAACTGATCTGTGAATAGAACAAGGCAGCAAAAGTTGCAGTTTTTAACTATGTTAGGAAAAGGCATGAGGAAGAGGCTGCTTGCCCCCTTGGCAGACTGCTTACCAGCAGCAGTGGCAGGCTGTGTCTCTGAGAAAAGACTGAGAATGAGAGGAAAAGTGGGGAATTATTGTCCTTCACACTAGGACATTGCCAGACTTGGGAAAGGGGCAGGAGCTCAGAAGATTGCTGTCATAATTCTAGCCATCTCCAAAGGAGAAGGGTGAATGCATAAGCAGATGAGGAGGCAGCTCCTAAATCGGTGTTACAGGGAAAACTGAAGGTTATTCAACTGGTAAGAGACACTAATGGGAAGAGGCAGTTGCACAAGGGACTTCACCTGAGTACCCAGGGTATTGCTCTTGTAGGATTAGCACCAGCTTGCTTCAGCTTTCAATAGAGGAGATAGAAAAACCTTGGGAGCAAAAGTAGCAATAAGAATGAGTGAATAGATACTACACAATGGTTAATTTCTAAAGGTAAATGGTAAATGAGCCTAATGCTTGCTAATGGGTGGGATGAAAGAATATCAGCCCAAAGTACTGAGGGGAAGAGGAGGGAGTCATTGTATGCTCTTGCATGTGCCCGTGCCTGGCCCCAGAGTGTTGTCTCTCAGCAGGTACTATGGACGTCCTCTGAGAAGGCTGGGAGGGTAGACAGGGTGTAAAAATAGGTAAAGTCCACTTAGAAACACTGAAAATATGTAATTTTTTTCTTGTTCAGATGATTCCTGCGTTCCCCATCTTGGGGATAACAAGGAATAGTGCCATAAAAAAATGCACTGTGTGGCTTCCCAATTAAAAGGTCATTATATGATTGGCAAATTGAGAAGCAAGGTAGGTATAAACAGTGTTTTGTAAAAATAGGAGTACTGCTTCTAAGGGCAGCTTTTTGGATTTGAATGTCTAAAAGTGCCTGGGACAGTTACTTTGTGCCAGTAGCAGGGAGACCCTGGATGGCAGAGGGGACAAGAATGGATGCTCATGACTCTGGTAACAACAGCATCACTTGTCTGGTTTTCTCATGGGCTCTTGGTAAATTCTGAGACCTGTCTACATATTCAGTCCTTTGTGTGTTCAAAAACTCTATTTGGAGTGCTGAGAAGCCCTTCTCCTTCAAAAAAGGAGGATCTCAACTTTGGCTTTGATTTCTGGAAGAAGTCCAGATGATTAGAAAGCCAAACAAGGCTGCTTAATGGAAATTGCGGAAGCAGGAGTTCTCAGATTGTGGAAAATCAAAGGCAGCCCTTGGGGACTGCTTTGATACTTGCTGACCTTCAGAAATAAATGCTTTCATCAGTTTCTTTGGATTTTTTTTTTCCATAAGCAGTCTTGTGAATATGGATAGTTTTCCCAAAAGTAGTGTTGATATTGAGCAACTGTAGCTGAACGTTAGTTCCTCAGAAAAAGAAAACACTTAAGTATAATCCTATTTCTAAGAAAGTGAAAGAAACCCATCTTTCTTTGGTCTCTGAATGATTGCCCTCTCTACCAGAGATTGTGGAATGGGGTGCATGGGAAGAAAAGAAAGGGTTTATAATAAATACGTATTTCTAGATGTCAAAGGGACTGAAGTATAACTGCTAGAGATCAGTCGGAGGCTTAAAACAAACAAAAAAACACACACAACCGCAAACACAACAAGACTCCAACAAACTGTCTGAAAGAGGAAAAAAATTCTAGTCCAAGTCTTAGATAAGGTCACAAAAACTATTATTTGGAGGCTCTGTAGAGACGCTGACTACTTTTATGGGGATCCCTTCAAGAAGTTATTGAAAAACAACAATGTTCTGATAAAGAAGGTACAGATGTTTATACCGGGCCCATACTGGAGTGTACTCCATATACACCTACTCTGTCAGTTTCTTACATAAATGGACAATCACTGTTGGAGATCAAACAGCTCCATAGTACTGAATCTAATAGTCCAGTTTATTTTCATCTTTACAAATTGTGTCCATATAATCCAGGGACCTGTCTGGGCTATTGGGCTAGACTTGCATCTACATGTAAGAATGAAAGAATTAATGAAATATAGAAGAGGATGTATTTGCAGGTTTAACCATCACTCCTGACCTATACATTTGCTATGGAAAAAAGAGGAAGTTGGTATTTAACAAATTTATTTTACAGAAGGGTGTATGAGAAGTTGACAGAAAAACAAACAAACACAAAACAAAAAAACAAACAGGACAATTGCACTTTGGATAATGGTTCTATTTTGGATCCAATTGTGAAAGCAAATAGGAAAGCTAAAGGAAAAATGTGCATTACCAAGAATAATTTGGTTAGGAAGCCCCAAGAAGACTTAGGGAGGAGAGATCTAAATTCTTTAAGCACCTGGGTTTCTGGAAGGAGGAGATGGAGCTCTTCTGGTCTCACATCTTTCCTTTCTGCCCAGCATAGCAAAGGCAGACATCACACTGCTGTGACTCTGGCAGGAGACCTGAGGTCACTTCAACTTGATGGACTTTCATTCCTGCTTCCCTGTTCTACCTGCAAAAGCCACTGGATGTCCTGAGCCTCTGCTTGGACCAAGCACATGAGATGATAGAGACATAAAAACTGCGATCCACCAAGTGGCCACATTGTCAGACGCTGGCTTCTCTGGTGTGTTCTCCAAAGCAAGCAGCAAGGCTGTGGACTTCACAACTCCATAGCGAGTAAATTCTTCTCAGAGTTACATTGTCGTTGCTATTCAAAGTACTAATTTCAAATGACGGCACAAGGAAGTTTTACTGTTTACTCCCTTATTCTGTGTTGGTTTAGGCAACTAGCGGGCGCAAAGTGTTTATAGGGTCAGCAGGGTTACTTCTTTAGACTTGTCAGTTGGTTTGTTTGTTCGTTTGTTTTAAATAAAACCCATAGCAGTCCAACAAAGGCAGTGATAAGGCAAAGATTTCTCTTCAGTTAAATTTTATTCCTGCTCCCTTACCAAAATGCTGTGCTAACATGCACACGGGTACATGCTGTTACACTAGCGGGATGCCCTTGTGGAGATGAGATTTGGTGAGGAACAAGACAGCTGGAGATACCACAGTAATAATACTAATACATAGTCGAAGTAGTCTTACTCTAAGCACAGGAAAGTGTTACAGAAGTCACTCTTGTGTCATTTATTCTCATATTTAGAGAGTCAAAAGGCCAAAGCTTTTTCTTATTACTTGGGGAAAAAATGGAAACTGGATCTTGTAGAGAAGCAGGCACAGCTACCAAAGGCAGGTCCCAGTTCACCAACCTGCCTCACGTGGGCCCTGGGCAGTTTTGATGACTGATGGCTACACAGTCAAGCTTTCAGCAGAGCTGCTGAGCAAATGAATTATTTAATTAGAAAATATGCCCCAAAAGGGATTATTCAATGTTTGATGAAGGAGAATGCAACTCAGAGTGAGTACTGTGATCTTAAAGATAACACAGAAGCCTGCGCAAAGGGAATAAGACTGTGTTGAACAAGATATCAAGAAAACCATTGAAACTAAAATCAGTGATGCACTTCTAGAGGACACCAACAGGCTTGTTTCTGGTGGACATGTGTTTTTAGTAAGTCACAGAATCACAGAATCACAGAATTGGCTAGGTTGGAAAAGATCTCAGAGATCATCAAGTCCAACCCTTGGTCCAACTTCAGCCCATTTACTAGATCATGGCACTAAGAGCCATGTCCAATCTCAGTTTAAAAACCTCCAGGGACGGTGAGTCCACCACCTCCCTAGGCAGGCCATTCCAATGCCTGATCACTCTTTCCGTAAAGAACTTCTTCCTAATATCCAGCCTAAACTTCCCCTGGCAGAGTTTAAGCCCATGTCCCCTTGTCCTATTGCTAACTGCCTGGGAGAAGAGACCAGTTCCCACCTGACTATAACTTCCCTTCAGGTAGTTATAGAGAGTGATGAGGTCACCTCTAAGCCTCCTCTTCTCCAGGCTGAACAACCCCAGCTCCCTCAGCCTCTCACCATAGGTCATGTGCTCAAGTCCCTTCACCAGTCTTGTTGCTCTTCTCTGGACCCGCTCCAGCACCTCAATATCTTTCCTGAACTGAGGGGCCCAGAACTGAACACAATACTCCAGGTGTGGCCTCACCAATGCAGAGTACAGGGGAAGGATCACTTCCCTTGTCCTGCTGACCACACTATTTTTGATACAGGCCAGGATACCATTGGCCTTCTTGGCCACCTGGGCACACTGTTGGCTCATGTTGAGCTTGCTGTCAATCAGTACCCCCAGGTCCCTTTCTGTCTGGCTGCTCTCCAGCCACTCTGTGCCCAGCCTGTAGCGCTGAAGGGGGTTGTTGTGGCCAAAGTGCAGGACCCGGCACTTGGCCTTGTTGAACTTCATTCCATTGGAATCAGCCCATTTTTCCAGTCTATCCAGATCTCTTTGCAGAGCCCTCCTGCCTTCCAGCAGGTCAACACTGCCCCCCAACTTGGTGTCATCAGCAAATTTGCTGATGG
The DNA here is from genome assembly GCF_037038585.1 of Patagioenas fasciata. Taxonomy (NCBI): domain Eukaryota; kingdom Metazoa; phylum Chordata; class Aves; order Columbiformes; family Columbidae; genus Patagioenas; species Patagioenas fasciata. Next base: position 10,819,818 of record NC_092527.1, on the reverse strand, counting down.
TGGTCTCAATCCCCTCATCTAAATCATCAATAAAGATGTTAAACAGGACTGGACCCAACACTGACCCCTGGGGGACACCACTAGTGACTGGCCGCCAGCTAGATGCAGCCCCATTTACCAGCACTCTCTGGGCCCGGCCCTCCAGCCAGTTCTTAACCCAGCAGAGAGTGCACTTGTCCAAGCCATGGGCTATCAGCTTTTGAAGGAGTATATTATGGGAGACAGTGTCAAAGGCTTTGCTGAAGTCTAGATAGATCACATCTACAGCTTTCCCCTCATCCACTAGGTGGGTCACCTGATCATAAAAGGAAATCAGGTTGGTCAGACAGGACCTGCCCCTCCTAAACCCATGCTGGCTGGGTCTGATCCCTGGTCCATCCTGGAGGTGCTGTGTGATTGCATGCAGGATGATCTGCTCCATCACCCTGCCAGGCACCGAGGTCAGGCTGACAGGCCTGTAGTTGCCAGGGTCAGCTTTGCAGCCCTTTTTGTGGATTGGGGTAACATTTGCCAGTTTCCAATCATTTGGGACCTCCCCAGTGAGCCAAGACTGTTGGAAGATGATGGAGAGCGGCTTGGCGAGCTCTTCTGCTAGCTCCCTCATCACCCTAGGATGGATCCCGTCTGGTCCCATAGACTTATGAGGATCCAGATGGCTCAGTAAGCCACCAACTATTTCCTCTTGGAATACAAGGGGACTATTTGGCTTCCTATTCCTGTCAACCATCTCCAGAGGCCAGTTATCCTGAGGGCCATCTGTTTGACTGGTAAATATTGAGGCAAAGTAGGTATTAAGTACCTCAGCTTTCTCCTCATCTTTGTTAACTATATTTCCCTCAAAGTCCAGTAGAGAATGGAGGTTTTCCTTGCCCCTCCTTTTGTTATTAACATATTTAAAGAAGGACTTTTTATTATCCCTAACAGAATTGGCCAAATTAACTTCAAACTGCACTTTTGTTTCCCTGATTTTTTTCCTGCACGATCTAGCTATTTTCCTAAATTCTTCATAGGTAGCCAGCCCTTTTTTCCACAGTCTGTAAACTCTCTTTTTATTTCTGATTTCCTTCAAAATCTCCCTGTTTAGCCAAGCCGGTTGTCTTCCCTGTCGGCTAGCCTTTCGGCGCACTGGTATAGCCTGATCCTGTGCCCTCAAAACCTCCCGCTTGAAGTATGTCCAACCCTCCTGGGCCCCCTTGTTTTTAAGCATTGTTTCCCAGGGTATGCTCTGAACTAGACTTCTGAATAGGCAAAAATCTGCCCTCCGGAAGTCCAGTGTAGAGGTTTTATTGGTGGCTCTCCTTGCATCTCTAACTATTGAAAATTCTATTATTTCGTGGTCGCTATGCCCCAGGCGGTCGCCAACCACTACATCTCCCACCAGCCCTTCTTTGTTTGTAAACAGTAGGTCTAGCAAGGCCTTACCCCGGGTAGGCTCATTTACCAGCTGATGAAGGAAATTGTCCTCTATACACTCTAGGAAATTCCTAGACTGCCTCTTCTGTGCAGTATTGAGCTCCCAGCAGATATCTGGCAGGTTAAAGTCCCCCACAAGAACAAGGGCTGTCGATTTTGAGACATCTGCCAGCTGCTTGTAGAATAATTCATCTCCTTCATCATCCTGGTCAGGTGGTCTATAACAGACACCCACAAGGACATCAGCCTTGTCGGACTTGCCCCTGATTCTGGTCCACAGGCACTCAACCTTGTCACTACTGACCTCAAGTTTAACAGAGTCAAGAGACTCTCTAACATATAAAGCCACCCCTCCACCTCTCCTGCCCTGCCTGTCTTTTCTGAAGAGCCTGTAGCCACCCATAGCAGCACTCCAGTCATACGAGTCATCCCACCACGTTTCTGTGATGGCAACTATGTCATAGCTTTCCTGCTGCACGATGGCTTCCAGCTCCTCTTGTTTGTTGCCCATACTGCGTGCATTAGTGTACATGCACTTCAAGTGGGCTGCTGATTTCACTCTTAATTCAGGCTTTTTGTCCTTAGGCTGATCTTTGGAGAGCCCAGTTTCAATCCCTTCCCCCTTCAAACCTAGTTTAAAGCCCTCTTGATCAGTGCTGCCAACTTATGGGCTATAGTCCTCTTGCTCTTCCCAGAGGGATGAAGCCCATCTGATTTCATGAGACTAGGTACCATGGAGTTTGCCCCATGGTCAAAAAAACCAAAATTTTTATGGTGGCACCAATCCTTTAGCCATCTGTTAATGAGATGGGCTTTTCTGTTTCTCTCTTTATTTGCCTCCTCATCCATTCCAGATAGCACAGGAACTGAGGCAAATATCACCTGTGCTCCTGTCCCATGAACTGACTGACCCAGTGCTTTAAAGTCTTTTTTAATTGCCCTGATACTTCTTCTGTTAATGTCCTCACTGCCAGCTTGGACTACTAACAGGGGATAATAATCTGTGGGCTGAATTAGCTCCGGCAGTCTTCTATTGATATCCCTCACCCTGGCCCCAGGAAGGCAGCAGACCTCCCTGTGGGATGGGTCTGGGCGACATATAGGGCCCTCTGTTCCCCTCAGAAGGGAGTCGCCGACTACAACCACCCTTCTTTGTTTTTTCCTTATAGTTGCGGTTGTAATTCTTTTTGTAAATGAGGTCTGTCTAGGAGGCTCTCCAGGCAGATCTTCTTGGCTGTTCTCTGATGGACTTTCTGGGTCCAGGGCCTCGTATCTATTTGTTAAGGGCACCAAGGGTGGTGATGGTGTTCGAGAGAGTGCTCTTTTGCCTCTCCGATCAGGGACCCGTTTCCATTCCCCCTCATCAGCTAGTTCTGCTCCATCCGCCTTATGGCAGGAAGGATGGGGCTTCACCATCTCTGGTTGCACACCCTTAGGAGCCAAGAGGGTTTGACTCCACCAGTCAATTTCCACTTCACTTTCCCTAATGCTCCTTAGTCTCTCCACCTCTTCCTTGAGCTCTGCCACTAGGCACAGTAAGTCATTGACCTGCTCGCATCGTACACAGGTGCCTCCCACACCATCCTCTGGTACCAATGCCAGGCACAGACACTCTGCACAGCCAGAAACCTGGGTGGCTGCATCCTTCTTGGAGGGTAGTGTCTGTGTAGACACCTCCTGTGTAGACACACTCTTTGTATCAGCAGCAGCAACAGCTTTCCTTTTTCTAGAAACCATTACTGCCTTTATTTAAAAACAAACAAACAAACAAAAAAGACCACCCAAACGAAATGAAACCCCCAACAAACTCACCTAAAAGAGCTGGTTGTGTCCAGCCTACCTGCACTGCCACGCCCCAGTCTGTGTCACCAGCAACAGGTGAGAGGTCTAACAGCAAGGGGGAACAGAACCTCTGCACCCCACTGCACGAGCTACCACCGTCGTTGCTGCGGCAGAGCGTGGGTAGCACCCTCCTGCCTCACAGGCTGGCTCACCTCCCAGCACCTGGTGGGCAGCGACGCGTCGCTGCCCTCCCACAGGCTTTTTCAAGGCAAAGTGGAGGGGGCGTAACCACCGTCACCGTGGTAACGCCCACGCCACGTCAGCCGCCTCCGCAACGGCTGCCGGGGGCTTCCGGGTAGCGAAATCGAAAACGAAAACGCGACCTGAAACCCCTTTCTTTACCCTCACCCACCTCTGTAGCGTCGAGATTTCGCTCGCACTCCGGTCGAGCTGGCTTCAGGCAGCTGATCCCAGGAACTGAACAGGGAAAGCTGTTACGGTTGAAGTTATGGTTGTCAGCGGGAAGCTACCTTCAGCAGTGACTTAATTTCACTTTGTGACCATTAATGCAGTAAGTTGCCATATCTCTGACTGTAATTTCTTCAACCAGTCTAATGAATTTGTTTTGAGACTGTTCAGTCGTGTCTCTGCGCTGGTATACCCTGCAGTGCAAGGGCTACTTCAGAATAGCTGTGGTGGGGAGCAGTTATTCTTGGCACTGCCATCACCTTAAATTTGCAGGTAATGGAACTATCTGTGCAAGAAGTGTCTCGACAATGAGATTAAGAGTTGGCTTGTTAGAGGTCACTGCAATTTATGCTTTAAAACAACAGCTTTCCTTAATGCATATTATAGTTATACAACAAAACAGTTTTGATTTTGCTGTAAGAATACGACCACAACTACATACTGTTCTTCCACCCTCATTTTCAGGTGGTCCCGCTCCCTCTCCCCCATTTCCTTTTATCTTCCCACTCAGGAGATTACTCCCCGCTCCAGTTGCACTGGTTCCAGTGTAGCATGACTATCCCACAGAAGGGTTCTGTGAAATAAAGCATTTAATCTCCATACTGTCACCCCATTAAGTTCAGGGCTCAGATCTAGAGTGCAGCCCACTGAATGGCTGCAACTGGTAGGACAGTAACTTTCAGAAGGGAGGAGGTGTGAACCTCTTAAATCGAATATGCTGACAGTGGTATAGGAATGTGAAACAGCCTAATGAAAAATAACAGCCTTCAGGCAATAACAGCAGTGGGATGATGGATGAGGTCAGTGGTGTTCATACTTAATGAACGTACATATTTTAAATATTTTCAACAAGTAAATCACTTGTGAAATTTTCACAAGTAAATCACTTTACTGCTTACTGTAGTAGGAACTTTCGTATCTTCAAGTAAAATAACAGTAAGTGTTGGTTTTCTATCGATCTCAGGCAGAGTTATTCCAAGTGCAATTCTCTAAAGGCATTTGATACTTGGGTGCAGAATCTTTGTAGAACCTCATGCTTGTCTCCACCTACAGAGCAGCTGCAGGTGTCAAAGTTGCTGTAAATAGTCCTGGGACCAGTATTGTGCATCTGTAGGAGGGCTTGGTCACAATGTGAGAAATCATTAGTCCTTCCTGTCAGTTGTTAGGGAGCTGGAGCTGTCCCAGCCTCTGTGGATCACATGCTTAACTGCTGAAAGCCACACCAGCACTAAGGGCATCTGCAGGGTCCACATGCCAGCAACTGCTCTGGTGAACATGGACTGCAGCTCACTAGTCCTGCAAGGAGCACTGTATAATCTAGTGGTGAAGGTAGAAGAATAAACATCACCTAGTCAGTCTATGATTTATAACTTTATTTACCACAGCTAATGCTGTTTCATGACAACAGCCCCCATAAAGAAGAACTCAGGAAAAGTTTCAAGGCAGGCTATCTGCAGTTTTTCTATGAGGACAGCCAGGCTGCATTTGGAATGCAAAATACCAAACTACTAACAGTTAAGTCTGGTTAACTATAACAGGTTAATATTAAAATAGTAAACTATGAGCAAACAGATGAGATCACTCCGCTCTCCATTACAGAAATTTACAGAGATCTGAGCTGCACTGAGCATCATCTATGCTGCTCAGAAGATGTAGGGGCCGGATCAGGAGCTCACAGTGCTACAGCCAGTGGCAGGGGTCTGCAGGCTGACAGGCAAAGAGCAAACGGAGGAGTAGAGAGCAGTGGGAAACAGGTGATGCCGAGAGCAGAGGAGTTCAAGGGCAGTTAGTAACTCTATAAAACCTTTGCTTAGTATAGCTCCAGATGTAGAGCAGTCTGCGCAGGGTAGCAGAGACCTCTCATTAGAAAGGGCAACGCTTCGGGTCTGAGCCAGGCTTTAATAAATGGCTCCTGTTTCAGGTGAGCGCTGCTGACAAGGCTGTTCTGTCAAAGCACAGAGCCCAGCAGGCCCACGGTGGTTTATACCTCTGCCAACTGGGCCCCACAATATTCACGGGCTCAGCTTCTCCCTGACTTTGTGAGGAGCAACATCTGACCTCTGTGAACATCCATCTCTCCACAAGCTTAAAAGCAGAGAGTAAAACATAGAAGTCAATATCATATAATCTCCCTAAAACTGGCAGAGGCCCAGAAATATAAAACGAATGTAAAATAAAGAATATAAGCAAAAAATCATCACAGCTATCTAGAAATAGAATTGAAGGGAGAAGGTCATCAGTATGGCTAAGAAAAAGTCTGGGCAAACTACCAGATACAAGAAAGACAATTAAACAGATAAACAGCGGCTGCAGGAAGCCACACAAGTTCTTTGAACCATTTCCCTATTGTTCATGGTGGGAGGAGGGTAAAAATTCTTCTGGGAACTCCCTTCAGGTAACCAAGGCACAGCCAGGGCACAGAGCGAGCTCTCTGAGGAAGAGGTGATGGAGGAACTAGAGACACTTACTAGCGGTCACACCTCAGAGCTTGATGTTGTTCTTCTGAGAGATGAGAATGAAGTGGAAACAAAGAAAGTTGCTGAACTAACGGGAGTGCTGCTTATCAGGACAAGGTGTGTGACCGAGACCTAGTGGGTGGGTATATTCTGGCTCCTTACTTTATAAAGGGAATTTGCAGAATGCTGGTACCATTTCAGCTGAAAGGAAAAGTTTTAGATAAAAGTTATAAAAGGCAGGTTCATAGGCTGTACAGAGGCAGCTAAACAAACAGAGAAAAAATTATGGAAGTGCCACTACTGCTGCTAATAACAAATGAGGACACGTAGGATGGCACATTACCTTGAGTAGTCTAGAAAGCAAGGAAAATACTAAGGAATTTATTGACACTGTGTTTCTGTTCTGCTTCTGGTAGTGACCAAAGTCTTCCAGAAAAAAAGCACTGCTTCCCTCTGCCCCCATAGCACAGCTCGCTAAGGAGATACTTGTAGGAAAGGAAAATTTGTGGGTGATTTATTCATGCCACAGAGCAGGCAACTCGTGAATGCTTTTGAATTGCCTTTGCTGACACAACTATAAACGTTAGCATTCATGTGAATATCAGCCCTGAAACATTAAGAAAAGTGGATGAAGCCCTAAATTATAACCAAATACCACCCTTGTAAAAACAAATGCCAGGGCCTCAATGCTTGTGGCCTGCACTGTGGCGGGATGCACAACGACGGTGGCCTCGGAAGATGCCTCATCGTGATGACCCAGGCCAGCAGCTCCTGCTCTGCCCCAGTGTTCCTGCAGCACAGCCACCACAGCTCGCCTTCCTCACACAAAGGGTGAGGGACTGGGACCTGAGCTGCTGTCCTGCTGAGCTCCCTGCCTGCTGTCTAAGGGGAGCCTGCCAGAGAGCCAAGAGCTTGGGGTGGCTGCTACCCCAACACAACTGCAGATTGGCGTAATGAAATCAAAGAAGTTACAATGCTGTAAGCGTGGTGATAATAAAGCCCTACAATTGTCCTTAATGAGTTTAGATTGGCTTCTTCCTGAGTGTTCTTCAGGCTTTTTATTTCCTGGTCTCTCTGGGCCAGCTAATAGTCACAGAAACTGTACAGAGCCTTGAAATTGAATGGATTAGCTGACCTTAATAAACAAGGTACCTCTCTGTTTCTTTAATCAGATTGTTTAAGATAATATAGATTAATAATAATTGATGTTCTTCGTCCAAACAATACGTGCTTTTTTTAACTTAATTTTTGCTATCAGGTCAGGTGCGCAAACAGCCTCTTGCTGAGCTCTGCTGTGGTTTAGGGCAGACCTAGCCTGAATCCCAAGTGGCAAGTGGCCATAACTGACCGCTTGTGCCTAACTCTTCTTGGTGCAAACCAGCTCACTGTTAGAACACCTAGACTGTGAAACCAGTTAGCTACAACTATACCGAGTTAAAACAAGGACATGCAGAGAAACTTTGGATGTGTTATAAACAAGCTGAGCCTCAAAAGGCTCTTACTGCTACAAACTCTTTCCTAGTTTCTGCTTAAAACATTTTTTCCTCAGGCAATGTATTTCCACCAAGCAATCATGCCCTTTTCATTTGCCAAGCACTGGTTCCCCCAACTCCCACCCCTCTGGTTTGTACAAAGCAAAAATTAACATGGCTTCATTGGCAGAGCAAGAACTGTTTATCCAGGTGTTTATTAACTGGGGAAGTCCTACATGCTCAGATTTGCTATTTTCCGTAATATATGCTTCAGTCTGTAACCAAACTTCTACCACCCAGAAACTCCTGATATCAGAGGTGCAAGCGGTGGCGTGATTACCCATAGTAAACTGATAGTATGCAGAGCACTTAGAATGAGCTATGTCTCACAGCAGAGCTGAGACCTTTTACAATCAGCGGTACTATCTGTTTTTTCCAATCATATTACCAGACATGAAACATTTCTTAACTCCTGACCTAAAACTTGCTCTTCCCACGCACACACTCCTTAGTCTGTAATCTGTAGATTATCTGTTAATCTCCCACGCTCCCACTAGCTCCAGATCATAACGCTGCACTTTGGCGTACTTGCAGAATTGCAGTCAAAATTAAGTTTTATGGCCACAGTAGCTCTTTCAAGTTAGGAACCGTTCCAGTAGCAACATCAAACTACCATTGTAAGATTATGATGAACTAGGAAGATGAATTTGGGGCTTCATCCACTTTTCTTAATGTTTCAGGGCTGATATTCACATGGCTAAGTAAAAAAATAAGCTGGCTGTAAGTTGTCTGCAGGTACCTCAAGAGGTGATGCTCAATGGCATTTCTACCCTGTGGACACTAAGGACTATTTTCAAGAGACATAATAATATGACCAAAAAACCCAAACTCATTGCCCGTAAACTTAAGTTCAGCATTCAGGGTTCCAGATCTTCATGTGTCCACAAAAAGGTTGAAATCTTTTAATAGAGGTAAAAGACAGTAATTAGCCACCATGGGCTATCTCTGTGAAAAACAGTAATTTTTTGACAGCGGCGAGACCAGGGCCCTTCCTATTACTTAAATGTGCCCTCTTTGCAATGTTTCCGTCCTGCAGAGAAGTTGTGACTTTCAACCACTTCCTGGAAGAAGCAGCAGAAAAAGAAGTGCGGGGAAAAGCCAGGCTCCAGCACTTCATCGAGAACCTGCTGCAGCGTGTGGACCTGGCAGAAAGGCAGCTAGAATATTACCAAAATCAGCAGATGGTTTGCAACCACGTCGATGTCAGCGAGCACGTGGTAAGCTAGCAAAGTCCTTCCCATCATTGTCACCCGCCACCACAGGGAAAGTGCTGGAGTTTGAATATGGGTGGGCTCACTGGGACAGGCTCATTGCTACTTCAGACACATGTGGATTTGTAAAATGTTTCTTCAGGCTTGTTTTATTTATGTTTTAAACTACCCACTTCACATGGGTGAAAGGAGCAGAGAGGGTAAGGGCAGCAGTATGCAAAGATAGGAAAGGGAGAGCAGAGAATAAAGAAATATTTGCCAGATATTGAACTTTTTCCCCCAGCTTTGGCTATTGTTGCTGTTACCTTTGCAAGAAACACTTTGCTTTATGTCACTTAGTGACCTGGCAGTTTTTTGGAGATTTTCAGGAAAGTTGTGGATCCCCATAGAGGACATGCTGAGCCTGCTGGCAAGTCAAGTTGCTCTCTGTAGTTATGTATCATGGTACTTAGAAATGGTGAATGGATTCCCACAGGCTTGTTCCTCACAGATGAGAAACCAAAGCTATCTGAGCGCAATTTTTTAAAATACATAATTTCTTTGAAAGCTCTCATTATTAATACTTAAGCTCAGTATTTTCCCTGCAATGCATTACATTTGTATGGCAATTTTTAGCCGCATGACTTCCAAAGAACACGTCAGTTTAAATGAATACCCCGTACTGCCTGTGCTAAGTCCCTGCTCTTCCTGGGAGGCGAGAGGAAAGGTGTTGGGTTATGCCCAGCACTGAACAGGTGTGTAATGGTGGGAAACAAAGGTTCCAATAGACACTGGGAAGACAAAGAACTTCAGGCAAGACCTGAATAAATGTAGATGTGCTGAAATCTAGCGCAGGACATCTCAGTGTCTGTGAGAACACTGAGAGGGACTGTAGAGATGGGCCTCAGTATTAAATAATCTCACCTGCTCTTGATGTGTTACTGGGATCCCTGGCTCAGCAGGCTCCCTTGGGGAAAGCACTAATTTTTGAGGCAGCTGCCCTGCTTTCTGAGTGACTTCAGCATTCCTCCAAAGTCATCCGTCCAAGTATTGGCCAGCCTGACCTTCAGGAGATAATTGCAGAAAAGCACACCAGGAGATGGCTCCAGACTCCATCCAAGACAGATGACAAGCAAAGTTAGGCTGGGCAAAAATCCATCTGCAAAGTGCGGACAATACCAGGGACAGAGGGAACATTTACGAGAACATAATCATTTTCAGATGCCAGATCCGACTTGCTTGGCTCAGTGACTTCATTAAATGATATTCAAAGGCTCACTGCTCGTATTACTGATGAGAGATGAGTACAAAGAACTGATTTAGTACTCAAACCGATTTAGGCTGAGCTGGCATGAAACACCTCCTTTCCTGACCCCCACTAAAAAGAAGAACTAGACAAAGTGTTTCCACACAGTGAACCAAACTGTTGTAAAAAAATGAAGTCATGCAAAGTTGTGCTGGCACTGAGGCTACGTTGTTGCTGGCTGGGCTCAGGATTTGGGGTGGGAAGGGAGAGAAACACTTGAGTTCTCACCCTCCACCCTTCAGTGCTGCTGGGGGCAGAGCCAAGGGCTCGTCGCGGGAGTTTCGGAGCCATTGGTGTGAAGGAAATGTATCACCGCAGAATTAAAAGCTTGAGAGAAAGTTAATTTAATACATCTTATTCAGGCACTGTCCATTATTAATTATCTTGAACAGAATAATTACCTCTCATTGTGTCCATACTGTTTAATCTAATGTGGAAGATCTCTGCTCAGCCCATACTTCTTTAGCAATTTACTTTGATTACAGCTAGGATAAAAATAATGGGGAAAAATCCAACCACTAGCAACTCACGTGTTACAAATTTTAAAAACAGAAGTAAAGACTTGGAGGAGTAATATTCTTTAAAAGCTTTTTTTCACTTTCTGTCTTGAATATTCTTATAGTTTTAATAGCAGGTGAGAATGGAAATATGATTTTGAAGACTGAATATATTTTATCCCTGTCCTTTAATTACTTGATAATGTAATAGTAATATTAACCTGTTTCTGTTTCCTTTGCAGTTTACAGACATTTCATTAAATAAGAAACCCAGATGCCTGTATGTATATATTTTTATTTTTCTCTTACTTAAATATACTAACTTGACATGCTTATATTTCTGCTTTTGCATTTTACCTTATTCAAAAGCCTGTATCAGGTTCGGTTTAAATCAGGTTCTGTACCTCAGTATGATCTATATTTATGTCATATAGTAAAGGAAAAACAGATTTGTGCTAAATTGAAGCTAAAATCAGATATTCTTTAAAGAAAAAAATCCACTAAATGAATGACTCCTTCCTGCTGACTGTAACAGCCTCGTGCAAAGCTACAGTAGTTGAATCTGTTCAGCAAACACAGGCCAAGTTTCAGCTGAAAATACCTTTAACATTCGGTAGGTAGGGGAGAGACAGTTGTCACTTCCTAACTGACAGCAACACTGTAGACTTAAAAATCACGTGTAAGCAAACAAGTGTCCCGGCAAAGCACGGACACTGCCAGCACCTCAGGTCACCCCAGCAGCTGTCCCGGGGCAGCAGAACTCATTGGGGCTGGCTTCCTGTGGCTTCACGACTTGGTCATGAGTCCCAGCGGCTGGTTCGTGGCAGCAAGTGACAGCCAGGCAGTGCATCCTCCCTTGGGGTGGCCTTTCTCAGTGGGGACACAAATTTGGGTCTTTTTCCCATTGCTGTGAAACCTGGTACATCACCGCAGGCCTGGGGCTTCCGCGTCCCTGCCAGATTTAATTGTTTGTCCAGTGGGTTCAAGAATTACTGGAAGACTGAGAGACACATGAATGGGTGGATGGGCTGGAAAATAAACTAAAAATACAATGTATAGCCTAGTGGGCTGGGGCAGGGGCTGAAGCTTTTTGCTCATCGTCTTGGTTTTGGTTTTCATAAATTTTAGTCCTACCAGGCAACTGGCCAAGTATCCTTTTGCTGATAAGCAGTGTTTGCTTTAATAATTAGCATGGGGCTTTAGCTTTGTTTTTTTCTACTTTTTATTTTTACAGCTTTTGTATTTTGTTTTTTTTTGTTTTGATGTGGGGCTTTTTTGTTTGGTTGGTTGGGTTTTTTTTTCCCTACTGATTGGAGATTCTGGAAAAAACTTGATTGTCCAAAGTAGACTTTGAGTTGACTGCATATACACTTTTCAGGCTTCTAGATGTCTTAATATGATTGGAATCAAGGAAAATAGTATTAAAATATAGCCAGTGAATTCAACGACTCAGTGAGATGAGTCCTTCCACTGAAAAGTCTTTGGTCTAAATATAACATAGTTTGGTAAAACCCATTAACTGCTGACAAATAGTGGGAGTTCAAAGGCATATATGAAATTGTTTAAAGGTTTCTGTTTAACTGCTGATATTCTTCTCCGTTGAAAAGACACTGTCGAAACTAGAATTTAGTAGTAGCCTTTATTTGGCGCTAACCAGATTAATAATATCCCAACTTGTCTTATGAAGCAGAGAGGATAGAGGAGAGTATGCTGAGAGGTAGGAAAGTTTTGCTTTCCCTATTCTGTGGATGAATCCAGCATTTGCACTCAACACACCAGCTATTTTTATGAGCTTTAACTCAGACAAATACATAAAACGAGGTTTTAGTGATCTGTACCAGCTGAAAAAAATGGAAAGTGTTACCATCCATCCAGAAAATTCAGAATAATCTCAGAGGGTTTGGAGCCTCCGATGGTTTACATTGTTTGGGATCAATGGCTGGTCATGCAGCCCCTCTTGCTTCAAGGCCTCCGCCTTGCTTCCCAGTTCCTTCTCTCCAGTTTCTCCTGACTGTTTTCAATAAGTGCCCCACTGAGGGCAAAGCAGAGCTTTGCTGATGCTCACCAGCCATTTCTCAAAGGCATGGCACTTCTGTGCCTAAATCGACTTTAAATGCCAGCTCCCCTTGTGGAGAAACTAAGAATTAGGTCTCCTGAAATCATGAGACCTGTCTTGAAAAATAACTGATATTTGTGAAATGCAGAAAGAACAGGATTGCTCTCAAGTGCCTGTGGCAATGGGGTGCATTTAGTCACATTAGCTTAGTCTTTTTCCATAATGAAGGAGATTAGGAATATGTTTGAGTAGAATTTCAAACTCTCACAGTCACATGTATCGAGGAGCTGCTGCTTTCAATGAAAAAAACATTGCCCACATCTAGAGCTGGCATCACTGCATTTCATGTGCAGTGACCTGCCTCTTCATTTGTCTTACATGCCTTACCCTGATCGCGAATTAGGGACAGGTGTCCACCTTCTCTACCATAAACTTGTTCAATTCTGGTGGTAACAGCATAACTCAGTGCAGCAGAGGAGCAACTGACAACGCCTCCAGTTAACACCTGCATGTTCTTTGGGAATAAGTGATGTAACTTTTTCACCATAACAACATCTGAGAAAAACAGAGCACTACATCTTTTAACAACAACAAAGTAATCGGTGGTAACAGTGCTCGAGAAGCAGTCATACACTGGAACTGAACAAAGAATTCAGCTGCTGAAGAAAGAACTCAACTTACTTTGGCATTTAAGCTTTCCTACTCTTCTCCCCAGCAATTTCTGTATTCCTGTTTCCTCTTCTCCTGTTTTAGATCACAGCTTAACAGCAAAGCTAAAGTTTCCCTAGATGGGTGGCCAGCACAAAGGCAGCGCGGGAGCTTCCTGAGCTACTGGCTGTTAGTAGCAGTGCTGAGATCCCACCAAGAAGTTCCTACAGTTCCTGTACCTGCTTTCTACTGTTACTGGTGCTGTGTGGTCCTCCAAAGCCCATGGGATGTTCATTCTTCGCAGAAGGTTGCCATGAGCACATGCATCTTTCAGATCCCAGTACGTCACCAAGTTATGAGAATGTAGAAAGGTGTCAGCACTCCAAAATCAGCAGAATGCTGTCTGAATGAAAGTGTAGATAAACATGCATGAAGAGTCCACCAATAACATGTTAGGGATTCTTATAGTGAGGGATACTTTTGAGTATTGAGAAATATAATTCATCTTGCAGCTCTGTTTTTAACTTTCAGCCTGGTCCTGTAAAACAAGGCTATTTCTTTCTTCAAAAATGTATGGGGTTGGGACATTTTGGGGACCTTCACTTTGCAAGATTGAATAACAGTTATAAAAATCATTGTTATTAATTTCAGGAGCCGAGGAAGTCAACATGCTTCATATAACATCCCTGACACAAAGCCTCATTCCTTTCAAAAAGGAAGAATCTTGTTGAAAAAGGCAAAGGATGAAAAAAACAGCTTGCAACCAGTGAAATGCTTCTATGAACCTGTTGATTGCCCAAGAGAAATATGGAGAGCACAAAAGAAAGGTGAACCAGTCTGCTCTGCCAGGAAAGTCAGTGCAAAACCCAAGATGGGTAAAAAGGCCAAACCGCTATAGAAACGGCTGGATATGTACAGTAACGCAGGAGCTTGACTTCAACAGAAATAATATTGAATTAAATTAGTCATCCTACTTTTTCCTATCCATCTGGCCATGCCAAAACATATCAGATATAATATATAGAAATATATACAGTATAGAAGATTTATATTATTAAGTAACGCCATTCCCTCTTTGGGCGCTTTAAGAGAAGCGACGTTCAGTTTACATGGAGGTTCTTTTCTATTTATTTATTTATTTATTTAAGCTTATTTTAAATGACTGCAGTTACCTTGCTGGGCAGTACTGTGGCTGTATGTTTAATTATTTTAGTGGCAGCATGTGGCCTGATAATTTATCTTCCATCTGTGCTGTTGCTGAACTCCAGAAGAATCCATTTAATCAGCACCTAAATACTCAGTCTTTCAGCTTAGGTAGAAATAAGATCAATGATAACTGTTACCTGCACAGACATACTTGGATGCAAAAGATCTGCTTGAGTTACTTGAAGGCTGTTCACAGCAGTAGATTGCTACTCTGGATTTTTTGCCATAAGCCCAGTTGGGCACATTTCCAGATTTTATTACGTACATTAAACCGCTCGATCCTGCCATGTCGTCTGCTGAGACATCTTTGGGCTGCGCCGGTGTCTGAGGTGCAGCTTTCGAATTCCAGGAGCTTTATGGTTTGTCCACAAGCACCAGCCTGTGGTGTCACTTGGCAAGGAGCCCTGTGGCTGTGACCGCAGCCCTGAGCAGCACAGACCGTGCGGAGCAGGACAAGTTCAGCAGGACGTTGTCACCAGCTGTGGTGCAGCAAGGAAGAGGCCAAAGTGACCTGTTCCATCGCGTGGCGCCACATTGACGCCTGTGCTTGGTTTTAGACATGAGAGGCCTTAAACGGCTATGGTCATATCCGAAACCCTTCACATTTTTATCTTTGATAAATCTTTACTGGGCTTAGAGATCCCTGAATTTCAAGTAAAAAGTCAAGAGCAAAGAAATTAGAGAAGACTGCAGGACTGGAATGCGTGTGTTTACACTGGTTTGTGCCAATTAAAAGGATCCTTATTTACCAGAGTTATTTATCGAGATGATTTTTTTGTGTGTACAGTATTTTGGTAACATGAATCCTCATGCCATGTTTACAGATATGAACATCCTGGTGTTGTTACTGATGAGATTTGTTTTCTCAAGAAAAAGGATAGACAAGTCTGTGTAATTTATTTTTTAAATGCTCATAACAGATGTAAATTGTTTTTGTGGAAGGTGATTTTTACAGTACGTGTACAAAGATTTGTGAAAAATGTTTTTCATTTTTTATAACTATGACTGTAAGCAGAAATGAGTATTAACAGACAGTGTATCACTATGATTACTACTGCAATAAGCCCCTGAGTTCCAATATTTTTAAAGCAGAAGATGACCTATCCATCAACTAGGATCGGCTAACTACAGATGTCATACATTTGTCAGTGTACAGAGCTCCCAGAAAGTAGCAGATAGAAGAGAGTATTGTTCCTCACTTTTACTTTAAATAGTGTATATGAAACAATCAGATATATGTTTAAAATTTATCGACACTGTTTCAGTAGAAGGTCACAGTGTAAAACCAATTCAGGTATTTAGATTGTAATGACGTTTTAGTATTTGTTTAACTGCCTCATGAGGCCCCACTTGGCCTTACGCTGGGCATCGTCTGTGGTGAACAGGAGTTATTAATTGTGTTGCATGGGTTCGGGTCAGATCGTACGTTACGACAACTTTCTTAGGCAAACCACAATACAGAAACCTCCTTTGGTTTCTTCTATTGCTTCCCATATCCTTTTACAAACCCCAAAAAGTTACCCTTTTTGAAGATAATAAAAGTGAACTTTAGAAATATAATAAAGTAAAATATATTAATCTGTTCCTGTATCCACTTGACACTGAAAGAATATTTTTATTTTTAAATGCCTATCTACTCTGTTAATCACCAAAGTTAAGTGCAAGTACTAGCTCACAAATGAGAAGTTTATTTTATTATCACACCAAAATCTTGACTATAAGTTGTTCTTTTGGGGGAGGAAAAGAGAGTAAAAGAAGTTGCATGTTCCTTGACTTTTCAAATCTTAAATTACAGTTGCTTCCTGAACAAATGCCAGGTTAGTTAATTAGAAAGAAATTGGATTGTACTGTAACCCCAGATAAAAGTTTTTAGAATACAAACATTCTAATAATAAAGATATATTTCTCAGTTACTGTGTCATTTAATTCTGTGAAAATACAAGGTGTCTTATAATACAAAAGCCTCCCCAACAACAGAGGAAAAAGAAACAGCAGCCCCTGCTTGGGCTTGTGTTTATTCCTCAGATAAAACATCGCGTCAGTGAAGCTGGACTGTGATCTTTCAAAGCATTACAAATTAACCTGAGCAACAGCTCCAGCACTTGCCCACAGAGCTTGCGTGTCACCTGCCTCTCTCCTACTCAGTGATGCTTGAAAATAATTCCTGAGATAACACACATGGTCAGACAACCTGCCCAAAGCAGAAGTGGAATAGTGGAGGGAAGGGTCAGAAAAAGGAAATAAGGGCAGAGGGGCTCCTGGGGAATGCAGGGGAATGCTGGATCATCAAGTATCTCCCTAGTCACGCTGGAAAGAGAGGTCTTCCCCTGGGGGAACCAGGTTCCTGTCCAGATGATAACCCATGGGAGAGATGCTGTAGAAGAGTGGGCACGAATATGAGGTCCCTCTGACACCTGAGAGTCTAAATAACGTTCGTCAGGAAAAAAAGGCTCCTTCCCTATCATGGTTACACAATCTACTAGCTCATTTTTGAATTTAATGTCTGGTCATCGGCAGAACTTGATGCTGCAAGTGTGGATCATGTCTACACTTCATGTCCCATTAACAAAGGCGGAACGCTTGAGAAGGATCCGTACGTGCACAAGCTTGACCATCACTGCTGTTAGCTTGGGGGAGCTCTGGGAGGAAATGTCAGTTTTAAAACATTTTTTTAAAAAATCTGAAAGCATTCTGACAAGGTTGACCACTCGTCAATGAATTTGAAGCACAGTTACCACATTCTGCCCCTTGAGGTGCTTTGAAGACATCTAGGTGGGTTGTATGCTCACAGCAAAGTGAAATTCAGTAGGACCTGGATGTCTCATTCCCATATACATTTTTAAAATCATACCTTGCTTGTAACTAAAAACATTTCAGAGCAGTATGTATACCAGCTGGACCCTTCCAGGTGAGCTTTCTGCTTAAAACAAAATGTTCTGACATGTAACATTATAGGCCAGGAAAACAAGAGACTAATTGAACCAAGACCTTTAATTAGAGCTGTACATAGAAAAACCACAATCATTTCGAGATGCTCCTGCCAGTTGAATAGAGAGCATGTTTTTAAAGCACTTGACGGCATCTGACCCCCCCTCCTGCCCAGAGGAGATCTGAACACATTTGCTTTGTTTCCAGCAGAGTTACTGGAAATATTCAACGGGATATTCATATTCAAAGGGATGGCCACCAATTAGAGCAGTTACTAGGTCAAACAAATTGCCACTTCTATCATCCCTAATAATCCTTCCAATGTTCCAATCTACTTGAGCAAAATCCTGCTCTTCTCTCTTTATTCTGCGTCACCAGATCGTTGCCTCTATTTGTTCTTGCCTCAGACTAATGCTGATTGTTTCCATACATCCTGTCTGAAGTGGTTAGAGTGGACTATTTTAGTGCTCTCTGCAGTAGGCATGGGCATTTTATTTATTATATATTTTTTTTAGAAAAAATAATCCCAGAAGTGATTTTATGACATGAAACATACAACAAGCTCTTAAAAATAGATCCTGTTGTGACACGAACAAAATGTCCTTTCCCATTTTGTTGCTAATGCCACCTTCTCTAGCCATGCTTTTTTTTATTGTGGTCTCTTGAATTTTCATTTGTACATTTCTCCAAGGAGAGGGAGAAACAAGCAACATCAGTTAAATGCAGTCATTGGCTCCACGAGCCTTTCCCCCCTCACTGTCTCTGTCCTAGCATTGCATACTGCAGGCAGGTAAAAGTTGGCTTGAATTTTTCATAAAATGGTGGAAAAAATAGATACAGCAGATTTTGGGTTCATGATAATGTTACGAAAGAGGAAGAGGCTCTTCTGAGCCAAGACACAGAAAGAGAAGGGGGAATCCTCCACTTGCTTGAGAAGTCACTTTCAAGGATCAAATATGACAGCTCAGAGGGATTTATTGTGCACTGTTGCAAGATGAGGGGACTCCAGATTTACGCGTAAGGCGGCAGTGAAAAGGTGGAGGACATGTTACTGCCCGCTGTTCCCAAGAGGTTTTAACATACAGCATGTCAGCATATATACGGCCCGACACATTCCATCCTTAAATCACACTGTAGGCACATGTTTTGAAGGCTAATTACTGTTTTCATAGAATCATTTTGTCTGTAAGAGACCCTTAAGACTGAGTCAAACCATAACCTAACTCTGGCACTAAACCATGTCCCTAAGAACCTTGTTTACGTGCCTTTTAAACACCTCCAGGGATGGTGGCTCAGCCACTTCCCTGGGCAGCCTGTCCCACTGCTTCACAACCCTTTCCGTGAATAAATTTTTCCTAATATCCAATCTGAACTTTCCTTCTTTGGCTCCTGGCACGGCATCCCACGTGTTCCGCAGGCTTTTCGCCGCGCGGTGCCAGGCCTGCCTGTCGCCAGTCGTGCTTCTCATGCCTGTTTGCAAAGGCATGATGGACCAACAAGGAAAGGTCAGAGGTGTGTATTTCTGAGAAGACATGTACAGCCCATCGCCCCTCAGCCGGAGAATGAGGGCAGGCATGGCTGAGCATCCTACGCTTCAGATGTATTTTCACAGGAATATTATACATATGGTAATCGTCCTCCACTGAAGTACAGCTTGGGCTGGCATTGCAGATCTCTGCTCCTCAGGGGATTTCTGATCTCCCACCAGCCAGCACGGTTGGGGGTTTTTTTGTAAGAGAGGGAAGGTTGAGTGTTGGGTATTTGAACAACACACATACATGCAAACTACAGCTTTGGTGTGCACACTAGGAGAGGGTCAAGAAAATGCCCAAAAGAAGGTTTTGTTCTGATTTTACTCTTCATTAAGATTACATATTGGTGTTGGATATAAACTCAAACCTGAAGTTGTCAAAAGAAAACTACCATGCCAGACAGTGAATTGGATATACAGCTTCCACTGAAAATCACTTTCAGCATCACAGAACATATTAACCTGAAGCATTTTTTCAGAAATTTCCCCCCCTTGCAGAAAATAGGCTCAGATTTTTTTTCGTGTTTTCCTACAGGAAGAGAAAACAGCCAGAAAAACTGAAATGCTTTACCATGGACCTGCATCATCCCAAATCCATGAGGCTTATGCTAAGAAACTCGCCCACCACTGAGCCATTAATTATTTCAGTGTCAGACTGCTTGGCCTACCAACTGTGCCGAGGGTCAGAGCATAGAGGTGACCTCTCAAAAATGACATGGTTTAATTATCCCACCCTCTGAAGCTTTGAGCAAGCACCTGTTTAGGAGGAGCACGTGAAAGTCACCCGTTTTTCATGTCACCAGCGTTTGCTGTGGTGCTCATGCCAAGCTGTGCCAGGGCCACCCCCGGGCAGCCCCTTTGTCGGGATTAGCCCGAGGTTCCAAGGGATGGATCAGGCATCACCCAAAGCCTGGTGAGGGCAGCCAAAGCAAACTGGATTTTTAGGAACTGAACCCATTTCTGCGCCAAGAGCCACAGCTCTCTGGTTCCTCGGCACGCCTGCATGGCTGCACAGTTCCCAAACCCGCCTGGGCTCCCCACCAACCCTACAAAAGATTTGGGGTAATGGGAGGCCTGAGGATAAATTGAAAAACTCTATCGCATACAGCAGCTTTGAAAACAGAGTTTACAGGCACTGAGAGACTGTCTCAAAGGGCAGTTTGTGAGCATGTACAAGCTCATCCTGCCCTTCTCCAGTCCCCTGGAAGCAGAGGAACTATTTCAGCTGTGCTGGGAGCCGACTAGTTCAGAGAAAGGGCAGAGGGAGCCCGTTCTGCCAGCAAACACCCCGCTGGCGTCCTCTGAAGAGCATCGAACATTTCATCCATTACCATATCTTGAAATTACAAGCATATTCACTATTCTAATCAAGGAGCCGTAACTCCTTTATCAGTTGATTTAATTGCCACAGTGAGCATACTGAACTGTCAGGAATAAGTTTTATTGTACAGTCTTTCTCTACGTGAAGAGAATGCTACCAGATGTTATCTGGAATTCACCCTCCAAGGTGGGGGGATGCTGGGGGCAACAGTCAGAAAGCAAAAACCTGGTCCAAGTGAACCAGGAGGAACATTTGCCAGGGGACAAGGCAGAAGTTTAAGTTTCCAGAAGTGTGGGCAGGGAGAATGAAAAGGAAGACGCAACTGATTCAGCTGAAACAGATTAACACTGCACCTGCTGAAAAAGGGCCCAGGACACCAATGTAGTTTCTATTCCCATCTATCCTTCTAAAGGGCTTCAGTAACTTAGTTTTGTTAACAAGGAAAGGGAGGTGCCTGTCCTACCTCAATCCTGTATACTATTCCCACCCCTGTTTTCTAGGGTACACCATTAAAGGGCTTATAAGAACCAGATTAATTTTATTTTAGGGACAGGGGCTTCTATTCCTTTTGTTGTATGTAGATGAAAACCTACATCACAGATCCCCATCTCCTTGGATTTCAGGATTGGGGTGTGAATCTGGGTGGTGTAAAAGGTCCGTTTGCCTCCTGGACAGAATCTAAACCAGCTCCATTTTATCTGTACGTAGCTGTCAAGGAGGCAACACGTATGAGTCAGTTCAGGTGTCAGTTTGCATGAAGCAGAAGTGGTTCCCTGCACAGAAGGAAATTTCACGTTGTCACAGAAGCCAGTGTGAGCCCAGAATCAGCTTAGCAAATGCGTAACCTATCTGATATTCCAGTTTTTAAGGGGGAAAAAAAAAGCCTTGAAAGAGACATACATTGGCAGAAGAATCCAGACGGAGCCTTTTTGCCAGTAGGTGGTGATGGCTGATAATGAATTGGTGCAGCATGTTCTCAGTCCCTATCCCACTGCATCTGAGCAGCTCACACTTGCCTCAACATTCACGTTCCCATCGGGGACTTGTGCGTATTCCACTGGAACACACTGTGCTGCTACCAGAGACAGCCCACTCTGCCTGATCTCAGCCTCAGCTGCACATTAACCAGAGGACTTTACCAGATATGTGAAAGGGTCATTTAGTTAAATGGAATGAAGAGAACAACAAACGGCATGCTACCCGTGGTCCCTTGCAACAGAATGCTAGCAATAGTATCAGTAGCTGAGCCAATCCCCAAATCACACAAACCAAACATAAATTAACAAAATTTCTTTTTCCTGACAGAGCCAAATCTGTGCAATGTCCACCACGGTCCACTGACAAAAAACAGAAACAGCAGTCAAAGGTTGAAGCGCTGGGCAGGCTGGTGAGGCGCAGGGATTTCGGCACATGATATTCTGCTTCTTCCTAACCCTAATTAATGGGTTTTATTTTTATTATAGAAATTAAGTCTGCTTGGAACAAAATGGCAATTTTCTGTTATAAAATGATGACTTTCTGAAAGACATAAGAGGGCTAATGCCTTCGGCAACAGCTAATGACCACACGCCAAATGGCCCTTTGCTTAGTGTGCACCCGTCTGTTTCTTGATGCTCTGCCACGGCCCATGTATCGCAGTTTGCTGAAGAACCCCCGGCTGGTAAGGGTACTGCTAAAATGGGGGCTGCAGGGGACCCCTCCACAGGGTTAGAAAGACATGGGCGAAGGGTGAGGCAGAAAGGACGGGCCACACATGGGTGGGAACTGTGGCAGGAGGACGTTCCCTGCAGTCTCCTGCCTGGTGGGCTCCTGCTCAGGTCCAAACCAATGCCAGGGGCGTGGTAGATGATCAAAGCTATGGCAACTCTCACCTAGGTGAGGTATTAAAGATGAATCAATGTACTGATTACAGCCATCATTATTACACTGATCAGTTCACCGTGCACACAAGCCTGATGATCAGCTGTTTCTTCCCCCAAGAAAGCTTCAAGGGGCTTCACGGATGCAAATATATGTTTTAAAGGTCAGGGTTTTTTCCCCCAGACAACATCAGATGTTCTAGAAATGTATTAATCCAGCTGGCATAGCTCTTCCTTCACTCCAGAAATTACACCCACTCTTTCCCAGAGTGTTTCAGGGGCTGTGCTGCCTTTCTGCACCGCAGCCACCCATGCCCAAGGAGGGGGACAGGCTGTGTGGCTGGAGAGACTGCTCACCCACAGCAGCACCAGAGAGCGACATGCTGGTACAGACGCTGTGTTCGCCACTCTCAGAGCCATCCACAAGCAGAAATTTGTTTTTATGAAACATTAGTCATTTCAGATAACAACAAATTGGTACAAATCCTGTATTCACATAAATTACCAGCTCTGAATAGCTGACCCACTTTATATATAATCTTGGCACAAAATCTTGACTATGAAATTTGAGGCAGGTCGGTTTCACTTTGGTCAAACTGAAAAGAAAGACATGAAAAACATGTTGTTATGGGGCTCAGAATGAGAGCTTCTTTCCACTTTAACTCAGGCTGTCTTGTTCTTCTTGCAGGAATACAGGGACTAAAATCTTCTGCAAGTGTCCTGTTCAGATTATCTGCAGTTTGGTTTCCCATGGAAGTAAATATTGGTGACAGACACAGCCCAACCCTGTCCTTCGATTACTGTACTACGAGTGCACCGGATGCCGCTCTCCTTGCTACCATACTCCAAAATCAGTATTACAGGGCTCCACCGAGAGACTCTCCTGCTCATCACACTGTGCAGCTACATATGGGGCAGTGCACAGATTTCTGAAGACTGCAGTAAGGAGAAAGGTAACCACTCCATGCTAGGGTATATGTATCTTATAGATAAAATCCCAAAGCATTTCTAATCTGAATTAACCTACCCAATTTATGGGACCACAAGTCCTTCTGTTTAACAATCCCTTGTGACCGTTGTGTGGTTGTATGGGCGGTTCTGCATTTTCAAACAGCTACAACAAATCTGGCTATTGCTGGCTTCTCCTTGTAGAATTGGAAACTGGAGATATAAGGTTTGACTGTACCCACTGTTTAAATACATTATTTTTTTTTTTTTTTAATTAAAGTACAGGCTAATAGGAAAATTAAGTTATATTCTAGGGATGTTACAGATGAATCGGAACAGTAGATGTACATCACAAGTTGACTGAAAATTCCACAGAGCGCCTCAACATGGTCTAAGCCATTACTAGCTTCTACTAGTAAATAAGATTCAGTCTTCTGGAAATCAAAATCTAGTCCATCACTTGATTCTTTTCTAGTTGGATACTAAGACCTATTATCACGTCCTCCTCTCCCACCTCCAGCTTAAAGGAAGGGGTGGCGGGAGATAAAGGGGATAACAGGGAGCATCTGCCACGGTTTATTGCCACCTTGCCTTAAACCATGACAAAGATACATAACCTGGAGCCACAAGCTGTCAGCAAACTTAACCTTCACCCTTGTACCAAGTATTCAATTCAAAATCTAACACAAACTCCTAATCAACAACAGTAGTCATCCTGTATGTAGAAAGACTTTTACTTTTAATAACATACGAAAAGATGATTGAGAGCAAAGCCATTGATTCACAGTAACAGAACAACATGCCTGATTCACAAGTGTATAATTTCTGGTTGGTAAAGATCTGAGGTGAGGGAATACAAGCAGACAACTCCCAGGTAACCAGAAGGGAGAAATGCACACAAGACACAGGTCTAATATTCAGAATACCTGCAGACATTAACAATGTAATCCTGTCACTAATCGTAGCTCGCAATGAACAGTGGCAATGGGGTTCTTGGGAATTGGACAGACTCACATAGCTTGTTATTTTAAATAAATACTATAATCGGTACAAAATCCCAGTGACTAAAATACGAAAAACAGTATGAACTACCAGTCTTTTATGGGACAGAAAGAATTATCCATAGCTATCCAAAGGCTAGTTTTGCTTTCATATACTTGTATATAAACCATGAGTCACTTTACATCATCTTGCCTCCAACTCTTTGCAAAACATTGAGGTTTTGTTAGTGGTGTTTAAGCTAACTGCAGGTATTCTAGGTTTAGTTTGTGTGGGATGGAAAAAATACTAGCCTTTTGCTTTAAAGGAGAGAAAAATGTACATTTTTATCAATACAAGAACAAGGCAAGGAAGAGTACATAACAAACTGCATCATGAAATTCTTAATATCAAATTTTAGAGGGGAGAACTATGGATATTACTCTTCTTATGACAACAGATGAACCAGCCCCGATCTTGTAAGGAGAATATGGTTTATCTCACCTCCTGAGAAGGCTCTGCAGGAGCTTCCCCTGCACACAGGGAAGCCGATATCCTAAAGCTGTACTCTACGTACAAACCCGTAGTTTCTCATGATGCATGTGAAGTTCTCCTGCCTTGCCCTGAGCTTGTACCTGAAGCCCTGAGGGAGAAGAGGGGGCATTGGAAAGCGCAGGTCTCGCCCCTCACCCCCTCTGACAGCTCATCGTGGTTCTCTGCTTCGTTTTCCCCACTTATAAAATTAGAATTAGGATTACTCCTTTGAACACTTTCAGTCCTTTTGATGAAGGTGCCTACAATTATAACATTGCTATTGTGGGGTATTAGATAAGCCTCACTGCTCTGTGGTGGAGTGTATGGGTGAGTGATTTGGCCATTTTACAGACAAACCAAGATACTCAGATGCTAATACAGTAAATTGGCATAAGAATGGAAAAAAATAGATGATTCATTTTCAGTTTCCTCTCTCAGCAGCTACCAGATACTCAAGGGAGTACAGAGGGCCCATCCTAACAGCTGCCTTAAACTTTAAGTGTTCTCACTCATTTTAAAGAAATTTATGATACTTCTCCATTAAACATTGTGTGCATTTTCAACTTCTACAACTGACATCAACACCAGTGCTTTGCAGCAACCTGCCAACAGCTGGCAGCGAGCTGGCTGCTGCCTCTGCCGAAGAGGATTAACACCAAATAATGTCAGCTGGAGGAAGAAGACCTAATTCTATTTCTAGCCATGCTGGTATAAACCCAAAGTAAGCAAAGTTGTCTAGAAAAGACGGATGCAATGAAGTAAGAGGAGTGTGGTTGGAGAGAATCGGGCTCAGAAAAATTGTTGGTGTATTTTTTTCAAGGACATATGTGTTTGGAAATAAACGGAAATGTTAAATTTGCTATAAAGATTTCCAATGGAAAAGTAATGTTACTTCCAATAATCTTAGCTGCTGTGAATAAATGCAATTAGGACACATTTAAACTTGTTGAATAGTTACCCAAAAAGGTTATTTGCAATCTGTAAGGTAATATGCCACTAAGTGTTATGGGTAGCATGTGATTTCGTTAGCAGCAAAACAGGCAAAATATATTGCAAGCTGAAATTCCTTTTCCTCCCTTTAACAAAAGCTCTCCTAACTCCTTATAGTAGAATAGTTGTGGTAGAAAAATGCCTTTTATGGCTTTATTTATATTTTGATCATTCTTTTTGTTTGTTTTTACAGAACAGGTAACATCTCCCAGTCTACTGTATATCATTTCTCTTTAGGCAAATACACAAAAGGATACTCACAAGTAGTGGAGTAATTACAAATGTTACCAAATAAAACGAACCCAAAATCTCGCAGTAGCTGTAAGTGCTGCGCAGCGTACCCCTGATCCCGTCTGCTCTCCATCAGCAGAGCCCTTTTCTTCACACACTCTCTGAAGAAGCCAAGGTGCGAGGAGGACACCCATCCCACCACTTCTCCCCACCAAACCCAGCCAGAAGGGGAGGGGGGCAGGCAGGACAGACTCTGGGGTGTCGGAGCAGGTCGCCACAGCTCCCTGGTATATTCCAGCCAACAGAGCATCATCTTGCCCAATGTAAGTGTCTCTGTTAAACAGAGAAACTGTGCCAGGAGCAAGGATGGGGCTGGGACCATCAGCTCAGAGGCAGCAGCTGACGAGCTCAACATGTCCAGTCTTCTGGACCACTCTCTCCCTCAGCATCACCCCTGTCCAAGCACTTCTCTGACCTTAATTCTTCCCTAGGATGCCACGATGCTGACTGTATGGGTGAGACAGGGACTGACGTGTGGCCACCAGGGTACAAAGTCAGGCTGTTTGCCAGACACACAGCTGGGGAGGAGCTGCTGGATGGGCTGAGACTGCAGAGAAAGGGGCTGCAGTTTCACCCTCACCATGCTCTCTGCCAAGGAGCAGGGGGTCCCTCTGCTAGCCCAGGTTTGGGACAAACCAGAACCAGCTGCATGTCCGATGGACCTGAAGAGGCAAACTGACTTGCTTGTAGACCAGCAAATGATTTGGTGGTAGTCCACAGGCACCCTTCCCTACTGGTAAACCAAACCTAAATACTTTCTTTCCTCCTTCTCCCCGATGAGCAGTGGGCTCCAGGACGTGAGGGATTACACAGCAGGGCCGGGCAGAGCATCCCACCCGAGGCCGCCAGCGCAGCCCTGCAGACGTGCTGGCCCCGGCACCCTGAGCGACTGCCACAAGGACAGAGTGTGGGATGTGAAACCTTGTCTTCCCCACCCCAAATACTTTCAGTATCAGGAAATTAATAAAAACGAACACAATAAAGGAATACACGAAGGACTACAAATATCCCCTTTGCTGTATCTGATTTGGAGCTGGAGTGTTTCCCAGCTTCAGTCTAGCCACTCGATAATCTGAAGTGGGGGATGCTACATAAATTACTCATTATTCCCACCAGATGAGCTGTCAAAGGCTGCGGAAGCTAGTTCATGTTCACTTCACCTCTTGCTGATTGCTCTTTGCTGTTACTTACTTTGCACTCTATTAAGGTCTGTTGTTAAACACTTTTGTCTCAAGATGCTAAGAGAAAGAAAGGAGAGAAATAAAGAAATGCTCCACCAGCATCCTGGAATTTTACTTTTGAACAAAAATCCAGAAGGACACAATAAAAGCCAAAGCAACCATTCTTTCTCCATGAGCTCATCATTACACCTCATAGCTGTCAAACAGACTTCGCAGTCTCACAGCCTGCCTGGGGTTACCACCAGTACAGACACAGGTATCCAGCTCAAGAACTGCAGGAAAAGCCAGATTAAACTCTCCTTTTGCCAGATGTGATCCCTGAGAAGAGCAAAGGCAGCTCTGGGGCAGAGCTTGTGCATTTTTTCAGTTGCAGCTACCTGTATTTCTTTTCAAAGCCAATCACAAAATTCAGATTATCACATAAATACGGAATGCTACTGCTTCGCTGCAGCTGCCATATCTGCTTAGCACACCTGGGAGCTCCAGCCTCCAGGCCAGTCAGCCCAACTTGGCATGACAACTAAAGTAACACCTCACTTTTGCTTTTCCAAATTAATCATTAATCTTCAACGTTTCCAGTTAGTCACGAGAACCTGTATTTCTGTCTGACCCTCATCCGTAAGGTTTCCTGTTTGTTGTTGCTTCCGTGTTGCAGACAGTACAAGTGGCAGAGCCTATTGCTCTTGAAAAGGATGTTTTTACACATGGCTCTGCCCCAAACACCTGGAAATACTTGTAGCCCTGGAAAGGCCAGCCCAAATACTGGGTGGCCCTGGAAAGCCAAATGTCATTTCAAGTTTGCAAATGCTTCCTGTCATCACTTTTGGGGCCAGACCAAAGCCCTGGAGCGAGCTGTCCTTAGGGTTAGGAGAGACAAAGTTCGAACCCAGAATGAAATCTGGCACCTCAAGTCCCTCTTGTGTTACCCTGACGCTTCCTGCACACGGCTGGCTGGCACACCTTGGCACAGGCTGCCGCTGGCTCTCTGTGCCGTGCAACGTCAGGCAACACCTTCAATTTTTCTGCAGTTGCAGCTCGGGAGCCCTGAATCCCCCTGTCCCACCAGCACAACAGTCAGAAAAACAGCGAGTGACAGCTGGAGCTGCGCCGTTTTTATTTTTCTCAGGACAGAAGCTGCATCCAAGCATGGACACTGGTTTGCCCCGACTCCACCGCGAGCTGGCTGGATGTAAGACAGCTCCAGACTGCACGGCATCGAAGGAAATCAGGGTTGGAAAGACCCCACGGAAATTATTTACTCCAGTCCCTCATCCTCAAGGCAGGATCAATTTTTCCCTCATCATTCTCAGCAGACTGAGAAATGGAGAAGAATAAAGAAACCAAACTTCAGGGAATTGGGGAAGGCTAAGGATAACTATGAAAGCATAGTCTGACCAGGAATAAGGCTGAATGCACTTATTCTAGAAAACAATGCCACAAAAACAGTGTCAGGAAGTTGATTTTACTTCTTTTTAAAGATAAACAAACAAATCTGGAAGTTTTAAAATCCAGGATATGGGTTGAGAACTGTTTCATAATCCTTAGTCACCTACATAGCCAATCAATGTGGAAACGCATCGTATCACATCCTAATAAGCAGTATGCAAATATTTTTGTAATCTAGTACTAATGACACCAAATATTATTAACACGTCATTTGGCACACTATTGTAAAAATAATATTTAACAATGTATTAACTGAAGTTGTAGCAAATGATGTATTTAGCTAATTGTATGCAATTAAATTAGAATTAAAAAGGGGATGTTTCATAATCTTCCTTGCTTTTCACTAAAAATCTGAGCAGGAAATTCAGTAAATGAAAACTGCTGGAAAATCACGCGGAGCATCAAGTGCTGGAACATTAATACAGCACAAAGCATATGTTGCTCATCTAACTTTATTAAAAACCACACCAAGTTTAAATCTTTGGACATTTCATGGTGAGCTGAACTTCACTCCGTTTTTTTTCCTGATTCCTCATGCTATTATATCACCTACGCTTAGAGCTGTTGCATCACTATATCTGGAAATGACCCCCAAAAAAACCAAAAGACCCACACCACATATGTGGTGAAATGCCTGTGTCTGGACTGTGGAGGGAATGCAGACCCAGGACTGCGCTTCATCTTGAATAACTTCTCGGTACAGCAAGCACGTGTGCCTCTTGTGCTTTTGTCAATAACCGGTAATACACACGGTCAAAAATACAAGTGATACAAGCTGCAGCACGGTTTCTGTTAGAAGTTTGTTCTTTGCTGCCCCACTGGTGGTTAACAGCTTGTGTGGATATTAAACACCTGGATGTGCTTGTGCTTTTGGAGACAAGTTCAGGGACCTCACCCCGTGGCTGATCCTTTTGCCATGAGCTGTTTCAAGGATTTCTCCGTGGGCGCAGCTCCCACTGCATACACACAACTGTTCTCACAGTACTTGCACCTCCAAAACAAGGAATTGCACAGGAGGTATCAGTGCTGGCTACAAAGGAAGCCGGATCTACCCTACATGCCACACGTTTTAGGTTTCAGCATAAAGTTTTGGCAACACGTCAGGACTTTTTTACCTGATGGCACCAGCTGCTGTTTCTACAATTTCATGTAGGCATCCACATCAGCAGAAAGCTTTGGTAACACACTTCACCTTTGTATGGACATTGTTGTGTGGAAAGAGATGGAAAGATCTGCAGAGATCCACAGCTTTCCTCTACCCCACCTGATTCGCTGAAGATGCCGAGTCTGCTGGTGTTTTGTAACCCACCACCTGCACCCAAGGAATCCTCCTTGGACCTAAGGAGCAGCAGAAGTTTACAGCACATGAGCTGCTTGTCTGCTCATGAACGCTTATTTCCAGCCCAAACTCACTGAAGACTTTTTGCTTGTCTGCTTGCTGTTCCTCTGGCAGAGGAATGGGATGCGATGGGGAGGTGGGAGGGAGAGGCTTCTGCAGGAACCCGCAGAGGAGTCACCTCACCATCCCTGCCTGCGTCTGCTTCTGCCGAGATGGGGGCTCAGGCCTCTGTGCTTGGGACCCCACAGTGCCAGGACATGAATAAGCACGGGGCCCATCTTTCTGTCAGGCTTTGTCCCACACAGCCAGGAAAGAGGATCCCTCATTTTAACTCATTGTCTTCAAAACCTCTATTCGGCCACAGAGGACTCGCATCTGCTCTTAGATGCTTGTAGCCAGATTCAGTTTCATTTCTAGCCTAGTGAAAGTTAAACAGATTTCCTGCTGAAACAGCGAACGTTTGCTTTTGTATGCTGTTGCAGTTCTTGACCAGGACCTGTTGGAGACAAAGCGAGGCTCCCATTCACATCACTGGTTCTGGCTGGGGATCGCAACTCTCGGCACCTCCTGCCACCCCCTGCCTCACCCTCGCGTTCTTCAACATCCTTCCACCCAAAAGTGGCAACTCAGTGAAGCAGTGCTACAATTTAAATAGTTATTTGCATTTCATTAACAATGACAACATTTATTTTAATACAGTTAAATCAGAGTAGCATTTAATTTAATTTTAACAAGATAGTTATTAAGCTAACCAAATATCAATTGATTGCTGAAGAAACCACATTGTGAAACAAATAAGTTGAGAAATAAATCTTGTTGCCAGGCCATTAATGTAAAATCACATAAATAATAAACGTCTAATTAGGTTCTCTCTAATGAAGAGCTCCAACTGTTCATTGACATTCTCCAGGAGGGTTGGTGCCTTGTGATGGTGGCTGTTGGGGGAGAGGAGGGTCATCCCCCGCTCAAAAAAGTGCCACATCTTAACCCTTCCCTCCTCAGAACCATGAGTTTACCATGCTCTCCTGCAAATTACCCTGTGTCTGGAGTACCAAAACCAATCAGTTCTAGCAGATATGAACATTTCCTTTCCCAGTCTTGCTAAGGACTTGTAATTTTCATCCATTTGTATGTGTGGATATAATTTTCAAGGGGTTTGTTTGCTTGCTTATTCAAACACAGATCTCTTAGGGGGAGTTATTTTCATAGCTTTTCTGACCATCTGCTCTGTCCAGCTGGACAAAATAGACCAAAAAAATCTCACCGAGGCAACTCTGAATCAAGTCTGCAAGTTCTGCTTAAGGCATATTATATTACATGCAGGCTCAATTTAAATCCTTCAAGTGATGGAAAACTCACTGCATCCCTTCACAAGTTGCTCTGATGGTTAACTATGCCTGCTATGAAAAATGTGAGCATTCTTCTGAGCCTGGTTTTGTCTAGCTGTAATGTTTATTCACTGACTTCTCTCATGCCTCCTTCTGCCATGCTAAAAAACAATCAGAAGTAAATTATTTGGTCCTGAAACTGCCAGAAGATTAAAATATAAACAAATTGAGAACAAATCAGAGAGGTTTGTCTGGGTAGAGACCAGTGCCACAGGTGGCCCTTTCTTTCCCAGCCCCTCAGCCCTGTGTCCCACAGGCTGAAGCGAAGCTTGCCACAGGAGAGGGCAAGGGCTCTTCTCTCTACCATCATGATGCTTTGGAGGGACACCACAGCAATTTCAAGGAAACAGGGCCAGAAAGACAGTTTACTAAAATGCAAATTAGGCACCCCCCCGCAAAGAAATTTATATAGCTTTTAAAAATATAGTGATAATAATCCATACCTCGCATATCCCTCACCCTTAAGAAAAACACCTGAGAAGAAGACTGTGCCTAGCTCATGTCCTCAGATAACCCACGCAAAACTGTGCTTCCCTCAGAACTTCCCATAGAGGAACATAACTACCCTTGCAGCTGCAGGAGAGGGAGTTGTTTTCTGTTTTGTTTCATGGGTAGCCAGGAGCTGTGCACATTAAAATTTGGTGAGTGCCCAGCGAGAAGCTGCTGTCTCCACTAGAGCTGGGGAAGCCCCCAGAGAGCTCTTCTGCCTGAATCGTGTCAGGGAGGTGACACCAAAGGACCATCACCTCCCGAGGACAGGCACTGGCCACGGGGGACAAGAGGCAGGAGGGGACATGGGGAAGCTCAGACCCAGGCATGCACATCCCCTGGGCTCCCTCCAGCCCCTGAGGGAGCTTTTCCGGGTGAACTGTGATCCAAAGTAAACAGCGGTGGATTAGTCATGCCCATTAGATAACCTGGACCTGCACAATTAAATTCTTGCCGTAAATGTGGCTGTAGCTCACATCGAAGCACAAGGGCTCATACAGCTGAGAGCACATTTCTCAAAAGGTGAGGCAACCTGTCCAGGGGATCAAACGCTGATACAGGCTCATTTTGCACAATTTTGCTGTACCATGCTGAGGCAGTGAAGCCACTGCAGCCTACAGGAGCAGCGTCCTGTGTGTGCATGACCTGCTATGTGGTGCCCAGCACCAAACCCAACCCTCTCTGCCGCACATAGGGAACAGGCTGAAACAACACAGCACATACATCCCTCATCACAATAAAAGCAGCAACCTGGATTTGTCGGTGTTATGTTACACAGATCAGAAGCTGCGATTTCTAAGAGGGAAGCAGGTGTTTTGGAATATGATCTGTTTTTCCAGGAGGATGTGATAAATAGTTTTCAGCTAATTATTTTGCACCAAACCATAAGGAAATTGTCTCCAAAGAGGACTTGTCAGCTTGGAAGACGCTCAGGACCTTAGACCAAATTTTAGGCTTGACAGTGATAATGGGGCATGGTGGGTGGTGGCAGCAAGGGATCCAACCTGCCTCAGATGCATCTCTACACAGCTTCACTGGCAGCCAGCATGGGGTAAAACACACTTTTTTGTTGCATCTTTCCCTTGCTGTTTTCCAAACAAAGCAACTTAAACACATCTGGGAAGAAAGCTAAGCAATTAAATAGAAAATGTGAGGGATCTTGTGTAGCATAAACAAAATAGCTGTCGAAGACTGGCTGAAACAGCCAGGGGATGCCCATGTTCACAGGGACTACTGCAGGCTGGGGAGAAAAGACTGTCAGCCACAGAGCCAAAGAACAGATGTCAATCCCTTCTCAACCAGAAGATGCTCCTTTTGCTAGGCAATGGACACCCATCACCCCTGAAATGGCCAGCACACAACAGGTTAAAGTGGTCACACTGCAAGGGAAGAGAGCCTGCAGTGCAAATATTGCTAGCACATCGGTCAGTCACAAAAGAGTAAATTATTAACACCTCCTAATTACGTGCCACTCCCATCCCACCTCTCGGTGTCACCAGGCTTTGAAAGGACGGAGCCACCACACGTTGAGGTTTAACAATGCAATCTCCTCGCCACATGACTAAGCGGGACCGTACCAACACCACCCATCCATCGGCCTTTTTGGTCGTGGCAGATGAAAACTCACTTCCCCTGTTTACCGTCTTGCGATAAACCTCCAACGGAACCATTGTTTTCCTGTAAGTGACAGCATTTTGAGAGAACACCCACAAACCCCTCCCCAGGCCTTTGGACAGCCCTGAGAGACCCCTGCCAGAGGCCACGAGCACCGGAGGCACCTGCGAGGGCTCCACCATCCCTCCTAATGGGGTTCTGTGGTGACTGCCACACAGAGCCACCACCAGCACACAAGAGCCATTTTCTTTCTTGCAGGGAAACAACAAATAGGAAGCCTGAGCTGATAGTAACAGGACTTTTCACGTAACCCTTTCCATTTCATCTGTCCCCCTCCAACCAGCCTGGTGCACAGTGGGAGGCAGGTACGGGTGTTCAGGAGCAATCACGGTTTGCTTAGCTGCATTAAATGCCACCGATAAACACATTACCATTTATTAACTGATGATGTGTAACACAAGAAACTCTGTAAACTGATGGCGCCACATCATGACTTAGGGATTATCTTCTTTCCCGAGGTCTCTCCTTTACAGGGCTTACTAAAACCTGCTTGGCACAGCATTTCAGTTTCCAGGTATAAACAGTTTGGGAAAAAAGAAGGAAAGTAAAGCAAAGCACAGCAAGTATGCAACAACGATATTGTGAGCTCAGATGATGCTAAATGAATTAATTCGATTCATTCTTAAATTTAACTGGCAAGATTTAATGGTTCACATTGAAAGCATGAATAACTATTTTGTTCCATGAATGACTATAGTTTAGTGACTCTTGATGTCAGTGTATTTTGCCCAGGGTAAAACTTGCTATATGAATTATTCACTGCTGGGTGAAGGGAATGAATGGGGCCATGCTCATAGACAGGATGCCAACTGTGGTTATTTGACATGACGGGGCACACTCTATGCTGACAAAGGACAATGGTTAATTTACAGTGTGGTACTGGGGCTCAGTCATTCTCCTTAAGATCTTTATAGAAAGCATGGCACTTTTTGTCATGTACTCCACATTAAGATGGATTCCGTGTGCCAAAAAACACTGAAGCATAGCTCACTTTTAAAAATGTTCACCAGTTTAAAGGGAAAAAAAAATCTACCTTCCTGTCTTGTTTGGCTGAAACATTGCTCCAAAGAAAATGTGTTTAAGAGCAACTTAAAAACAAATGGAGGAACACATCTATAGATCACTTGAGCATCTTGTCATAGATGCAGTAGTTGATAGCTGCTAGGACCTCTCCTTGATAGGAAAGGATCTGGCAGCCTCTCACAGAACAGAGTCTCAGACTGGAAATAATAGCGCTTTTACCTAAGCTTTTATTTCCAAAGCTGAGAGAGAAGAGCCTGGGCAAAGTTTCTGTGCTGAAGTATTTACAATGAGCAGTCAGAGTAGGACATTTTCCCAGCCTTCTTAAAAAGCTGTTGCTTTAATGCAAGCCATTTGTAATCTGAAAGACAAGACGCAATTCAGCTTGATCTGACAAATGGGCCACAAAAGTTTACTTACGCATAATAATGATACATTCATCTTTACTTTACACTTCCCAACTGCACGCTTATTGCAAACATCTGTGTTGCTGAAACGACTGGCATTACAACTCATTCATATGGTTTAAAAACAGTGATAGATGAAAGATGGGAGGGGAAGGGGCACGAGGTGCTTTTTCCTCCCAAATTTCGCAAATACTTAGTTTCATCTTGGAGCATTTTACTGTGAATGGGCTGAGTCAGTGCCTTGTGTGCGCAGAAATAACTTCATCGGTAACTTCCAAACCATCACCACAGCACAAACCTTGCACACTTCAGTACTGCACTGGTAATGCACTTGATACTCAGGAAAAAAGGCTAAAGGAAAGATGACTAAAAGCTGGCTTCGATTTTCACTCCATGCCACACGTGTCCTACCACTGAGTGGCAGGAGAGGCCACTGCCCAGCAGCTCCCTTCAGACAGCAGCTCCCTGGCAATGCTCAGATCCCCAGCAAAGCACTCAACTCTTAATGTCATCCCCAAATCCAAGTATTTTCTTGTCTTGTGCAAAAATGGTCCACTTTCTGTCAAAGTATGCTGTGCTGGAGACTGTGCCTACCTCTGAAACAAGCCTGCCTGAGTTTGCCTGGCTTTCATCCCCCCTGATGCTAGATGATTTGGTATAAATCCTGCTGAAATGCAGCTCACATGGTTAACAGTGAAGTGGGATATTTCTCCTTGGCTCCCAGCTCTGTCAGGTATTTCATGTACTCGCTTTTTGTCCAGATGGCACTTCTACTTTGTAGCTGCACACAAAGTATTGAATTTCTCTGCTCATATCTGACAAGCATATAACAACCCTGGGGATCCTGGATACAGGTTAGTATACCAAAAAGGCGCCCACATAGTCTTAAGAGGCTTTCTCTCCTCAGACATCCAGGTATTATTATTTGACTGCCTTTATTTATGCTATAATATTGTGTACTCTTCGTAGTCACGTGGAACATCTCAGTGACCCTCTACCTAGGCTGGTGGACAACTGGGTGTGAGCATTTGAAGCCTTTGCCATAAAACATTTTATATCTAAGCTCTTTAAATGGGTTCATGGCTGTCTTGGTTGGTTGTTTTAGTGTATCTGAGTATTTACAGTGAAATTAGCAGGTCTGTGTATTCATGCCAAGCTAGTAGAAGACGAGAAGCCAATTTTGAACAAGATGTGAGATGCACGTCCCTTTCTAATAGTGCTCCCATGCTGCTCTGGCACAACACTCACAGTAACACATACTGAGGATGCTGAGACCATGAGTAGTGTAAAAAAAGAATCTCCAGTGTCTTACAAATGCTTCCCACTCACATGATGCCCTTTCTCAAGAATACTGGTCAAACTTTTCACAGGAATCCTTCTGCAAGGTATTTAATTTCATCCTCTCTTTGCTTGATGGTTGCTGAGGGTTCAGCATCAGAAGAGCCGTGTGTGCCTGGAGGAGCGATGCCTCGAGTCTCATGGCACTGCCGTGATCACTGCAGGACCAGCATTGTACCAGTCTCATGCTGACGTGGCCCCAACTCCTCTTCTGCCAGCACCATGTGAATTATCAAGAAACTTGGATAAACTTGGCCAAGTGAATTTCAAATAGCAAGACCTGCCAAACTGAGGTTATATTTTCAGCCATGGGCACTTTGGAAGTTGCTTTTGCACATTGTGGGTCAACTCCTAGACAGGGGAAAGCCAAGTACCTCACAGAAGATGCTGCAACAATTTCTTCCCTTCACATTTGCTCCAGAGGCACCGAGAGCCCTATTGCAGGCTGGACCTGTGGTCATCTCAATTGCACGCTTGCATTTGACATGACTGCGTTATACTCACATATATCATTATTAACTAAAACTACGAGGATAAAGAAATAGATGAGGAAAGGTAAAAAGAAGGGACGGTGGGGCAGCACAGGTCTCCCTCCAGCACTCTGTTACCTGCAGCTGTGGGGAGGGCAAGGGGAAAGACACGGAGAAGGAAAAAGAAAACAGCTGACTAAAAGTGAAGAGTAAAGTAACCAAAATGAATGCAAAGTTGAAAAAAACACAGCCCACTTCCCTGGTCAATTTTGCTCTCTGCATTCACCAAAAAAAGGGCTGGCCAGTGCAGTAAAGCAGGGGTTGTGGCTGCATTGAGATGAACAGCTGAATGAAATTGTCTCACTGCCGCTTTCTTATGAGCACGCTCTGCAGATATGGCCCGCTTGTAAAATAGCTGAACAAGTGCAGCTCGTGGTGGCACTTATGCAACGGCGTAAGTTGCATAAGAGGGTGCACAAGGAGAATTGACTCCTCTTTAGCCCTTTCAAAAAGATGAGCCTGTGCTGCTATGAAGCCTACAACTGAGAAGCTGTTAACTTGAGGTATGTTCTACAAGCCCTGTTTTGTTATTTTCAGGGCTGTCTGCTGCAGACTGAAGGACACTTCCTAAATTTTTTCTCTCTCTGTACATTTTGAATGTTTACTTTGCACAGACGTTTGTTCAATTTCAGATAATTTAATGTGTGGAATGTCTACATAAGTCAGTGTGTGGGATTATCACAGGGCAAAAATAAACATTATTGCAGGAATTGCTTCTTAACGCCAAAGACTCTTCACGAAGAAGATTTGTGCCTTGGTGTATGTGGGCTATTGACAAAGATTCACTGCAGGCAGCAGATCTGGATTTTGTTACCATTTCTATCAGGTGTACAATCTGTCATGCACAGAAAACCACTTTCATTAGGAAAAATGAGAGCTACAGAGCTCTTCACTGCTTTCTTTGTTGTCCCTCTGATTTCAGGTACATTACCAATGAATAATATCCTATAATAAAATACAAAGATAGCAGTAATTGGACATGTTAAATATTGGTGATGCAGTGGGCCCCTGGATTGCTAAGCGGTGACTCAACAGCACCCTCTTGAAGCAGAAGCACGCTGAACTATGCCATTCCCTGCTGCTTTCAACTCCTACTGATGCTGGTAACTATCTTCTTACAGAGCACAGTTGGATGAAAGGTAAAGAAAAAGGTAAAAGAGTGCACCTTGCTCTCCATGCACACTCAAGCGCCAATCAGCTAAAGGCCATCTAGGAACAGAAAAACACAGCTATTACCTTATTTCACAGTCCCTACTGCCATTGTTGGGAGGGGATTTTTTTGAAAACACACATGAAAAGTGCATCCTGTTATTTAACCTGTGGGTATTTTTCACTGAATTACATAGAAACACTGCCCTTTCCATACATGGCTTCATTAGGTCTGTGGAGGTAGAGAATCAAACCAGAACTGATTTTATTTTTCATAGAAGTTTCCTGAACTGACGGGCAGAGCAAGCTCAGGGCCAGTTACTGCCTCGCTCACAGCACGACGCATCGGGAGGAAACAGCACCAGCTGCTCTCCCCCAGTACAGCTACACGGAGCCGTTCCTGGCAGTAATAACTGGTGCCCCGCTGCCTCCAGCTCAGAGCTTAGCCATTTGTTGGAAATCCAGGTCCAGCTACAATCACTGCAATAGTAACAGGCTCCAATCTGGGCGTCAGACAACATCTTTTGAAGTTTCCAATATGCTAGGAAGATCCTCTAAGTGGTAAAGGACTGAATATCTGACACATGCTGTTTTACTCAATGGAAAAGTCACAGGATACTCTGAGAATTATTCCTCTTTGATCCCTGTATGACATTGACCTGTTACCTGTACCATTGCCTACATCCCCAAGGGCAAGATCCCAGGCAGGAGTCACACACCCGGTTTTGGGCAGCATGCTCCCCAGGCACCCCCTGGCATCCCAACCCTGCTACCAGGCCCTGGGGAGGAGTTTGGCTTTAGCTGTTAACAAAGCTCTCAGAGACGTGCTTCTGCACATCCGTATCCCAGCACTGGGATGTCTCTTTGGTTTGGACAAGTGGCCCCCAGGGGCCAGGGCTGCGATTTTGTGTGTCCTGGGTCTGCTTCTAGTCACTGTGAAAGCAATCATGCTGCTCAGCTGCTTAACCAAAGGGCAGAGAAGCTTGTGACGATGCCAGAGCAAAGGTCCTGGGGCTGGAGTCCTGTGTATGCACATACACACACACAAATATGTCTATTCCTGTCACCCAGATTTGTTGATCCACTTGTCTTTCTAAGAGACGAGAATACTGGGAGAGCAGACTTTCTCCTCACAAATGTCTTGATTTTCCCTACTTATCCCCAAGTGTTACAGGCCCCTTGGACACCCCTGCCACCCCTCCTCCTGTGCATCTGCCTGGAGCACAAATGCCAAAACAAACATGCGAGATACAGAGGCATTTCTCAGACTATTACAGAGCCAATTTTAGCAGATGACTTATGTCTGTGGAGTAACGTATGTGGGAAACAGAGATACACTTCACACTTTTAGGAAGCTTAGAAAATTGTGATACTTCTAGGAATACAAATGACATAAGATAAAGGACATTGAAGAATCTCTACTACCACCCTGTTTAATTTCCTTGTGCCTGGATTTCAGCTCAGTTTCTGTACTAAATACCATTTAAATGGCTAACAGAAAAAAAATCTTCAATTACTTTCATGAATATGGATAGTCTCTGGTTTCTGTTGTACAGGATTTTGTTTACATAGGCAATAGGAAGTTTGTTGTGGTTCACATGCATAGAAAATATTTCATCTGTAAACACCAGTTGGTGAAGTTGTGCATCACTCATTCAGTATGGTCTTTGGGTGCAATGGTTATGTTTAAGCACCCACAATCCCTCTCAGGCAAATGTACCAGCTACATTTCCATTATTTTTATATAACAGGAGGTAAGTGATCAGCTGTAGAGGGGACATTTGCAAGTGTGAAAACAAATGAAACTGTGGGGGAGGAAGAAGGAGGGAAGATGACGAGTGCTTTACTGAAGATCTCAGCAAAATATTGTTACTAGATAGGATTTCTTGCAACAACATGATTCAAACAGAAGGGACACATCAGGGAGGATACAGAGCTGTGATCTATAAGAGCAGAGCTCAAAGATGTTTTGGATTTGGACTATTCAGAAATACCACACAACGGGCTCTTCTAAAGATTGTGGTCTATTTTTCAACAGACACCCACACATCAAAATACTGCCTACATTTGGTGAAATCTAATAGTCTAGTTCTTGTCACTTGTAACTGCTGGAGTTCAGGAGCTGAAATATTATTTGGTTAAATAAGTGCTATTTATTTCTATAAAAGTCCTTCTTCACTTTTGCCACTTTGAAAGCAAAATTCAGGGTCTGCAAGTACAGACGGATGACACTGAACTCCTCTATGCCTGATATCCATAGGCGGAGATTAACTATTCCAAAAAGCTACTGAAATAGAAAGAGCAAGTCTCTGGAGAAGTCTGAAAGAGAAAAAGCAGCCAGTGTTGTTCTCTCCTATGAAGGAGGGATGTGACAGAAGAAAAAAGTTTGAATGTCACATGGGTTGAGACTTGCAGAAGGTGGGAAAAAGCGTTCTCCAAAGGACATATTTTTGGAGCTGCTGCGGGAAATCTCTCTGTAGACAGATCTTGCTGTGGGGGAAGCTCACACCCCACAGAGAGGGAGGACTGGCCCATTTGGAGCTCAGGATAAACACTTGGCAGGAGAACAAGCTCCATCAAGGATCTGTATCAGGACTGGGCATGTCAGTCCTGCAAAGATTAACACATATGCTAAGCTTTCTGCACATGAATGTTCCCACTCTAATTCATGGGTGTAAACATATGCGTGTGCGTAGAATCAAGACCTCAGTGCCTTTCTCCTCTAGATCACTGGGAAGTTTTTCTGACTTTAAACGTGCACGAAGGGTTTTGAGCAGAGTCAACTGAACAGCCTCTGCTGCAGCCCGGAGTATTTTGAGACCAGCACGCAGTCAGAAACATGAGATTCCCTCAACAGACATGCCCCTGATAACCAGGAGCTATTGGTTTTATTTTTTGTAATCTAATTTTTTTACTGCTGCTAAACCTGTTTCTCAATCTGCTTAAATGTACTTTTATATAATGGTGATTAGTGTTCCTCTAGATTCAACTACAGGTTAGTTTGTGGCATATGGGAACCATGTAAAACTAATCTGAATAATTATTGCATTTATTTTATTACAGTTTTGTCCAAACTACTGAAGATTTTTCACACTTTCAAGGAGCTTTTGCCTTCATATTTCTTATTAAGCCTAGTTGACTCAAGATTTGATCAGATACATGTCACAATCCGTGTTCTTGTCAAGGGGATTCAGGGTATTTGAAATCAGTGGATCATTAAATGTATTACAGGAATTTTATTAGTGTTCTTCCAATTACTACATTGATTTGTCTAATCCCATGTTGTTATCCCCTGCCTGATCTGCTACTGAGCTCCTAGAACCTGAATTTTGAAGGAAAATGACTAAATGAGATGTGGTCAGAGCAGTCAGCTCTTCAAGCAATGATAGTCTTCATAACCAAATCAAATATTTGTTTGTAGTTCACCAACAACTTTCCTTCATAGAAGGATAATTTGCGTGCTCTCTGACCAATGTGTTGTTCACAATCATGAACAGAAAAGCCATTCAGTGTACAGCAGGAATTAGTCTTTCTGAGTCTCAGCTGACCAGCTTCACCAAGAGCATTTTTCCTGTGTTGAGAAACTGAGGTCTCTTCAGCAATTACTGCTGACTTTTTGTAATCAAAGATTGGGGGGGTGGGGGAGGGAGAGAACTTTGAGGCTTGAATTCTATCAATGATTTGATTGAGCCATGAGTAAATCAAAGGGGAAGATGAAAAGAATTCCTGGGAAAGTATTTATATACCCACAGAACTGAACGACAAGCCTCCGAGATTGCTAACAGAGCTAATAGAGGGAGGTGCGATACCTTGAGCAGTGATTTTTGAAAGTTCATGGAGAATAGATGAGGTGCCAGAGGATTTCAGAGCTACAAAATACAGCACTCAACTGAGTTATAAAAAGGGGCATCCTGGAATTTACTAAGCAATTCATTTAACTTCAATAGCGAGTAAACTATGTAAGGAGTCATAAAGGAGCCATTATGAGAACTTAGAGCAACCCAGAATCATAAATAATTGGGTGGGAAAGGGCTTTAAGGGGTCATCTACTAATCTCATCAGAAATCTCATAAGAGTAAACATTCAGCAAAATATGGTACTCAGACATACACATTTCAGCTGGCCCTTTCCACACATCCGAGCCGTTGCTTGGGGTGGGGGAGCATTCCTTGAACAGAGCCCATTTTAAACGAGGGACTTTCTTGCCTTTTCTGTACACTTTTGTCTCAGTATTGAGTGAAAATCCCCAGGAAAAATTACAGCAGCTGGCACGGGAACGGAAAGCTGTTAAACTTGATGATCCTCTTTTCCAAATTAATATATCCTGGACAGAGACCAACTAACAGATCATCTGGGGGGCAAACTCTGATAACATAAGTAGATAATGCTGGGGCAGAGGGGCTGGGAGGGAAAACACACTGGCAAAAGGAGACTGTAAGAGAAAGCTTCTCCTGCTGAAGGCTGTGGGACAACAGAAAGGTCAGCCTGTCTTGCTGGAGAAGCACGAGAGGCTCTGGAGCTCACTCTAAAATGCTGAATCACAACCTGACCTTGACAGAAAACCACTAACCCTGGAGCAGCAAACTGCCAGTGTGATACAAGAGCTTTACCTCCCAGGTGAAATTCTGCGTCTTTCCTTCCGCTCACACACCACAGCCAACCAGCCTGAATCCTGAACGAAGTAGCGATCTGTGACGGCAAAACCTAACTAGGACTTTGCCCAGCCAGGTAAACATGTATTTTTCCCTTAAATGCAAGATGACACGAGGCCATTTTGAAAGCAATGACAAAAAAAAGAACACAAGTTTACTTGTCATTAGATACAGATAGTAATAACCGAAAGCAATAACCAAACCATGTGAGGAAATTGAATACAGACAAACCGCTACGCTAAATGAGAGGGAAGAACCAATCACGTGCTCTCATTATATGGCATTCTGATTACCTTAAATTATATTTTTTAACAGACATCCGTTTTTATTTTTGCTTCTAAAACAGGTGAAGTTCTTTTCAAGTATTGACGTCAGCTAGCCTCATCAATTGTTCCTATAATAGCTCAACTACCACTACAGCCACAAATGCTATGAAAGAGCTAAGTACTCCCTGCACAAAGGGGATTCGGTTTGGTTATTGCCACAGCACGTATGCGTGGCCTCGTCTTTTACAGCGTAGTAATTGATATTGATTTTGTGTGGCAGAGATTCCTCCCTCCATGCACTGGTCTTTATTTAAAGAGAGAGACAGAGAAAGAAAGAGAAGAGGGAAAGGGGAAAGGAGAAAGGGGAAAGGACATCATGATCCATCTTGAAAATAAATCTTTTTTTTCCTCTTCATAAAAATGCAGTGAGTTTAGTGCACATCTGTGGCAGACCCCAGCATGGTCAGCAACAGAGCAAGTCTCCACAGGGATCTGCCTGTGCCACTTGGCCGTGCTTTTTGGGTGCCCCATTGGCCAGCACAACAGCATAACAGGGACTTCTCTTGGTGTAAGGGCCCCACCACTCAGAGGCCATGCCATGAGAACACCATCACCTGCTACAGCCCAGATCAGGGGCCATCAGCCCTTTCAGCCATCGGCTGGCAATGTGGCTGCCAGTTCAATGACCCCACTCACATCCAGCCCCTGCTGTGTCCCATCCCGTCCC
This sequence comes from Patagioenas fasciata, assembly GCF_037038585.1. Lineage (NCBI taxonomy): Eukaryota > Metazoa > Chordata > Aves > Columbiformes > Columbidae > Patagioenas > Patagioenas fasciata. The sequence goes on along the minus strand of NC_092527.1, from coordinate 10,776,278 downwards.
CCCCCATTATTTCCTGTCTGGTGTTTCCTTGATGTTTTGACCCTTAATTATTACTAAGGCTGCATTCTCTTCTCTCACAGGAGTCCTGGATGACACTATTTATTTATTGTTGCTCTTATTTTGGTTTTAAGAGACATTCACAACTTGAGGATCTGCGTGGGGGAGTGTGGATGCTAACCGTGAGTGCCTGGTGACAGTCCAATGGAAAACTTCAAGCTGTGCCAGGCTAAACAAGGAAGGCCACAGGAGCACTTGAACTCCCCAGGGAAGGCAAGGGAAATCTACTGAAAATACCAAAATGACACTTTCGCTTCCTTCCTGTTTCTCAGACAAACCCGACCAGGGTTTTACTTTTGGGTGTGAAGAAGGTTTCTACCAACTGTTGGTTTCACGTGGCACCACAGAGGGAGGGCTGGAGACTACCGACAAGCTGGCCACCCTCAGTCCAAAACGCCAGCAACATGGGGCACCAAGTCTTGCAGCGGCACAGCCCAGCAGCTCCCCAAAGCTGTACAGAGGCACTCCCGACTGATCGCACACGACTGCTGCCGAAACCAGAACCCTTGGATTCATTCACTCCTCCTCTGCCCCTTGAGAAGGATTCCACATTCACCAAAACATCTTCACTTGCCACAGATTTCAAGTGCCCTTGAGTGTAGCTTTTGTTTAGGTACCGTGTTCACTGATGACAAGTGCCTTTCACGAGCACGAGCATACCTGTTTCAGCTGACTGACGGACAAACACCAGCGTCAGAGACTCAGATGGCAGCTGACTTCTGCCTAAGCCTTATGGATTAAAACAAACGTTTTTGAAGGTCCGTGGAAACGTGCTCTCCCATAATGTGTCCAGCACCTCTTGTTGCAGCCTGGGCTAAAAATATAACGAGCATAGTTCAGGCTTTTGTCATTCCCACTGCCCACGGGAGCAGGATGTGCAGAGGATCAGAGGATATAAAAAGTTCATTCAGGACTCTGTCTTTTTTACAGTCTTAAAGCTGTAAGCTTCCCATTCAGCTTTGACTGGAAAGCTTGGCTTTTTTCTTGGGAAGAGGGATTCAGAGCCCGGGTCATCACTTTGATGCTGCTTTCCTGTGACTCTGACAGCTCTCCTGGTTCCCATGCCCAGGAATCGGCCATGCCTCCCCGTTCCTGCCCTGTGGAGCTGAGCATCCCTGCAGTGTCTGTGTACCACGCTCAGGTCCCGGCAGCCCTCACACACCTCTCATTGCCATGTCCTCTGCCAGAGCAAGGCTGGTGCAACACAGAGTTGCTCCTGGTGGCACCAACATAAATTGTGTCCCACGACATGAAGAGTAGGGCAACTGGACTAATTGCATCCTCCCAGGATCTCTCAGACTTAGATCAGGATGTTAACTGAGCCTAGCACCCCTGAAAAGGCTATAAAGCAAGATTTTACATTTCTTCTTTCTGATAATTTTTCTCTAAGACTAAAAGCATTTCTTTCTGGAACCTGAAATCTTGCTGATAACCCTAAGTCCCAGCCGAAGTGGTCGTGTCATTTGGAATGAGGTGGTGACCATGTATATAAGATGGAGAAGATACAGAGGTTTAATTTCCTACAAATTAATTCTCTACAAGCTGTGTAAACTTTCCTTAATATAAACAAAGTCTTTACAGACAAAGACGTTACGGGTTTTTTTCCCCTTCCAATTATTGAGAGAAAAAATAGAAATGCAATTGTGCTGTCTGGGCATTTCAGCCAGCAGATTGAGAGCTGCTCCTGTTGCCTTCCACAAGGCGCTTCCTCACACTTCTGACTATACAAGAAAAGTAAATAAACTTGCAAAGAAACAACCCTGTGCAGCCGGATATTACCAAGAAATTTAGACTTTCTAGACTAGATTGACACCAATTTGTAGTTGCCCTGCAATACAAATGCCACTATCTCCAGCTGTGAAGCCAGCACAACTGCCCAAGGCAATACCACGATGTCATCTTCACTCCCATTGCTTTTCCATGCCGCAAGAGTCAGGGGGCTTAGCATGACCCCCAGGAGCAGTTGGGAGCACCCTGGAGCCAGGCTGGGTGGTGATGGAGAGATGGTGGCTTGCCTGGGGACACACGGGCGTGGGCTGGAGGCTGTGACACAGGAGGCATGGGGCTCAAAAATTAGGACCTGCCCTCCAAGGACACAAGAAGAGCCTTTTATTTTAACCTGAGACTTTTTTCTGCTTCAAAAAGTTACCCTGTTGTAGCCTGTTTTCTAAGAAAACCTGGCACCGGAGAGTCCCTGGTGTGCCTACTTTCAAGAAGAATGTCAGAGGTCTACCAAGGGGACTGACTCACAGGCCCATTAGATGTGGCTTTGCTAAATTGACAAACAAGTCATTACGGACAAATATAAACCTCCCATCAGAAAGCACCAGTATCATCCTTTAAAAATTCCCACTTAATTCCCACTCATATTCAAATGTTCATAGAACCAATTAAAATAGCTATTTGCAATTATTTGTTTTCCTTCATTGTATTATTTCATATCAGTACATTGCATATCATTTAAGATGAAGAGTGCTTTCATACATTTTTGTCTCATTAACGTCCCATGCCTAAAAATAAAACCAGAAGATTGAAAATGAATGCTCATGATATTTGCCTACCCTTCAATATAAAAAGCTCCATATCTAAATATGCAATTTCCTAGGGAAGTAGCAGACCTCTCCTCAGAATGATGATATTTAGAGCAAATAAAGCATGAAGAAAAGTCACTGGTGCTCATGAAGGGTAGAATTTCAGAGCAACAACTTCTAGAGAAGACAGTTTGCATCGAGAATAAAATAACTAGGAAATATTTTATCAGTACAACTATTTGTACTTCTCTGAAACAAGCTCAATGGAAAATACTACTGTTACTCACTTGTCCCTCTGTTGATGGTGTACATCTGTCAGGCATGACTGTCACACATGACAGCCTCATGTAAAGGCAGGTACCTCTTCCTGTGTCACTGCTGTCTGCAGCCACAGCTCAGGACAGACAACAACAGTCCACAGCTGAGGTAACAGCCCACAGCTCAGCTGGCTTTCTTGCCTTATCTCTCCCCAGTGACTGAACACCTGTTTCTAATAGTACCAGTGGTCTGCCTTTCCAGCTTTCGTTGGAAAAAAAAAAATACCAGCAGTGAGAATAGATGCTTTAATACTGCTGCTCCTTAAGTTAATAAAGCCAAATACTTATTGGAATCTGATTTCTCACTTTTCTTTATTAGGCATTTTATCATTTGGGCTCAGTTTTCCAACCTGATTTGTTACTACAAGATAAAGCAATTAAGTGCTAAATCATGATTGCACTGTAAAACTCCAGCTTGTGGAACCATGGCCCAGTGACAGACAGGGCTCTGCTGGTGACACCACAGCTAGGAAAGCCAGGTCTGCTATACGAGACACTTGAGGAAAGCAGTGCCCAAGGACCCACGCTATCCCCTTGCTCTGCTGATCCCCAAGTCTCCCTGGAGCAGCACAGCACCCAAACCTGGGAGAAACCACCACCAGATCTGCTGCAGAGGACAGGGACACAGCCAGTATCATGGGGCCAAATGCAACCCAGCCCAAAGGGGAGCCATGGGCAAGAGAAGGAAGGAGATGGTAACCCATGAGGAAACCAGGCAAGAAGAAAAAGGAAAGCTGCAGAGAGGTTTTGCCCAACAAAGGGAAAAGCCAGGAAGCAGCGTGTCTGCTCCCCAAATCACTACCCAGATGTGCCACATGGTCCCAATCTACAGCTGTTCTGGTGCAGGGGTGTATCACCAGACCGCTGGCTCCTCACACAGTCCGGGGACTCGGGCTGCTCTCAAGCAGGGTGGGGGCCACCAAACCTCCTGGGGACCCCCTGCCTGCAGGAGTGAGGTGGGACATAGCAGCCTGCTAGCCACCAGCTCCCCGTCCAGTCAGGAGGAAAGGCGGCTGCTGGCTGCTCGCCAGCACATCTTGCATTGTCTTAAATACTGTGTTCCAACTACATGTCCTGTTCAGTATAAAACAAACCTACCGGAGGAAATGAACAGGATTTTGCTTTTAAAGGTATTGTGTCCAGGTACATTAACAGTTCTACCATACATGTTACTCAGCTCTTCAGAGAGTGCTTGAGTTTCATTTCTGCTGTAATTGTATCAGCATCTTGCTTCAAGCCTCTCCTTGGCTTTCCTGCTGCTTAATTTATTTTCCTTTCCAGTCATATACTGAGCCATCTACAGTGCTCTGCTGACTGCCGAGCCTCTGGAAACACATCACACCAAAGTGTTTTAGTGAGTCACCTGTGGCTCTTGTTTGCAGTTTTCACTTGTGTAGCAAATACCAACTCTGTGTTTAGGACCTATTACTTTAATGATCGTTCTTTTTTAGCCTGAGCAGTTGCTGAGCATAGATAGTAAATCTGAAGACTTCTGTGGTGGAAAAGCAGTCATTTGTCAGGTTTTAACAAAATCTCTGACATGGAGGTGGCTCACAGAAAGCAAGAAGCTATTGTCTAGTTATTAATACAATAAAGGTGAATATAAACCCAGTTGACATCCAGGAAGCAGTGAGTCATTAAGCAAGTGCTGCAGGAGGCCAAGGAGTGGCATCCATTCAGCTCCCCCAGCATCAGCACTGGGGTGAATGTTATTCAGCCTTCTTATCAGTGACATTATTTATTCTGTGTGATTTATTGGTGGAATGTGTGAATTTGACAGCAAGGAGCTAAGACGTGTATCAAAAGCAGGAGCCATATACCACAAATGCAGATGATTTAAACAACTCAGAAATTTGTCAGAAGAATGAGACATGAGTTTTAATGGGGAGGAGGGGGAAAGCAGATGTCAGAGTGCATCTGGGGCAGACCTTCACAGAGGATGGATAAGCCAGGCTCTCTTCTCCGCAGCAGAGTGAAAGGAGGAGGTTGGCCGCCTGTGAGTGCTGTCACAGCCATCAGCTCTCACAGATATACCAGCTTCAAGAGGACGATTTTTGACTGGAGCTGGGGGGTATGTAAAGTCAAGGAAAATTAATTTCGCTGCTTCAGGAAAGAGGTTGTGTGGCTCAGAGCCCATAGCCTGGCTGGTACTGCTGCTGCCCCCCGAGGGAGTAGGAGAAGTGTATTTTGGGATGGTTTGTATCTTGCCTTACCCATAACCACAGCCCCATGCACCCTGATCCCATCTCACAAGGCAGCTGCTACTCTGGTTCTCTACAGCACTGGCATTGGCAAAGTGGGCAGCCAAGATATAGCTCTCTCACATGGGTATTTCTCCGTATTTGCTAGCGTTTAAAACCAGGCAGAAACAGACTCTTAAGAGTAATTATTGATCCCACAAGCTCATTACAGCTGCCTTTACTCCCTCTGCGGTGATTATAAGCAGATAGAATGTTTTAAACAGCAGGGTTGTGTCTACATGTCTGATAAGTGACATTTAAATGAGTTAACTAGTACCTGTGAGGAGATGCGCTTTTCAACAATGGCCTTTCCCCCCCTCTTTGACGCAGAGAAAGGCAGCAAACAGGGCACTTCCCACTGCCACAGGTGGGCTGGGAAAAATCCCATGTCACCCTGGCCATCCCCCTGCACCTCGGTCACCTCCCCGCCTCCTCCTGCCTCAGCACCCTCTGTCTGCATGGAAATCCATGTGCAGTGGGAAGGGAAAATATCTTGGTTTGCTTCAAGAATTGAAAGGGCTTTTTCTGTTCCGGGCTAATCCCAGGATCCCTCGAGGATGAACTCCTGCTACCAAACTCCAAAATGCGAAACCATTTTAAGATAGCTCAAGTTTGGGGGGTCAAAACCAGCTACCTCGAAATCAATGATCATCCTTTAAAATATACACTGAAAAGGATCGTGGCTGAAGTTGAGGGGGAGTTGTCACAAGCAGATCTCAAGCACCCTCCATTTAAATGGTCTGAGAGTCCTGGGTGTCACAACTGAAAGAAAAAAGGCTCCCAGGAGCCAAGGCTGTGGCACATGAACAGCCGTCCTACAGAAAGTGGGGAGAGTTATTAAAAGTTAACTGCTCCAGGGAGCCAGCAGATGTTAAAAAGAGTAATTAATTTAGCCTGAAATGGGAGAGCCCTGTCATCAGAGAACTCCTGTCCCATAAGCAGGGAATGGACATTGGCCTGACGAGGTGTCCAAGAAAATGCTTTTCATCAGGAGAGGATGTGTGAGAATTAAACAGCATGTGAGAATGTCACTCAGGAAAGGAAGTTGTCTCTAACTGGACTCAAACCATTTGCAGGTGAAAATCACTTCAATGGAAGGAGATAAATGTCGACTCAGCTGAAACAATTGCTGGAGTTGGAGGAAACAACTCCACACTGAGGTTTTACAAAGGATATGAACCCAAATGACAAGCAGGGTGGGGGGCACATCTGTAGCAATGACACTTGGAGCCCGAGGAAAGAAGGTGAACGGCGTCAGCACGTTGATACAGCTGAGCGTGGAGCCAGGGACACGCGCTACCCTCTGCTGCCAAAAATCCTATTGCTCCAACCCAGGCACACTCAGCCCCATCCACGAGATGGGATTCACACCCCATGCTCACCGTGTCAATAGCAGGGACCACGGGTGGGAAAACATCTGGGGGTCTGTCCTGAAAGGTGGGTGGGAAAACATCTGGGAATAGACCCTCTGGGGGTTCGTGGGGGCCAATTCACAGCAACAAAAGATCTCAAGAGGATCTTGTGGAAAAATAAGGAGCCCTTCCCCCCTCAATTCTGGCAGTTTCCAGATGGGAAACTGAAATGAAACTTCTTTTTTAAATGTTCAGAAACCTTTTGAACCTCATTAGTTTTCATTTCATATGGCTCTGCACAGAAGAAGTATATAAACCTGTGGCTCTTTTAGATGAAATGATGTAACGTTCAGATTATATTGATCAGAGCGGGGAGGGGAGCATTCAGCTCAGTAATATTTTAACAAAAGAAGTCATTTTGTGCAGTCTTTACAATGCTTTCTTATTTCAAGGGTCATGGGAGCTGCACAACACCAGGTCTTCACAGCCTCAGAAACCAAATTACTTAATTTTGAGGAAACAATACCTGCATGCAATTAAGCTCTTAACTTTACGCGTGAGTAGTTTGAATTAGTGCACGGAGAATACTTGCAGGCTTTCAATTGCACATGTGTAAGTTTTGGCAGGGCTTGGTTCTTAACTACGTTAATCTTGAAGCCTTGCTTGCTTTGTTTTCAGCAGCAAACCTAGCAAAACTATAAATACACTATCTACTTTGAAAATCCTGTAAAATCAATTTTGGAGACTTCAAGGAAATCAAAGGAAATGTGATAAAATTAAAATGCTCCCACTTAAATAAAATTTTATTTCCCTTCCAGTAACATACAATATTTAACTAAGAGTTTTAATACATTCAGTAAAATACGAGCATATTATTAACCTCTTCAGAACAGCACGATTTACTGTAAAGTCATTACCATTCTGTTCACTTATGTCTGGCCCCTTTGTTTCAAAGTCTGTTTTCCCAGCTTACAGTATCAGGTCAACAGACTCTAACATAAATGAGTAATGCGTCTGGAATTTTTCCTTGCAACACCAAACCTCAGCCGGGGCGCAGGCAGAAAGGCCGCGCTGTGACTACGGTGGGAAGCAGCTTCAGCTGTCCCTCATCCCTCCCTTTTCCATCCTGTCCCGCTTTCCCTTGCGAGAGACTCCTACATGGGCTGCTGTCCGTTCCCGACTTCATTCCCTCCTCTCGCAGCTCTCAGAAACAGCATCTGGACTTTTAGAAGTCCCAAACCACCCCCTCTAGTAGACAAAAACACTGCTGTGCTTCCCATGTCCTCTTTCAAAATCTGCAAGAATGATCTCAGAGGCAAACTTGTTTCTGCAAGGTGGGACAGTCGAAGGGGATCTACTCAGATAAAAGTATTCACAGTCATTTCTGAGGTGCTGCCCAGGGTGAACTTGGTGAAGTGAGGGTGTGCCCTGCTTCTTGCTATCTGCCCGAGCTGGAAATGAGCACCCTGCAATCAGCAGAGCTTTATTGACAGTGCCGGAGGTGTCACGGCACGGGAGAGGAATGCTGGTCTCTTTCCTCAGCACTTCAAATTTCTACAGCCTTCAGGTTTGGAGAAGTGGGGTGTCCTTCAGTAAATCCAGTTTTTTATACGGATATTAACAAATAAAAACCAAGTTGTGTGAAAAATGTCAGTTCTATTTTTGCCAGCTAAAATACAACAGGAAATTGCATGCTCAACATATGTGGAGAACTGCAAAACTGAACCACAGATATGTAACCACTATTATTAAGAATGGTAAATGAAGCAGCAGAGGTGAAACAGATTATGCCGCTGGATATTTCCTTCAATACGAATCCCAGCTATGGCGTCGCTTTGCATATGCAGGCGGATAGAAGATCCTTACAGCTTCTGGAAACAGAATTGCATTCTTACAAATCCATCACGTATCTATCTAAACCCTCAATATGCTGATGGTAAAACAAATGTATTGTGGTACCCAAACGAAACAAACTGTTTCTGAATACATTAATTTCAGAAATGCACCAATAGATTTGAAAATAAATACCTGAATATGAATGTCTTACAAACAAACAAAAGAAACAAACAAATAAACAAAATCTATTTGAGGTGCTAAGACACAACCCTGCGTATGACAGAGGATGGGACAGGCAGACATCATAGTAACTACACCAGCAGGGAGGCTGAAAAACATCATCATCAATATTTCTATTTATCTGAAGAGAAGGAGGTAGAAAGTTTTCTGTTTGTTCTTAGAAAGCACTTGGTTTCCTAAACAAACTGCCAGGCTTCTTTCCACAACTCTGAGGCTCAGACTAAATATTTTTCACACTAACTTTTTCCCAGCAAATGGTGTAGTTACTCCAGCACCAAGACCTCCCCTTTCCAGTCGTTGGTCCTGCCAAGGCCAACAGAGGGGCTCTGCGTGGAACAGATCACACTCCTGAGAGAGAAGCAAGCCACTCAACCCTTCCACTGTCCTTTTCAGAAGAGGTGGAACAAATTAGGAGCAAATACTATTTGTACCTAACAGTTCAATAAATCCAGCAACCCAAATGGAGTGCTGTTCTCTGCCAAAAAGCCATGGTGTGATGTAGGTGAATTTCTTTAGGAGATCCATGTTCTAAGTAAAGAAATGCTTTAACTCTCAGTCAAAACACCCCCTTAAGAGGGGAGAGAAGGGGAAATGTAGACAGCTTATGCCAATAGTCATTTATAAGAATTTTCCCTCCAAATCCCTATTACCACGTCCATTGCACAGGGATGGAGCAATGCTGAGTGCCGATGGTACACGGGCAGCGACCTCGAGGGGGAATTGGCTGCTTCTCCAGTCTTTGCTGTTTTGGCATTAAGCTTGTGCTCAACGTGACAATCACACAGAAGAACCTACCTGTGAGAAAACAGGGCGCCTGGCAGCTGCCAGCCACCAACAACCCCAGCCAGCCCACGGCGCTGCCAAGCCTGCGGGTACCCGTGTGCGGCTGGGACAGGCTCCCCCTCCCCAAAATACATCTGGGGGAAGGCTCCCAGCATACTCAAGGCTGAGGGCTACTAATCTAATTTCTTTTCAGACTGGTAATTTGTGACTCACAGGCAGGCATCTATTTTTAGGGATGGCTTCAGCCAGCTCCAGATGGAAGAGCAACAGACTGCGGCCTCCAGCAATCACAGCCACTTTTACAGCCCAGCTCCTGACATGGGTCCCCTCAAAGCTTTGGTTGGCTCAGCTCACACACGGGCTATTACCATGCAACATTATAATTACGTATTTCACTCTGCGGGTGCCCTATCACACAGGTTATTTTGAACGATGTGCCGTGGCTTTGCACTCTTTTTCCTCTCCCTGCCCACTCAAAAACAAGCTGGGAGCCTTTTCCAAACCACCTCGTCACTGTGCTCAGCGTCTTCCAGCACGGACTGTCTGATATCCTCTGAGTCAGCTACATCCGACCAGCCACAGCTGGCCTGGACCTGGGCCAAAGACTTTTCCCTTCAGTTTTGTTGCACAATGTGATCTAAATAACCGGTCCCATCTAATTTGTTTCCATCATGGGCCTAAGGAAACCGTATTTCACTTCATGAGGTCTCAAGTTAGGGAAACATCGTAAGGTCGGTGTCCAAAACTAATTCAGACAGCAATACAAATAAACATCGATTGGAAAAAGAGACAGAGTCAGGGAAGGAATAAAACCCAAACTTTTGTGACTAGACTATCGCTTTCATTAGCATCATGCTCTGGAATGTAAGTTTCATCTGTTTCTATGAAAAATATGAATGAAGCAATGAATAACCAAGGAATGAAGTCTTACCTGACTGTGTAACCTTTTCTTTCTTGCTAATATATCAAGATAGTCTTTTACCAAAACTGTTTAAAAAAAAAAAATCTAAAATTTTTGAAGTGCAACTGAATCACTAAAACTCTTTATGGTTAACATTGCTAAGATGTTTGGACATCAGTTGTAACAAAACAATGTACTTTTTTTTGTTATCCTTATTTTGACTTTATCCTGTCAGAGAGCACTTACTTGGAAAAGCCAGCATATTTCAATCGTTTCTGTTTTACAGGTTTAAAAAGTTGTAGTGTGGTCTTACAATGAAATTTGATTACCCAATGACAGAGAATTTTGAAAAAAAATCAGCTCTACCCAAGAGATAATGAAACTTTAAGATGGTAAATCAATCTTCTTTTTGGCTCAACATTTTGAGGCAAAAGCTTTTTTTAATGCATGCATGTATACATGCATATGTTTATTTTCTAATATTCTATTCAGATTCTAGGAACATCTTGCATTTTGGGGGACAATCTATAAATTATTTTTAATTGTAACTTATACTAGAAAGAGAATCTATTCTGTGATTCTGGTAATAGATCAAGCAATTCACATTGTTTTGCACTGCTTATGTGCTTGCAAACATCCCTGAAATCACACCCAAACAACAAAAATTTCTCGGCTGCATCATACACACCTGCTATGGGATAAGTGCGCCTGTCCCAAGCGGTAGAAATTCATGTTCACCTGACAAAAGGCAGAGAAACATCAGCTTGCTCCTTGTGTTTGGGCTGCCAGGCATGACGGCAAAGGCCGGAGGAGTATGTGAGATCGTGCTGCAGAGCACCAGTGTTTCTTAAGATTTTCTGGAGTGTTTTCCTCTGGTTTTTGACTCCTCAGTCTTGCCCAGCTCCATGCATTGGTGGGGGGAGCTCTGGGTCTGGACTAACACCCCCTATAAAACCCTTCTGAAGCAAGATGAACAACTAGAACAGATGAAGAGCTGGAGCTCACCTGCTTCATCTTGAACAGCCTTGTGATGACTCACATGGAGTCGCTGAGAACCACCATGACTTTGTGAAGGCTTCAGACCACCTTACGTTACATGCCGGCGACAGCCAAGGCTGGTACAACACAGAGGCTCCCTGCCTGTCCTCCTCCTCCTCTCCTACCTGGCTTGGAAGCTCTCAGGTTGGCTGCTCTCAGAGGAGCACGTATGATCCTCTTTCTCCAGAATTACAGCTCCACCCCAACCATCAGCCTAAGAGATTTCTGTCCAACACAGATCTTCCACCAGTGACCAGAAATGGAAGAAAGACTAACAGCAAATCATCCTACCAGGAGTTTCAAAACCCAGCAGATTCCACACCAGGGTGGAGAACAAGTTTTGAGCCTGACTGGTCATCCTATTTATTTGTTTAAGGGCTACCCCAGCAGTGAGCAGGGAAGAATTCCTTCCCCATGTAGGAGTGTGCTGCCAAATTCCTCTGGCTTGCAGCAAGACTCACAAACATTTCTTGCTTCCCTCCATCCCCAAATGCTAGCAAGCCTATTCAATACCTCACAGCAAACAGCAAGATCTTTCATACCTCAATGTCATAATTTAAACATGGGAAACAAATTTACCTTTTCATTGAAAACTCTACTTTGAGTATAGCCAACTGAACGTATTTCCACATAAACTGGCAATAAATAGAGAGGAGGAACTCACAAAGAAAGAGAAGTGCTAATTTGCCTGTGCCCAAATCAAAGCAGTTGCCAGCTGCAAGCATTGGGGCAGCAGCATGCGCAGAAGCACATTGTTCAAATGGAGTTCCTATCACAAAAATAAAAGCTTGCACATGGTGAAAATGAGCCACAAAACCTCACATTCGCTTCCTCATTAGCACAGTGGGACAATAATATCAGAGGTGTTAACTGGCAGGTGTGTTCATAGATAATCGCTCACGCCTGTTGTACAGTGAAGCAGAGAGAACAGAAATCAGGTTTAAAAGCTGTCATGCACCAGGTCGCTTTTCACCGAGGTTGGGTCCTATGGCCGTAATGTATTAATGGGGATAATACACGTCATTCAATAGCTCTGTAAAGCCATTTCTCATGGATTTTAACTCTTGCAGAAGCACACTATGATCTCTAGAGGTCAAGTTCAGCCCTTAGAATAAGGAGCAGGGCTAGTACAGTCACCATGACTCGAAGCATCAGGCTGACTGTACACAGCAGCAGGTCTGGCTCACAGCCCCAGGGCTTCCTAACAGCTGATATCCCCAGGCTGCACTCAAGTGGCTGCCAGAGCTGGGACCTGCTATCCCAGTCACAGAAACGAGGTGAGAAACAATGCCCAAAAGGTTCCTGGAGACATTTCAAGGATGGCAGGTTTTTAAAACCTCGACATCCAATGGCTTAAACAGATCTAGAAAGATCCACTGCAATCAATGGAGGTGACCACGGTGATCTCACTGCTCTTGGTAACCTGTCTCAAGGGCTCACCCGTTTGTTTTCCCTCTGGATGAGTGACTTTTCAGACAGCCTGTCAAACACAAACCTGTCTTGTTTACACATACAAGGCTAGAATTTACCAATTTATAAAAATAACAGGAACTTAACAAATCCAGTGATCAGCCTCAGAAATAATCACCTACATCAATTGTGGCTTTTCCTCTGTCACCCATTTGTGGCTAAAATGTGACTACTCCAATAAACAAACACCAGCTTGGTAGACGCTGCCATGGTCAGGCTCATTTCAAGCTGTTTTCCTTACAGTAAAACCCTTTTCATTCTTTGTTCCTTTCTTGAAATGTTTTGTTTGGTTGGTTTTGTTTATTTGTTTTCTTTACACAGGAAATAATCCACAATACTGTTTGAATGAATCAAAGGCTATTGCTCCTACAACCTACGTGTGCTCACCGTGGAGTGGACAGAGTGCTTCGCCTAAGAGACTTTTTAAAATTAATAAATAAATGAAATTACAGGCTTGTGCAATGGACCAGCTCTTCAGATGGTGCAAAAGGAAACTGTTGGCAAATTGGCAGGCCCCTCTACCAGCATCAGAACAGAATCCAACTCCAAAACTTTAAAGAAAATTGGGGGGGTGTGGGGTGGTACACATGACAGGGGACACTATCCTCTATTTCTAAATGGCAGAACCAGATTGATCTGATGAGCAGGCTGCTGTCACCCGCTGTCAGCCAGCTCCCGCCCTGGCTGAGATGGGTCACTGCTCTCAATGGGAGCTGAACTGGACCTCTTGCTCTCTCCTTCACATTTTGGCTGAATGAGGAATGCTTTCAGTCAGGGTGGGATGGGAAAAATTAGGAGCCTTTAAGGAATGGCACATCCTGAGTTTCCAGAAGCTGTCTAGGTCAGCCCAAAGTCTAGCCGGCCGGTGCACTCCTCCCCAGTATTTACACTGACAGTGGAAACAAGTCTGGAACAGCTGCAAACAATTACGCCTCTGACCCTCTCATGATGAAGCCCTGTGAAGCAGGATCCTGCCATCTATGCTGCACATTGCAGCAGCTAACGCTCACTTCCGTATGAAAACATCCACGCCAAACCTATTTCATTATGGCTAATTGGTACCCAATTGAATTATTTTAAAAGGCGTGTTTTGCAGTATGTGTCATCTGAAAGTTTCCCTTACCAGGAGGAAACACCTCGCTTCTCTGCAGCAGGTTGAATGCAATGGTTTTCTATTTTCACATCATAGATATCCCAGGGAGTGTCAGAAGAGAGTAAAAACAAGGGTTCAAAATCATAGTGTGCTCTGCTGCTGCACCTACCCGTGATCTCTCCTTCCTCTACTGCTCTAGCTGTGCAAAGCTAGGAAAGTATTGTCATGAATTCCCTCCGCATGAGAGCATCCTGGGCTGACACGGAAAGGATTGCTGTCACCTCGAAGTAATCCTGGCACAGGGAGTATACAGCAAGGTGTTTTAGGAACAGAAACTTTAAGAGGAAAACAGAAACCAGCAACCCCACTTGGCATCAAATGCCAAATCCTTTCATATTTACAGACTCACGCAGTTTATGGGCTTAACCAAATGCTTCAGTGAGAGAAAATGAAGAAATAGTGGAGTCATTAATTCATAATCCTTGAGACTAATGGAAAGAATGATTGAACCACAACACTGAAGACATGCTCTAGTCTCCTTAGCCTTATTCTAAGATCTTTCCCTCCTCTCACAAACTTTCTAAGCAACATTTAGATCTAAACTCTTACACAGAGAAAGCCTGAAACACAAGCTGATAAAAATATGCAGAGTTGAACAGTACAAGAGCCCTGGGCTTTGGCTGAGCCAGCAATTGGGCAGCCTAAATTTTGCTGTGTTCCTTGATGGGCTGAGAACAGACACTCATACAAGTGTTATTCTTTGCCCTTCCTGATACAGACTTGAGTAATGAAAATGGAAACAGCACATAAAGCAACTCTGACTGTTCTGATGAGTGAATTGAAAAGTTTTCCTCCAAGGGATTTTATAATTGAGAAAGCAGGTTAGAAAAAGTGGCATAAAATATTACTGCAATCTCTCTGAGACTAGAAAATGTATTATATTGACTAATAAGCAACAGGAAGAGATTTTACATTTCCCTTTACACTTACATTTCCAGTTATATAGTTACAGAATAAACGATTAGAGGTTATTTTATTTCTGGACTCTCAATGGAGAAGACAGAAAATGGAAGAATGTGGAGAGCTTGAACACGAGGATAAAATACAGGCATTGCTCAGAAAAAGATGCCAGCTTGCAAATGGCAGAAGGAGAGGCCACGATCACAGCTCACTGCGCTCCACCACCTAATGGAAGCTCATTGTAAATTGTTATTCCCCTTCGAGGACATTGTTTGTGAGGTTACCAGCAGACGGGCACAGCTGGTAAAACAACAATGAGCAAGAGAGCTGTGTAACACACAGGTCACACCTACTAGAGTCACCTTAGGTTTTCCGAAATGTCCTCCCAAGTCTTTGCAAGGAGACAGACCACTGCTTGGTATTATCCAGAAATAAAAATCTTCTCTCAAAACAACATATATGTTACCAAAACATCACCGGAATGGCAAGCAGCAAGCGCCCCAGCAAAGCAGTACTAAAAAACCAAAATGCAAAACCACAAAAGCCAGCAAAAGCACTCGTTTGGCCAGGGAAAAATACTATAATTAGCTCTTGGGAGTCTGAGTCGCCCCCAGCACTTATCGCAGCTACAGCTGCTCCCAATGAATTATTTGCCACCAAACTCCAGCGGACACTGTGTGAAGCCAATAGCAGTGGGTCTGCAATGTATGGTGTGTCATAGACCAGGAGCACTAGACTGGGTCCTTCCAGCCATGCTTGTATGTTCAGCGTGAATTCCTCATATGCACTACGTGGCAGGCTTTCCCTGAGCCCGGCAGGAGCAAGGTAGAGAGGAAAAAGTGAACCTTTTAAATGGAAATTGTATTAATTTCATGTAATAGATTGAAAATAATAAATATCAGTGCATGACATATCTGCCAAATGAAAGTTGGTTTCAGATTCAAACTAGATTGCCTTTTTGAATCAAAACACATACCTAGTTTCAGTATTAGCGAAAAGGACAACTGATTTGCCACTTGGTAGATTAGTCTGGTGTTTTACTATTGATACTGGGATTTTACATGCCAGTGCTAGACTGTTCAGGTCCTGCTGCTCATGAGATTTGAGCTCTTGGATACGATAAGTGGGAGACTGCTGAGTCCTGACCATTTCCAGCCATTACTCGCCAAAATAAATGTTAGCCAGATCAATTTTACTTTACGTTGACGATGCCATAAGCAAACAGTTTAAGGCTGTAGCTTACTGTTCAAGCTTTGCAGTAAGGATAGAAATATACAAACAGGCAGAAGAAATGAGACCATGGTCTTTCAAGGGACCATGAACTAGGAGGCAAGACAGATGGGACTGTCAGTATCTTGGAGGATAGGTTTGGACTTAACTTTTTTGACTGCTTGCAGAAATGTTCAGGGAAGCGGGGTGGCAACTCAGCGGGGAAAATTGAAAGATGCTTCTGCCAGGCAGGAATAATCAGCTTCACAACTATGTCCAGGCAGCAGCTTTGCAGAGAAGGATGGGTCACAGGGGAGACCAGAAGTCAGTTGCACCACAGTATTGCAGAAAGTCAAACACAGCATGGACATGAACAGACTGAGCTAGAAGCCTTCAATGCTCATGAAATCACCTGTCCAGTGCACACAGCCTTGCGCCCAGGCCCCATCTTCTCCACACCTGTTTCAATGGCTGGGCATTGAACCTGACAAAATATGGGAATGACGGGAAAGAATCCAGTGAAGAAGAACAATTAAAACACCAGAAAACAGTACTAACATTGAAGAAGGGAAGAAGACAGGATTACTTCATCTAAAGAAATGAACACTGGGAAACTCATGAAAGCTGTTTGAGGATAAATAAAGCCTGTGGCTTGGATGAAAGAAAGACTCTACCTGCTAATGTCCATAATGTACAGAAGAGAGTAGGAAGTGATGAGTTTATTGCACAGCTGGGAAGATACAGTTCAGACATGAGCTAAACCCTCTTCATGGTGAAGGGAGTAGAGAAAAGCTACAGCTTGCATCAGGAAGCTGGAAGGCTTCTAATATCCAGGAACAATGGTCAAGCACCCTTCAGAAATCAGAGATAATACTGATCCTGCTATTGACAAAGAGGTCCTCGATGTGCTCCCAGCTCCATGACTACACAGAAATGATCTCTCCTGACCGATGGTGAGCTACGCCACTCTGGACTGTAACACTCGCAGAAATTAGAGAGTCAACCGGAACTCTGCAAACAGCAGTTCCAGCACATGCTGGAAAGGCTAAACTTTCTTTTAGTCTCATTAGGATAATATTATATAGAACAAGGGCATAATTTAAAGCTAAGGAAAGGAAATAGTGCCTTTATTGGCAAAGGTGGTACTTGCCTGCATGGGCAGCAGCTACTTTTTACAGTTCATTGTCATCTAAATCCATCCTAGATACTGAATGCTGAAGTTTCTGGTTTTGCTTTGATTTTCAATCACAACAACTTAACTCCTGTAAGAACCTGGTAATCATGGGGCGACATGCAGTAGCTGGAAACACAGAACATGACTTGTCCAGCCCCGAGACATCTCAGATGTACCCACTCCCTCGCCATGAATGTGGGCAATTAGCAGTGACTGGACACCTACGGCTAAAGTAGAAACCTTGAAAAGTAACCTCTGCCAAGAGATTAACCATCCTCCTATAAATATTTTCCAGGCATATAATGAAAATACACGTTACTTTTAAAAAGCCACTTCACCACAGAGCTCTACATGTAAATATAATGTCGCTTGCCTTATATTGACACAGGGATGTAGTACAAAGGTGCCCACAAAAAGTGCAAGGGGCTATCTGACAGTGTTAGAGGAGGAACAACAGGCTTGGTTTTAGAAAGATGTTTTGTTGGCCCACAAGTCATTTGGGACTTTTGTGGATTTTGGCCTTAAAATACTAAGCCACCCATTCACTTTTGGTGGGACAGGTGCACAAGGAGCAGAACACAGCTCAGACTCACCAGGACGTGCCACTCACCTGGCAGAGCCGCCTTCTCCCCACTCACCTGCCCAGCGGGTGCCAGAGAGCTCCCACCACAGCCTTTTGCAGCAGCACAAGGTTACTGGTTTGGTTTTGATCCAAAGGTGTTTACATTTTTCCCACACAGCACTCTTTGATGTCTTTTAAATACACCCTGAGCTTGTACGTGCTGAGGGAATAAATACCACCTTGTTTTCATTCATATCTGTGAAGCATTTAGTTCAGAATTGTTTGCATAATGATTTAGCAAGAGGTAAGTGTAGGTAATAAGAAAAACACTGAACATGTTAAATGTGCACGTTATTGTCTTGCACAAAGATATTTACCTTAGGAAACTTCTGTGTTATGCTGAAAGAAGCAGAGCTGAATCACAACCTGTTAGAGTGTTATCTTCTACACACTCATCACTTATGTCTCTTAAGCACTTCATTTTCCTACAGTATGAGCTCAGACAAAATTAGAAATCCCTGAACTGTTATTCTGCCATTGATTGGCATGCACCAAGCGTACTGGTGTACATCCACTGCTGTGCATCAAGCCTATTGACCATCTCCCCCTGTGTGTTACACCACTGCCCCTCATCACATTGAGTGTTACATGCTCTACAGACTCGAAACTATCCAGCACATAGGAAAAAAATATTTAGATAGTGCCACAAAACAGAGCTACCCACAGCACTTCGGGCCACTTTGTGTCACTAGAGTTTTTTTAAAAACCACGTCGTCTCAAGTGTATCACCAACAAGACAACGCGTAGCCAGCGTTACTACAGGCAGGTCTCGTTCCCTTGGTTCATTAATTCAATTCGGCCATTTAGAAATGGCTCCGTCTACAGCACACGTGGTCTTAGTTTTAAGCCTTGTTTTCTTCTTTAAAGCACAAATGCCTTGGATTTGAAAAATGAAAAATAAGTAACATAACAAAGCTGTGTTAATATTAGAAGGAGTTGTGCATCAGCAGTTCATACTGAATGGATATCGGCATTATGTTCACTGGTGCTAGGATACCATGGTGATGGGCCCTGAAGAATTACCCAAAATAGATTAAATGCATGTGGCAAGTGATAATAAGCACAAAATGTTTTCCATACAGTAAAAATGCCGCAGGAAAGCAGAATAACACATTCTATAAATCAGCTCAACAGATCAACAACTTCCAGGCAGAATACTCAGGGATCTGAACATGTAGTCAGAGCTGAACTCCTAAGCCCAAAATTGCCAAGAAACCAAATTTGGCAATAGTATCTGCACCTCAAGAAATTCAGACCTGGGAGACTGGCACAGGATCTGCTGTTGCTAGCAAAAAATGTATGAAAAGAGCTGAGAGGTTTGGATTTAAAGTAAGAGACATTAATCACTGGTAACACCTACCACAGTAACTGCCGGAGTCTCATCCCTTTTTGAATCAAGTCAATCAAAATATTAAAAATGTCATTCTTTGAAGCTGTGCTGAGACAGGCTGCTTGTTCGCTGCTATATAAAACAAATCACTCGAAAGAGTTTCACTGAAGCTGCCCACTGATTCAGCAGGGTGCTCGTACACAGAATTAAAGACACGTGCAAGCGCCGGCAGCTCTCACGCGGGAATGACAGGAGCCGGCGCACCCCGCTTTCTCATTAACAACCACTGTGCTGCGTTACCACAAAGCACATGACATCAAAGGGACACAAAACATCTGAAGTGGCACTGCTACTTGCTCACAACTGTCAGCAGCACTTTGCTCAAACCATCCCTTGTGGAGAAACATGCACAGCAAACCCATTTGTTTAGAAAAACAACAGCTACCTAAAGCCACATTGAAAATTCATTAACTGGGATGATTTACCACTATCGAGGTGCTTTGCTGTATGTAGACACATATATAAATATTTAGGTTGCTGCTCAGATGTTAAGACACCATCAACCCAAAGCGACTAGAGTTTCTGAAGCAAACTTTACTATGCTTCCCAGCTTGTGAGCGTTCCCACTGGAGAGTGGGTCACTAGAAACAGGTACCACATCCCTGACAGATGCTGGAGGAGAAGATGCCAAATGCAGCCATTTGGGGAGGATGCGTGCCCCAGATTTCCATGGCTTTGAAATACTGGTGTTACTGGTCTCAACACGAAACCCTCAGTGCCTGCCAGCCAGAGCAGCAATTCCAAGGGAGGCGACAGCAGCAGAGCCCTTCCAAGGTCGGGAGGATTTTTTAACATGTGGGAGCAAGAGAGATCTAATTGCAAAGTCTGTTACTAGGTGACACACCAAACCCTGACAAACTGTACTGGGTTGTATTTTGGTATATTGGTCTGTGCAGCAAACTCTGCGCTAAAAATCCACCTTCCACCACCTCCATCCTCTGCTTTCTCGGATGGCTGAGAAACAGGGCCTCCAGAACACATGGAGAGAAAGCTTCTGAAGACCAACAGGTTAAGGACTCAAACCCTCCTGGCCCTGTTGGTCTTCTCTGTAGGAAACAGAAGGAAAAAAAAAAAAAAGCAAACTGCAAAGGTGTTTTCTCCAAAATTATTTCCACCTCCTGCTAGCAGACAAGACAATGGACTGAAGGACATGCAGCAAAAACAAAGTCCGAAAATTTGCCCAAAAGCCAGCAAAATCATTTAGGAAATGAATATGCCCCAGTAAAGAGCTGGTTCACAGCAATTCGTATACCTTTTTGGAGCATGGAAACACTCGGAGAACAAACATCTCCATGCAAGACAGTCCTTTGCTTAAGCACTTCAGTTCTCAGGCAGAAGAAAGAGGTTTTACTTGCTATTTAAGCTGTTTAAAACCAAAAGATCTTTGGGATAATGAGGCAAAGCTTCTGCATGGTTTATGGTTCCCACTTGGTCCTGCAGACACGGTGTCTTTCTCACTAGCCCTCACATCTCAATGCAACCAGGTAAGAGGAAGAATTTCAGTATGAGATCTCAGACCCTGTGGCCACTGGAAAGCTGCTGGACTTGCTCTGGCTTCAGCAAAGCTCAGAGGACCCTGAGAATAGCAAAAGCCCACTGTGACACTGGGGTGTAAGTTCTACCTGGATATCTGTGAACTTGGGCCACAATACCGAAATTCTCAGGTGACTTCTTAAACTAATTTTACAGTCCCTTACTGGCACAGGAACGGTGGGATGAACACGGGATCTATAGCAACAACTATAGCAGAAATATATGTGCTGTATTAAAAAGAAGAAATGAGCAAAGGGGAAGATTTTACTGTTCACTTCCATCTTAGCTATAATAAAAAGCACGGTATAAAGTATAAAATATTGTCAATCACTACAGTACTTCACACTTTAACCTGAAAGCGTGCTGACAAAATAAACCAAATCCCAGGTGCTTGTGGAGTTTTCCCTCAGAGCAAGGCAGGACCTTGGCCCTGTACCTCACGCAATGCCTTCCAGCCCTGTACCATGCCCCTGGCAAGGGCTGGAAACAGCTGTTCTACACAGGGTGAAACCCTCCACACCTTCACTTTAAAAGCCATGTGTTGACTGAAAGCTTCCACAAATACTGAAATAAATCACCATACCAGCAAACAAGACAGGACCGTACCCAGGTCAGGGCTCCTGGCTGTATCACTTGCCGCTCAGGTTCTCTTTCCTTTCCTCAGCCCTGCTCACCCAGCAGTGCCACACGGCTCAGACAGAGACGCTGGAGCAGGGCACGTTACCGCAGTACTTTTCTCTGCTTTCATGGCTGATGTAGTACCCACTTATAAACCTTCTTTCATGCTTGTGAGTTACTTTTATGTGCTGCCAGACTAATGGTCTGTTCACAGGATCAGTGGTTTTGGAGCACGGTAAGTACAGCATCAGGCTCAAGCACCCAACACATTGTGAGAATCCTCCTCGGAACAGCTTATGGGGCTGTGACTCCAGATGACCAGAAGGCATGAAAAAATGTGAGACAGGCAGGTAACCACAGCACTGAGCTATAGAAATGCACAGACACCTCTGCAATAAGATCCAAAGGGGATGTCTGACTTCTGCTTTGAAATTCCCCAATGCTTTGGCCTAATATGATCAAGATAGTGTTTGACAAAGCAAAGGCCTGTTACTTTTGTTATCACAAAATACTGCTGAGATCACAGGATTTGGTTTCACCTTCTTATAGTCTTCAGGACCATAACAGATTTCACATGCAAATCCTGGTATTCAACATTAAAATTAAATTTGGAGACAGCAGCACACGGAAAAGATTTCCTGAAATTAGCATGACTAATACTCCCAACCACACGCTACTTAAAAAATTAACAAACCCAAAATTTCAGGCTAGATAGAAGAGTGCTTTGCAGTAGAGAATTTAGATCACTGGTTATTGTTATTAATCAGCCAGACCTGGTCTGCTGACTTTCAGTATCTGATGTCTCCTGAGAGCTCCCTAGGGCTTTCCCTCAAATGGGCTATCTTTATATGAATTTGACAGGCTTCAGGGCGTTGATAAGCCGTCTCCTTACTAGAATCATAGAATCATTTCAGCTGGAAGAGACCCCAAAGATCTAGTCCAACCACAACCTAACCTGGCACTAAACCATGTCCCTAAGAACCTCATCTAAAGGCCTTTTAAACACCTGCAGGGATGGTGACTCCACCACTGCCCTGGGCAGCCTGTTCCAACGACCTTCCCTGACAGAACTTAGTTCTGAGGAAGTAACTGGAGAAAAGGAGCCATCAAGCAAAGGGTTTGCAAGGGAAATCCCACTACCTACTTCCCAGCAGTGGCCTCTCTGTTGTCCAGAGCAACTTAACTGAGATCTAAAATTTCAGGTGGTTTCTATTCCTTCTAGCACACTAGATCTCTCAACATTTGGGGATCCGCCGGGTCACCGAGGCTGCCGGGGTCGGCGCGGAGCCGAGAGAGGGCGCCGGCGGCTCGGGCAGCGACGGGCGCGGGGCTCCCGGGCGGGCAGGCGGGCGGCGCGGCCCCGGGGAAGCGCTGGCCGCACCTGCCGAGGGGTGCACAGCGGGACGCGCGCTTGGGAGCATCGCGCCTGCTCCCGGCCCGAAACGTGCCCGAGGTCAAGGTGTGTTCGCAGCTCCCGGGGTTCGGTTGGACAGGGAGATTCTGGTGGAAACAGCTAGGGATGGGAAAGTGGAAGTCGGAGAAGTGGCTTTGCTTTTTTAAAAAAATAGTTACATACACAAACGTCTTACAGGGCTTTGAAGGGCTAAATTCTCATAGGAAATTGCACATATTGTTAAAAAAAAAAAAAGTTAAGTAAACATCCAAGATGTATAGGAAAGGACAACAAAAAAGCAATTTTCAAAGCGCAGCAGTTCACCATTTGTTTACATCTAGTCTGGAGACACTGAAAGCAGCTTACAAAAAAAGTCTTCTTTTGCTTAATGTGCTCTCCCATAACTGGAAAGCTGTCGGCCGGCTCTGCCTGCCAAGAGGATGCAGAGAAAGCAGCTCCACGGGCAGTGCACCCCCCACCTCCTGCCACCATGGGTCAGGGACATGGGGTCCCAAATGGTGCTCCTATTGACAAGGACATCCATGCAGAGACAAGGAAGAGTCCACAAAAGTGGAGGTTTCTAAGCCATGTTACAGAGTTTATGAAAGATTTTCTTTTTCTATTGGGTTGGTCTCTACTGTTTCACATAGAAGCAAATTGAACTAGCTTTTACTTCATATAGTCCTGAAAAGCATTCCACCTCTCACAGCCAAACAATTACCCAAGGGTTTCCTTGAGTATAGCTAAAAAGTTGATTTTATAAAGTCCTGCAAGATAAAGAGAAGTCTGGTCCACATACTCTAACATTACTACTTCACATTTTTTTATGAAAAGCATTTTTTATTCTGCTCTGTTGTCTACTTCACAATTAGGGGTTTGCCTGAATGTAGGTCTCAGAGACAAGACTTTAACTCCTATTAGCAAATATTGCATAGCTGAGCCAAGGGCTGATCTCAGTAACCTGCAATAATTCTTTCTAATTTTTTCTGACAAACATCTTCAAGCCATAGCCTAAACAAAACATTGTGACAGCTTCCAAGTAATTTTGGCCCAAAAGACATTGCTGGTATGGTGTCTAGAGTGGGGTCAGGTTTATAACTCAGTTTCAAAAATCTGAGTTAATTTCTTTCCCCATAACAGAAGCTGCAGGACTAAAAGCAATGAACAGTCCTGAAGATCCCCTGAGGAGAGCCTGAGTGCCTTCAGTCTCACTCATCTTCCGATTCTCCAGCCCAAGACATATTCCTCAGCTGATAACAGATTAGGGATAGAGCTAGGGTTCTGTTGAGGAAAACCAGGACCATTGCCAAATTGTGTATGTCCCACTGGAAAAGTGGAAGATTGGTGTCTGTGGACTTTCCCTCAAATTTTTGGCCTGAAATATATTTCTACTTCATTGCCTATCTTAGCATGAAGGTTCCCAGAAACGGAGGCTGCAACAGACATGATCAACTTGACAGTTATCAGTATAATAGATTCAAATACCCTGTGCTTAATTTTGGCTGCAGCCATACTCCTCATCTACTCAGGTTCTCTGTAGTGGGTTACAGACAAGCTGCATATCAGAAATTGTTCCTCAGCTTTGCATGCCCTGAAGAGGTAACCTTGGACAAACAATTCCACGTATCAGTGACTTCTACTGAGTACAGATACTTTCTCAGCCTGTGGACCTGCTGGGGTTGGATAGAAGTTGAAAGGACCATCCGAAGCTGAAGATGGCCTTTGGTAGACTAAAACACTTCTCACTTAATTTTGACCTGAAATGGACTCCTATCTGTTGTCAGCCTCCCAAATTCACATCTCCTGAATGTATGCGGCAGAGCCCTGATTAGCTTCTCAAGACCTGAGAAGCTAAATTTCCCAGTAAAAATGGGTTCCTCTAATCCACAGCCTACACAAGGGTTAAGTTCAGCACAAAAGTACAGAACTCAAATTATGAAATAATTTTGCCAATCTAGAAGATTGGCTCAGGGCCACCACTTGAAAATTCAAAGGACTTCCTAACTGCAGTCTCAAACAAGCTCCCAGGGTGCTGTTCAGAAGTGCAGGGCTAGAGGTCTCCAGAAGAGAAGCTGCAAAGCCAGGATTACTACACTGTGTTGGAAAATCTGGGAGAGTTAAATTGGTACCGGTACATGGAGACTCCGAAATATTCTTCTTAACTTTGGTGAGAAAGGCCTTTTGCTCTGTTGTCCAGACTGAAAGGTTAAAAAGGGTCAGAAAGCACAGTCAGGACTACATGTAGGTTTTTACACTTTATGCAGGGAGAGCGAAGGGCTACGTCTGTGAACATAATGAAACATGTTCCTTGCTCCTAGTTGGCCTAACCCTGTGGCTCAGCCACCTCTAGGCTGGAGGGTGCAGAAGCAGGAGGGTTTCACTCTAGGCTCCTGGGAAGATCTCAGACCTTGGTGACAACTGACAGGAATAAACAATTGCTGCTGCTTAGCCTTGGAGCAGGGGGACCTTGTGACAGCAAGGCCATAGGGCAGAATTAGGACCATTTCCACACAAGTGGCACTTGCCATTGCCTTATTCCATTATCCCTCATCAGCACAGCTATGGACCACCCAAAGATGAAGCAGTGCCTTCAAGGCCAGGTTGCCCTCAATCTTATAGCCAATTTTTTACTCCAGCCTTAACTATACACCATTTCCAGCCCAGACTATACAAAATTCAGTCTCTGCTGGTAGCAGAGTTTATTATAGCAGTGCAGGCTCAGCAAGATAACTGCTGAGGAAGGGAGGATGTAAAGAGGTTTGATCTGGAGAGCAGAAAAGTACCAGTGAGGGGAAAAAGCCAGGGAGGGAATGAGCTCAGTATTTCCCAGGAATTATCAGCAGGCCTAGACACCACCAGCAGGAATGAAAAGGAAAGTCAGATTTGGTCAAGGACATGTGTGAAAGGGAAGCTGGATGGATAAGAGGACTGAAAGGAACAGAAAAAGCAGGAGTAGGCTCTTTTTATTTTTTCTAAAAAAAGCAGGGGGCGGGGGCAAGAGGAAGGGCAAGAACCAGGCCTATATCTGTCACTCATCTCCCCTGCCCACTCTGAGAATCTTCAAAAGAGATCTGGAAAGAGAGAGGAACAAAAATGACTGTCAGATATTACTGTTCCAGCCACTGAGTCATGGCAGGAAACTACTGATACTGTAAACTAGTACTGTAAGGTCAGAGACTATTTGAGTTATACCAAGACTTTACCAAAGGAAAAAATATTCAGTGGTGAGGAATTGTCTCTTTTGGGATTCTCAGGGTTACCATAGAACCATTTCACCAAGCATGTTTGAAAAAAAGCTGCCTTTATTTTAACATTTCACCTGAGTGCAGATGGTTCTTCTCTTACTCTCTTCCTGCATCTTTGTTTTTATTGCAACAGATGTTTATTAAGAGACAAACATGGAGAAAGAACAGAAAAAGCCTCCATTCTTCAGGGTGCTATCGGATGCTTGGGCTACTACAACTCTTATAATTGCTGTGCCACAGAAAAATCAGTTTATTACGATCATCTTATCCCTCCATCACTGACAATTGTCACCATCTATGTGGCCTTTTCAGACAGTCACCATCAGTTTCATCAGTGCAATATGTGTGTAATGGGTGGAATGACTTCCACCAGGATGGCACAGCCGTCTTAATTCCAACAGGAACCCAGCAAAGAAAAAAAAGCAGGAATTTTCTATTGTGGCAGGACTTGGAAGCCTCCTCCCAGCCCCTAGGAGAGCACCCTCACACTCCCTGCACTGCCCAGGCAGAAAGGCTCAGCCACGTTTTGGGGTTTTTTAATCCTGACCTCACCACAGCCACCAACCCAGAGGCACACACTGGCCATCCAGGCAAATTACACTTTTCAACTGAGAATCCCTTTTGGAAAGGTAAGATGCCACCAAGCCCCAAAGTGCTGAAGAAAGGGAAACAGCAGATACTGGGGATTCGGAGATAACAGTGGGGCAGAACAATACAGCAGGAGACATGGATTCTTGGGCAACTTGTGTCCAACTATTTCAATGTTTTTTAAGATTTTAATGACCCACTTCAGTTTTACTCTTGTTACCTGGGCATTTGCATCCCATCACAGTGGACGCTGCTGAGAGGCTCTTGTCCTACTTGAGGGGTTAAGGCGCAATGGGATGATCACACACATCTGCTACAGTAACCCACTAAGCAACTTTCCAACTTGGTCATCTTAATCTAATTGTTTCTGTAAGTCCTGAGGGTCTGTATCCAGCTCATCTGAGTCACAGCACCAAGCCTGAACCAGCCTCAGCCGAGTGCGGTTCAGCAGAAGGGCACGTTCTCAACAACCGCCCAATGCTAGTAATGCCTGCCAAATCAGGGAAGTCGGTTGTGCCGGGAAAGACGCTGGTGACCCTGGCAACCTGCTCCCTTCTTCCTCCACCAAAAAAACAAAGCAAAACAGAACTTGCCACATCAGGCAGGAGGCATTTAATCCAGCGATGCATAGAACAAGGGGATACAGGAAAGCTGTAGGGCAATGTGCTGCACAATCCTGTAATGAACTGGGAAGTCAGGGCTGGAGGTAATGCATTTTGTTCAAGCTGTGGGCAAGCATTAACACAGAGAGAAGCACTGAAGAGCTTCAAGTGTGGAATTCCTCCTCCACCTTTCCCTGACAGTAGCTTTAAAGGCTGCTTAATAGCTTTGCTGTTTTGAAAAATAAAATAATTTGTGACATTGCAGAAACTAGCCAGATGCTATATGCAGTGCGTCACCATAACATGGAGCATGGCTGAACTTTAAAACATTCCCATCAGTGATCACTGGCAAAAAAAAAAAAAAAAGTCCATTCCCTTCTTGCCTGGGTTTACAGGTACTGATGAAATTGATGACATGATTATGATTTCCAGCAGGGGAGCAATATTTGTCTCAGTTTCTACATCAAAAGCAGCCATGGAAAAGGGCAAAGAATATAATGACTCAGTATCACAGGGCGGAGACTAATTAGCAGCAGATCAGGAGCAAGCAGTGGTCTCTGAAAGAAGGTGCTTTCATGAGCAGAGGACGATCTTACTCATTGTCTGTCTTGATCAACTGCAGAGGTTTCCATGAAACAGATGCTAAGGCTGCCTCACTGCCACAAACTGAAAAAAAAAAAAACAAAACAAAACACTTTGGTGGGTATTTTTTGTTTGTTTTGAAAGAAGCGCCTGTTTGGGACCTTCCCTATTCTTTCCTTCCAGCATCCAGTGTATCCTGGCAAGGAGGAGATGCTGCTGTAGTAACCGGCTCTAAGCAGGAGTGCTTACCTGCCAGTGCCTCCACCAGCGCTCTCGGTTCAGTGAGGACAGATAGAAATATTAAGAACTTGAGGATGGCACCATCCTTTCACTCGATGCAAATGAGCTACGAGATCATTTCAGCAACTGATTCTTTCAAGACATGCTGCTCCCCTCAGTGATTTCAGACAACCAGTGAACTGATAGCACCTGCCTTTGCGCTGCATCAAAAACACTACAAAAACATTGTACCTAATTAGTTATCACATTACCCCATCTGCAAGGTGAATTTTATTCCATCTGTAACAAACCTGTCATCACTCTGGGTTTATCAGAAAAGTACAGTGTGAACAGACTGAAACATAATTCTTGTCTTACAAAGGATTTAGCTGAATTTTCTAGGAATATATTGGGAAATGCTGGCAGAACTAAAATTTGCATCTGGGTGTCATAGTGTTGCTGCTTAATGGAACTCTCTGGATTGCCTCCTAGTAATTCTTTTTTCTTTTGAAGAATCTATTGCTTACTTAAGGAAGCTTAAATGCTCAAAAGCTCAAGAATTGATTTGTTTATTTTTAACTAAAATAGCAAGTGCATTTTTCAGGAGCTGATGTATACCCATTCATACTGAAAGAGGCTTCAGCAATTAGCATTTGTCTTTGGTTTTGCAGCGCTGGTGGAAGGCAGTGCCTTTCTGGATTTTGAAGTCTCCATTCCTCAGGGTAAAACCAAAGGTGGGGAGTAGAGTGAGGATCCTCCTGCCATACTCTGCCATCGGCTCGGCCAGGTTTGCACAGAGAGGCAGTCAGGATGCCCTGTGAACCAAGGGAAACTGGGCTGCCCAGTAATCACCGACCTCCCCACCAGCACAGGTGCCTCTGCGTAGCCCCCCAGTTTCACTGGGGCTGGAGACACCCTTCCCGAGATAACAGACACTGTCTGAGCACTGCTGCTTTTAAAAAAAAAGTTAAATTAGCATGGGCAAATGCATGCCCTGTGAAGTATTTTGAAAGGTTTTAACAAGCAACTCGTTATTTGGTGGCCAGGAGTTTGACAAGCAAAGGCGATAGATGCCACCCACTCATCCCAGCTGAGGTCTGCACCACGCCATCAATGTGACAGTGATGTGCTCTCTCTTGCCTTGCTGGTCTGTCATCACAGTATTTCCTAAGGCAGCAGGAACTCCAGCATCCCGTAAATCCTCCTCTCCTAGGCAACAAGCTGGTTGACTCTCTATTTCCTACATTTCTTCATTAGTATATTCTTAACTACCTAACTCGTCATTTCATCCACCAGATTTTTTTTTGCTTTTGCAGCTTATGATTTTTTGAAGCAGCCAAAGGGATTTGGGAACTTAAATCTCTCTGTAGAGGTTGAGCAGGCTTCTGCCACAATCAGCTAGGCTAGGCAAGGCATGGAAAGCACTCTGACACAGCACAGCCCCCGTGAGTGCTCAGACCAGCTGAGAAGGTGCGCAGCAATCTGTGGTGGGATGGAAATACTCATGAGCAGAGACAGATCCCTCAATTTGCCTTGAAAATACCATCCATGGTCAGTTAAACATGTTTCCTGGGCAGTCTGGCCGTTCACAGGAGCGGGCCCTCAGTTTTACTTTCTCCTGCAACCTGGAAGGAAGGACCTGACAGGCACAGCATCTGTGAGCAGTGGGACAAGCAGGAGGCAGTAGGCCCACACGTAGGATATGCCCCACCATTGCTGTGCAATGATTGCAGGAATATTGTCCCCACTGGTGGCCTCAGCCTCTTGTCTGGGGCACGAAACCTGCCAGCTAGTTCCCAAACGTCACCTCAGACAGAGAAGGACACATCCCCACAATCTCAAAGCCTGTTCCATTCTTGTGACAGCTGCGGAAATTACAGTGGAGAAAACCAGTACAGCACTGAGAAAGTACCACAATAAATGTGAGAGACACTTTCTGTCTCTACAGTTCATCATCAGAAATGAGGAGAGATGTAAGAGACCAAATGGCTTTCTTGGGTCTCGCCGCGACCTCTCACAGCCCACCACCGCTAGCCAAGCTGCAGCCCATGCACCTCTGAACTGCTCACTGATCTCCTGCACGACAGCTCTACGAGTCTCAAAACAACGGATACAGTTGACTTACATCTATAAATTTAAATGTTGTAGAAAAAGCCAAATTCATTGCACCTGAAAGCATGGCAGTTTTAACAAAGTTTTCAGGCTTCTCCCTATCGTCTACTGGCAAGACCACTGCTTTTTCTCAAACGTGTGAGGAAATCTTCCCGAACAGTATCCAGGAGAAGGATGTACATCTCTCCCTGGAGGCTGCCCAAATCACCAAGCTTGCAGTGAGCGATGCAGTAGTTCAGGAGTAACTCAGAGGACTAAACCTGTGCCTGCCTAGTGGGAGGCACAAGGATCTCCTTGCAAGGTGTCACCAGATGGTTTCATGCTGAAGGTATCTCCCTGGTGACATCCACGGGAAACAGTTAACCTAGGATGAGGGCCAGTTGCCTGGACAACTTGTCCAACACAATTTAGCCACCTCTGGGTACCTGCAGTGCCTGCATAGGGCTGAGACTGTGGCACAGGACATTTGGCAGGCAACTACCTCTCTGCAGCAATAGCTGAATTTCAGGCACCACACGCATGGGCACCTCAAATGGCATTTACACACCTGAATAATTCTTCTGAAAACCAAATTTAAAGTAACCGGAAAAGCTGGTAACCACAAGAAATCAAGTCGTAGGTCTCCTGTCTGCACTGTTCGAGTTGGGGGTCTGACATGTGAATATCATGATCTGATAACAATTACTGGGAAAACACCAACCTAAAGGGCAGTGACACACCCTCCCCGCTCTGTTTACAAATGTCATGGTCATATGAGATACTAGTCAAACACATCAGCAGACTAAAAATAAACCACAATAGGATATGTTGATAAATATTTATTTCAAAACAGTATAGCCTCTTACATGACTAATGTTAATGTGATTTCAAACTGCGAAGAAAATAACCAATGTTGATGGCATGCTAACTGTGTTTGGAGGAGTCAAGCAGGTAACTACCGCCAACCCTGGCATTTTATTCTACTATTAGAAAATGTTACTAGGTATACCAAACAGTCAATGCCATTATAGGTTTCAATACACCAGTGAGTACAAGCAGAGGACACAACTATAAGACCCACGGGTATCATCTCAGAAGAGAAGCAGCCGTTTGCAAGTAACAGGGTTCATCCTTTGAGGACTGTGTAGGCTGGTTTCATGCACCAGCCAACAGAACCTGTATCACAGAGAGGTTAGAAAATGCTTCCCCGGACCTTTAAGAGGATTTTATTCCCAGTTAGATCACCGTCAAACCATTTTCACAATAACATCTGCCACTGAACCACTGCTAATTAGTCAGTCCTCACTCCAGTGAGGGAGGAAGACATGACAGCAAAGGTGGAATTATTTTAAAAGACAGCCCAAAAAGCCCCGATAAGGATTGCAGCACTTTGTGGCCTACACCATGCTTGTCACAGGGCAGGGAGAGGGAATCTGCATATCACAGCATGTCACAATCGCTGCGGAAACATCTTTCTCTTCTCCCTTCCTCTCCACCCTTGTTTGGAGAGTTAAGGTAAGACGGCAAAGCAGCTGCAGCCTTTAGGACATCCCATCCGGGGACCCAGGACAGCAGCGGCAATGCTCCTTCAGTGTGCTCTACAGCCCCAGTTGCTCTTTGGTTGCTTTAATGTTTCCCCAAGTATCACTTCTCTAAGCGTTGTCAATAGCATAAGGAAAACTAATAGAGGATCTTAAACAGTTTGGATGGTATTGCAGTAGGGGCCACACAGACAATGTAGTCAGGGATCTACTGAAGCAAATAGTTTTGCATTGGGGGAGAGAGAGAAGAATTGCGAGAGTGACTTCACTGCAGAGAGGGATTCACAGCTCTGTGGAATTCTATGGAATTACTATTCTAACACTTGGATAGTTTTCCATTCTGTACACCACAGCCTCCAAGTGCAAAAGCAGGGCTCTTCCAGGGACGTTTAACAGGCTGGAAGGTCCACATGGAGAAACACAGGAGCTCCAGAAGTGTTGCAGTGTGGATTTGGCTCTTTGATCTCGGAGAGATGTCTGGACAGACAGAGTCTGACTACCTAAGCACATGAACAGCTTTACTGGAACTGTTTGTCCATGATTCTCCCAAGAATATGGAGAGTGAAAGGGAGATTGCATGGTTGGGTATTTCTGCAGTTCCTCGGTGAGGACAGAAGCATATGATTCAGGAGGCCCGGGGAGGGTTCTTTGAAAAGAGAAAGCAACATGTTTCAAATGAAACACCCACCTGTTTCTCTAGGATGCTGCATTGGCAATGCCAGAGTGCATTGCGCTGCTCTGCTGGTTCCTTGAATACAGGAAAGCCTGGGTGTAAATGGCAGATGCTCCATCTCCTCTCTTCTACCTCCTTCCAAAGAAAGCAGGCTCCACGGTGCTGAAGGGAACTGCTGCTTGTAGCACCAACCTACCCTATAGTAGCCTCACCTATATGAAGATCCATAGAGTATTACTTAGGCTACATGCCTGCTCCAGCATCTGCCCACTCCTCATACTACAAAAGCCTCCTAAAAACACTGAGCATACTAGTCCAAAGTGATTTTCATTTTCTCAGGTTGCAAAGACATCAGCACCATGCCCACCCTCCTAAATGCATCCAGCTCAGCAGTTTACTGAACACACTTGGAATCTGAAGGACCAACAGGGAAACAGGTTATCTATGCAGACAGCCTAATTTTAGTAGCCAGAGATAAAAGGAAGTCTATAGAAACAAAGTGAAACATTTCAAGGCTTTTACTTATTCTACTGCTCTGTCACACATCTGCCTAAATTGCATTCATCTGCAAATTTTCTCTATAAACAGCCACTTTTATGAAATAAAACTGATTTCTGGTGTAAAGTAATATATACAGCCCGATACCGTGTGCATCATTAAGGCAAAACAGGAAAGTATTCAGTGCAGTGGGAAAAGGTCATCTTACAAATGATGCAGAACCCGTAAACAGATAAAAGTTACATTCATTTCCTAAGTATTACAGGTCTGTCAATCTGACCTTGGTGCTGGGAAAGGTTATGGAACAGATCATCCTGATCTCTGTCAGCAGATCCTGCTTGACCAGCCTGATCTCCTCCTATGACAAGCTAACCCAGTGAGCAGATGAGGGAAAGGCTGTGGATATTGTGTACTTAGACTTCAGTAAAGCCTTTGACACTGTTTCCCACTGCATTCTCCTGGAGAAACTGGCTGCTCATGGCTTGGATGGACTTCAAAAAACACTGACCAGACAACTCTTGGCAAGGGCTGTGCAAAGCTAAACTCTGCCCAGTTGAACCTCTCGAGCACCTTCTGCATGACATAGTCTCACTTCCACTAGGTAGGTAGTGACATGATCTTCACATCACTTAAGTGTGGACACAGAATTTTTAACAAGCCTGCAAATGATGTCATAAAAGCCTCTACCATTTTAAAGTTGCATAAACACTGTTTAAGTGGTTTAATACTGTGATTTGTTTGTCCAGCATGAATGTCATTTCTACATAGCAGCACGGTGAGTTCAAAGGGGTGTCCAGCAGCACCAGCTGCCCAGGTGATGGCACTTTCCATCCCCAGACCCTCCTGCAGAACACTGAGGGCCTCTTGATCTGTAGGACACGTGTCTTAGGCATCGAGGCACCTGGTTAGAAATGGGGTCCTCTGAAATAGAGACTATTAATGGTTGGTCTACGTACCTGACTGTGGGTGCCACAGCCACCAGGACCTGCTCCTGCCCTTGGAGAACAGCAGCGAAGCGAGGAACTGGGCTGTGCCTGGCCCCAGAAATCATCTCCTCAGCTGCCAAGGGAAAGGTGGAGAGGAGAACGCTCTTTCCACACAGCTGGAAAGGCTCAGAGTGCTAACCCCTAATAATTTCACTTTATTGGCTCTTGCCTAGAAATGAGAGGAAAAGGTGTACAGCTGTGAAGAGCTGGGTCAGCAACAGGAGTTATCTCTGCTTACCACAGAAAAAAGCCCACAGATCTATGCTGAAGGAAAGAATGGCGGCTCTGTCCCCCAGGAGAGCTGGAATAAGTATTTGGTAGCAAAAAAAAAAAGAGGATGAAGTACCTTCCACCTTCTTGGTAAGTTTAACCACCACCTACCTCTTCTCTGTGTCTTGCAAAGTGGCTGTTTCCCAAGGTACTAAGGCATCAAATGTGCAGAGGGAACCAGAAGGGACAATCAGAGGTGACCTTATTCTTACCAAAACTGATAAGAATTATATAACCAATGTCTTTGAGAACTCTGCTAAATTTAATGTCTAAATTGCTCTTAAGTCTTTCTGATTAGGGTATTGGATGACTGTAAATCTCCAAAGGTACTAGTCAGTAGGAAACAGTGGTCAGAGTTCAGGCTACCTGAACAGACTCCCAGGTGCTCCTGTGTATTTTAAGCACATACAACAACCTTTGAAAGTGTTCAGGAGTTCTCTCCTTGAACTGAAGGCTCATGTTCTCACATGAGTCCCATAACAAAAAATACCATTGTAACAAAAGAACAAGCATCTTTCCTGGATGTGGGTGGTTTTGATGCCTGCACTGGTTATAATATAAGAAGCAATGTCCTGAAGAATATGAAATTTAGGAAGATGAGTAATGTATGAAGTGTGGAGGCAGCGAGAGATGATCCACAAATTATGTGTTTTTATTTAATAATTTATAAATAAACATCAGCTTTGCCCAAACTGCCCCTCAGCCTAGCAATTATTTGTTAGCTGATTTCTTGTTAGTGCTGTTCTTTTATAATAACAAGCTGTTCCCAAAGCCTCACATACAGACAGTTAGACAATCAAAGTACTGTGTGCAATTTTCCACTTCATTCATTCAGTTAGCTGCAATTAAAACAATGCAATTCAAAGCCTTGTGTGTTTCTCTGAAAAAATACAAAACGTTAGTTGTTACTATTAATATATACAACCTACAAGAAAGAGTTAACAAAGCTCCTTTGTGTCCCCTGTTGTAGTAATTT